>NW_025765559.1:0-672500 GCF_003918875.1 Haliotis rubra | reverse complement strand
ACTGATTTTGATCGAGGTTGTGGTACAGTCATTATCATTATACGATGTGATAATACCACTCTGACTGTGTCGGAAAACACCAGATCTGTATACGGTCAAGTTATAACGTGTTTCCAGATACAGAACCTTACACCACGCGCCCAAACGCATCCCATGTGTGCTCCGCTTCCGTCTCGGGATTGCGTTTCTTTGAAGACGTACCGTGTTATGCTTGTACGTTTTTACCAATTTGTCATCTAGAATTTGTCCATAATTATGCACATGCCACGCGGCACGTCTTTCAAACCTCAGAAAATGTTATTTCTAAAAGAAAATGATTCTGTAAAACATAACACAACAATGTTCCCTGAATTTTGGACAGCTGCTAACAGAAAACGAAATATGTGTATGTTTTTCAAACATACATACATCAATAAAAACATACCTTTTTCGCACTGTATTTGTGTTTTGTCACATCTTCAAAGGACGCGTGGTCAGAGTATTTCGTTTTGAGCATTTTGATCATCATTTTGATAACTTCCAGGTGTAGGCAGGTAATACTACTGTACTGGGAATCCTTAAAATGTCGGACTTGGGCGTGAAAAATCAAGTTGCAGAAATAGGATCAAGATTTGCTGTTGCGAACTAGATTGTTCGATGTAGTCTAATTTTAAACTTAATTTTCTTTTAAATTATACGATTGAACTGGGTTCAAGATATTGTAAGCAATCCTTCAATATCGATCAATAACATTTGTGATTTCTGTAAATATATTAAACACGTCACATAGACACCGTGTTCCAAAAGTATCGATATCATATGTATTTATTGTAACATAACAGTATTTCTTCAGTGTTATTTTACTTTGAAATCGATCTACAATCGATACAAGTCTATAGTAGCATATTTCGCGTGTAATATACAAAACCGTTTCATTTCTCACACTGAACTGATTTCAAAATCTATTTTATGTTGAAATTTTTTATTTAAATTTTGAATTTATTTTTTTCTACAAGATATCCTTAATCTCCATCCATCATATAGAATTGTAAACTGCATGATATCCATACAATATTTCAACGAGAGACATCAAACGTCAGTGTTGAGACTTTCTCTGTCTGTAGATGAAAGAAAAGACTTTTTACAAAGATGAAATCTAATGAGCAGCTATAGAATGCCAAGACGCAATCAATGTCTAGCGTCGGCAATTCGCTACAGAGGCCCTACGGTGGTTGTAAATCTAATGTTTTGACGTGCCGAACTGGGGAGTAAAGTCAATTAGTTCCTTCAAAATACGTGATCACTTCACACTTTACCCCGTGTGAAGAATGCGTGCACTCACGTGTTTTTCAAAATGTCACGAACTTTGCTTGTAACGAATACGGATATATCGACACATCAATCCAGGTTTTGTGTCAGTTTTTGTTCGCTTCATAACAAAACTATTATGTTTGTTTCATATTTTCTTTCGATGGTCAGATTTTATTTCCCTACTGTAATCATATCTAAGAATTATCGACACTTTTTGTCAAAGGAAACCGTCTTCTGGTCCAAATTCAATGGCCAAAAATGTTTGACAGAGGCTGAAAATAAAGCAAAAAAAGAATTTGTTATTCGATTGTGATGTATTTGACTATAAGAACAAAACCGCTTCTTATGACAAAAGATAGAGTGAGTCAGTTGTCTATGTCAGTGCCAATTGTCTATGGCTATTAGATTCTGTCCATCCCAAAATCCTGAGACTGACTTGGAGACTTCTCGGATAGATAGTCTGAATGTGGAGGCTAACGAACCTTCCTTTGAATCACGCCGTATAAAATGTCTCACTACAATACACCACTATTTAATCCAAATCCAAACCCAGCATCAAGTGTGTTTTCAACTCTTTTTTAGTTAAACCCTGTTTCGAAAATTGACTTGACTAGTTCCACCACTAGGAAACAGAATTCGACCACACATCTCTGCAGCCAAATTTGAACTCAATATCACCTTACGGAGTTCAAGTCATTGGATCCAAGATCATCTCCTCAAGATTCCCAGACAATGGTTCAGTTTACACTGCTGAGGCCAAAGCTGTCTTTACAGCTTTGACCTATATCAAACAACATAACTATTCTGAACAATTCATTGTCATTTCCGATTCTTGCCTTCAGGCACTTCAACGTGCCTCCTGTAGCTACCCTATCAACCTCGGCATCACAGAACCTTACAACGATCTTTCTACTGGCCAATGTGACATCGTCCCTTGCTGGTTAGCAGGTCACCAAGGCAAAGCAGGTAACACAAAGACCGATGCTGAAGTTACGACAGCTCTGTGACAAACCGTTATCCTCACTGTTAATCCCGTATAGTGATCTTTAAACCCACTCTCAATGGTTATACTCGGGACCCTATGCGAGAAAGAGTTGGGACACCTAGGTAGGAAGAAATATACTTCATCAATTGAAATCAACAATCGAAACCAACCTGGGGTGTCAGTCAAGACATATTGGGGTCAGTCAAGACATATTGGGGTCAGTCAAGACATATTGGTGTCAGTCAAGACATATTGGTGTCAGTCAAGACATATTGGGGTCAGTCAAGACATATTGGGGTCAGTCAAGACATATTGGGGTCAGTCAAGACATATTGGGGTAAGACATATTGGTGTCAGTCAAGACATATTGGGGTCAGTCAAGACATATTGGGGCCAGTCAAGACATATTGGTGTCAGTCAAGACATAGTGGTGTCAGTCAAGACATACTGGGGTCAGTCAAGACATATTGGGGTCAGTCAAGACATATTGGGGTCAGTCAAGACATATTGGGGTCAGTCAAGACATATTGGGGTCAGTCAAGACATATTGGGGTCAGTCAAGACATACTGGTGTCAGTCAAGACATATTGGTGTCAATCAAGACATATTGGTGTCAGTCAAGACATATTGGGGTCAGTCAAGACATATTGGTGTCAGTCAAGACATATTGGGGTCAGTCAAGACATATTGGGGTCAGTCAAGACATATTGGGGTCAGTCAAGACATATTGGTGTCAGTCAAGACATATTGGTGTCAGTCAAGACATATTGGTGTCAGTCAAGACATATTGGGGTCAGTCAAGACATATTGGGGTCAGTCAAGACATATTGGGGTCAGTCAAGACATATTGGGGTCAGTCAAGACATATTGGGGTCAGTCAAGACATATTGGTGTCAGTCAAGACATATTGGTGTCAGTCAAGACATATTGGTGTCAGTCAAGACATATTGGGGTCAGTCAAGACATATTGGGGTCAGTCAAGACATATTGGGGTCAGTCAAGACATATTGGGGTCAGTCAAGACATATTAATATCAGTCAAGACATATTGGGGTCAGTCAAGACATATTGGGGTCAGTCAAGACATATTGGGGTCAGTCAAGACATATTGGGGTCATTCAAGACATATTGGTGTCAGTCAAGACATATTGGGGTCAGTCAAGAGATATTGGGGTCATTTTACGACGATGTCGTACAAGCCACAGTCGGCTTACTCATGACTTATAGCAGATAGGGTTGAACCTCCTAAATGTGATGAAGCGTTCACCATCAAGCATATTCTACTTGAGTGTGTGGACATTTCAAGTGCAATTCACATGATCAATGGTGAGTGAGTGAGTTTAGTTTTACGCCGCTTTTAGCAATATTCCAGCAATATCACGGCGGGGGACACCAGAAATGGGCTTCACACTTTGCACCCATGTGGGGAATCGAACCCGGGTCTTCGGCGTGACGAGCGAACGTTTTAACCACTAGACTACTCCACCGCCCCACATTCTCAAGAAGTAGATCTTTCAGATTTAAGTTCTGTTTACGTAAGCGGGCATCTTGTTATTTACTACTAAGAAAATTCGGTCTTTATCGACGACTGTTTTCAACCAACCTAAAAGCGTTTTGTTAGTTTTTAGACAAATACAGTTTTATATGAATGTTTTTGCGCCGTTTTTAGCAATAATCCAGCAAGATGAGGACTGTTGTGAGTATGATACTGCATTGATACCATATGGAATGATATGTGAACCGGTGTTCTAGGTTTCATCATTGGCACAATGGACAGCGTAAATCAGGAATATCGTAATGGGAGATGTTGATTGCTCCCTATATTAGTCGTAAGACGCTACCAAATGGATCCGTTTGCCAGGCTCGGAGACTTGTGGGTCATCGTGGGATTATGCTCATGATATCAATCACTGGTATGTATTTCCTATTTACAGGTATCTGTATACATCCGGGTTAAATTGATTATACACAGCCAATGCCTGTCGAAAGAGACCACTAACGCGATAGGGTTATCCTACTCGGATGATTGTCATCATATCCCCACTGTGTAGACTGATGCTCATGACGTCGATCACTTGATTGTACCGCCCAGGTTGACGTCATATACAGCTGGAACATTCCAAAGCGCGGTGTTAGAGAACAAAGAAAACACAACAAAATAGACATGTTCACGTCACAGCTAGAACATTACTGAGTTCGACGTAAACTATAAGCAAACACAAATGTTCCACTTTATCCCTTCAACAGCTACATGGCTTACATCTATAAGCAAACACAAATGTTCCACTTTATCCCTTCAACAGCTACATGGCTTACATCTATAAGCAAACACAAATGTTCCACTTTATCATTTCAACAATTACATGGCTTACATATCAATTTGTAATTACGTTTTGAAGGTTTACAGCAGTTTAAACAAAGGCACGCCATAGATCATATTCTTGACAGCAATCTGAAATTAATCTTCCTAGAAAATATACGTCTTTCAGTGTAAGTTTATGTTTTTACTACCTTTAATCATGATAAACAAGTTCAATATTCATACTAATATAAAGAAATAAGAATAAAGAAAATACATATTTCTAATTTCGTTCCGCAGAATAATATTAAGTTAACATGAAGATGATTAAAAGCGCTGCCTTGTTTATGACTTGAAATGAGACGTGGACAAGTGGCCTTTCTGATTTACAATTCTATAGGTGATGAAAATGAAAATGATAAAAAGAAAAGGTGATTTGAGAAAGGCGAAAACAGTACCTGTAATGAAAGGAAGGGATCAGGTATTGTCATAGACACACACACGGGCAATGTCGTAAATTATCTTAGTTGTCAATTTCATGAAATTAACACCACGTCAGGTGTCAAATACCTCGGCCCTCAAATCCCTCGCAGTGCGTTAGAGATCACCTTGTCGCAAACATGAGATTTTTTATAGCCTTAATTTGAATCGCAATGTCTGGAAATGTATCATTTTTTGGGTGGACTTGATTAATTTTTTCCCAGAGTGCCTGGAAACCCGTTGTTGAGATCGTTCTGTTGGGTCATCGGAAGACACTAGAGTTGCCGTTAGAAGATTTATGCGATAGGTTTTATTGTTTGGTTATTCGAAGGGATTGCGAAACGAACATTTACACGAAACTGAAATCTGAAATCTGAATCCGAATGTTATGAAAATCTAGGCGCTATGGCGGTGATGTTTCCCTGATTCAGTTTACAGTCACGTTGAATCACGGCACCAGTGTTACAATAACTTCTACATTGGGTCGCTTGCAGAGGACCCGGGAGGTTATGGCGTCATAGGTCGATGTGCAGAGTTGCGTCCCTTGAATGTCAAAATCCAGTGGTCGTGTTCGATTTCCAGATTCCCTCGGATTATGGTGCTTGGTTTGTCAATACAATAACTCATGGACAGATTTAAACTTTGATGCAACATTTTTGAATTTCAGCTGTTCCTGTTCTGTAAATGTACAAGGGGCGTTCGCTCGTCACGCGGAAGACCCGGGTTTGATTCCCTACATGGCTACAATGTGTGAAGCCCATTTCTGTGTCCCCCATTGCTGGAATATTGCTGAAAGCGGCGTAAAACTATACTCACTCACTGTAAATGTACAAACACTGCGGGAAACGTTTTTTTAAAATAATAACGAACACAAAATCTTCCATAACTTCCGATTTAAAACAAAGAGTATGACAAATTACCAAAATATATAGAAACTATCTCTCCACTCATAAGTTCTGTACATTTGGAGGTGGAATAAAACTGCTAAAGTTCATTCCAGAAGATCTTGAACGTTGGAATTTGCCTTGTACCTTTACGTAACAAAATAATGTTTATGAAGGAAACAATATGATTTAATGTGTCAATATTTCTGAATTGGTAGCCAAAATCAAGGTCATGACGCTTGTAATTGTTCTAGCATTTCAGGGTAACAAGCGTTTCACCATATGCTAGTTCACCTATCACTGGAGAGACTTTTACCACGCCTCGAACCTGATAACTAGCAGTTTGTTCGACCTTGTCACTTCATGTTTTGCATAGAGTTTTTTTTGGATAAAACATGTAGAACCTCTTTCGGGTATCAAGTATTCTGAATGACGTATTATACCATTGGTAACTCTGGTAATAGGTGTGTGTACAATGTGTGTAATTATGAGTTTTCCATGATTCAAGTATAATACAGAATTAACACACACACATGCACGCGCACACGCACACGTCCTGTCTTCTTTCTGGTTACATTGGATCGCACATTTAAACTTTACTTCCATACTTCATCAATTTCTTTCAAATAGTTCTTTTTTATTTCATAACGCACCTCGTTTTCATGTATCTATTTTATGTTTATCACTTGTGAGAGCTCCTCTGTCTTTTCTGATGGTACATTTTCCCTACATGGTGAATATTGAATTGTTCTTCTTTTGCCACCAAAGGGAGCAGAATAACATGAAGACTGAAGTCCGTTCAGCTGTCTGAGACGCATGGATCTGAGACGCTGGGGAAGACTCTAACTTTACATCTTGTTTTTTCAAGGTATTGGATTCACATCAGGTGTATCGTCCAAGGTTTCAATTGTTCCACGGGTCAGTTAACTACTGTTCGTCAATAAGCTATATGACTCTCATGGATACTGTAGTTTCTAACTGTAGGTATTAATAACACAGTCGTGCACTTTATTCCAGTCGTCAAACACGACATGGTCCCTATTGAGAGAAACAAAGTCAGTATACCGAGATTTTCATAGAATGTGGTTCATGAGCGTTCAGTCATATCAAGTTTCTTCTTGCCTAGATCAGCAATAATCATGTTTCTTTCATCGGCTTTCTTACCTTGAGTGAGTGAATGAGTTGCAATTTTATATCGCGTCGGCAATATGTCAGCGATAGTGCGATCATACCATGAAGATACGTGTCCACGAATGTGGAACCAAGAATGGCAACATCCCTAAAATTGCTTGCAGAATAATGGCAGTGGTTGGTGAAAGGACATTATGAATGACATGTTAAAATGATATTATAAATAACAAGTTAAATACCAGTTAATCGTCCAGGTTAAACAACTACATATTACCAGAAGAGATGGACAATGGCGGGAGCAACTATGGCCATTATTTGATGAATGTCAATAGGATATACACAGTCTAACACAAAGGTTGGAACTGTGTGTGTCGAACTTGCTGTTGTAAACTAGGTCTTAGTAAAAGCTAGGTCCTTTCGCATTCTCTATGTAGTCATCATTTTGTGGTTGTGTCGAATATCGGATAACTCGAAGTATTTACGTAGGTCCCTTTAACCTCGACACAACGATGTTTGCCTGTAAGTCTGAAAGTAGACAATGTAATTACACGTAATGGCTGAAAACAGCAAAAATGACCGTTCTACTGAATTTGGGGGTACATGGAGGAAAGCGTCCACAACTCAGGCACACGGTCAGCTGAATTCTTTTCTGAAATATCATGAAATATCGATTCTAGATTGTTTAGCAGCCTTTTTTAAATATACACCGACACAGTTAATAGCGAGTATTCTATAGATCCAGTAACATATTAACGTGAAAGGACGTCCGGGTGTGTACTAGAATGCGTACTTTACTGAGAAAGTGTAACACAAATATAGCATGTGTTGACATCATGTTGGAGTTAGGGTCACGAACATGTTTTAAGATGGCCTGCCCTTCAATAGTTTGTTGTTACCTTTCTTCATTTCAGTTATTTCACAGCAAATGGTTTTGATTTTGTTTTCGTGTACAGAGACCATGGTGTGTTGCATTTGCTCTCGTTTAGTTTAGTCATCTTTAGTCATTGTAATGTAAGAATCGATATTTCATGATATTTCAGAAAATAATTCAGCTGACCGTGTGCCTGAGTTGTGAACGCTTTCCTCCATGTGCTCCCAAATTCAGTAGAACGGTCGTTTTCGCTGTTTTCAGCCATTACCTTTAGGACCCTAGATTGGTGGTACTCAGTCTTTCTTTCTGGAATTATATACTAGAAACCCGTGAAGGTCCGGGCTAGAATGAACCTTCAGTAACCCATGCTTGTCGTAAGAGGCGACTACCGGGATCGGGTGGTCAGGCTCGCTGACCTGGTTGACACATGTCATCGGTTCATAATTACGCAGATCGATGGTCATGCTGTTGATCACTGAATTGTCTGGCCCAGACTCGATTATTTACAGACCTCTGCCATATAGCTGGAATATTGCTGAGTGCCGCGTAAAACTATCTCACTCACTCATATACTAGAATGTTTCTTAAACTTGTTACTTATGAAAATCTTGATTTCAGGTGGGAAATCCAATCAGTGATTAAATGATAACAAACTGTACTATTTACCGGAGAAGCAGAATAAATGAACGAATGAATGAATAAATGAATGAATATAAGTAAATAATAAAATGAATACTTACAGACATAATCGGTATGTGTATATACATTAGCTGCAGTTAGTCGCCACGCACAAACAATTTGTTTACAAAAAATGAAAACATATGACGTTCTATTTCTTATGTGAATAATTTATAACTGTAAAGTAAGCTCTTTACATCAGAGAAAGTTATATTCTCTAAGCAACACTAGCATCCTAAGTTTGAAATAAACATACGAGATCATGACCTTTCTCTCTTATACAACGGAATAATTTTTCAGAGACTAAAATATACTACTTTTCTTCTCCGTGTCGTGTATATTCAACTCATTTTCACTTGTTATATGTTGGAGGTTGACATAACATGTTGAAGGGGGTTCTTCTTATGCTGGGAGGGGGCACCCCTTGCCCCGGGGACTGATGGAGGGGATTAACGCTGTCACCCACCGTGCCTGGTTTCGAGGGGACGGTTTCCATAAAATGTGTGAAAACATGGCTTTTGTTTCACCTGAAGGAGACATGTTACACCCAGTCTTCCCAAGGGCGACGGCGACAAGTCTTAACGACGCCATGTCTCTAGTGGAAGACAACAGCACAATGCTTTTTCATTCAGAATTTGGATTGAATCTAAATGGGACAGTCAGTATATATGTCCAGATGTGTGCTTGCCTGGATAAAAAGAGTTTGACAGGGAGATGCAATGTGTATTGACAGGGAGATGCAATGTGTATTGACAGAGAGATACAATGTGTACTGACAGAGAGATACAATGTGTATTGACAGAGAGATACAATGTGTATTGACAGGGAGATGCAATGTGTATTGACAGGGAGATGCAATGTGTATTGACAGAGAGATACAATGTGTACTGACAGAGAGATACAATGTGTATTGACAGGGAGATGCAATGTGTATTGACAGGGTGATACAATGTGTAATGACACGGAAATGCAATGTGAAGCAGTTCTCTTAGGTATGGATTAGCCATTTCATTTTGAATTTTATACATCAAACATAGTTATCGTTTTCTACGACGATCTATCTACGCAAATGGGATACGATGACATGTGTCAAACCAAGTCAGCGAGCCTGACCCCCCATCCCGTTAGTCGCCTCTTACCACAAGCATGGGTTACTGAAGATCAATTCTAACTCGGATCTTCACATTAGTGTCGTTAGTTCAATGGTGAACGCCACAAGACACTATTGGATGACTGGTATGGGAAGGGGATGAGTGTGACGGTGGGTCAAGACTCCTGCCAGCGTTCCCCGACTGTGTGGATATTTTCTCATGGTTTTAAACAGTAGTTGCCCCGTCCGGGGCTTTATTTGTGGGTCAGTGTGATGCTGCTTACTCCTTAAACTACACTCCTAAACAGAGTCGGGTTACCAACAGGCTGGAAATAAAATGGCATCCAATTCATGTGAGATCTACAACAGTCAGTTTCTTTCATATTCGCAACCACACCCTCACCCCACGCCCCTTTAGCTCCCACCCAGCAGCACGCACCCTCAGACCCCAACTCTTTTTGTACCACGAGTAAGCTAATAATAGAATTCATATCGAATTACACTAGTGTTTAACGACTGCGGGTGGCAACCTCAGTCGCCCCTGAACCCTTCCTTTCTCCACTTTGAGTTTTACTTCGTGACCCCGAAACACAACTTCTACTTAACACAAATCTCAACTGTTTCGAAGTGAAATTGCTGAAAATGGTACAGCAAAAGTAGAATGTACAAAACAAAATTTACAAGTACACCGTTATTTTCTTAATGTTGTATCTGCGTACCAAATACTTATAAAACTGCATCCCACTAACCTCTCTGTCTAGTCTAAAATACCCTCCAAACAGACCCACCCATCAAGATCCGCTTAGAATATTGATCTTCAGTAACCCATGCTTGTCGTAAAAGGCGACTAACGGGATCGGGTGGTCAGGCTCGCTGACTTGGATGACACATGTCATCGTATCCCAATTGCGTAGATCGATGCTCATGCTGTTGATCACTGGATTGTCTGGTCCAGACTCGATTATTTACAGACCGCCGCCATTTAGCTGGAATATTGCTGAGTGCGGCGTAAACCTAAACTATCTCACTCACTCCAAACAGCCCCTCGAATCCCGTGCTCAAAAAAGGGGTTGATTTAATGCATGTAGCCATATCAGGGAAACTCGTCTTAACATTGTGTTGTAGTCATAAATACAATTGGGTCATTTAATAGTATAATACCTCCGGACGCGTAGATCTCATCTTCTCCAAGAACGCAATGTTTCCAGCGCTCTTGTGATCTGTTCAAAGTCCACCGACGGCGAAGTAGCGCCATGCCAAACTCGCACGCATAAGAGTTACTTTAATTGGTTGTTGACGTGAAGCTCACGCGCTAGAGAAATTCTATTCAAAAGTTCGTGATGAGAAAATTTTTAGCTGGTGACATCACATCAAAGCGCAACTTTGGTGGCGACAGGGTGCAGCGTTGTGATCATGGATGATAGCCACGGAAGTACTTTCGTAACCTGGGTTCAGTATAGACCTTCCAACATCTACGAAAAAAGAAGCATCGTGATGCAACCTACGGTGTCAACATTCTGGAAAAGAAAGCGTTTGTTTTATGATTATAATGTTGATTTAAAAAAAATGAGACAATGAAATTGGAACATTTAAACATTTTAAGGAACGGCATCTGCGCAGCGAAATGAAAACAAACCTTTAGTTTCTCGTGTTCCTAAAAAATAACAGTTCATGATAATGTCAATTAAGCGACGTTAGAAACCATCGGTGATAGATGAGATGTAAAAAAATGTAGAAAGAAATAACAGTATCATCTCCCAAGAACTCATCCTTTATTTTAAACCAAATCGCGGAGCTCCAAGCTTTTCTTTTGAGACTTCCATGCATTTTCAAGACATCCAAAGACCACCTTTCTTCCCGGTACAGTATCCATTGTTCAAGATACACGACCCCCGAGAGATTTGCTGACTCGTTGCCATGGTAACATGGAAACGTAAATGTGACAAAAAGGAATTACGATATATTCTCTAATAGGTGCAACTTTGATGCGGGTCCTTTAAAAGATGACGATCCTCTTAATAATTACTTTCCCTCACTCAACTCGACGGCGCCTAAAAGGGGTAAAATCAATGCATTATCTGAAAGCAAAAACGGGTATTTTTAATGTCTATGTTTAATTCCCGTCTTATCAGGGTTTATACCCAATTTTTCCTTTCCTGACACAATATCTACTTTTCTCTTCAAACCCATCACGCTAATTTGCAAAGTAGCGAAACGGGACAAAAAATGAATTTCCAATAATAAGTGACTGGTGATTTTGTGCAAGCAGAGTAATGCATGGGAGGGCTGTAAAATTACTGTTTTCACGTAGCGCCGGGGAAATTAAGGTTAATGAATTTAGCGGATCTGGCCGTATCTCTTGATTAGTTGTGATAAACATTAATGCTATCTTGGCCGTTCCGCTACAGGTCTTCTCAATGCTGTATTGTTAGTTGTACGGACAATAGCATCGGCAGTGTAAGATTTGACTCATCATTTCTTGATGGCATTTACCGTAAAACTAATTTGGTTTCTCGGGCAGCTTAAGTGAAAAATTGTGATTATGGGACGTCTCTCGTCAGCTACGTGATTTGGCCGTGATCGGAGTTAAACAGTGTTCAGTTTTCATTCTTTGGGGGTTAAAAACGTCTGCAGAGTACGAGAAAATTCGACCTTAGGGGGGGTCAAGAGTAATTTGCTTTCCTGTCAAAAATTGAGTCCTGTAACAGAATAATGTTTGCCGTGCACCATCCGTGAATGCCTTATTTACTTGGTACATACGTTCATGATATGAGTCGTGTTTCATGTGAGGCGGTGGGGAAGCCTAGTGGTTAAAGCGTTCGCTCGTCACGCCGAAGACCGGAGTTCGATTCCTCATTCGGGTACAATGTGTGAAGCCCATATCTGGTGTCCCCCGCCGTGATATTGCTGGAATATTGGTAAAGCGGCGTAAAACTAAACTCACCCACTAGTCTTTCACGTGGAAATGTGTTACTTTATAAAACAGTGGTTCTTGTAGAAGTTGTCCTATAAACCAAAATGCCTCTGTTTGTGATAAATGAATGCACGTCCTCGTCGGATCTGAAGTTCAGTCGTGGTCTTGTTTGGGGAAAAATACACTAAACGCCAAAAGAAACGTTACCCTCCTACATTTATGAATTACTTAAAAACTATCAAAGATATGTTGGAAGGTATTAGTTTACAAGAAAGCACAGCTTTATGCAAATCACGAAACAAAATTCTCAAATGCATTCATATTTAGGTGAAATGCATCTTTTTCAGAAGAGTTAAATTGTCCTATTTTCGTACATGCCGAAATGAACCAATAACAGTGATTTAGATGTCCAAAACAAAGGTTGAAATACAATTCTACTTTGGGACAATGATAAACCATTTAAAGTCACCATTTTTCAACTATTAAAACAAGAAACAACTGTTGTAGAGTGTGTAAAATTGTAAAATAATCATTCCTATGATTTCAGTCTTTTAAACCATTTTCTGCCGAGTTGCATTGGAGAAAACAAGTAAAACGTGTCTTTGATATTGTGAAAAAATGTTTAGGAACATTTATAATTATCTTTGTTAACATTTTTGTTTGCAAAGTAACATTTTTCCTTTTTCTGTTTACACATAGCAATATCAATGGCCAAAACGCAGCAATATTCAAGCAGTATTTGCATCCATTTCACATGTAGAATGAATCTAAAGGGTATAAAGAGAGCCTAGAATGCATGATATGATACACAAGAACGAGAAATATGCCACGATTAACAGCTGAAGGGAGAGAAAGAGCCATTGGGATGGTGCAGATGGGGTCGACATACAATGATGTTGCCAACTCCCTCGGATGCCATCGTATAAGACTTATTCAGGGCTTCAGACAGACTGGGATCACCGTAGATAGACCAAGAAGTGGACGTCCACACATCACAACGCCAGCTGAAGACAGGTACCTCCGTCATTAAGGAAGGAGGGTAACGTTTCTTTTGGCGTTTAGTGTACTTTGTTCAAGAAATTTTGTATTTATTCATTCCAATAGTTACATATTTACAAACACGTTATAGAAACAAAAGCAAATTACATGTTAGATGAGTTGATACATAACACGCTTCTATAGGTTGGCTGAACACAGTCAGAGATTGAGATGTGGGTTGAAAGGAAACCATATTTTCTAAAAAAAATCCATGTCATTGTTTCTTTTCAAAAATATGTTTTTTTTCTGCAAGAAAGATGAATTTTAAGGATTTCAGATAATTGATTAATTTTGGAATTGTTTTTTAAATATTACATAAACAGATATGTCTCTTGGCAGAGAACATTATCTGGTTTAGTATTTTGTTTGTTCACCAAACCAAACCAGATATTTTCTTATTTTGATTTCTTTGTTGAAATATTTATTGATCCAAGTCTCAAACTTATTAAAAAATGTCTTGGTTTCATTTCAATCCCAGCATATAGATGACATATTATTTCTTGTGTGTAATTACAAAAAGCTTCGTATGTCAGTATCTATGAGTTTCATTTTCAAAAGCTCCCTTTGGGAATATATAATTCCATGTAAAAATTAAATTGAAAATCAAGAAGTTTAACAAAAAAGTTTCTATGTCTATAAATACTGAATATCTTATGCCATTCAAAGTCAAAATCAAACAGTTCTACCCATTTCAAACATATCTTAAGTTTGCTGTCATCTGATATAAATCTATCATAGAAAAGTCTTGATCCTTTTGAGACTGTAATGCGGCTTTTGTTACAATTGGTAATGTCCATGATAGGTATCATCCTATTATATCTAATATACTATTAAAAAAAGAAACGCATAACCCGAAATCGGTTGCGAAAATATTGTATTTTCAAACATGCATAGCTCGTCCACAAATAGACTTTGGTACATGAACTTTTACATCGGTTTAGAAGAAGGAAATGTCTATACAACCAAGTGGATAATTTTAGATAACGGAGACGTTGACCGCGATGGTGACGACGTAGCACGGTCCCCACGTCGGGTCTCCTGGCTCTCAGTCCAATCTTTCTCAACCTGTGTCGTACAGTTTGACCGGATATCCTCCGAAGTCCAGGCACCCTGACTGCTGTACGCTCACGCAAATGTAGTACCCGGATGTACCGATCTTGGGCTGCAGTGGTGACTCGAGGTCTGTCTGTACGGGGACGGTCATTTGTTATACCAGTTTGGTTGTAACGAGCTGCAAGCCGTGATATCGTGCTCAGACTAACATTCAGACGCCTGGCAAAAGAAGATTGTTAATCTCCAGCGTGCATTCTTTCAATGGCGATGTTCAGTGTCGCAGCGTACTGATTTGACCTTGAAACTCCTTCAAAACGAATGCCGATGTCCGAAAGTAATCTGGATTTTTATAGCCAGACAGTGCATGCTCTTTGATGCACAATTTCAACTGGAAGGGGATTTCTGTTTGGTTGTGGCGATGACTTTGTAATCAATTAAAGTCGATTTTTCACTTGTGCAATTGTGTAAAATCATGTTATCAACACTTTTGTTACATATTTTGACGATTGTTTGAACACAATTGACAATTAATAGATTTTTTAAAATACAAAACGCCTATGCGTTTCTTTTTTTGGACAGTATCGTTTGTTTCCAGCATATGGGCAAGATGTGTATAACACAACTGTAACCCAACATTGTTCCTCTTATATCATACATATGGTTTAATGTTTCAAAAGACATTAATCCAGATTTATCACATATGTCTTTAATAGTTAAGACTCAGCCCATTTTTTATGAAGTGACGAATGTCTTTTAAATTGTGATTAACCATAATGGCTGGGCTAGAATATCATCAATATTACCTGCATCAACTTCAATCTTTTTACAATATTTAGTACATGCCTTTAGAATATCAGTCCGATAAGGGTTTTTTGATGTTTCAAGAAAAATACTTTGTTCAAGAAAAAATACTTTTTTCAAAATATGTGTCGTTAAAAAAATGACACGATATCCTCTCTAGAAGATATGTTCTCTTCCATCAATGTATAGCGAACGGTGGGGCCCAGCCAGTACCCGGGAAACCTCTTAAAACAACAACAACAACAACAACAACAAAGTAAAGATACCTCCCGACCTTTATCAGCTCATGTTCCGTAAACACAGATATTTGAGTTTTAATGAAACCCGCTCTCTTCTCGATAAAACATTTCAGTAATTAAAAAACATGTTTGGATTTTGCATGTTATGGTCATGTCATAATCCTGACAATGATCAAGGACATTTGTATAATGTATAATATATTCTGTTTTTTATAAACGAGGAAAGCGTCAATATATGAAATGCATGTACACCTAACACAAAGATAACATGTTCTGTATATCACATGAATGGCGATTCTGTATCACTCCGATTCTGTTGCACCATCAAGCTATGCTTCGTAACCAAAATGTGAAGGCATAACGTCAGTATAATCACTTATATTGATATTAATTAATATAATTTGTATTTATCGTATGTTTGATTTTAGTCGCTTACATTACTTTGCACCAGTGCCTCTGACAAGGACTGCAGAATCAATCACACTTCCGACTTCTAAAACAAAATCGACCGGGCTGTTACAACCGACGTTTTTCTATTTCATGTCTATCCATGTGACTTAACATGAAGTGCCAGCTATCTCTATACTGACGTAATACTTTGTGCAATTGTCTCTACCGTCTTGCAGACTTCGAGAGATATCTGTTGATAGAATCGCACACCGTAATGTTTCGAAATGCGAATCTTCTATTCTATTTGTTAGTGATCTGGTTGGTTCCTGTTTGCCAATATATGTAATGATGTTTGCACCGAGAAGGAAGCAGCACATTCCAACAATGGCATCGTGTCTGAGAATGCAATGTCTTGCTGCACTTGACCGCCAGCGAGTGTGGTCAACAGCCGCTGAAAACTAAATGTGGCACCACGCTGGTCGCTTGACCGTTGTGTACCACAGGGTAGCTATTTACATGGGTCTGACTTGTGTATCTGTGATTGAATGTGACGGCTTTAAATGGCGGAGGAGCGGGAAGGGGTACAATTACGTGAAAAACCAGCATGGCAGCCAAACAGAAGAGTGTCAAAATTCTGAAATACGATTCTCGACGAAACGAAATTACATTTCCCCCCTGTGATGCCCTAAGATAGCGAAAGGTGGCGAGGTCTTTAGAAGGGCATAGCCCAAAGGGGGACTTCAGAAAAGAATACCGTTGCCCCTCCCAGAACATCGGGGGAGAGGAAAATTAGCTTTAAGGTGTCCTGTAACCGCTAGTTTCGTCAAGAGCCCGTGGAGAGGATAATATGTTTCTGTTAAAAAAAAACTTAACCTTCAGACAGCTCCTCGACTGTAATATGTATAAACGGTTGCCAATTACTTCCATGGTGAATGTCCTTTTAGGTTCCAGGTTCGAATCCCACTGGGCCCGCTGTGAGAGATTTTCATTTAGCTGTTGTGTTTTGTTTAAGGTTTGTCGTAGAATGAATGAAATCTGCAGCGAGACAAAGCGTTTTTTTTTGCAAACAGGCCACCTTGGCTGCTCAACAAAGACTTAAGGTAGTCGAGCTAGTTGGGGTAATGTACCGAACACAAAATCAAAACAATCACTTTGACAGGTAGTCGGAAAAAGCAACAAGAAATCAGAAACTGCTAAAGAATGTGACAATCAATCAAGGGAAGTATATATGACACATTTAATTGTGCTTGGTCCCATAGTGTAAACTAAACAAGCTAACTTTCACTTCTCATATTTTGACAATATAATTGAGAACTAGATGAGATGTTCTTATACACAATAGTTTGTCACTAAACACACTGACGGATAGGTTTTAAAGAATTGCGAAAGAGAACCTCGTCCCTTTAAATTCAGCAGTCTCGAAATTAACCCGTATTCTCCAAATTAATCTTACGACGTCACTTTGATAGATCATCGTGTTGTTTATCCGTCACGTTGACGTTAATCCCCGTTAATCCATCATGTCGCCCTTGACCCGTCGTATACCTGTTAAACCGATATCTCGACGTTAACCATTAAATACTCCTTAACCTGTCATCTTGTCGTTAATACGGCATCTTGACGTTAACCCACCATATACTGCTTAAACAGTCACACTGTCGTTAATACGGTATCTCAACGTTAACCATCATATACTCTTTAACCTGTCACACTGTCGTTAATACGGCATCTCGACGTTAACCATCATATACGCCTTAACCTGTCACACTGTCGTTAATACGGCATCTCGACGTTAACCATCATATACTCCTTAACCTGTCACACTATGTTAACACATATACTGTCGTTAATACGGTAACCTCATATGTCGTTGATACGGTCAACCTGTCACACTGTCGTTAATACGGCATCTCGACGTTAACCATCATATACTCCTTAACCTGTCACACTGTCGTTAATACGGTATCTCGACGTTAACCATCATATACTCCTTAACCTGTCACACTGTCGTTAATACGGTATCTCGACGTTAACCATCATATATCTCCTTTAACCTGTCACACGTTTAACCATCGTTGATACTATCATATACGTTGATACGGCATCGTTAACCATCATATACTCCTTAACCTGTCACACTATCGTTGATACGGCATCTCGACGTTAACCATCATATACTCCTTAACCTGTCACACTGTCGTTAATACGGTATCTCGACGTTAACCATCATATACTCCTTAACCTGTCACACTGTCGTTGATACGGTATCTCGACGTTAACCATCATATACTCCTTAAACTGTCACACTGTCGTTAATACGGTATCTTGACGCTAAAGGTCACATGCAACCAAAAAATCAAACATAATTAAAACACAATTATCACTTTTTCATGACATATATTATACATTGCTGGTTATGAAAAAACATATAAACAAAATTATAAGCGTACAATCGCAAATTAAAAGTGCAATATTGTGTACTTGGGTTTTCTTCCCAAGAAACGAAGTAGCCGGGATACCGAACCCAGTCAGAGCGGGTGGGTGTGCACTCAAGTGTAACGGCTGGTTCATTTGCAGATGCCCTCACGGCTCATTGTGTGTGTATATATAGAGATGTTCGGTTTTGTAAATACATGCTCATTTTTTGTGAACAACATTTTGCAATCAACAGACATCATAACATGTCATGTGTTCAAGTATCACACCTGCCTGTCTGTGTAATTACATAATGTGACAGAGACCGAACTCGGGCCATAAATCAATGCGTTTTGTTTATGGTGTATAGCCTGATTGGTGTTAAGTTCAAATTGCATGTGGTCAGTGATCGCAGTTGTGTATTGAATATTGTCATTAGCAGACAGGCAGGCAGACACACAGGTGTCAATAAAACAAGACATTGAGTTTTGTCTGTGACAACGACATATCTATATCACAGTTAGAAATTCTGTCAACGCTAAATAATGACATTGCTTTTAAGTATCGAACTGAGAAAATGACTCGGTAAGAAGAACGTGTGGTAAAATAGACAAATGAAATGATATAAACAGTTTGTTTACTGTCATAACATATTAAAAGCTCGCGCCTGTGAGATATCAACAAAACATTAGGAAAATAGCTCACACCAAAGCCTTCACCGAGTATTCACCGGACAGCCCGCTTCCAAGTTGCGCGAACCTATTTCACTGCGTACGTTCTATGAGCGCAACCCAGCTGTTGAAACCAGTTTTCCCCAGAAAAGTCGAGGGAAAATTAGTGAATCGTTTGAACTCCGATTTCGCGCGGTTTTTTCATCGCGTTATTTTTCAACTTTATAAGTTGAATTTGCATTTTTGCTGATTTGTTTCGGTATGTCCATACCGAAGGTATCAGAATCTGCAAAGTTGTGTTTTACGTTGCATGTGACCTTTAACCATCATATACTCCTTAACCTGTCACACTGTCGTTAATACTGAATCTCGACGTTAACCATCATATACTCCTTAACCTGTCACACTGTCGTTAATACGGCATCTCGACGTTAACCATCATATACTCCTTAACCTGTCACACTGTCGTTGATACGGCATCTCGACGTTAACCATCATATACTTCTCAACCTGTCACACTGTCGTTAATACGGTATCTCGACGTTAACCATCATATACTCCTTAAACTGTCACACTGTCGTTGATACGGCATCTCGACGTTAACCATCATATACTTCTCAACCTGTCACACTGTCGTTAATACGGTATCTCGACGTTAACCATCATATACTCCTTAAACTGTCACACTGTCGTTAATACGGCATCTTGACGTTAACCATCATATACTCCTTAACCTGTCACACTGTCGTTAATACGGTATCTCGACGTTAACCATCATATACTCCTTAACCTGTCACACTGTCGTTGATACGGTATCTCGACGTTAACCATCATATATTCCTTAAACTGTCACACTGTCGTTGATACGGTATCTCGACGTTAACCACCATATACTCCTTAAACTGTCACACTGTCGTTAAGACGGCATCTTGACGTTAACCATCATATACTCCTTAACCTGTCACACTATCGTTAATACGGTATCTCGACGTTAACCATCATATACTTCTTAAACTGTCACACTGTCGTTAATACGGTATCTCGACGTTAACCATCATATACTCCTTAAACTGTCACACTGTCGTTAATACGGCATCTTGACGTTAACCATCATATACTCCTTAACCTGTCACACTGTCGTTAATACGGCATCTCGACGTTAACCATCATATACGCCTTAACCTGTCACACTGTCGTTTATACGGTATCTCGACGTTAACCATCATATACGCCTTAACCTGTCACACTGTCGTTAATACGGTATCTCGACGTTAACCATCATATACTCCTTAAACTGTCACACTGTCGTTAATACGGCATCTCGACGTTAACCATCATATACTCCTTAAACTGTCACACTGTTGTTAATACGGCATCTTGACGTTAACCATCATATACTCCTTAACCTGTCACACTATCGTTTATACGGTATCTCGACGTTAACCATCATATACGCCTTAACCTGTCACACTGTCGTTGATACGGTATCTCGACGTTAACCATCATATACTCCTTAAACTGTCACACTGTCGTTAATACGGCATCTCGACGTTAACCACCATATACTCCTCAAACTGTCACACTGTCGTTAACACGGCATCTTGACGTTAACCATCATATACTCCTTAAACTGTCACACTGTCGTTGATACGGCATCTCGACGTTAACCATCATATACTCCTTAACCTGTCACACTATCGTTGATACGGCATCTCGACGTTAACCATCATATACTCCTTAACCTGTCACACTGTCGTTAATACGGCATCTCGACGTTAACCATCATATACTCCTTAACCTGTCACACTGTCGTTAATACGGCATCTTGACGTTAACCATCATATACTCCTTAACCTGTCACACTGTCGTTAATACGGTATCTCGACGTTAACCATCATATACTCCTTAACCTGTCACACTGTCGTTTATACGGCATCTTGACGTTAACCATCATATACTCCTTAACCTGTCACACTGTCGTTGATACGGCATCTCGACGTTAACCATCATATACTCCTTAACCTGTCACACTGTCGTTAATACGGTATCTCGACGTTAACCATCATATACTTCTCAACCTGTCACACTGTCGTTAATACGGTATCTCGACGTTAACCATCATATACTCCTTAACCTGTCACACTATCGTTAATACGGTATCTCGACGTTAACCATCAGATACTCCTTAACCTGTCACACTGTCGTTAATACGGCATCTCGACGTTAACCACCATATACTCCTTAAACTGTCACGCTGTCGTTAACACGGCACCTTGACGTTAACCATCATATACTCCTTAAACTGTCACACTGTCGTTGATACGGCATCTCGACGTTAACCATCATATACTCCTTAACCTGTCACACTATCGTTGATACGGTATCTCGACGTTAACCATCATATACTCCTTAAAATGTCACACTGTCGTTGATACGGTATCTCGACGTTAACCATCATATATTCCTTAAACTGTCACACTGTCGTTAATACGGTATCTCGACGTTAACCACCATATGCCCCTTAAACTGTCACACTGTTGTTAACACGGCATCTTGACGTTAACCATCATATACTCCTTAACCTGTCACACTGTCGTTAATACGGAATCTCGACGTTAACCACCATATACGCCTTAACCTGTCACACTGTCGTTAATACGGTATCTCGACGTTAACCACCATATACGCCTTAACCTGTCACACTGTCGTTAATACGGTATCTCGACGTTAACCACCATATACTGCTTAACCTGTCACACTGTCGTTGATACGGTATCTCGACGTTAACCATCATATACTCCTAAACCTGTCACACTGTCGTTAATACGGCATCTTGACGTTAACCATCATATACTGCTTAACCTGTCACACTGTCGTTGATACGGCATCTCGACGTTAACCATCATATACTCCTTAAACTGTCACACTGTTGTTAACACGGCATCTCGACGTTAACCACCATATACTGCTTAACCTGTCACACTGTCGTTAATACGGTATCTCGACGTTAACCATCATATACTCCTTAACCTGTCACACTGTCGTTAATACGACATCTCGACGTTAACCCACCATATACTACTTAACCTGTCATACTGTCGTTAATACGGCATCTCGACGTTAACCCATCAGATACTCATTAGCATGTCATGGTGTCGTTAATACGGCACCTCGACGTTAACCCATCAGATCGTCTTAACCCGTGATATAGTCTATACTATCATCAAGTTTAACCCATCTTTCGTCGTTAACTCGTCATCGAGTCTTTTAATCCATCATCCCATCCTTCATCCGCCACCGAGAAACTATGCTCCACCCTCTGTACACAAATAATACGCAATATCGTTGTTTATCCGCTGTGACGTTAATCCGTTAACCCCAGGTTTAAACATTGCCGTGAAGCTCATCTTAATAAAATCCCTCTTCATCTGGATGTGTCTGATGCGGTGGACATCCTCTGAAACAGAAACATCAGACATCCCCTGCAAGTCTACGATATCCTGTCAGTCTTAGATTGCTTCAATTTCAGGAAAGTGAAGACATTATTCAGGTTTCTTTCTATCATCTCTCATGAGACAACTCCCCAGTCAAAAACTTTTTAAAACCATTTACTAGACGAGTCTCGAGTCTACCAGAGAGATGGAAGAATAACTAACTACATTAGTTCCATAGATTCTGTTAGTTGGAAAAATAACTGCAATTTATGATGCAAAAAGTGATAAAATGTATCCATTCTGTCCGTCCTTAAAAGTGCATATTTACAGAATTTAACTGTTAATCTTTGTTTCGGTTTTACTTGAAATGCGTAATCGCCCGTCACGTCATATTTTGTGTTAGCGCACGAGCGCTTGAAAAGTTATAATCTGTGGCATTTATTCCTTCTTACATTTTGCTACTACATTAACGCCAACAACGTCTTATAAATCATCAGCTGACATCGATAATGTTTCCTTCATCTTTTGTACTCGGACAATTTCCTGACGAAATGACATTTAATGTTGTTGAAGAGAATAACAGCTTTTTTAAACTTTCGACGTAAAAATGATTTCTCCGTATATAAACTGTTTCAAATCATTTTAAAAATAGTTCATGCATTCACGTGATGGAAATGTATTTTTTTGCGGCATTATTCCATACTTGGCGGATATAAAACCAAATCATTCTTTGATGTGTGACCTTTGAACGGAGGAGTTTTTTATTTAGAAATCAAAACAGTTGCATGTACTCATATATCGTCAAAACACGCAATGCCAATTGTATTTCTGTACAATTGGTACGTGTAACAATGTTAAGATTTTCAACATTTTTTAAGCCAGTAATTTCTGGCACGTGTGAGCTATTCACAAATGAAATACTTTGTCCAAATGCTCCTTAATAAACTCACAGATGCTGGGAAAATATTTTCCATTTCACTCAACTGTCAAGGTAAGGTCTCGTAGTACCTCGCGAGACGTGACGATAGTCACGCTGCGCGAGATTTGATGGATGGTAGAACCCCAAAAGGATTAAGGTGTTAGAAAGATATCCTTCTGTGGCGATGAGTAATGGACACAGATTTCAGTTCTTGTTAAAACAACGATTATTAGCGGTTTATCAGAGGGAAGAGAATGGTTGAAAAATTAGGCTTGAAAGCGAGGTCTTGCAATATATCAGCACAGAACAGGAAGGCTGAGGTAAATCATCCAGATCTTCAGTAGATATTAATTCAGTTAAGTATTTTCATTTTGTTTCAGATTTTTTTTGACTTTGGTGTTTATTTTCTTGTTGGGAGAGTATCACTTCAAACAGATTATGGTCAATTACTTCATAGCTTGACAACAAAGACACTTAACAGTGTAAAAACGAGACCCAGCCATAAATCACAAAAACACATAACGTGTAAGGTAAAAAGTTAGGGTTCAGTAACATGTTTCTCACATAGCCGTTTACAGTTGGTTTCAAGAAACACACAACGTCGTGTTGGTATCTACTTGTCATTTTTTATTTTTAGTAAAATAGTGACTAATTTCTTGTGTATGGGAGCGGGTGATTATCAAAACTCTTTATGAATCATTGGGTCTACATAAATTGTAAATGTATTTCCAGGTTATGTAAAGGAACACTAACTTTGTTCGTCACATTATCATAAAATATAAACTGATTTTATCTTATCGGTCAACTTATCTTTTGTTGCAGATGCTTGTTAAGTGCTTTGTTCTTGTCCGACATGCATTAAGACGCCGTGATATTATAAATGGCGAATATTTGACGCCGAAAATGTAACCATCGTGATAAGTTACAAAAGCTCGAGACCATGCGTGTCGCCCCAACAAATAGACAACCCGCGGCCCGGAGTCACCTATTAAACATTGAAATCGATTACCTTGCTGTCTGTCAACCATGAAATGTACATGTGACACAAGGCACCTGCTTTGTCTCTAAGCACGAGGCTTCGCTAATTGCAAAAACCGTTCTTGTTGAAACATTAAAGAAAATCTTTGAAGGAGATTCATAATTCACGGATAGTACTACAACGACTTCGGGGTTTTGAGGACTTTGTTAGTGAAACAGGAGTTAATGAACGGTAATTTTTAGCCTGTAACCAATGATAAACTATTCAATATACCGGGAACGAGATGGGATATTATTGTGATTATTAGCATAATTATCCAAATAACAGGTTTTGTGGTGGCATTAAAGCCAGATGGAAATGGGTATCTTATTAGGGGTCATTTTGCTATTGTTATCCTTCGATAAGATAATGTGCCGGACATGTGGTATACACTGGTTAAATTTTGTGAATATCGTCATCTACAATTATTGTATTGAATGGCATGTAAACATAAAAAGGCATACACATATGATTGATGCGTGAAAAATTCATGAAGCAATAACAGTATACTGAAATGTATAGTGTTTGGGTTATTTATTTCCACAAGGTTAAACAATTGGGAATTATTAAATATTTAAGAGCTTGTATTAACACTATTTGCAAGTCTGTCACCTGAAGTGTGTAATGACATTATTCGGAATATGAATATATTTGAAATTATACAACATACCGCAAATAAAATATGTGTTTGAAGCTCAACAAATATGATTGTTTTGTACATTAATAATATATGTTCATTTAATCTATGAATAATCTATGAAACGCATAATTTGAACTGGTGATTCAAAATACTTGACAAGATAAATGTGTGAATACAAACAATGAGTTTTGTTGCTGTGAATATCCCAGTGCAGCATATATGAGTTTGTAGTAGTGATCAGGAACTTACTTAATGCTTCTCTCTTACTAAGTCACAAAATAGTGAGTGAGTGAACATGGTTTTACGCCGCTTTTAGCGATATTCTAGCAATATCACGGCGGGTGGTGGGGGTGTGGTGGTGGAGGAGACACGAGATATGGGCTTCACACATTGTACCCATGCCCACATATTGTGCCTATGAATCGAACCCGAGTCTTAAGCTTGACGGGCGGACGATTTAACCGTTAGACTACCCACCGCCCCCCAGTCACATTCGGTCACAACACGATCACGGGTTCCATCGATGGGACATTATACGCACACCTTTTGACGAACTCCTGGCATCTTCAGTATTTGATAGTTGTTCATAAACGTCAACTAATAGATTAACGCTTAGTCTCTGAATATATATAATTTTGATTGTAACAAATAAACCCATTTAATTGAAAAGGAGCCCAAGGGAGACCAGAGATTCAGAACCTGGAGAAATCTAGACTTGCTCTATTTTGGGCTTTAGCATACCGGGGAGGGCAAGGCTGTAGGAGAAATAATGTGGTTCAGGGACTGTGAGAGAGACGAATCAGCATATGATGTAGTCCGAATTGTCAAATATACTCATCTTTTAAAAGAGATTTCTTATGTTCGTTGAAACAGTTTTGTCCATAAAATGGACTTCACATAATCATTTCTCGTAAATATGTACAATGATAAATGGAAGAAATGGCTCCAAATATAACAATCCACGTGTTGTTCCTTAAGGGTAAGGGCGGTGGGGTAGCCTAGTGGTTAAAGCGTTCGCTCGTCACGCCGAAGATCTGGGTTCGATTCCCCACATGGGTACAATGTGTGAAGCCCATTTCTGATGTCCCCCGTCGTGATTTTGCTGGAATATTGCTAAAAGCGGTGTAAAACCATTCTCACTTACTCACCCCTTTAGGGGTAAATATGGTATTTCAAAATGAACAATGCTAAAATTGACATTTGCGCTTGTAGATATTGACTTTAGAGTCAGTGTTAAACAGCAAATAGGAAGTCTGCAATTAAGACAGACATTCATTGCCTTATATGTTTATGTTGTGGGTGAATCTGCTGCAAGCTGGTGTGTATCGTAAACATCTACTATTTTCATGAAACGCTGAAGATTAGGATTGAGCATCAGCAACTTGTTCCAACCCAATCTGGAACCAAGAAGGATCCAAGGTCCATCATGCAACGTTCACTCATTGGCATAGCGCACGTGAACCACGAATATCCCGTGCATCTCGTGATTAAAGGTCTTCGTTGAGTCAGCGTGAAAGCGGTGGCTATATTTCAAAACGAGAGGGTGTAACTTGTCAAACGAATAGAAAAATACGAGAACGTTTTAACACAAGGTATTTCTTTTACCCGAAAGGAAGTGAATTATCTGATACCAGGTCAAAATATGAATTATTCTTTCGGAATTTAAAACGTCTTGAACATATCAACCCTTGCCTCTTTCGTTTAGCAATACCAATAGTCTGCAGCATGAAATATACAAGAAACAATTAATCAACAAAATGTCATTAACGCTTAATATATCTATCCTAATTATCCATCTTTATGAAAATGAGCATAAAAAACACCATTTTAAGATATTAAGTAAAAGGAAGAAAACGCTTCTCACAGGTCACAGCTGTGCAGAAATCCCTATTGAAAATCTAAAAAAACCCAGTTCTTCTCAAACATCAGAATTTTATATTTGAAATGAAGCCATGTTCAAGCCAGAATCATTTTCCTGCTTCGCTAGCCATTCAACATGAACAACAAAAACTGCAGAGCTGTGTCGACATCGTTCTCTAACATTAACAAGGAAATCTTCCACTGTTCCATACTAGCGAATCCTGGCACAGTGTCATGTCAATTTTCCATCGGCGAATTAGCTCGACAGTCGCGTGCAATCCTGCTTTGTGCTGCTTCACTGGCGGCGTGAGGGAGGTTGTGTCGTGCTGTCGTCGACCACAGCGCTTGTGTGGACGAACACGCAGCGGGACGTCGCGAACGCCGATCCGGGCTCTTTATGCGATGTTCGCAGGGCCTGCGTAGAAAGTCGCACCTGACTCTATTATCAAGAAATGCTTGCTAATGTTTGCCCATCTTATCGCAAAAACAACGCGTTAGCTCTTAAAAGGGGAGAGAGATTACAAGAATGCAACACTTTGAGATTTTTAAACACGGTGGGATTCGTTAAAATCGACACGCTATACATTTATTGTTTTGTTTACTGTCGCGACTGCGGGGATTCTGGGTTAGGGCTGGTCCGCAGCAGCCTTCCTCTGTCGGATGGGATCGGGTGGACTTCGTGGATCGGGTGGACAAGCCCGGTCAAGCCCAATTACGTAGACCGATGAGACAGATGCTCATAATATCAGTCCCTGGGATGTCGGCTCAAGACTCGATTATTTACTGACCACCATCTTTTAGCTGGAATATTGCTGAGTGAGTGAGTTTAATTTTACGCCACTTTCAGCAATATTCCAGCAATATCACGGCATGGGACACCAGAAATGGGCTTCACACACTGTACCCATGTGGGGAAGAGGACAAACTATATGAAAGTGTGTCTTCGAACCCCGACGGCGTGGATCGCTGCTCTGTCACAAATTGTCTGCCAAAGATTCGAATATTTACTGACCGTGGCGTTAAACAACAAACTAACAAATACGTGATGTCTTTCCGTTTATTCATAATTACATATATGTAATTAGACCCGAAGTGACGCGGGTTGTTGCTGATAACCATGTCAATGAAAACAGGATAAGCGGATCCTGCCATGCTCAAGGGACGCAATTACATATAGTGCAAAAACATTGTTCAGTAGCTGGTGGAATGTTCAGTTCTTTTCTAGTAAATGCTAACATATTGTATAGTTAATTGTCACACTGTGTGAACAGTATATGTCTGAAAGAACGTGTCTACTACCCAGGTAAAGGGCTGTTTTCCTTAACTGGAAGAATCTGCTAAAATTGTATTCGGATTCACGATTCGACATGAATACCTTGCTCCATCTCCACATTTGGAGAACTATTTCGAGAACTAAAAAGAAATCCCAAGCAATCATGGCTTATACATACCTCAATATCGAAATTGAATTAACAGACAAGAGAATAGTTGGTTTGATGCCACTGCTCCATACCCGAATTCGAGTTATCAGGACGACTGGTGCACGGTTATATCACACAGGAGCCCCCACACACACACACACACGCACGTGCACGCACACACACGTAGACTAACATCCTCCAATCCCTCCCCAAATCATTCCATTGATAAGATGGTTTTCAAAGTTCGAACTTTTACATTAATTTGTGATCCCAGCTGGTTAACAACTGAAATACGTAAATACGTATTCTGGTTCTCTTCGTTGAAATACACGTCATAAACATAAAGCTGAGAAGATTAAGTAACAGGCGGTTCCAATACTTAGGTTTGATTACAGGTCTACATCACAGTCGAAATCAATCAATCATTCAGTCAATCTGACGGAAATCTATTTTACCCATCAGACAAACTACATGGATGAGCTGTATTGCAGATGAAACAGTTATGGTACATATGATAGACAACGACGAGTACCGGGATTTAAACCCATTGTCACAGGCGTCTGTCACGTCAAAGGGAGGCAACATTTGCCTCTTTCACAACGACCTACAAAAGCAACCTTTGCTTGGACATTGCCTGAAATTTACAAGTACCTACATTTGTAATTCATCATCACAGATCAGTAAAATGTAAAATTATACTTTTTTCGTTTTTCTTCTCAAAAAATAATTATTGAGACTTAAATACGTTACAATGACTATTAATTGGGCTATTCAGTACAGAAAATGATGGATAACGTTAACAGCCATACTTTAGCTGTATTTAATTTATTCAAAGTCAAACTGAAGGTTTCAGTTTTAAATTTATAATTTACTTGACACATGATGAAGATGCATCATCATTGTGTGGAGAAATACATTCTTTGCCACTTGTTTCGGAGATTCTCTGGTTAAGCAATGTGATCCAACAAGGCTTTCCATTTCAACAAAAACGCTTTAGAACACCTACGGGGAAATTGCTTGAAATAATGGGTATTGTTTCACTGGTAATACGACAAACCCCTATGCTCTTAATAGACCAAAGCCATTTAATCATCTGCCAACGAGAAATAATACCTTCAACCTAAAGCTAAAATCAACAGTTATTACCAAGCCTTCCTTTCCACCGATCATTTTCCGTTTTTATTTACTCTCCGGACTCTGCCATTACGTTTATTCTCCATTCCGTGTTTCCGAACTTCCCGGCACGTCTTCCGGGCCCCGACAGGGGTAAACACAAACTGTCAGCTCTCGTTTCCCTCGAATCCTGTAAGTCGTTGTTCTAATACCCCGTCTGGTCACTCAGTCGTGACACCGGCTTCCATATTACCCGGAGTCAATTGGAAGACCATTTCTTGTGACAAGTCACGGGGAGTGAGTGAAATGAGTCTCAAATTGTTTACTCCGCGATAGGAAATAGCGCCCTCATCGCGTAACGATCTCTATTTACCCAGCACGGCAGACAAAGTTGTTTGGAAGCTTGGGGGACGTAATCGAGGGAAATATAATCAAAGCTGACGGGCAAGTTGTCATCGTAAATTGCGGGACATCACAAGACCCAATCCCCTTGACATGATGATTTTGGTTCTCCTCCAGAAACCGTCCTCACCTCCTTTGCTGCGGACAGATCCAATTCAAAACGGAAACAGGACGAATCACTCCGCCTCGACGCCCTCTTTGCGCGCTCCGACACATTTCCTGTAATATAGTTCCTTATGGAGAGAGTATTTTGAAACATTTTCTGTTAAATTGGTTTCGAGATGCGTGGCGATTGTTTTTGGAACACCAATATGAAAACCGATGCATGTGGCTACTATCTATACAGTATTTTGAAACATTTTCTGTTAAGATGGTTTCGAGATGCGTGGCGATTGTTTTTGGAACACCAATATGAAAACCGATGCATGTGGCTACTATCTATACAGTATTTTGAAACATTTTCTGTTAAGATGGTTTCGAGATGCGTGGCGATTGTTTTTGGAACACCAATATGAAAACCGATGCATGTGGCTACTATCTATACAGTATTTTGAAACATTTTCTGTTAAATTGGTTTCGAGATTCGTGGCGATTGTTTTTGGAACACCAATATGAAAACAGATGCATGTGGCTACTATCTATACAGTATTTTGAAACATTTTCTGTTAAATTGATTTCGAGATTCGTGGCGATTGTTTTGGAACACCAATATGAAAACAGATGCATGTGGCTACTATCTATACAGTATTTTGAAACATTTTCTGTTAAGATGGTTTCGAGATTCGTGGCGATTGTTTTTGGAACACCAATATGAAAACCGATGCATGTGGCTACTATCTATACAGTATTTTGAAACATTTTCTGTTAAATTGGTTTCGAGATTCGTGGCGATTGTTTTTGGAACACCAATATGAAAACAGATGCATGTGGCTACTATAATGTATGGAACTGATAATAAAGAACAACTTTATAGTATATTTCATTTCTGTTGTTGCATGAATGATCATAATCCTTCTGTGAGTTTTTGACAAAATAGATCCAAAATATGGAAATCTTGTATGGAAAATTTTAACAATGAAGGAAGGATTCAGCTCCATGAATGTGTGTTATCTTGTCCCCACCACTTAGATCGTTGATCGTCTATAGACAAATAATGAAGGCACGATCATATTTTATTTTGTCAACGAGCCACCAAGGTTATGAAAGATTGGTGCCAATTTACAAAATACAGAAAGAGAAGGCAACAGTATACCTGGAAACAGTTTCTCAATATTTACAGCTCCGAAGGGGGCACCCTCAACGTCATTCAAAAGCATTTCTGAAAAGATCTGCCGGGAAAAAGAAAGCATACACTTGAAAAAAACAAACACAATGAAATATACTGACAGAAACAAATAAGGGTACATCACTTCATTGCAGTGTTCCTTTATGTCTTTCCAGGTGTTCACCCATAATGCAATACAAAGCTAGCGACGAAACGTGGAAAAGAATGTAGGAACAATTGTACTTTAATGTGTTCCGTTATTTGTTTCCTTGAGAATAATTGCAAACCCCTTCAAAAGATACCAGACAGAATACAGTTCCCGAAAGTCTGCAAACATAAGAACCAAACCACAAATACGACACCCGTAGTAGAAACAAAATCATCTGATACCCGTTTCTTGTTTGTTTCAAGTTAGCCATCAACCGCCTCCGTAGTGTGGTGGTTAGAGCGTCCGCCCGGAGAGCGGAAGGTCGCGGGATCGATCCCCGACCGCGTCATACCAAAAGACGTTAAAATATGGTACTTGTTGGTCCCTGCCTATCGCTCGGCATTAGTGGGTACAACAAGGACTGGTCGGCTCGGAGTCAGTATAATGTGTATGAGTGGGGTATTCATGCTTCACTGCGGCATGGTATCTAAGTGGGCTAGCACTATACAACCAGCTTCAGTCTGGGCTAGTACAAGCAGCTGCACATACACACACACGCGTGCACGTCGTCATATGAGCGAAATATTCTCACGTACGACGTTAAACCCAATTTCACCTCACCTCACGTCATGTTAGCCATCATCAGACATGGGTGTATATTTTCTTTGCCAGGCAGTTTGATTTTAATGACAATATAGTCGCATTGCTTTGACTCAAATCCAAACTAATAAGACTATTTTCTTAAGTTTGATCAGCAAACGAAACAGTTTGTGTTGGTGCGAGGAACGAGAACATTCGTAGTATACGTTCATGCCCATACCCGTGAACATCCGGGTTAGAGTTGATCTTCAGTAGCTAACTGACTTGGTCGACACACGCCATCGTATCGCAGATCGATGCTGTTGATCAATTTGTCCGGTCCAGACTCGATAATTTACAGACCGCCGCGATATAGCTGGAATATTACTGAGTGCGGCGTAAAACTAAACTCACTCACTCCAAACGGTACAAACGCATGGCTGAAAGAATTGCACCTTTTGGAGAATCAAACATTGGTATGATGTCTAACGGAAGGTGCCTTTACATCTACTGGGCTACCCTCTCCACCCTTTAATCAGTAAACGCACACTCGTACATCCATCCAATTCGTATCTGGACATGCATGGACGACGGTAGTAGTGTTGTATACATTCTGAAAATGTAACAAAATGGACACGCTGTCAATTATGAAACATAAAACATGTGTCTGTTCAACTGAAATAGCTTCTGTACCTGGGTCCCGTTTCACAAAGCGATCGTAACGTTACGACTGTCGTAAGTCTATGTTAAAGTATGGGATTTACGATCACATTAGCGCTACGACTGTCGTAAGTCTATGTTAAAGTATGGGAGTTACGATCATCTTAGCGCTACGACTGTCGTAAGTCTATGTTAAAGTATGGGATTTACGATCACATTAGCGCTACGACTGTCGTAAGTCTATGTTAAAGTATGGGATTTACGATCATCTTAGCGCTACGACTGTCGTAAGTCTATGTTAAAGTATGGGATTTACGATCATCTTAGCGCTACGACTGTCGTAAGTCTATGTTAAAGTATGGGATTTACGATCACATTAGTGCTACGACTGTCGTAAGTCTATGTTAAAGTATGGGATTTACGATCATCTTAGCGCTACGACTGTCGTAAGTCTATGTTAAAGTATGGGATTTACGATCATCTTAGCGCTACGACTGTCGTAAGTCTATGTTAAAGTATGGGATTTACGATCATCTTAGCGCTACGACTGTCGTAAGTCTATGTTAAAGTATGGGATTTACGATCATCTTAGCGCTACGACTGTCGTAAGTCTATGTTGAAGTATGGGATTTACGATCACCTTAGCGCTACGATTGCTTTGTGAAACGGGGCCCAGATCTCAACATAGTATTCTGTATAGATATTCTCGATATTCATAGACAACATTGTAGGTGCGCATGCTCATGGATGTGCAACACGGGATGGTTACACAAAGCTCAAGCATGAAGCCTGTTCTTGAAGGTCACATCACACTTCTCCTAAGGTCAGATATTTCACCTTGGGCAGCAATTACACAAAACCATTTCCAAACCCTGGTATTTGGCCAGAACGCATCATTAGGAGACGTTTAAGGAAAATCTATTTCAATTCTGTTGAATCAAAACGCCTCTTATTTCATTGCGAGATGAAAGTGCTTGGTTTTGAAGTACCGGCAACATGCGTGCAGAGGCGATTGAAAGTTGTCATTAGCTGTCAATCCATTTCAAAAGCTGTCAATCTGTGCGCCTCAAGCACGAAGACACTTTCGGGGTAATGTCAGCTCGATCGAAAAAAACACAGAATCATATGAGCTTCCAGACCTACAATGATGGTTTAAAGAGAGGGGCCTATTATCCGTTAAAGGAGGGAGCGTTGATATTGCGCTTGCTCGGGTCCCTCCGTAAACATGGGTAATTAAATAGTTTGTCGTGGTCGAGAGTATTATATGCGTTAATTACAGCCATTTTCCCTAAGTGCTAGAGTCCATCACGAAACTTTAACGCGGAGCGGCGAGACGATCAAGACTTAGGCGCCAAACTACACGACATGGTCGTAAAATACTGAAAATGCTACCGTGTCAAAAAAGACAAGAACTGTGCCATAAAAAACACAGTCCCAGACAGGTTTTTTCTATTCACAGCGCTGTCGCCGGGCTATTACTCCAGTAATTTACAGAAGTCTTCGTGGTTCTGCATTGCCCGAATTACTTAGCAAATCAAAAAGACATCGTCTCCCCCCGTTTAGTCCAGAAACCAGTGCTTCTGGCATCCAGCCAGTCACACCAGTGCTTCACCTACCATCACTTCAACGATGTCGGCTGCTACATGTACTTTGATTATCTTCATACTGTTCAAGCTACTTCTATTACTGCTTGTGTTGCCTCTGAAACTGCTACATTTGCTTCTGATACCGCGTCTACTTCTTCTGTTACTGCTACTATTGCTTAAAACGCTACTACTATAATTGCTTCTATTACTCCTACTGTGTCTTAGATAGCTACTACCATTGCTTCTGTTACTGTTACTATAGTATGACCAGAAATTTTTGAGAATTTAAGGAATATGTTTAATTGGATTTCTAGTATAAAAACACAGTTATCAAGTGCTTGGTTTCATTCAAGAGAGACAACTCCGTTAATCCTTTTTCATTAGTTTGTGAGGAGTTATCCCCTTTTGTTTACTTGCTAGCAGACGACATTTTCAGTGATCCTCAGTATGGATGATTTAGAGAAGAGGAAGATTTTAGAGTATTATAACAAGGACACCAGATCAGCTAAAGTGATTTCAAGTAGAACAGGCATCCCTTTGTCCACTGTTTATCGTGTTTTGAAAAATATTGCAAATGGATATGGCATTGAGCACCAGGGAGGCTCAGGTAGGCCCTGAAAATTGACTGTAGGTGACAGGTGGTGGCTTGGTATTCTTGTTTCTAAAAACAAACGAAGGAGTTTAGAAAACTTAAGGCTGAATATGATTGATAGAGGAACTGTGGCTGTCTGTAAGGAGACAATTAGAACTGAGCTGCATGCAATGGGTTGGCAGAAAAGTCGAGGAATTCCATCACCGATCATGAAACCTGAACAAAAGGAGCGAAGGTTGAACTGGTGCTTACAGCATAGAAATTTTAACTGGGACAATGTGATTTTCAAAGATGAAAGTTGTGTGTGGCTGTTTCCTAATACACTGAGATTCTGGACCAAACAAACTGAAAAGCCTTTGTATCAGCGCCCAAAGTACAGTCCGGAATTTAACGTTTTGGGTGGCATATCTGTGTTAGGGGCAACGCCCCTCTGTGTATTTGAAGGGAATATGAACAGTGAGCGGTACACAGATATTCTCGAGGGACAACGACCCAAAACATCGTTCAAAGCATTCACAAGCCTGGTTTCGGACCCAAAATATGCATTATTAGATTGGCCAAGCTATAGCCCTGACCTAAATCCAATAGAAAATGTTTGGGGACTTATGAAGGAAAGTGTCAATAAGAATAATCTGACAAATATTACTGAAATGAAAGAAGAGGTGGTCCGATATTGGGACAGCATGGACCACGACTTTCTAACTTCTTTGATCAGTAGTATGCCCCGCCGCATTGAAGCCTGCATTGCTGCCCATGGTGACTTGACAAAATACTAACTGTTCACCTGTCTTTGAATCTGGAGTTATGTTCTGCTAATATTCACATTTAATACGTGAGTAATGAGTGAAAAAAACAAAACAATTACAATCTTAAATTCTCAATAATTTCTGGTTGTACTGTATGTCTTAGATAGCTGCTAATAATGCTTCTGTTACTGCTACTATGTCTTAGATAGCTGCTACTATCGTTTCTGTTACTGCGGCTGTTGATTCTGTTACTGCTACTATTGCTATGTAACTGCTACTACTTCTTCTGTTACTGCCACTACTGCTCAGATTCTTATTGGTACTACTACTGGTACAACTACTTCTGATACTGTTTCTACCGCGTTTAATACCACTCTTACAACAGCTACGACTACTACTACTACTACCCCCATTGCACCCGTGAAGATCCGGGTTAGAATTGGCAACCCATGCTTGTAGTAAGAGGTGACTAACGGGATTGGGTGGTCAAGCTCGCTGACTTGAGTGACACATGCCGTCGCATCCCAATTGCGTAGACCGTTGCGCATATTGTTGATCACTGGATTGTCTGACCCGAACTTGATTATTTACAGACCGACGTCATATTGCTGGAATATTGCTGAGTACAGCGTAAACAACAAACAAAACAAACGTCCGGTGATTTAGTTACCAGCTTCTGATACTTCAGTCACAGCTGGTCTTCAGAAACCTATGCTTGTCGTTAGAGGCGACTAAAATATTTGGGTGGTCAGGATGCCTTTTCATATCCCAATTGCTTAGATCGATGCTCATGAAGTCGGTCACTGGATTGTCTGGTCCAGACTCGATTATTTTCAGACCACCGTTATGTAGCTGGGAAGTTGCTGTAAGTAGAATCTGCGCAGTTCCGAACCCCGCTTGAAATGAATTCTATTTAATAGGACTATTTCGAGGGTTTAGGGTAATGGTTAGGGTTTAGGGTTAGGTTTAGACTTTTTATAATAAACATAGGCCTATATTCTTAGGCATAGACCGCCATATAGCTGGAATATTGCTGAGTGCGGCGTAAAACTCAACTCTCTCTTAGACATAGAATGATTAAAATAAATACGAGGGTTACGGGCGGAAATCTTTCCCGTTGTTGATCATGAACATGTGTGATCATGAACACTCTGATCATGAACACCTTGGCGGCGTCAAACACACAAAGAAAGAACAGCTGATCAACCCTCCCGAAACCCCCACTTTTACCTCTGTTGACCAGATTATACATTGACGTTACAACATCAGAACAGAAATTCAACAAAATGGCCACCGACAATTTGCAACCTGATGCCCTGATCACACAACCGCTTTCCATCATCAGTGAGCTGTGGCGCTAATGAAGGCTCACTCTAGAACCCACTTTAGAATCTTTACAGCACTGACAGCCAGCGACAGGTACGTCATCACCCGCATGGACCACGTCGCTCCTGAGTAAGTAGATGAGTGCCGGGAACAAAGATGGCGGCGAGTGTAAATGCTGCGTGCGCACGTGCCAAGCAATTTAGCATCACGCGATGTCAGAACGCAACGAATGGGGTAGTCAGCATGAAAAGCACGGGTTGCCGCCACTAAACGTTTCGATCTATCAGCTTGCATTCTTCTGTCTTTTCCGGTGCTTTTATGCTGGCTGTTACGAATCGACGCATCACACGAGACGGACGCCGATAGTTATGTGTCGTTTGCACGTCTTTTAATGAGCTTGAGGTTTTTCGTGCGCATTTACAAGTCGTGGAGACGCATTTGCTAATGGATACGTTACCTTCGTGAGAGTATCGTATGTCTAATGTGTCGTATATTTGGTTTGCAACATTAGGCTCAAACGAGAGACAGACCTACGCCCTCAGTAAGTCTGCTTAAAACACAGGGGATTAAGACGGGCTTAGCGCTACCATCACTTTGAGAAACCAAGCCCCTGAAGGAAGCGTAAACTGTGTAGTTTTCAACTTGGATGTAAATAACATGGTGAGGAGGGGAGAAAGAGAGTTGGGGGTGTAGCGAGTTAGTAGATGGTAACCACGTAACAAAAGTATTACTAGTGAATGTTTCATGCCACTGGAGTCCATATTTTTATCTTATCATTTCGAGACCCGTACTAATTTGCGGAGGTAAAATAACGTTGAGAGAGAAGATCGTGTTTGCTTAGATTTTAGACATGAAATAATGAAAATCTTTATTCCAGAAAAATACTCTCACAAAATAGACAATTATGTTTTCACAGTCAAACCTAAATTTCATTATCATCATAGATCGAGTCGTGATCATTTCAGATCCTTCATGGATCGTAAAATTGAAATTGTCCAATTGAGAGATTGCCAAACGTGCTTATCTTCATTTTTACAACATTTGTTAAACGGTCAAGTAGACTGCGTTTGTCATAACGAAACATCATAACCTAAAATTACGAAATTTTAGATATGACTTTGTTAAATACTCCCGAGGTTTAACGTCAATCGTGTCTGCAAGTCGTGCATCCAAGACCTGAGTGGTCCCACGGTCCTGATCTGAGCACTTACCTACATAATTACTCATCTATTATATAAAGAGCAATTAAACTTTCGTCTTATAACTACCTCCTCAGAAGGCAGATTTCTCATTGAGACCGCCAAATGGGTTTGAAGACTGTTACACGAATTGCCCCTAAATTGCTACTTCGGTGACTGGTTGTAAAATTAGATATATTTTACAGGGTAATCATTTACAAGATCTGAGTAAGTTTTCAGCCCAAAATTGCAAGAATTCAGAGGAAATCTTAAAAATCGTATTGACGAAAACAGGACTACGCCTATACTTATGTTCATTACTGGCGCCTAGTTTTTGTAAGTGCTACAGGGATTCGAGATGCTTCCTCTTGGAAAACATGATTGTGTCATATTTTGCGTCAATTTTTAGGCTTACTTTATGAGTGTGAGAGGATGTAGCGCGCTGGTGTTGAAGACGGCAGTTGAGTGGTGGCCACGGAAGATCAATGGTGGAGTAGGGGAATAGATGTAGATTCGGGTGGCTGAGGGGCATGTACTGTGATACATGCAGCGGAGAGCTTCAGAGCGTGGTGTGTGACGCGGTGCAGTGTTTGGTGATGCGCTGCGTTCCCTTGCTTGTCTTGCTTTCTGTTTGAAATTCTGATTTGCTCTGCTGTGTGATGTGGTGCGTCATGTTGCGTTGCGTTGCGTTGCGTTGCGTTGCGTTGACGTTCGGTGCGGTGCCGTGTCGTGGGGTGTTCTGTGGTTTTGTGGGTTGCGTTGCGTTGCGATGCGATGTTGTACGTTTCGGTGCGTTGCGTCGCGTTGCGTTACGTTGCGGTGCGGTGTTCTTCGGTTCGGTGCGTTCCGTTGCGTTGCGTTGCGTTGCGGTGCGGTGCGGTGTGGTGCTTTGCAGTTCGGGGCGTTGTGTAGCGTCGCGTTGCAGTCTGGTGTTCTGCGATGGTGTGTGGTACCGTACAGGACCATCGAGGCAGTGTGATGTGAAGCGTTTATTACATACCAAAATGATGCGCACTTGTGTTGTGCGGAGCAGTACACTGAGCGTCATGTGTTAGACAATTTCGTGGCACTTTCGATAGGAGAAATGTGAATTATAATGACGCATGTACCTTCTTTGAAAGTCTTTGTTACTGTTGCCAGAGGTTTCAAACGAGTTCATGGGTACAATGTGTGAAGCCCATTTATGGTGTGCCCCGCCGTGATATTGCTCAAATATTGCTGAAAGCGGTGTAAAACTAAACTCACACAAACGAGTTCAACTTCTGTGCCATAACATTTATAATCCAGTGACGAATGTTGTTTTTGGCCAGTGACACAGATTGTACATGCAGATCCTATTTTCTGCACATTTAGGCCCTATATCAAATAATTGGATCTGAGCTGGCCCAAACTTACGTTAGGGATGATTTTATTTTATTATTTTGTAAACACTTTATAGCATCTTTTGTCGTTTTATTTTTCTAAAAGAAATATGTCTATAATATAGTCGGGGATTTTTTCAAAAATAGACTTTTTGAATTATTCACAAAGCCTCTACACCTTTCTACCCAATAGAAAACCTTAGAAAAATAATGAAATTAAATATCGTTCGGTAGGCTATACCGGTTTACCAGTAATACGGCGTAGTCCCACCACCACCACCACCACCACTACTACTACTACTATACTTAACTACCACTGTTTTAGTTTCATATACTCATTTTACTACTGCTGCTGCTACTACTATAGCTACTGCAACTACTTCTGTTGCTGGAAATATCCACAACTACGTCTCCGACCACTTCGTGTCGTGTGTACTACTACGGAACTGTTGTTGGTGGGGTTCAACTGTCTGGGAAGTACAAAAATCAAATCTGATTCTCACGCGAGTTAATACAACAAAATACCAAACCAACCAAAGACAACATAGTTACACGTCTTGGAAATAAGTAAACACAACAAATCGTCCAAATGACTTAAACGTAATCAAACCTCAAATCGATTCTTTGAAGAAAAGAAATGACAGTTTCCACGCGTAAAATATCAAGCCATTTGCGCAATATTGAAACATAACATTAGCACTAAACAGCTTTTACTACTGAGACATTGGTTAGTGTGTTGCCAGGCGTCTTGTCCTCACAATGGCATAATTGGAAAAATATTAATGGCTTAATGCGTCTGACTTCATTAAAAGAAGACATTAAGATTCAAATTTCCACCGAAAAGTGGATAATGTGTAGTGCTTGAGATCCTCATCTATTGTATATATCTTTTGTCTTTGAAGATCTATTACTTACCGGCTAACCAATAAGGATAGTAATACCTCCCATTAGACTTGACGGGAATTAACACTAAGGGATGATCACTCCTATTAAAAGAAAAAATTGGGTCCATTTCTCTTGAAATATTTAATATCAATGTTAGAAACTGGGTTTAATATTCTGTAATCACATTGAAAAGAACTCCATTCTCATTTAATTGTCAGCGAAAGTGGAGAATGGTTGGGTAATGGTGAACATTGTAGACGTACTTACATTTTGTTAATACATTATCGGGGCTGATAGTAGAATGAACAGGTAATTAACGAGGGTATGCAATTACTGGACTCACGGGATTGTCATTCAAATGGACATTGTGTGATATTGGTTATAACATACACGTCTATGGACATAATATATATAACACTGCTTAATCATGCTATAAACTACCAATGAAATATAATAAAAAGCCTTGCCACGCAAGTTATTGTTCTCGTTCTTGGAACCAAAGATTTGGTATTGAGTCACCATGTTGACTGAAAAATAATGAATGAAAGGATTTGGAAATTATACCATAGAAGCAGCGCATTTCACCATAATAAAGGAACGTAACTCATTCTGGAGTGGCAGAAGGTTCGTAACTGCGATGTCGCCAAAACCAACGCCTTTGTCGGCTCATGAAAAATAATGTTCACTGTCGCAATATTCACCCAATATCTGACCACAGTCACTGAGGAGTTAAACCGTCATCAAATGCGCAATCGCATGAATGTCAAACTTGAGTGAGTGTGTGAGTATGGTTTGTTGCCTCTTTTAGCAATATTCCAGCAATATTCCAGCAATATCACGGCGGGGAACACCAGAAATGGGCCTTACACATTATACCCATGTGGAGTATCGAACCCGGGTCTTCAGCGCGAAGAGCGGACGTTTTAACCACTAGGCTACCCTACCGCCCTGTCATATTTGAAATACGCCAACTTCGGGGTTAATCACTGACGCAACGGACACTCGCTAATCCAACAGAAAATCATCAATTGGCACATCAGCGGTAACATTGCTTCCTGCTGAAGGCGTTAGGCAAATTGAAAGAAATTAAGACCATTAGCCCCATTTAGCAGATTGGTAGAACCAAAGAATAAGCCTGGTTTAGTACAATTTACTTTGTTTTTGACACCACTCCAACAAATAATATGGTGACACAGTGTACCGATGTGCAGAATCAAACCTGTGTCTTCGGCTTGACGTACCAACGCTGTAACCACTGGGCCAGCCAACCGTTATCCAGTCTGAAACTATAAAGGGCGGTTGGGTAGCCTTGTGGTTAAAGCTTTCACTCGTTTCGCCGAAGACCCGGATTCGATTCCGATGGGTACAATGTATGAAACCCATTTCTGGTGTCCCCCGCCGTGATGTTGCTGGAATATTGCTAAAAGCGGCGTAAAACCCAATTAACTAAGTCACTCAAACTGTAATACACTGTTACCGGAATCGACAAAAACAGTAATTCCGTCTAAAGCTTCAATCAAGTTTTATCATATTCAACCCTTCTGCTCAGTTCCGTCTCTCTTTTAATTTTACTTTGTTTAGATTGTTAAATTATCACAGGTACTTAGCAATGGCACGCGCATATATTCCATTTTTTGGTTTTGCAAGAAACTGCAAAAGAATTCCATTTATGCTCATATAAATCAAATCTCATTTTTGTCTCAATTTACAAGTGCATTATGAAGAAAGAGGCAAATCCATTATCGTCATGGCGCATGTCATCGTCTGCATGATTTATATCAGAGAGGGACGCCTCGGTAGTGGCTGTTCAATTAGTGCAACCTTTTAATGGAGTTATCTCCCATGGCCGTTTTAGTTTTCCAAAGGAAGAGTGAGTGAGTGAGTTGAGTTTTACGCCACTTTTAGCAATATTCCAGCAATATCACGGCGGGGGATACCAGAAATGGGCTTCACACATTGTACCCCGGGTATTCGGCGTGACGAGCGAACGCTTTAACCATTAGGCTACCCCACCGCCCCTTTAAAAGAAGAGAACATACGAATTAATGTCTTGATGCAGATAAAACACGTCATGAAACACTGGAGTGGAGTGAGTGAGTGAGTTTAGTTTTACGCCGCTTTTAGCAATATTCCAGCAATATCACGGCGGGGGGACACCATAAATGGGCTTCACACATTGTGCCCATGTGGGGAATCGAACCCGGGTCTTCGGCGTGACGAGCCAACGCTTTAACCACTAGGCTACCCCACCGACCCAAAAAAGGAAGAGAAAATACGAATTAATAAGTCTTGTTGCAGATAAAACACGTCATGAAACACTGGAGTGGAGTGAATGAGTGCGTTTAGTTTTACGCCGCACTCAACAATATTTCAGCTATATGGCGGCGGTGTGTAATAATCGAGTCTGGGCCAGACAATCCGGTGATCAACAGCATGAGCATCGATGTGCGCAGTTGGATGGGTCTGAGGGAGTTGCATTGTGGGGATGGATATTTAGGGGTGTAGTGGTGGCTGTGGAATTAGACAAGTAGGGACGGAATTGGGAGAGGTCTGATGGAAATTGGACCAGGGTGGTGGTGGGTGATTGTGGGGTTTGGAAAATAAGAATGCTGGGGTGGGATTTGGGGTGTGTGATTGAACTAGAGATGTGGACATGGAATTTTATACCTGGGAACGGTAGTTTTAGTTATGGCTATGTGAGTGAGTGAGTGAGTTTAGGTTTACGCCACACTCAACAATATTCCAGCTATATGGCGGCGGTCTGTAAATAATCGAGTCAGGACCAGACAACCCAGTGACCAATAGCACGAGCATCAATCTACGCAATTGGGATACGATGACATGTGTCTGTAAATAATCGAGTCAGCGACCATGACCACCCGAACCCCGCGGAGTATTTAGAGGATTAATTTGGCCGACACGTCAGAGGGCGACCAGGACCGCAAGTCAACCGTCTCATCGGAAGATGGCAACGGCTGCCCACAACGTCATCAGGCGTTGACGTGATACGTACGGTGGCGTGTCGTTGCCTGCATTGGTGCAAAAGTCTGACAAACTTAATGTCAACATCGATGATTTATGACTTTGTTCCAGTATGTTGTCACGCGTATTTTGACCATGACTGTATTAATCATCCTCGTATGTTTGTACTCGTAATGTTTATTCTTTTATGTATGCAAATTGTTTGTTGTATAGGGAGCCCCCTATACAACAATTGTTCCCGTGATGCTAAATCCGCTACTCACATATTAAATATATATGTATTTTAAAAGTTTAGACTCACTAGTGTAAGTATAGCCACTTATTTCAGGCAACTGTTCTAAACTAAATTTTGCAAAATATTCAATACTGTTCAAAGGTACTGTTTACACATGAACTGATGTATTGTAAAACAAATTCGTAACGTTTAAAAGATTATTGTCATGGGTTCAATAAATGATAAAAATCAATGAAATTTGGCGAATTCTCAACAAAACGCTACACCAAAAAGGAACTGTTGTTCACATGCACGATATTTGCACATACTTTTCAGCAGTTTGATGATCCTCGTGCAATTCATCTGCATAAGGTTTGCAGTTGGTTCCCCCAAGTTAGTGGAGAAATCAATCTTCGATGTAAACATACATATGTACATAACAATATATAGTGAGTGTTTAAGTGAGTCTGAACTTTTGAAAGGAAGTATAGATATATTTTAACATCCAACATGCTGCACCTTCTTCAAACCCTCTCTCAAAGTCACGCTTTACTTTCTTTTGGAAGTTGGTTCATATACAAATGCATTAGTAGACCCGCCGTGGAAGGTTGCTGACTGCGGCGTTAAACAAGAATCAAACAACCAAGCATTAGGACGCTATAAAACCGGGTATGATAGCCAAGTTAATTTTCGGGTTAGAATCGGTTCCCAACAACCTATGCTTGTCAACTTTGTTTTTAGAATCCGTATATTTTTATCATGCCGTATCTATACCAACGGCGTAGGACGTGGCACCTAAAGTCTCTGGATTGTCTGGCCCCTCCAAAAATATTATAAATTAAACTAAAATAAAAACGTAAAACAGAAAAAAAATCAACATTTTTCTCTTGACCGAGAAACGTATTTTCCTCATGAAGCAAGTTTTTACAGAATGAAATATACTCCACCAACTAAAACGCGCCTCTCCATCACAGCTATCTTGTTAAAACAAAATTGTGTCGTTTACATGGTCAAAGGTCAAGACACACCAAAGAAACGTCGCGCGGAAAACGATTTCATCAACAGGGTTATCTGAAGGCAACAAAGCAGGCTCCGAGTAACGAGAAGCCCCTTTTACACTATGAGACGTGTTGAACCGATTTAATCACCCCGGATTAATCCGGTTGAATTTGCGACTCTTTATGTGAACTGTAGATTTGCACAAGTAAGAAAGGTAAAAATTAATAGTATATATGATAATTTCTAAAACAATATGTGAACTGGTACACTGGACAGTATTTAATCTGTGGTAGCCTTAGACACTCTAGTTGAAGACACAGTTCAAAGCTCGAGCGACAGAGGTCATCTTATTAGGAATAGTAGAAGCTACGGCTGTCGTCTCGGTGGTAGAAGCGTCACAAATGTCGCAACAGTGGTAGTGCCGTTGTGGTAGTAGTAGATACGGATGCCGCCGTCGAAGTAGTAGCTACATATATCGGAAGGAACGGATGCCGTCGTAGTCGTTGTCGTTGTCGTCGTCGTAGTAGTAGTAGTGGTGGTGGTGGTGGTAGTAGCGGTAGTGGTAGTGGTAGTGGTAGTGGTAGTAGTAGTAGTAGTTGTGGGAGTAGTAGTGGTTGTAATAGTAGTACTAGTAGGAGTAGGAGGAGGAATAGTGGTAGTAGTAGCAGCAGTATTTACGGATGTCGTAGTAGTAACTGAAGATGTATTGGGAGCAGTTTTTGGTGTCGTGGTTATAGTAGCTACGGGTGTTGACGTATCAGTAGTTGGAGCTTAGAACACCGCCGTCGCCGTAGTAATACTACACATGTAGTTTGTTTGTTTGTTTGTTGTTTCACAAACAATATAGCAATATTCCAGCTATATGGCGACGGTCTGTAAATAATCGAGTCTGGACCAGACAATCCAGTGATTAACAGCATGAGAATCGATCTACTCAATTGGGATGTGCTGATGTGTTGGTCAACCAAGTCAGCAGGCCTGACCACCCAATCCCGTTAGTCGCCTCTTTCGACAAGCATGGGTTGCTGAAGATCAATTCTAACCTGAATGTGTGATTCGAAGCTACAGATGTAGTGGTACTATTAGCCTGTCGTACAGACCCTGAAACACATATAGCCCTGAAATAAATATAGAAAACCTATGCAAGTCTAAAATATGTGGTAAGTCTAGATTCCAGGGCTCCTTCTCATTATATTTTTGTGTGTGTTATGAACTGTACTTTTGTTCTAGTACTTTGTGCTAAATATGTTCATTTCAGAGTCTACTTGTCAGTCTATGGCACTAACAACATCTCCATTCGTCACTTTCATAGTAGTTGCAGTTCCAGATGTCCTTGTAGTAATCGCGGTAGCTTCACGTGTCGTCACAGTAGTGGTGGTAGCAGCAGCAGTAGTAGCAGCAGCAGCAGCAGCAGCAGCAGTAGTAGTAGTAGTAGTAGTAGTAAGTAGTACGAGTAGAAGGAGGAGGAGGAGGAGCAGTCGTACGAGCAGTAGAGGTAGTAGCAGTAGTAACAATATCAGCAGTAAAGGTAGTTGCAATGAAAAGAGTAGTAGTAGTAGTAGTAACATCAGCATCAGCAATAGTAATAAATGCGTAGTTGGAGTAGTGGTGTTGTTAGTAGTAGTAGCAGCAGCAGTAGTAGTAACATCAGCAGTAGTTACAGCAGCAGCAGCAGTAGTAGTAGTAGTAGCAGCAGCAGTAGTAGTAGTAGTAGTAGTAGCAGCAGCAGTAGTAGGAGCAGTAGTAGTAGTAGTAGCAGCAGCAGTAGTAGTAGCATCAGCAGCAGAAGCGGTAGTAGTAGTGGTAGCAGTAGTGGTAGTAGCAGGCAGTGGTAGCAGTAGTAGTAGTAGTAGTGGTAGTGGTAGCAGGTAGTAGTAGTGGTAGTAAGCAGTGAGTAGTAGTGGTGGTAGTAGTAGCAGCAGTAGTAGTAGTAGTGGCGTGGCAGCAGCGGCAGTAGTGAAGTGAGTAGTGGCGGCAGTGAGTAGTAGTAGCGGCAGCGGCAGCGACAGTGTGAGCAGTAGTAGTGAGTAGTGGTGGCAGCAGTAGTGGTGGTAGCAGCAGCAGTGGCAGTGGTAGTAGTAGTAGTGGTAGTGGCAGCAGCAGTGAGTAGTGAGCAGCAGCAGTGGTGGTGGTAGCAGTAGTGGCGGCAGCCAGTGGTAGTAGTAGTGAGTAGCAGCAGCGGCGGTAGTGAGTAGTAGCAGCAGCGGTAGTGGTAGCAGTGGTGGTAGTGTATTGTGGTATAGTGGCAGCGGTGGTGGTGGTGGTTGGCAGCGGCGGTAGTGAGTAGTAGTGGCAGCAGTGAGTAGCAGTGGTAATGGTAGTGGCAGCAGCAGTGGTAGTAGGGCAGTGGTAGCAGCAGCAGCAGTAGTAGTGAAAGTAGCAGTAGCAGCAGCAGTAGTAGTAGTAGCAGTAGCAGTGTAGTAGTGAGTAGTAGTGGTAGTAGTGGCAGCAGCAGTAGTAATAGGTAGTAGCAGTAGTAGTAGTGAGTAGTAGTGGTAGCAGCAGTAGTAGTAGGTAGTAGTAGTGAGTGTGGTAGTGGTAGCAGTAGTGGTAGTAGTGGTAGTAGTGGTAGTAGTAGTGGTAGTAGTAGTAGCAGCAGCTGGCAGTAGTAGTGAGTAGTAGCAGCAGCAGTGGTAGTAGTAGTAGCAGTAGTGCAGGTAGTAGTGGTGAAAGTGGTAGTAGTGGTAGTGGTAGTAGTAGTAGTAGTAGTAGTAGTAGTAGTAGTGTAGTAGTAGTAGTGGTAGTAGTGTAGTGGTAGCAGGTAGTAGTAGTAGTAGCAGCAGTAGTAGTAGTAGTAGTAGTAGCAGTAGCATAAGTGTCGTGTGTCTTCCCCTACGTCGTATCCCAAAAGAAGTACCTTTCCGAGTATCTCATTCATCCAAACCTTGAACGGCCTCACAGCGTGTAAACGGGCCTGAAGTGTATCCAGCAACCACACATCTCTTTGATGAAACCATTATGGCCATCGCGACTTCCTCAATGAGACTAATATGTCTACTCGTGTCGCCTGCGTCTGTCTACATCAGAAAGAGGGTGTTTAAGAATGTGGCGACCCGTCCTCTCGTCTCTCCTCCCATCCTATCAGACGAGGGTGTCGGACAAACCGAAAACCGGATCACTCATTGTGCCTTGTAGTAGCCGACCCCGTGCGTCTCATCACGTGCCAACCGCCGCACCGTCACTCGACGTCGGAACGCGTAAGGTCTAGAGATATACTTGAGTGTTTGTGAGTGGAATGTTTAAACAGAGTTGTGCTAAAAGCCGGACTCGGTTGTGATGAAAACCGGACAGGGCTGTTTTCAAAGACAGTGGTGGTCCTGTGGGTTTTTGAATCGAGGGATACTTTCAAAATGGGTTAAGGCGGTTAGTTAACAGACCTTGACCTTGGTCTGTACTGCGTTTTTAAAACTAGCTTTGCAATTTATTTTGAATTTTTTGGTGATATATATGGTGCTCATGTGAAGTCACTGAGCATCCATATTGTTATAATCGACCTGCATTCAAGTTGGCTTCCGCTTTAAGAATGTTGCATGCATTTCCATAATTAAGTAAAGATGTTGAAAGAAGAATGTCCAAATGTGACATATATATCAAACTTGTTTTCAACAACAGAGAGATAAAACATGCCTGATGGTTCTTCGAGAATGCATTTGTTGTCATCAGTGCCAACGTGACACAGAAAAACAGTAGTTTACCAAAACCAGCAACAACATTGGAAATACACGTCCTTTATAAACCAAATGGTACTGGTTCGCCCCGTCACAGACTTCGGTGAATGTAACCCAGCCTTGATGCAACGAATCCTTGTTGATACGGACTTGATGCCGACGTAAGGGGACTTAAATGTACTGACCATTGGTGTAAAACTAGACAGTAAGACAGTGTTTCAGTTGCTCTGTAGATGCTGCCACAGTTGACGCTACCATCCAAGGATTTCACAACTAACTGTTCACATTTCAACAACCGTGCTAGATCGAGTCATGCTGAGCTCGAAAGAAGCGGAGTTTCTATATTAGATCACAGTGGCTGTATGTATTTCGTCGAACCAAACAGTAGCCTATTAAACGTTACGTCGAGATAAGGAATTTAGTATTCTGTCATACAGACCGTGAAACAGTAAGTGAGTTTAGTTTTACGCCGTTGTTAGCAATATTCCAGCAATATAACGGCCGGGGACACCAGAAATGGGCTTCACACATTGTACCCATGTGGGGAATCGAACCTGGGTCTTTAACCATTAGGCTACCCCACCGCCCTACACTGAAACAAATATACCCAGGTAAGCGCATGCAGGTCAAGACTGTGTGTCAAGTCCAAGAAAGCCTCTGGGTTCCGTTTGTTGTATTTTCTCAACATTACTTAAAGAACTTTTTTTTCTAGATGTTAGACTATGAATTTCAAGACAATGATGTAATTGACTGCGAAAACCGAACGCCACAAGATGTTTTAACAAAGTTGTATATGTACTACTCTACAAATGTTAAGAACACCCGATATCTTATAGTACTATAATTAATATTTCATGACAGATCATCTGTAGTAATATAAAAGCTCTGGTTTTCTTGAACTTGTGGGGCGGTGGGTAGCGTAGAGTGTAAAGCGTTCGCTCGTCACGCCGAAGATCCGGGTTCAATTCCCCACATGGGCACAATGTGCAAAGCCCATTTCTGGTGTATATTACTGGAATATTGCTAAAACTAAACTCACTCACTCACTCTTTATCTGGCTTTGAGTAGTATATATTGCGAAGTATTTTATTTATACAAAAAGAGTGGTTTCGAATGGTATATATAGCTCACGCAAACAATCTCTGTGAAAATTAAACTATCAATTTCGATCAGAAAAGTTTAAACTCTTGAATGAAAAATTGGTTATAAATCCATGGCAGTGTATCTCGGGAACATACCCGCCACAAAGCCCCAATCAATCAATTTCAAAGACATGAAAAGAGTCATTCTTAGTAAGGAGGTACAAAGCCATACCAAAGCGTAGGGAAGTTGAGAAGTTTTATCTGCGTTTGAATTGATGACAACGGGGAGGTAACACGGCGACGACGCCGTTGTTCGCGCAAGTGCTTCGTACCGAAAACATGCGAGTCGGAGCCAGCATTACTTATAACCCCAGTGAGCATAATTACAAGACGTGTAACTCGCTGCTCAAATGTTCGCATCAATTTCTCAAGTCTCGTGTCAGGTCTGCGGCAGGGAGCGTCTCTCTCTCGCATTTTGTTTTAGCTAATGTGCAAGTATGCTACTAATGTACCGTGGAATCGTTCGCCGTTGTTCAGCCTCCTTGCCTTGTGCCCATATAGTGAGCTGATGCATGTGTATTCTCTTCACGGGTCTGTGGGAGCTATTCATCCATCATGTAGACCCCCTTCCCGCAATTTTCGTTCAGGATTCTCGCGTTTAAAGGTCCTTGCGTGTGTTTGAAGTATTTAACCGACGCTGCCTAATGTGTTGTGCGATGGGATGTCTCTCTATATCTACTTATCTTCATTAACTTAACAGCTCCAGTACATAGTGATCTTTGTGCATTGTAAATGTTCAGGTTTTGATCATACCACGCGGAAAATACAAGCGACTGTACCAATTCTTCAAACGCAGAAAATGTGCTCAGAACAAGTAGTTGACCAGTGAAACCTCGGAGATACAGAAAGGCAAATATCTTTTTAACTAACTTCAAACATCGGGGTCCCTTTCAGAGGCATGGCTATAGATAGATCACATTAATCAAATATTTCCTTGAGAAGAATTTCAGATGTTCAAGATCCGTGTACTAACAAGGAAGTTTAAAGTAAGGAACCGTAATGAAAGTTTTGGTATGTTCTCAGAGGACTAAACTCATGGAGAGTAGTTGTGTGTAGGGAAATGGGGTGCATATCATGTTTCATTAAACAATAAGAAAAACAAAACAGAGGTCACTGTAAAGTAGTACACAGGAACGGAAACGTTGCCACAATCGCATTTTACCTAGTGATATATCAAAACAACAAAAGCCATGCAACGTGATGAATGTGACGCTTTGTTTGTTCTAATTGTCTCAACGTTTCCAAACGTTTCTACTTAAAGTGTCAAGTGATTTATATCTTTAATGGTTGTTTCAAATAGCTCAGCTACTCATTTGGGCTAGCGTGAGAATTATGTTTGCTAAGAAAGGATATAAGACTACACTGTGCTTCTTTCATGTGCTTGATTATGTGCCTGCCTATGCTTACTTGTTACCAGGTTTAAACAATGCTTCATTGTGAGTGAGTGAGTGAGTTTAGTTTTCAGCCTCTTTAAGCAATATTCCAGCAATATCACGGCGGGGGACACCCGAATCGGGCTTCACTCATTGTACCTATGTGGGGCTTCACTGCATGGGAGTATGTTTTAACAGTAATTGACTCTGCCCAATCTTTGAGCGTTTTTGACTTGTAAACATGTTTTAAATATTTTGTAGTTTGTAACCATGGAATAATTTTGTTTGATGGTGACTATGCGTTTACTATCCCCACTACCCACCAGATATTTATGGCTGTGGTAACCCCACTACCAAACAGATATGTATGGCTATCGTAGCCTCACCACCCACCAGATATGTATCTCTACCGTGGCCCCACCACCCACCAGATATGTATCTCTACCGTGGCCCCACCACCCACCATATATGTATCGCTATCGTAGCCCCACCACCCACCATATATGTATCTCTACCGTGGCCCCACCACCCACCAGATATGTATGGCTATCGTGGCCCCACCACCCACCAGATATGTATGGCTATCGTGGCCCCACCACCCACCAGATATGTATCGCCATCGTAGCCCCACCACCCACCAGATATGTATCGCTATCGGAGCCCCACCACCCACCAGATATGTAAGGCTATCGGAGCCCCACCACCCACCAGATATGTACGGCTATCGTGGCCCCACCACCCACCAGATATGTAAGGCTATCGGAGCCCCACCACCCACCGAATGGCTATCGTAATCCTATCACCCACCAGTTATGTATGGCTATCGTAACTGCTTAGTTACCTCAACCGCGACCAGCCAACAAGTTATGTATTTCTACCGTAACCCCACTATCAATCAGGTATGTATCACGATCGTAATCTCACTATCAGGTATGTATCTCCACCGTGACCCCACCAGATACGTATCTCTTTTGCAACCCCACTTGAAAACAGCTATGTATCTTTACCGTAACCACACTACCATCCATCTATGTATCTTTACCGTAACTACACTACCATCCATCTACGTATCTTTACCGTAACCACACTACCATCCATCTACGTATCTTTACCGTAACTACACTACCATCCATCTATGTATCTTTACCGTAACTACACTACCATCCATCTACTAGTATGTATCTTTACCCTAACCACACTACCATCCATCTACTAGTATGTATCTTTACCCTAACCACACTACCATCCATCTACTAGTATGTATCTTTACCCTAACCACACTACCATCCATCTACTAGTATGTATCTTTACCCTAACCACACTACCATCCATCTATGTATCTTTACCGTAACTACACTACCATCCATCTATGTTTCTTTACCGTAACTACACTACCATCCACCTATGTATCTTTACCGTAACCACACTACCATCCATCTATGTATCTTTACCGTAACTACACTACCATCCATCTATGTATCTTTACCCTAACCACACTACCATCCATATATGTATCTTTACCGTAACCAAGCTACCATCCATCTATGTATCTTTACCGTAACTACACTACCATCCATCTATGTATCTTTATCGTTACCACACTACCATCCATCTATGCATCTTAACCGTAACTACACTACCATCCATCTATGTATCTTTACCGTAACCACACTACCATGAATATATGTATCTTTACCGTAACCACACTACCATCCATATATGTAGCTTTACCGTAACCACACTACCATCCATCTATGTATCTTTACCGTAACCACACTACCATACATCTATGTATCTCAACATACTCAGCATGGAATGTAGTGGGGTTACGGTAAAGATACGATGATATGGGGGTGACACGTAGTTGGCGATTTCAGTATGTATCTCAACATACTTACTGAAATCACAACTACGTGTCACCATATCCCCCATAAACACAAGCTACCTAGCTAACCAATGAAAATATGTACAACGTATTAGAAAACTGTGGAAATTTAGGTTCAAGCAAAGCATATTTATAACATATTCATCTCTGTCATAACCCTCCACAGACCAACTATACACCCCCACCCGAATCACCCCTGATAACTGGGGGACTCACAGCTACCCCTCATCACAGCCGCCTTCACCCACACGTATTAGGAAGATTGTATCCCTACATTGTCGATCACACCGCTAAAGCCACCTTTACCTCATAGATGGTATCGGTCGTGCCACCCCTACCCCTATATCACATCACAGTCCTATATCTGCCAATAATCTGGGCACAAATACCACCCGTATACGATGCAGATCTCACCCGATTATATACACATGTGAGTGTTCCTTTGCGCCAACTCAACACGGACAAAACACAGTGTGACAATAAAATATAGATTATATGCAGCTGAATATTTCTATGCAAACCAGAAAGCATGACAGCTTTTAAATTATTTGGGACCTACTTTCTAAATTATCTCCCCTTGTCCACAAATCTCGCGCAACCACCTTCATCGCCCCAATTGTCATGTTGTTGACCCGCGATCCACACTCACATTCTTTTATCACATATCAAAGCCCTAGTATTCAAAACTTGTAATTAATAATGCTAACACTAGCTTTCTTTCCCGAACATATAGGTGTCATTTTCAGAAATCTGTACATCGATATGTTCCAACGGCGTCTGTGAAAAAGCGCCACCGATCTGAAGCGAAAAGCTTATCGGGCACGCCACAACGACTGAAGACAATACATAGCCTGAGGGATAGCTAATGTTATCATACGGAAGGGACGCGGATGTGATAGAAACTGTCGAGGAATACGCCAAGACGGCACTTCGCCACCCACGCTTTGAAACGTAACCCACAAGCTCCAGGTAAAACAGAAGAGAAGACACGTTATCAGATGTCGGAATCAACAGCAACGTGTTAATATACCTCAGGCAAGGAGATGGTGTAGGTCCCGGATATTTTATACATTTTCCCTTTACATTCCCCATACAACGCTGTGCTGTAGGCCCCTGACTAAGTTTGTATCCAGAAAGATGTTAGTGTAAGCCCTTGCCCAATACCACATTATAAGAGAAGAAATGGAGAAGAAGACGATGACCTTTTTAGTATATTGTACATGGGCATCTACAGGGACAGAGTACAAACGGTTATAAAGTTATCAAATCTCATATATAGTCATAGAAACAATGCAAGTCGAGGTGTGAGACAAGGATGTAGGACCTTGACTGACAGTGTGTGTTCGACAGGGGGAGAGTGTAGGTCCTTTCTTTTTCATATTGTTTTCGCTATTTTGTAATTCTATTTTTTCAAGCATCCATTGTAGGCCCTTTGTCTTTAATTTGACAACAACAAATATTTTCTGACTAATATCCTTTATAACGAGGTGATGTTGTATGTCTTTGCTTTTTCAATTACTTTGCTATTTTGTGTAAAAATGTGATCATTGCGACTGTGTGTGTCTTTCTATAATGCATGATAACTAATTCGACAATCGTGTTGACTAATGATGTTTTCGTAACAAATTAATTTGATTATCTCAGGATCTTGGCTGCGAAAAATACATATACCCCTTATTAACATGTGATGGTCAAGATGACATAGAGTATTCTCAGTATAAAACAGCGGAGATGGAACTGTCGAAATTTCAGTCATAACAAACCTTTGGCATTGCAAGTTAAAAAGGCAAAAAGATTCGAATATAACGACCCTACTTGGTTCATCGAGTCGTATGCTGGCTTCTAAAATTACATCTGTATTCTGAATTGTTTAATGTCAATCTCTGTATCAGTAAATTAAGCTGTGATTGATGCTGACTGCTCCTTTTTAAGAAAGACGTCGGTAATATCAAGGAGATTTATCTGATTCTCAATCTTGAAAATGCTTAATACTTTTCTTATAGTTTTAAGATTCTGCACAATTTTTGACGATAAAGATGTAACAGTTAGTTTAATAACCCGAGTGAAGACAACCCTGTGATAAAATTAATACCGATGTCAATAACACGCGAGTTTTTCAACTAGTCACTAGACCGTTATAGTCTATACATTCATATAGCAATACAGGAGTCGAGGCGGATTACCAGTGTCTCCCGTGCAAACCCGTGACCAGTGTAATACGACATTAATGTCATGCTAACAGTCTCGTGGCTCTTGTGCTTGTGGAACAAAGGACTGCTATAGACAAAGAAATGCTCTCAAATATTCGTTCATAAATACAATGTACCTCAACATCCGATGTAAAAATTCTCTTCACTGTGAAAAACAAATGTACTATAGAACATCTCTGTTGAATTTTTAGAATTTTCTGATTCTTTTTTTAATCACTAAGAAAACCATCCTCATATCGACCACTGTAATCTCGATATTTCGGATATGACGGAATTAATAATTCATAACTGTGAATATTACACTCTGTCTGTGTCGAACTACTATTAGTTTGGCATTATTTGTTGACCACTTCGAGTTAAGGAAGTTTGCCTATTGATCGACGCAATTTCCCCCAGTTTTTTGTGATTTTGTCTGTGCTGACCACCGCGATATTAGCCACATACAGTCTGACTGGAGAATGTTTGCGACGACCTGGAGATGACGTCTTCTAATGTTTATGACGTCACAGACGAGTTTGCAATGAGTCAGTATAACGCGCCTTTGCCATGGAATAATTTTTAAAAAAACACCAAATGGATGATAAACAATATAATTCATCATTTCCCCCCATGAATTCACAAAAGTGAATTCACTTGGTTAAGCAGCTTAACTGGTTTCCATGCAGTTATGAATTCTTGTTGTGAAACACTTTGGATCAATACCTCTCTCATTCCCTCTCTCTATCTTCTCTCCCCCCCACTCCATTGCGTTTTTAGAGTCTTTTTAGTTCATAATTACACCTCTGCCCCTTCCCTCTCTCTCGCTGCCCCCTCTCTCTCTCTCTCTCCATTGCGTCTTTAAGAGTCTTCTAGGTTCATAACTGCAATAATTGTTTTCAATAATTTTACAAGTACCGTTCAGTCCGACTGACTATAAACAGGCCGTTTCAGTCAGTAGCTTCATCTACAACTCCCATGATGCTCTGTGTGATGTCACTTCCGGCTCATTAGTTATATATTTTCCTATCATGACTTCATCACCATCCGCGAAAAGATAGTATCTGCCCCGCAGCCCGTGTCGCGAGCGCTCTCCCCCTTCATCAATCCATAGAGCATCTGCATGGCTGCTTCCTAACCCTCGTCTACAAGCTAGGGTCAGAAGAGAGCAATTACTTGTTTCTGGAGCTTATCTGCTTAATTGGTGGTGATTTTTGTGAGCCGCGAGTCCTCCTCGTGGCTCTTTTAACTGTTGCCTATAGATCATTAAGCCACCAAATCTAATTTTCTTACGATCTCCATCAAATAACGCGCCAGGCCCGAGACGGAGGCGCTTCAGACTGGGCTGGTTTAACCTCTCGGCGACGAGGCCGCTGTGTGTGATCGTGTGTTTATTTTATAAAATCATGATTTTTTTTTGTTGCTTCCAGCTACTCCCCCTAGCGGAAAGCAGAATGATGTCTATCCAAGAGTATGGGAAAGCCACTGAAATTGATATTGAATTACTTATTATGTTAACACTATTCTGTTAAAACGTCAGAATATTTTCGTTTTTTTTGTAAAAGTGGGATTATGAATAAGTTTTGATTAATTCATAGTTTGTCTGATACATCGTTGTTTCCATGGCAACCTGTGTGCTTAATGTGTTTGCAGTCAGTGTTAATGTGGTATTCGTTGAGGAGGCCTTTGTTTGTTGAATGTGTGACTATTATCTACATGTGTTTAACGGAATCCGACGATCAAATCATTGGATTTTTTACATTCAAAGCTCAAAATCTCAGTAATTGTGATATTTATGACTTCCATCTTGTGCTTCAACAACAATAACTTTCTCTTTGTAGACACACTCAACCATTGTGCCGCAGACTTTCCCTGAACTGTGATTTACAAGATTCCGCCATCGCTTTAATCCTGTTGATAGTTTTGTACCTGCCCAAGGGCAGACCACCCGTCCAGGCACGAGGTCCCTGGGCTCAGGCAGGCGGTGGGACGCCACTGCAAGTCTGTATAACAGGACACAATCTCAGCAGCCTAATGGATAAACTTCACCCACGCATTGCTGGTTATTCAGTCCTACTTCGTATCTTCTACAGTTATTTTTGCGCTTTAAAAAAAGTTGATTGTGAGAAGTAGATTACTCATGAATGAAGAAACGTCTTGCCAGCAGTCACGTCACTTCCTACTTTCATCATGTGTTCATCCTTACCCCAGAGTTGTAAAGGAGATATGCTAAATAGAAGCTTCTTAATTTATTGTAAATGTTGAAAGCTGGGGTTTGTATGGGAATCAAGGCTTACGACCAGGTGCCGTCCTCCACGAAATGAATTCTAATGATTTCATAACCTGCTTTTGTTTGGAAGGCTGGAGGAAAGTTATTGGCATCTTCTTTCTTTATCAATCACTCCAGTCACTTATACATTGATTCTTATCAACCCCGGCCCCATCTCTCTCTCTTTCTCTCTCGCTGCCTCACCTCTCTCTCTCCCTCTCGCTCTGTCTCACCTCTCCTCTCGCGCTGTCTCACCTCCTCTCTCTCTCACTGCTCTCTCTCTCTCTGTCTCGCCTCTCTCTCTGTCTCTGTCTCACCTCTCTCTCTCTCTCTCACCTCTCTCGTCTCTCTCTCTCTCTCTCCTCTGTCTCGCCTCTCTCTCTTTGCTCTCACTCTGTCTCGCCCCTCTCTCTCTCTCACCTGTCTCACCTCTCTCTCTCACCTGTCTCCCTCTCTCGCGCTTCCTCACTCTCTCGCTCCCCTCTCGCACCTCTCTCTCTCTCTCTCTCACCTCTCTCTCTCTCTCCTCTCTCGCCTCCTCTCTCCTCTCCTCTCTCGCTCTCTCTCTCTGTCTCCCCCCTCTCTCTCGCTCTCCCTCTCTCTCACCCCTCTCTCTCTCTCTCACCTGTCTCTCGCCTCTCTACTCTCTCTCTCTCTCCTCTCTCCTCTCGCTCTCTCTCTCTCTCTCTCTCTCTCTCTCTCTCTCTCTCTCTGTCTCTCTCTCTCTCTCTCTCTCTCTCTCTCTCTCTCTCTCTCTCCACTGCCTCCACCAACGTACGCACGAACACATACCTCCTCGACAGTAACTTATTCTGGACGCACAGGGCAATCGTATGTCGCGACGCAGAGGGACAAAAATGCTGGCATCACGCTCAAGACGATTCCGGTAGATAACCCAAGTCGGTATATACAGCCCTTGAAATGGATGTTGACAATCTACAGCTCAGGAATACGTCTGACTCCAGTCGGTGCCAGGGCTGTGATATAAGTCGGTATTGTTCGTGTTATCTCCCATTGTTACTTGAAAATGTCTTCCACAGCTGTCTTTCATTATATACTATCGAATTTGTCGAAAGTGGACGTGGCCCTGAGAATTCACGTGTTGCGAAAAGGGAGCCCCTGTATGCTGTGGGGTATGGTAGGTATTCAGATATTGGAGGAACGCGACTACACGACACTTCGTTAATGTATAACTTTTTGATGCAGGTGCTTGTGAGGGTATTCTGGCACCCTGCATCCGTGCTGATGTTGAATGAAGTCTTTGATAGGCATTTAGAATTATGAAGAATATGAATAAATGACACGAGCAGGGTAGGGGGTGTGGGGTTGGGGGTGGATTCTCAGCTGTGAGCTGGAGGAAATATGGTCTTGGACGGGGATTTAGTTGGCTGTGGGTATCTTTTCATATATGGGTGTCAGTGCTTTAGGTTTAGTTTGCTACGTTTAGATTTAGTTAGTTAGTTGTTTAGTTTTCGTTATTAAGAACTTCAATGTCGCGCAGGAATAATACAGGAACGTGTGTGCGTGCATTTGCGTGTATGTGCATACGTGTGTGTAGGTGTGTGAGAGTGCGCGGGCGTGAGAGTGTGCGTCTGTGTGTGAGTGGTTATGTGCCTGTGCCTGTGTGCGCGCGCGTGTGTGTTTGTTTGTGTGTGTGCGCGCATGCGTGCGTGCTTGTGTTTGCGCGCGCACGCGCGTGTGTGTACGTTGACATTTCGACTTGATGGCAGTCAAAGTGCAATGTTGCCCCAATGTGAATTATCAAAATTTTTGCTCACAAAATTAGCGGGGACAGTGGGGCCATCCATTCTCTCTGAGACTCATATTACGTTTTTTAACGTGTTATTTATCTTATTTTACAATATACTCATGTGTGTGCTCTGTGATGATGTACCGCAAATTCCCATTCAGGGTAATAAAGTTTTTTTCTTCTTTCTTCTTTTTTCTTCTTCTTCTTCTTCTTCTTCTTCTTCTTCTTCTTCTTCTTTTTAACATGTAGACATATCCTGTCCTTCAGACGGTAAACGATTTTGTTTCCGACTGAATCTTTATCATTACCTCGTCAGTACCTAAAACCAAAAACTGTGAACATTAATGTGTCCTACAGTATGTTCCGAGGCAATTGCCATCACAAATATCCCGATGTGTGTATCAGTTTATGATTCTACATTCCACCACCAGGGAGCGCTGCGACGGGTAATAACATTCCCCTAACAACTGTTACGGATTAAACCCCTCTAGTGGCGATAAGAGGAACTAATTTCTGTCGGAGGTAGAGGGGTAATCGCGACATCGCGGCTTTACTCGATACCCCAATTGTCGCGACGGACTGCAGCAGGGCTCCCTCTCTATTGTATTAATCCGGGGACAAGATAACTAAACTTGTTATCTATATTCCTGTTTACGTCCGTATCAAACCGCTCTCTTGCAGGGGGTAACTTTAGCAGTAATGGAGCCAGTTTTCCCACTTTGCATAATCGCATAATCAGGCCAATTTCACTTTCCTTTCAGAGTAGAATAAAAGACCTTTCGAGATCTGATGGGCGTCTTGCCAACAATTGTGTGGTCTTCTTTAGGGGTGTCTCGCTATATGTTTACGGGTCTTTTAAGAGAACAAACGTCGCGGAGTTATCTCGCGTATCAGAGATGTTATGCATAACGGTGAAAATCTAACACTTCACCCGTTATATGGGTGACCTTCCGACATTCACCCTCGAGACACGAATGAAAGCTGAGCAAGGTGAAGATCCACCCGACCCGATAGAGACCACCATTGACAACCTGCCTGGTCGGTGATTGACGAGTATTGAAATGAACACACACGCAATGTCGATTCGTCTCTTTCGATTTTAGTCTCTTTCGTGTTTTTTTTGTCAGTTCTGAGTTTTAGATTGATGGGTGGGATTTATTATAGATTTCAATGTTATTCCTTTTGGGTCGTACCATGTGTTTTTGTATTGCAGTATACATTTCATATCTAATTCATATACGCATATGGACATTAATCTATGGGACCCGTGAAGATCCGGATTAGAATGAACCTTCAGTAACCCATGCTTGTCGTAAGAGGCGACTAACGGGATCGGGTGGACAGGTTCGCTGGTTTGGTTGACACATGTCATCGGTTCCCAGTGGCGCAGATCGATGCTCATGCAGTTGATCACTGGATTGTCTGGTCCAGCCTCGATTATTTACAGACCGCCGCCATATAGCTGGAATATTGCTGAGTGCGGCTTAAAACTAACTCACTCGTTCACTCTTTTATGTAATCTGACCATAAGGTATTCAAAAGAATGTTTATAATTAAATCTGTAAGTAGGGAAATCAATGACGTTTTAACATTCCTGATGTCACAGACAATATACAGCGAACAATCGGTCATACAGTCTAAGTGAGTGAGTGAGTGAGTGAGTGAGTGAGTGAATAAGGTGTTACGCCGCTTTTAGCAATATTGTAGCAATAGTACGGCGGGGGACACCAGAATTTGGCTTCACACATTGTACCCATGTGGGGAATCGAACCCGGGTCTTCGGCGTGACGAGCGAACGCTTTAACCACAAGGCTACCCCACCGCCCCATACAGTTTAAGAAACGTTAGTTCACTTTGATTGTTTTAGTATGTAAAAGATACTAAATCACGTGTGACATGTTTCTATTTCTATATTTGTCGGTGCTCTTGGCTACTATTGGGATCACTATAAGCGCGAAGATATCGAACGTATTTCGTCTGCATTTGTTTTACCAAACACAAATGTCAAGCTTTTAATGTTTTCGCATCTCAACTGCGGAACGACACTCCGGCGCAGTGATGACTCAGCATAACATGGTCGCATGGAACTCTGGGTAGGAGACTGCAGCGGAATATTTCACGAAGGATGACTTCAGTAGTAGAACATTCAAGGGAGGTCATTACCAGACGCCATCTTTAGGAAATATTTATGACGGATATGACTGACTAACTGAGTTTTAGTTTTACGCCGCTTTTAGCAATATTCCAGCAACATCACAGCAGGGAACACCAGAAATGGGCTTCACACATTGTACCCATGTGGGGAATCAAACCCGGGTCTTTGGCGTGACGAGTCAACGCTTTAACCACTAGGCTACCCCACCGCCCCTTATCACGGATCTCCGGGTGGACCTTAAAATATATGCTTTCCCATAGTTTGTATATAATGTGGGTTTTTGTAAAGGGTAGGCATTTAATCGACAGCTCAGGTATCTGTGTGCAGTTTTGTCTTACAACTGTATAAAATCACACAATATAGCTAGATCCCCATGACATTTCCTAGTACCGGAAACTAACCACAACATGGCACTTCTCGACCAACCTACCAATTATTATTATTCTTTTTAAATCGTGACCTTTCAGAAAATCCACCAATGGAAAACCCTTGACTGCATGCAGACTGACAAACCTGTTCTTCCTTGCAAAACCACATTCCTAAAAGAAAACCCAATGAAATATCATAATAAGGTTAAATATTTAGTTGACAACTGTGAAATGGTGAAATCTAAAAACATAACGGAAGAAACTAACTTTGTTTGTGACTTGTGTTTTGTGCAAGCATTTTTAAGTTAAATGCTCAGTTTTCAATTTCAATATTAAGAATTGTCCAAAAATATTCATGTTCCCTTACTTGTTTTGCTCAGTATAGAGAGGTGTAAATCTTCAACATTAACATGGCTGACATCTAGGCAAGACACTCCTCGGTCACATGATCTTGGGTGAAATTAACAAACCCACGGATACATGTAGATATTTGTATATCATGCAACAGGGTAGTTGAACATCGTATAACAAAGAGGTTAGGTAATTATCAAGATTACGCTATGTCTCAAATATCATTGACAAGATTTACATCTGAAATCCACAAGCGGTGAATGTACAAAGCACGCAAAGTATCTGATCAATTTCATCTATTTTTGTTCAACAAAAGCATGACTGAACAGATCCTCATTTATCTCAGGCCGAGATCTTTCACATACAATCGAACATATCCCGAACCAGAGCGGGACGGTGTTGACTTCGAGTTATTCGAACATTCGAGGTAAACGGGTCGACCTAACCACGATGTCACAGTATGTATCAGAATTCCGAAATAATCCGCAAATAGTAAAGTCGAAATCACTAAAAGCAAGTACAAGACTATTAATTGAGTATTGTTTTGTGCCGATTTTAGATGCAATTATTGAGTAAATGAATATCATATTTGGAATCGAACCAGTTAAATCTCCATGCCAAGCCATTGGTTAAACACAACCGTTTTAAAGTGAGAGAGTGGGTATGGTTTTACGCCGCTCTTACCGAATTCCATAAAACGGACAGGACATAAGAAATGAGCTTCACGCAATATACCGGTGTTGGGAATCAAACCTGGACTGTCGGAGCCAGCCAACCCTTTAACCATAAAGTCAATCAATCAATCTTTATTCATACTGAAGGCCACAGGCCCATAGTATACAAGAACATAGTACACAATATCATCGAAAAGAATAAAAATAGTCAAATCACAATATGTCATATCGCATCAAAATGTATCACATCATATAACATCGCATTACACATACTTTGTCAATGCCTGACAGATAAAGGTTGACAACTTACGGATAAGAACATTGTCATCAGTACTCAATAACAAAGAAAATTTCACCCTATCGGGATATACAGAATAATATGTTGGGACAGGTTTTTTCTTAACTCACAATATAATATATATATATAACCATAAAGTCATACATCATGTTCAGATACCCACTGTAAGTGGTCCATGGGTGCTCAGTATTTGAACTCATCATCAGGGCTGTGTATTGGCAAATAAATTATATTGCAATGTATTACGATTCAGGTACCTGTACTGCGATACGTATTGCGATATATCGGGAACAAAGTGTTGACAGTGAGTGACACTAATTGTACATGTCAATCCTGTTTTCTACATTATAAATCCCTAAGCATATATCGTATGGTTCTGACAACAGCAATCTCACAATTAGGTTTCATAGTCAGGGATACCATTTTTTTTTTTATACAATGTATAGCATTACAGTAGGCAGTTTTGTCACTGAATAATGAAGGAAAACATTTGTTGTTACTGAAAGTATATGTAGATTTAAACTTAAACTATAAAGATAATCACAAAAACTTCATATATGTTCTTTTCCCAATATACCGGTTCTCAGAAAAAATATTGCAATAGGTATCGTATGAAAAGCGTGTGAGGTATACCGGTAATACCGTGTACTCCTACTCAACATCGACCTGATTGTGTAAACTTACCGTCGCACGGGTTTGAAAATCGGTATACATGTATATCATGATCACGAATATGAAATAGGCGTCCTTCTCTAAATAGAAACGTGTAGAGTAGCATAATGCTAACAGACAAGTAGGTTCGCCTTATCACTGTATTCGAAATAACCGAGTTCGATTCTCATGAACCCTTTGAATAAACATTCACACACACGCATGCACACACAAACATGCAAACATACATGCCCACACACACTACCTGTAAACGTTGTAATGCAAATTAAATTCCTTAGTATATATAACTTCACCAACACAACAGGCAGATTTACTATTTAAAACTTTTGGTATCCAGCTGTTGATGTATTTGATACTGAAACTTAAAGGTCAGGAATTTATTATTTCCAAACATCGTGACACAAAGACATGATGTAACTCGGGGATGATTTTGTGTACAATTTGACAAGAGAACCTTTAGTCCCACTTTAGAAGTGTAAACGAGGTGTTAATTATTTTATTGGAGTGGTGCGTATGGCACGTTTAGTTTGCTGACCAAACTGGACAGTGTTAAATTGACCATAGGTCAAGGGTTAAGGGTGAACATGCACCTACTATCGAGCGTCTTGGTATGATTACCGACCTCTTAAGATGGTGCAAACACGATTAATTCGTAATCACGCCATCTTAAGTTATAAACATCTGAGAGGCAGGCGTAACCCAATCCGGGTTCTTCTGATAAGGCATCCTGGTAGGAGACACTGGATGGTTGATAGTAAGCAGGCAATAAAATTAAGCATTCGCACAAAGGCTGCGATTTTCGGGTACATGTGATTTTGTCGGGATGAAAACTACACCTGTCCGTCAGCAAATTGTCGGTTCTTTATGACGTGACAATTGACATGGGTGTAAATTTCACCCCTATTTGGACGGACACGCGAAGTCTATTTCACCACATCATTTGTCACAGGTGACAGGATACACAGGAAATCGACAACGATTCAACGGGAGCCATTTAACATTTGACAATACATAATTGGCTGCGAAAAACATAAAAATACATGTCATTGTTATGACAATTTACTACATTTCAGGAAATATTAGCCAAACTGTCAAAACAATTTTCGTAAGATGACGTCAGCGATTGGTCTGAAGGGAGGTGATTACCACACACCGTCCCGTTCTCACGAAAACGGCGTCATTTATCTAACGACGTCCTCAGTTTCATAAAACTCTTTAGATCTCTGACAGGATATGACAAAACGTGCCATCATCGTCCTCTGGTCACTTTCAAATCTTGACCAGTGTTCCCAGGCATCATCAGCCACCGGTAGTGGTTGGTCACTTCAAAGACGTTTACAGTGACCACGGTTTGATAAACTTGTGATGAAACGGAATCTGTGTACCCATCCCGCGACCATTTAATGACAATTAGCCGGTCATTACGTCCATGTGGTCAAGTAATGGCGGCCTGGCCCCTAGCGCGTTGTTTGTAGGGAGGGAAGAGAGGACTGATGTATGGAGGGTAATCGGGAGGAGATAACACTTCAACACCAGACGTACAGAGTGGACAACGTCCAGTGCCTTTATCAAATATCATTAAATGTAAATTTCAGTGGTCAAGCGATACCGGGATCACTTACGTAAAACAAACTGCTAATGACACGCCTGAAATCCCTCTTATCGCTGTTGACGGAGAATTGGAATTAAACTGCTTGCTCCCACCATTAACAGTGTGACTGAGACAGCTCGGGAGGGACAGGGGAATGTGGGGGTGATGGGTCAAGACAGTGAGACTACTCTCTTGCAGATCCTTCAGAACTTATCACATAAATTATCCCTACCCTATTATTATCACACCAGGCCCCTACCCCCACCCCATCAGCACCCCCACCCCATCCCTTTTTAGAATAACGCTTATTCCCTAAATGCTTATAATTTTGACAGTAACAAATAAACCCATTTAAATTGAAAAGGAGCCCCAGTAAGTTCGGAAATTCCTGAACCTGGGGAAATCTAGACTTGCTTCACTTATGTCTTTTTTAGCATTGCAGGGAGGGCTAGGCAGAAGGGGAAAAATGCGGTTCAAGGGCTGTGAGACAGACTTGAGTGGTGGGTCAAGACAGTGACACTTTGCTCTCTTGCAGATCCATCGGAACTTATTAAATACATCATCCCCCACCCCATCTTCTCAGCTGCAGCAGGCCCCACACATCCCTTTTTAGCTATAGGAAATAAAATATATAATTATTTTTATAGTAAATTCACGCATGACTCTATTCCGGCGACTATATGTTAACATAAAATAGTATTTTTTCACATGGTTTTGGTTATGTCTGGATTTCGCAGACGGTTGGTGATAAAGTTTCTTTTATAAATGAATTCAAATCAGTTGCAATCAATTTGTTTTTCCAGTCATGGACGTGTATATTAAATAACAGCTCACGATATTGTATGTATAGAGAATTTTTAAAGTATTTTATCTCCCGAAAATGTTTATCATGTATTGTCGACAGAAAACTCCGTAAAATATTGATTAAATTTAGATGTGGATTGCTAAGATTAAAGTATAATGAAGGTAGATGGCAAAATATTAATGTAACGGAACGCAACTGTCCATTGTGCAATTTTGGAGTAGACGATGAGTACCACTTTATGTTTGTTTGTAATGTCTATAATGCTCTTAGATCAAAATATTTACCATCTGTATATTGTCAAAACCTAATTATCATAAGTTGAAATCCCTATTAACTACTAATAACGAAACACTTCTAGAAAATTATGCACATATTTATACCATGCATATGAACTTAGAGAATCAAAATACCTCCCAATTCAGTAAGATATATATTTTTGTAGGATTTCCCCATGTACTATGTCATTATATATATGTGTTGTAAACTCAACCTTTGTTATTGTAGACATGTGTAAATGTATGTAAAACTTGTATATATGTTGTATACGGGCCTGTGGCCTGTAGACAATAAAAAGAGTTGACTTGATAAAGGGTCAAGAATACATTAAACCATATACAGACTGGCATTTAGTCCCAGAAACATCAAATCCTAAATAAAAGCCTGGAACAACCCTTAATGTCAGGAAATCAAACCTTGCCGTGCTGGAGATAGAAACCAAAGAGTCAGTCTCTCCAAATTACACGTACAGTAAGTGAGTGAGTATGGTTTTAGCAATATTCCAGCAATATCACAGCGGGGGATACCAGAAATAGGCTTCACACATTGTACCCATGTGGGGAATCGAACCCGGGTCTTGGGCGTGACGAGCGTCAGCTTTAACCACTAGGCTACCCCGCCGCCCCTTACACTACAGATCTAGAGTTCCGCCGATAGCAAGGAATGCTTGGGTGTCTTCAATAAGGCGCCAGTGGCTAGAGCTCGGGTGAGGTAAAATATAACGATGAATCGCCATTGTTAAAGACTATCCTGAGTCTCTGAAAATATCTGACCCACGAGAAACTAACACACTCCATTGATATTGAAAGGTAACTCGAGTGAGATAGGAGGTTTCGACACATGAAACTGAAGAAATCTAACTTGCTTTATTTACAGCCTTTCTATTACGACAGTGGTAGGCTGGCGGTGATCGGGGATAACGTCCTGTACTTCAAACATCTCCCACCATTGTAATAAAGCATCCTGTTCTCCAGTTATTTACATGTACTTTGTTTACACTGTATGTGGTTCACAGACATTAATGTAGTGCTATTGATGATAATGTTGTTATGACTTGTTGAATGAATGCAGTATTAATACTGACTTTATTGAGTTCATGACTTCATTCTTATGACTTATTTTCCTACCCAAATCTATTACTTTTTCCCATGACTTCATTCTTATGACTTATTTTCCTACCCAAATCTATGACATTTTTCCCATGAATTTATTCTTATGACTTATTTTCCTACCCAAATCTATGACTTTTTTCCCATGACTTTATTCTTACGACTTATTTTCCTACCCAAATCTATGACTTTTTTCCCATGACTTTATTCTTTGGACTTATTTTCCTACCCAAATCTATGACTTTTTCCCATGACTTTATTCTTATGACTTATTTTCCTACCCAAATCTATGACTTTTTTCCCATTTTCTACCTACATCTATGACTTTTTTCCCATTTTATTCTTATGACTTTTTCCCTTTTCCTACAAATCTATTACGATGACTTTTTTCCTACAATCGGGCTGAAGGGAAAATAAAATGGTTAAGGGATGCTAACACTACCATCGTGACACTTCATTCATGAGGTTATAACGACACTTGTTGTTCTCATTGAATCACTACATTAGTCATAAACACATGTTAATTTCAACGTAAAACAAGTAACGTTATTCGAGCAGTCGAATTTTAAAACCAAATTAAAAAGAAACATATACTGTGGATATGTGATAAAATAAAGTTGATTGGATTAATAAGAGAGTTTTATTGTCTTGGTTCATATGTTCTATTTTTTCAAGGCCAACTGGGTGTTTTACCGTAATCAGAGAAACTATGGTACCACGTAATGCCAACTAACTAACTAAAACCTAACCTTTGGTCTCTGAATGTATATAATCTTGATTGTAACAAATAATCCCCTTTAAATTGAAAAGGAGCCCTAGGGAGTTGGGAGATGAACCTGAGAAAATCTAGACTTGCTTCATTTAGGGCTTTAGCATTACAGGGTGGGCTAGGCAGAAGGGAAAATAATGTGGTTCAGGGACTGTGAGACAAACTAGATGTAGACGGAATACCGATTTTTTCTGTGAAGACTGCCAGGAAGTTTTATGTTTTGATATCCCATTTCTGCTTGTCCCGAACTGTTCTGACCGAATAGCGGAACACCTAACTTTAATCTTAATACCGATTTCGAGTTAACGAGGTTCCGTTTCAGGCTGAAAGATATCAACAGACAGCACCAACAGTTGATACACCTGTGCCCCGAGGTGATCAACCTGGACATCCCTTGGTGTATTATTATACTCGAGTGGGGAGGTCCGGTGACCATGTGGTAGAGTGAGTGAGTGACTTTAGTTTTAAGCCGCACTCAGCAATATTCCAGCTATATGGCGGCCGTGTGTAAATAATCGAGTCTGGACCAGACAATCCAAATCAACAGCATATGCATCAATCTACGCAATTGGGAACCGATGACATGGGAACCGATGACCAAGTCAGCGAGCCTGACCACCCGATCCCGTTAGTCGCCTCTTACGACAAGCATGGGTTACTGAATATCAATTCTAACCAAGATCTTCACGGGTAGACAAGCATGGGTTACTGAAGGTTAATTCTAACCCGGATCTCCACGGGAGACAAGCATGGGTTACTGAAGGTTCATTCTAACCCGGACCTTCACGGGTAGACAAGTATGGGTTACTGAAGGTTCATTCTAACCCGGACCTTCACGGGTCCATGTGGTAGACGCGACATCAGCATTGTCACAGTTTAATTAGTAATGAATGCTGAACAAATTAATATTGATCGTTTCAGTTGTTCATCATATTGATTTTTACATGTCTATATTTAGGTATAGGTGAAACGTAGCTACCCACTGCCCTGTAGAGAATAGTAGAAAGGAGATAGATCGGATAATCGAGAGCTATTTATATTGCTCATGATTTTGAATTAATACCTCGACTTTCTTTATTCTTGATAGTACAGTTTTGGACAATACTTTTTATTTCTGTATTTCATATCGCCTATGGCCGCCGATACGATAATATAAAACTTTATATATTTCCGCAAACTCGAACTCAGGACCTACCGGCGGCTCATTCAATGGCTTCCTGCCTGTGGCAGTGCTGGGGCGGAGGCTGTAGGTAGAAGACAAGTGTAAATAATTATTAACAAGAAAGCTAAGTGCTAGGCATTAACAATCTTCTTTCTTACATTTCATTTATTAATACGCTATCATGGATTAAAGAATAAAAATATTTTTAGTGATCGAGGTGTTTACGTTGTCACAGCATAGGCGGATCCAGAGGGGGTTGCAGAGGTACGCACACTCCTTTTGTCCTGAAAGTTTATTAAATGACCCGTGAAAACGGGTGAAAATGAAGCGTGCACCCCCCTTTTTCAATAGTGCGCACCCTGCACAGCAACGTCGGATTCAATTTATTTTGATGTTTTCTGTCACTTTTTCGTGCAGTGGAGTCTATGCTATGGATTCAAAATCTACGAATTTAGCAACAAATGATCTCGCTGTATATATTTCTCATTTCTTGTATAACAAAGAAAACAGAATAAATTAGGTATTTTAGACAAGTCTTTTGTTCTTTCCAAACACAGAATCAAAATAACAGATGTTTTTGTAAATGTTTTTAGATCGCGGTGGCTGCGTGAAACACATTAAACTGCTGCCCTTAGATAATGGCATGGAACAGGGCGTGAATTTCGGTTTGAACCTTGCATTACAATTAGTTTGCATCATTGTTTTATCGATATAGTAGTTCAATAAATGAACAAAGGCGTGCGATTGTCGTGGCCAAAATATCCTATAGTGAACAGAGGGCAATATCAGTTGGGCCTACAGGCACAACGAAATGGTCGACAGCTGACGCTGAAACAACAGAAATAAATTAGTAGATTGTTTTTTCAATATTTAAACATCAAAGAAAATAAATGTTGTTAAATGACATATTCAGCGCCATTGCACCGTTATAATCAACTGTATCTGATCTGAACTAACCCGTGGTTAATGTTACGTCATGAAGAGTGAGTGAGTGAGTTTAGTTTTACGTCGCTTTTAGCAATATTCCAGCAATAGCACGGTGGGGACACCAGCCGCAGAATTCCCTCAAAGTCGCCTGTTATCAGCATTGATAAAACTTTAAAACGATTTGGGACTCGACTTGTACAAGAATTATTTACGAGGTATTTTCTGAGTGAGTCTGTGAAAGAAAATCGATAACCTTTGTTAAATATCGATTATGGGCGAAAATTATAGCATAAATACTTCGTTAGCTGTTCGCAACAGGTGTTTACTCATATCTGCTTTACAGAAGCCAGGACGTGTGGGACTGATCTGACAGTGTTGTTATTGTACATTACAGACCGTATGCAATATACAACACGTTGTACATTTCACCAAGTCATAACACCATCACGGACAGAAGCACATTTCAGCCTACCTGATGATGAGGGCTCATGACAGGCCGTAACGTTACCCCGAAGCGTCACTAGATCATTTCTCGCGTGAAATGTACACCATTAAGTCGCGGGGCTCGCGCAGCAACACGTGAGACGCATTTCGCTTATGCAAGAAATCGACAACATGGTTTGCACGCGCACGGGGCGCATGACACTAATGCATCGTGGAGAACAACCGTATGTTGTATTAGCAGGGGGCTGTAATATACATAGGAAGAAAACGTGTTTGGCTACATAAGTACTGGGTCATGTGCATTTTTCACACATGTTATATAAAAGTATTACATGCAGTCTACGCATGATTAATGATTGTTTAGACTGCGCCAGCTAAAAGTTGCTAACATAGGTTATATCAGTATTATGTCCTGCTGTGAGCGCAAACATGTTGGATTAGCATCCTGATGCATCAAACACATATTTTCAGGAAACATTGAAACAGATGTTATATTTCGATATTAGCTATTTCGCTATTTGACGCCCTGTGATATACATTTGTAACTGAAATACTGTTTGTGTGGATGCTGTTGATCACTGGATTGTCTGGTCCGATTATTTACAGACCGCCGCCATATAGCTGGAATATTGCTGAGTGCGGCGTAAAACTTAACTCACCCACTGTTTTTTTTAGTATAGTTGCTCTCACTCACTCACTCACTCACTCACAGGATAACCTATGTCCAGAAGAAGTGCATGTGTTTTGTATCATGACCATGTGTGAAACGATTAATAAAATACAAATACATAAATACTGTTTGTGTGGATGCTGTTGATCACTGGATTGTCTGGTCCGATTATTTACAGACCGCCGCCATACAGCTGGAATATTGCTGAGTGCGGCGTAAAACTTAACTCACCCACTGTTTTTTTAGTATGGTTGCACTCACTCACTCACTCACTCACTCACAGGATAACCTATGTCCAGAAGAAGTGCATGTGTTTTGTATCGTGAAACGATTAATAAAATACAAATACATAAATACTGTTTGTGTGGATGCTGTTGATCACTGGATTGTCTGGTCCGATTATTTACAGACCGCCGCCATACAGCTGGAATATTGCTGAGTGCGGCGTAAAACTTAACTCACCCACTGTTTTTTTAGTATTGTTGCACTCACTCACTCACTCACTCACTCACTCACTCACTCACTCACTCACTCACTCACTCACTCACTCACTCACTCACTCACTCACTCACTCACTCACCCACCCACTCACCCACCCACTCACTCACTCATCACTCACTGACTCACAGGATAACCTATGTCCAGAAGAAGTGCATGTGTTTTGTATCATGACCATGTGTGAAACGATTAATAAAATACAAATACATAAATATGTTTTGAACAAGCGTGGTTATGTCCTAGCTATTGCCATGGATATTGTCTCCACGTCCTGCCTGCCAGTGACAGCTTGTCTGCTTCAGATCCACGGACCGTTTCCTGTTTTTGCTACCAAAGAGAAAGATGTGTTATTGACGTACTGTGTAAAATAAAAGTGTCAAACTTGGCGTGTGAAGTCGAATGGAAATGTGCCATAAGTGTGTTTTTGTTGTTTACGAATCAAATAGTTATTTAAATTGTTTACGACTGCTTTTTAAAAATATGATACCATGATGATATGAACATCAATAGACGAACGTTGTATAATGTGACTTATTAAAGGGCACAGACATTAATGTACCCGCTATCATACAGGAATAGTTCTTATTTTTATACAGATGATGATGATGATGATGATGTTGATAATGATGATGATGGTGGTGGTGGTGATTATGATGATGATGATGATGATGGTGGTGGTGGTGATGCGATGATGGTGATGGTGATGGTGATGGTGATGGTGATGGTGATGGTGATGGTGATGGTGATGGTGATGGTGATGATGATGATGATGATGATGATGCGGCACTACTCATCTTCTTGATTATTCCCCGCTTCCCGGGATACCTTTGTCCTTCTATAACACTACAGCCTTTACAGAAGCCAATCAGTTTCATTTTCCCCAGAACTTTGATGACAGATGATGCTTGGTTATCGTTCTTGTTTCAGGAACGTGAACCGCCGCAAGAACCAAGTTAAACGGGCATCAGGTGGTCAGACCCAGTGCCTGGGCCATGCCCTGACGAGTTTCAGATGAGGGATGGCTAGTACGTATCGATTCAGGATGATATACTAGCACATCTGTGGATGAAAGAATTGATTTTATTACCAAGATCAAATTAGGAACAAATGCCTTAAGTCACTTTATTGCCCACGTTTATCTGAAAATCGATTAAATCTTTTAACTGAATGTGAGGAATTATGTTGAAATGCTGATGATTTTTGAAGATGTACAGATTTGGGTTTTTTCATGTCTAGAATCTCGCGTACAGCTGGCTTCATCTCTGATTTTCAGTGATCCATTACACAATTGTCGCCGCCATTTCGCCCTTTACGTTTGATGGAGTCTGTATCGGCGGACAATCAAGACCTTTCGTTCTCTGGCGAGGATACACGGACTGGATTGGTGATGATAATGATGATAGTAATGATGATGATAATGGTGATGATGGTAGTGACGATGATGATAATGATGATGATGGTAGTGACGATGATGATAATGATGATGATGGTAGTGACGATGATGAAGAATATTAGACGCTACATTGCCAGTCCCAACTTAAACGTTTTGTCAGAAAGGACAACAAATATATCTTATAATCTTCGGAAATATTTGATGAATGGATATTTGATGTATATTTTTAGCTGAAAGCTGTTTTTTATGCATACTTTATATTGTTTTGTTGTAGCTGAAATGGTTGATCACTCTTATTTGTTGTTATAATTCCACCGTACAAGGTGAAATGTAACCAGGGTTGTGTATGTATGTGACAAAGAGCAGGAATACGTGCCGAGGCTCAAGATACCATGGGACGGAACAAGCTGGCATAATGATGAATATGTTTAATACATTGGAAGGCATGCAGACTTGTGGTTGGGTGTTCTTATCAAATTCTTTTTTAATTTTTTGCTAGAGTTTTTGTGTTCTGTTTCTACCAAAATATTTTTAATACTTTTTCAAGTCTTTAGTGTCTCATCGGCAGTAACGGTCGGATATTGCAGTAACATCTATGCTGTACAAAGCGTCACACTTAAATAATACATCTTCTTCGTGAATAAACTATATGTTTTTCGTCACCAAATAAGTTATGGTCGCTTTCAGATGTTCTTGAATCTGCCCCTTAATTCCCGTGGACAGAAAATAGGATGTCTAAATTTGTTATCCTTAATTAGGACACGTTTGTTGCCAAAAGAACAGAATCTAATGTAAAACCTTCATAACAGAAGTACACTAAATTATATTGCGGATTTTAGAAAATAAAAATTAAAGCAAATTTCATACTGATGACCACAGGAGCAGTATGGATTCTGCAAGACGTATATTTCACTTTCTAGGCGTTCACTTCACGAGCTGTAGTCGAGAATGGATAATTTTGCAGAAACGACTTACCAAATTTAAACTGAAACATAAGTTTGAGATTCTTCTTGATGTTGTTAAAACTAGATAGGGAGTATATGCAATATGGCTGAATATAACGTAATACAGCATTCACTCGTGATTAAAAGCGTCGAACCTTGTTATTCGAACATTTAAACATTTAAACCACCTTCACCAACCAGCCAGCCAGACATACATTCCGCCCCATTTCTCGGAACATTTGCTGAAAGCCTGTCAAATCAGCATCAAAACATCCCCTATCTACCCTTGTTCATTACACATGTTAATTTCAATCAATGTCACTCGCGTCGTATCAACGTCTAGTGTGTAACAGGGCCTAAAGAGAAGAACAATATTGAAATGGGTGTTGTTTTTGGGGTGTTAGACATTCGGCGCCAGTACGACAACAAATACTTGTCGACCTAGCAGTATGGATCTCGCGTGAAATAATGGTACTTAAACGCTGTTTTGAAATTTAATTGACTGCGTTGTTACATATACCAGGCATAAAATTGAACTCGACACAGATGATGGACTGCGTAAAATGTCCAAATCATCATCCTCACTTTCTTCTGGCAGTTATATGTTTTATAATTTGATAAAACATGAAATTGCATAGTTTTAGTATTGTAAATAAGACCACAAAAATGAATTATATTGATGCACATGTTTTTGTCACGGTTAAATAGTCGAATATGTGCTATTTGAGCCAAACCTTCAATAACTTTACTTTTATATATAAAATATAAATTCTTTTTATATTTTAGTGGTCACTGCCGCTTCCAGTTCGCCAAGATCCTACTTCAGAATTGGTCCATCGGTAAGCCATGTTCGTCGTAAAAGAGGACTAACGGGATCGGGTGGTTTGGCTCGCTGACACGGCTGATACATGTCGTGGTATCCCAGTTACGAAGATCAATGGTCTTGATGTCAATCATGCTTGATTATTTAGAGAACAAAACTTAATTACTGTCACCATCACCTGTATCATCACCAGTATCATCACCGATATTATCTCCAGTATCGTCACCAGTATCATCACCAGTACCATCACCAGTATCATCACCGTTATAATCTCCAGTACCGTCACCAGTATCATCACCAGTACCATCACCAGTATCATCACCCTTATAATCTCCAGTACCGTCACCAGTATCATCACCAGTACCATCACCAGTATCATCACCCTTATAATCTCCAGTACCATCACCAGTACCATCACAAGTATCATCACCCTTATAATCTCCAGTATCGTTACCAGTATCATCACCAGTACCATCACCAGTATCACCACCGTTATAATCTCCAGTACCGTCACAAGTATCATCACCATCACCAGTACCATCACCACTACCATCACCAGTATCATCACCGTTATAATCTCCAGTATCATCACCAGTACCATCACCAGTAGTCTGTCTCACAGTCCCTGAACCACATTAATTTCCCAACTGCCAAGCTCTCTCTGCAGTGCTAAAGCCCTAAATAAAGCAAGTCTAGATTTCCTCAGGTTCTGAATCTCTGGTCTCCCTAGGGCTCCTTTTCAATATAAATGGGCTTGTTTGTTACTATCAAATTATATATATTCAGAGACTAAGCCTTAGTCTACATCATCAGTATCATCACCGTTATAATCTCCAGTGCCGTCACCAGTACCATCACCATCACCAGTATCATCACCGTTATAATCTCCAGTATCGTCACCAGTATCATCACCAGTACCATCACCACTACCATCACCAGTATCATCACCGTTATAATCTCCAGTATCATCACCAGTATCATAACCAGTACCATCACCAGTAGTCTGTCTCACAGTCCCTGAACCACATTAATTTCCCAACTGCCAAGCTCTCTCTGCAGTGCTAAAGCCCTAAATAAAGCAAGTCTAGATTTCCTCAGGTTCTGAATCTCTGGTCTCCCTAGGGCTCCTTTTCAATATAAATGGGCTTGTTTGTTATTATCAAATTATATATATTCAGAGACTAAGCCTTAGTCTACATCATCATCACCAGTATCATCACCGTTATAATCTCCAGTGCCGTCACCAGTACCATCACCATCACCAGTATCATCACCGTTATAATCTCCAGTATCGTCACCAGTATCATCACCAGTACCATCACCACTATCATCCCAGTATCATCACCAGTATCATCTCCGTTATCATCACCAGTATCATCACCAGTAGTCTGTCTCACAGTATCTGAACCACATTAATTTCCCAACTGCCCAGTTACTAAGTACCAATCACCATCACCGTTATAATCTCCAGTATCGTCACCAGTACCATCACCATCACCAGTACTATCACCATCACCAGTACCATCACCATCACCAGTACTATCACCATCACCAGTACTATCACCATCACCAGTACCATCACCATACCACTACCATCACCATCACCATCACCATCACCATCACCATCACCATCACCATCACATCACCATCACCCCCTCCACCATACCACCACCGGTCGTGACTTTCTCCTTGTCCTGTGAGGTCATCTGAGACCTGCATCACTGCTGTCCATCACTTCAGACTTTCCTCAAAGGTCACATCAGCAGTGCTGGTATACTGTGGGAAAACAAACACCACCTTTAATTCATTTTGAAAACAGATGGGCGGAATAAGACAGCGCATGTGTTCTGACCAAACTCAAGTATATATCAGAATTGAGATTATTTGTAACATGGCCTCAAATGTCATGCCTGAAAATATCATTCGTATATTTGAGAAGTTTTAGAAACAGCGAAACACGATCCCACTTGAGGTTGAATACCTCCCTGAACTTCCCTTGATTCCAACAATCAGCCAATATTAATCATGAATGAACATCTTTTAGGTTGCGTTGAATTGTCAGTTATTATATCAATTATTCTGAATTATATAATTGACATTTCCTTTTTTTAAACGGATGTAATAGAAAACCAATACACCAGAAAGAGTTGAACTTTACGATCAAAGAGATCCGCCAAATGAACAACGTTCAGTGGAAGTAATACAATATCGATGTTTCTTCAAAAGTGTTTTCTGTGCGATCCGTTAATTCTGTGCTCACCTTCCGTTGTTGTTCTCTGTCTTGTATGACAGAACGTTATGTACTGTGAATCTGACTGGAAACTGTTTCATAAGTATGTACCCGAATCTACGTATCTGTTCGAATGACATACAGTTGAACTTTGTGGTTATACAGACGTGTTTCCTTGCATGTACCCAAATCCATGTAACTGTTCGATTGATGTACAGTTTAACTCTGTTTGGGGCTACATAGACGTGTTTCCTTAGCATGTATTCAAATCCACATATCTGTTTGAATGGTGGACGGAAAAAGTCATAGGAAAAAAAGTCATGGAAAAATAACTATTATAAAACATCCTGTTCTCAAGTTATTTACTTTGTTTATACTGTATTGTATATATTTCACTTTCATCATCAATAATAAAAACATCCTGTTCTCCAGTTATTTGCAAAAAACTAATTCAACAACAAATGTTATAAAAACGTTCTGTTCTCCATTTACTTTGCTTATACAATTTCACTTTCAAGTTAATTATTCCTTTAGTGTGACGCTGTAAGCAATTGGATCTTATCAAAACAGGAGAAATGAACATATTATTATTTGTCTAGTTCAGCTCCAAAAGAAACTAAGAAATATGTTTCTTGAATGATTACATTAATTTTATAAGTAAGGTCCAAATGTGGTAGTGCTGTTGATGATAATATTGTTATGACTTGTTAAATAAATACATTATCAATACTGACCTTTTTTGAGTTTATGACTTTTTCCTATGACTTTTTTTCCTACCCAAATCTATTACTTTTTTCCTACCCAAATCTATGACTTTTTTTCATACCCAAATCTATGACTTTTTTTCCTACCCAAATCTATGACTTTTTTCCATGACTTTTTTCCTATAACTTCATTACCTACAACCGTTTGAATGACATACAGTAGAACTTTGTTTCTGGAACATTTCCTTAGCATGTACCCAAATCCACGTATCTCTCCGAATGATGTACAGTTTGACTTTGTTTATTCATGTTTTAGTATATCGATAGATACCGAATAATCGGGGTGTTAATTCTACATCCAGAAATAGGACTGGAGAAAAGAAACCGATGTGGCATCCAGTGAACTTGAATCGCCGAGGGTAGTAAACTCAGGGACAAAAGAAACGCTGGTTTTATAACGTTGACACAATTTTAATCCACACCTAAAACCATTATAAAAACATTCTCCCAAACGCAATAGTCATTGCTTTGGCCTCGTGGTGAATCTGCATCACGATTTTTCTGTGAAATATGGGTTGTTCGGTTTTTTTTGAGAAAATGCATAAGGAAAATTCTGTGCAAGGATCGGGTATAAATCATGCCAAGAATCCTTCCTTGGCATTGACTCGTTTAGATTTCACCAACAAGAATGCCACGTTTGACGTCAGAGCAGCGAGGGAGAGAGCGAGAGAGAGAGAGAGAGAGGAGAGAGCGATAGGGAGGTTGCAGATGGGGGCAACTCAGGCCAGAGTTGCACAAATCATGGGTTGCCACAAAACGACTAGGCTGGTGAAACGTCTCAGAGATACTGGTCGGACATCAGACAGACCACGAAGTGGAAGACCACGGGTGACCGCGGCCAACGAAGACCGCCATCTTCGTCTGCTGCACCAACGTAACAGGTTCCTCACTGTGACGTCATCAGCACGTGATTCTTTACAACACCCCGTCAGCAGGAGGACTGTAGCCCGACGTCTCCGCCATTTTGGTTTGAGAGCTTGAGAGCTTACCGGCCCTTTAGAGGAATGACCTTGACCCGGCAACATCGGTTCAACAGATTGAGGTGGGCTCGTATTGTGCAACGCTGACAAAGACGACATTGGGACAGAGTGCTGCTTTGGGATGAAAGCAGGTTCCAGCTTTACAGTGCTGACGGCCGAGTGCGAGTTTACCGGCGTAGAGGCGAACGAACGTCACGTTGCTGCGTCCAAGAAGTGCATCCACATGGCGGCGGTGGTGTGATGATCTGGGGTGGCATTTGTGGTGACACTAAGACCGACCTGGTGGTTATAAATGGTACCCTCAACGCTGACCGCTACATCAACCAAGTATTGACACCAGTCGTGCTTCCATTCCTGCAGAATAACCCAAGAACGCTGTTCCAATCGGATAACGCCACTCCACATATTGCACGTGTTACCAGAGAATATTTCAATGTCAACAACATACAAGTTCTTCCGTGGCCAGCCAGATCCTCTGACATGAATCCCATAGAACACCTCTGGGACCATCTTGGGAGGCGGATTCGGCAACGTCAGCAACGTCCACATGACAGACAGAGTGGCGTCACATCAATCCAACCATTGTGAGGAGACTGGTAACGTCTGTACGACGTCGTGTCAGGGACTACTTGCTAGAGGTGGACACACTCGCTATTGATGACGGAATGTGACTTTTAACTCATTTGTGTAATGATAACATGAAATGGAATGTGATCGAATTATGGACAATTCAACACCTGTTACAAGAGCGCTCACTATTCTTTACAATGTCATCGTGTGGTTGTTAAAGTCGGTCAACCTGATGTTAATTGTTGTGTCTGTGAAATAAAATGATATCTGTTGCCATACCTTGTCATATGTTTTTATTGGATGAGAAAATTAGAAGCCAGCGTTTCTTTTGCCCCTCAGTTTATATTTCGTAAATAAACTGTGTATATTGGTCGAGTTTAATTGTTATTTATAATTCGATTTTTCTTTTACAACTATGAAATATACCACTAGATTTTATGTCATTATCTGTCTATATATAACTGTCCTACATATACAAATACGCAGTTACGGGTCTAGGACAATTCCCACCAAAGTCAATATTTCAAAGCCTGGGTGGGAATTGTCCTCATCATTATAGTGAAAATAACTGGGTGGGAATTGTCCAAGGTGGGAATGGTCCTAGGTGGGAATTGTCCGGGTGGGAATTGTCCTGCTCCCCGCAGTTACATGCATGACATGTGCTAAAAAAATAACACTTAATTCTCAAAGGGATAAGGGATGGTTAGCAATACTAGTAACTGATGTGTATATTCCCGAGCCTGCAGTGTAAGATACTCAAATAATGATATCAATGATATCGACAACGACGATTGTTATACTGATGATAACGACTACGACAGTAACAACAACGTTATTGTTGTTGTAGATGATGATGATGACGACAACGATGGTGAATGATGGTGATGATAACGATGACAACATTTTTGTTGTTGTTGATTATGTTGATGATGATGATGATGACGATGATGACGACGACGATGATGATTACTGACCTCTTCGAGGATGATGATAGCTTATCTAATGTCTACTATAACACGATAAGTCTTATATCAACATATATATTACACATCGGCCGCACGGGTGGGGTTGGCACACACCGGACCACACATGCGCCATGTCAACATACGTATATAGTTACACTGAGGGTGTCGTAGCCTTTGTGCAAAATTGTATTCATTTCATTTGATTGACAGATACGTTTAATATCTTGCACAGACTGTTACGAAGAGAAAAAGCAAACAAAACGAGACAAAAATATCTCCTTGTCTGCCACCTTTATTTTTCAACAACATTTCAAATGTGTTAATTATTTTTCTTAACATTGATATTAGGGAGCGACAGGTGAAATAAACGTATTGGTGTGTAAACAACAGGTAGAAATACTTACCTGGATGTTTAGACAAACGTTAGACTAATGGCGCCGTGCAGTCAACATACGGCTGTTGCGTTTCTTAAACCGTGAAATCTTTCGAGCTGTACTCGAGTACTTGACAGACATATGCCAGCATTAATAAAGATGTTAATTTCACTTTCGGTGCATTTCAATTACAGCTGTAGCAACTGTGGCGCGATCTGTCTGGCGGGGCCAGTATGTGTGCAAATCATTTTATATCAAGTTTTGGTTAGCCAAACATCTTCATATCACAAGATACGCTTCCAGTTCAGCTAAATTTGGAAAGTCTCAAATAGATATACATGTAGCCCGATATGTTCATCTTCGTTTTTTGTCTGAGCATATAAATACACGTTTACGAATGCTAAAGTTCATTTAGGTAGTGGCTAAATAGGAGTATTTACTACAGTAATGTCATTCATTATGAGTACTGGTTAGCACGGTGGGACTAACAGGGGAAACGTTTCCAAAAATATATTTTCAATAATATGTTTATTCCATAACAGTACATAAGTCAGTTACGACACTTCAATTAAGAACTGTAGCAAGGAAAGGGAATGATAATTACTCTGAGGTTCTTGAAGACATACAGAAGTTGGTATTCAAGTATAAGACAAAAAAATATGGATGTCAACCTTTTCTTTATTCTATACACAACGTTCCTGTGCTTTTTCCTTGCCCCTTCGTCGGGTGAATTATTACACTGTCGAGAGTTCAGACCATTTAAGTAACTACGATCTGATGTACGTCAATTTACTTTCTCAGCAAGCCAAATATTTATATATCTGTTTTATACCAGAAAAAACAGCGTTTTTCTGTTCAGTTATAAATAACACACGTCCTTTGTAAAACCCCAAACTCAACTAAACTCTACCTGTGTGTGTACGTTGCCTGGATTCTTCAGTGGGTATTTTAAATTTTGTTGTACTAATAACGTCGTCATACACGGTTAGAAAATTATATAGTTCGTCTCCGTCGGTTTGCTCATGATAATCACATTAATGAGACAATTCTGACCTCATAATGACCTCAACTATCACCAACCATCAAATTATTGTATATTATCTAATATTATCGTATCTCGCGTAAGAACGACTATTTTGGTCGGACCCCCTACTGCGCTATTATGCAAACGATAGAACCAAATGATGTGAGCCTGCGAATGCTAAGTTCTGTGGGGAGAATTTAATTTTTGGCGTTTGTTGGTGACAAACGAAGATCTTTTTAATTTGTGTCCATTATCCACTTTACAATGATGTAAGAAAAGTTTTATTTGATAAATGTAAATTTCTATGGCAAGCTTGTAGCCAAGCTAACGAGTGTGATGAGATCCGATTTATTTTATCTTATAATGAATGTGCTATTTTAAGATCCTGCAAGATCAGGTCTTTGAATGGCATTTAGAAGTGATTCACATGAGGAGGCCTACCTACCTACCTACCTACCTACCTACCTACCCACCCACCTACCTACCTACCCACCCACCCACCCACCCACCCACCCACCCACCCACCCACCCACCCACCCACCCACCCACCCACCCACCCACCCACCCACCCACCCACCCACCCACCCACCCACCCACCCACCCACCCACCCACCCACCCACCCACCCACCTACCTGCCTGCCCACCCACCCACCCACCCACCCACCCTGCCACCTGCCCACCCACCTGCCCACCCACCCACCCACCCACCCACCTACCCACCCACCTGCCCACTGCCACCTGCCCCACCACCTACCTGCCACCTACCTGCCTGCCCACCTGCCTACCTACCTACCTACCTACCTACCTCTACCTACCTACAAATAAAGTTCATGTTGATGTCTCTACTATGTAGCCCTGGGAAATATCTTGTCATATCTTGCTACAGAATGTGTTCATTATAATCCCCAATTAATTAAAATCTTATAAATTCATCTAAAACACACTGATGACTTAATCCGCTCTAAATCTGCCACTAGATCTAATAAAATAGAAACGAACATAATGCCCGACCAATCTCGAGTAGTTGGGTTTTCCATGGATTATCGCCCCTCCGTGTCCCTCTTTTGTGTGAAAAGCAAACAAAACACGTCCATTACAACATAAGTGATTTCCTTTGTTAGCGAAGATGATGTGCGATATACTAGCATGCTTTGGGCGGAAAGTGGACAGCGGACAGACTGACCACGGGCGAGTGTCAAAAGGCCTGGCGCCACCAGTCTATCGATTGTTATAAGGATTAGTGACCGTACAACTGTGATGCAAACACGACGTCAGACGTAAGCAAACTTCGATCACCCTTATGTCAATAAATGTAAAGAAATGTGAAAACTGATTTTCAGGGCTTTATTTCCTTCCCGCCGATGTTTTGACGACGTACTCTCTACCGTCGCCTTCGTAGACGTTGTTTACATTCAATTATAGCACTTTATCACTCCCCCACGGTCAGCGTCGTTGACGTCGACGTATCATATTGTTGAAGACTGTGAGTCCTTTATCACGGGTCTTAGTGTTGGGTAAGAACGTGTAAGGCTACATAGAAACATAAAGACAATATTTGTAGTGAAATGAGCTAATGAAGTGTCGAGAGATGATGCTGTATGGGAGAAGTGGGACAAATAATAACGTCACGATTCAACACTTGTGACGTAAATATTAGCAGACCGTGTGAATTGTTTCCCTTACGTCAGGCATAAGTCCGGATATGTGAATAAAGACACGTTGACCACTCAAGGCACGCGTGTGTATTGAGCTTACAGATAGGTGGTTCAGGAAGAAAGTGTAATCAGTAAAACAGTATCAAAATATGAATTGTGGTCTACAGATATGAAAAGGGCTTGTGTACAACCCAAATAAAAGGTTGGTGGTTTTACCAGTACAGCATAAATGAATTAAACCCATAAATATTTGAATGGCGTGTACAGTGCTCAAACATATGAAGACGTTATATTAACAAAATATAGTTGTAACGTGAGTTTAGTTTACGCCGCACTCAGCAATATCCCAGCTATATGGCGGCGGTCTGTAAATAATCGAGTCTGGACCAGACAATCCAGTGATCAACAGCATGTGCATCCATCTGTGCAATTGGGAACCGACTACAATATGTATTATACAAATAAACAGTGAAATGTACAGAATCTATTACGTTATGAAGACGTTATGTTAGTGAAATGGTATAATAATGCACAATAAACTAACACATATAAATATGGCGTGTACAGTGTCTAAACACACGAAGACGTTCTATCAACGAAGAAATTGACAATGCTCATTAAACCAACAAATATAAAAATGGCGTGTACAGTGTCTAAACACACGAAGACAATCTATTAACGAAGAAGTACGATAATGCTGATTAAACCAGCAAAGACAAAAATGGCGTGTGCAGTGTCTGACACACGAAGAAGTACAGTGTCTAAACACACAAATATGTTTGTTTATAAAGTGATAATAAAAAAAATGTGCATTAAAAACGCGATTCCATAACTTCAGCAGGCATTCAACCATATTCCAGTAATTGCATAAAATGATATTCAAATTCCGAGCCCGTATGAAGATACACAGTGTCACTGTTCTTAAAGGAATATGTATATTCCTGAAGCAAAACCTACTTTAAAATAATTGTATTATGAATTATATTTCAACTCTACACACCATGACAATGTTGTAATACCTGTAGTACTCGTGGCCACATGGCCTTCAATTCTGAATAAAGTGATCAAGAATGATCAAGAAAGATATGTTGATGTTTTCAAATTGTTTACAAAAATGAGGCATCTGTAGTGTTTTATGTAGATGATGACAGTAAAACTTATTGTCATGTATCTAAGGTTATTAATAACGTCACGACATAATTAAAAATAGCTTTTTATAGGAATTGTAAGAATAAACGACGATACAATACGTATTGACGTAAATGTGTACTGCTTATGAAAAAGCATTGGAACCATTAAGATTTTGTTATTCATAATGTACTACTTAGTGTGTGTTCAAAGTACCTTCAACAAACAGGTCCCCAAAGGTCACATCTGCAAAAGGAATAAACGATTGCTAGGTAAAATCAGCTTCACATTTATGGTATCAAAGAAATTAGACATAATTGGTCTTCATAATTAGGTTAGAAGTTTCAAACAGAAGTCGTCAGGTTTATGACCTCATGTGCGATACCACGAGATGGACTGAGAGATTTCATTCTGTTGAAATCATTCAACTGTCAAAATGATAAGCCGCTAATTTCAACTTAATTGTTACCAATCGTTATAAATTAATCCATGATTTCCGTCCAGTACTTCTGACAACCAGTCTGACACAAATGCCTGTGAGCGGTACCAAAATTACAATTTGTCTACATCGACATCCGAAACATACTCCGCAGTCCATTAGATATATGAGTCAATCAAACTTAATCCACTTGAATATGTCAAATCTGTTTAAGAATCGCCCTTTGTCTTTCGTCTTCGTTTAAACTTGATAGGCTTGATGCTATATTCACATGATAAGCGATGAGCGCTTTCAGTAGGTGTCATCGCTTTTACGACAATGTCAACTTAATTGATAGCGACTTATTTCCGGTAGCTCATACTAAAAATGGCGCCGACGGCTCTAAATTGCAAATGGCGGACGGCGACCGAGACCATGTCCAGCATATTTTAGTGACCATCGCCCTTCGGCCGCGCGGGGATGTCTCGGGGCTAAGTGTTGAGGGGAGGGGCGATATAGATAAGACGATTAGAAGGGGAAATTCGTGTCGCCGTATAACTTCAGCGACATGACATCGAATTCCGGTGTCATATTGTCCATGGGCGGCAGTATGGCACTAGCCCTCGGCGTATTTGGCCGGATTTGTAAACAATTAGTCGGTATGTTCGCGAACAATAGCCAGTGAAACAATCAGGCTATCTGTTTATCTACATGGTTCCCGTAATTGACATACACGAATCTAATGCTCTGGAGAAAACATTTGCCGTAATTGGTGGCTGTAGACACGACTAGTATTTATGTATTCATATTCGTTGAACATTCGGACGTTAGAAATAGGAAGCCGTTCTATAAATAATGTAGATATCTTGTGTTTTATAAATTTTGATAATAATTTCAAGAATTTGATTTTTTAACCACCTTTTCTAATCTATGGAGTAAGACGTACCTTTCAGCATTTTTTAGCAAGTTGCAATTTATTCTCCCAAACAGGTCTTCCTATGCTTGTGAAACAGTGTCACGGGAATAGGTCTTCTCATTTCGATGAAACACTGTTATATTATGTTTTTTCGCAATTCTGAAATAACTTTTATTGCGGAAAACGTTTCCGTTTTCTGTCCTGACATGTTAGTAAAAGTGATTTATGCATAATTTATTCAATATTTGAACAGAGACTGGAGATCAAGCTGTTAGTTTTAACTCCGTTCCCATACAGCATAATATATTATACAAACTGTAACGTCAGAACTATACTGTAACATTGCTATAACAACTGCACGTTTGACCGAAATGCAAAAGTATGATGATAATCAATAAGCGTGATGTGCATTTGTAGTTTTATCTAAATCTATCCAGTGAATACAGATATAAGTAATTGGTCAGCTACAGGTATGTGTGCCTACAGAGTTAATGAAATTGCAGATTAACTGGTGATACGTTTTCTTATAGATATTCCAGTTACGTTGTTATTGAAAGTTTTGAAACGTTGAAATAGGCCTTCACAGTCAAAATGACGTTTCCTGGCAATTCCTTTTTGTAAAGTTTCCGAAATTTCATGTCAGAAATAAAATAGCCTTCCTTTTTGATCAGACAAGTGAAGTGTCAGGACGGTGGTTTACTTATACATAAGTCACAGGTCTTCTTGTTTTTCATTAACCCCCAAAAAGTGAAAGAAAAATGAAAAGGTTGTTTGGGTGTAAGGTTTCTAACTGTCTGCAGCATGCAACAATAGAGACTCAGTCCATAATTATGATTTAGGGGCGGTGGGATAGCCTGGTGGTTCAAGCGTTTGCTCGTCACGCCGAACACCCGGGTTCGATTCCCCACATGGGTACAATGTGTGAAGTCCATTTCTGGTGTCCCCCCACCGTGACATTGCTGGGAGATCGTCAAAAGCGGAGTAAAACGTTATTCACTCGCTAGCTAACCTGATTCTGATTCAAAACAATATGTATTCAAACCACACACACACAGATATTCCATTGTAGACATATTTCTCCAGCCTATTGAAATACGATTATAAAATTATGTAATTGTAAAGAAGATATTTTTAAAATGTTAAATCTAAAAGGTTTAAAATTAAACAAATGAACGGATTGTATGATAGCAAGGTTGATATCCTATCAACACTATAGACCATGCAAGATATATAAAGTCAAATAACCTTTGAGAGGACCTGTAAATGATAACTATTTGCTAGCACTACACCGTCAGAAGTTATTTGAAACATGACCATATCATTTTAATATCTTGAAACGTTTCTCTTAAACGAATCTCCGGTCGAAATGGTTCACAAAGCCATTCGACGTTAAATGAAATTACATTTTATATCATCATTTTAAACCTTATACTCCCGTTACCTCAACCCCAGCATGCAACACGACATCAACAGGAGTTTTTTCATTGTATTAGATATAGCCGTTAGGAAAATATAATTACCTAAAATGATTGACAGACTGTTATTTCACAATCATCTACTGTTAATGTTGAAATCATAGCAGTAAATCTGTCACTTATTTCGCCAGAGGATACAGAATTCAAATGAAATTAATATTTCATGCTACCAAATGATGAATAACGGAGTATGATCTTCCATAGATGGGTCTTTCAGCATTTGATGACTCGAGCGTTAAATATCTCGCTAGCGATAACTGGGGCTGGCAATTATAATGGTGATGAAGACGTTAGATGGACCATGAGGCCGAAGGGCCAGTGTCGTAACGCTGGTGTCCGCAGTGCGCTGAAGGTTCTGGAAAATGAGTGCAGTGATCATTGTCGTGAACTGCAGCAGTAACCACTTTAGTAATGCGTCTGTAGTAACCCATGTAGTAATGCGTCTGTTGTAACCATGTAGCAATGAGACTGTAGTAACCCATGTAGCAATAGTAATAGTCCGCTTATATGGCGCTCATATCCAGGCACATTGCCTGCTCATGGCGCTATGTACATTACTATCCCTGGTCATAGGACACTTTCTGATATTTTTTCAACTCCCTAGGGATCATACAACCATGCTGCCTGTTAGGCGCAATTAACACTCACATTGCCAGCACATGCTCACGGGTACCCATTTTACAGCTGGGTGAACTGAGACAATGTGGATCTAAGTATCTTGTCCAATGTGTGTAGTACCTAGTAATGTGTGTAGTACCTATGTAGTAATGTATGTAGTACTCCTCTAGTAAGGTGTGTGTAGTACTCCTGTAGTAATGTCTGTAGTATCTCCTGTAGTAATGTATGTAGTACTCCTGTAGTAATGTCTGTAGTGTCTCCTGTAGTAATGTATGTATTGTCTCCTGTAGTAATGTCTGTAGTGTCACCTGTAGTAATGTATGTAGTATTCCTGTAGTAATGTGTGTAGTGTCTCCTGTAATAATGTATGTAGTGTCTCCTGTAATAATGTATGTAGTGTCTCCTGTAATAATGTATGTAGTGTCTCCTGTAGTAATGTCTGTAGTACTCCTGTAGTAATGTGTGTAGTATCTCCTGTCGTATCTCCTGTAGTAATGTATGTGGTATGTAGTAATGTCTGTAGTGTCCCTGTAGTAATGTGTAGTGTAGTAGTCTCCTGTAGTAATGTCTGTAGTGTCTCCTGTAGTAATGTATGTAGTGTGGTCTCCTGTAGTAATGTACATGTAGTACTCCTGTAGTAATGTCTGTAGTATCTCCTGTAGTAATGTGTGTAGTAGTACTCCTGTAGTAATGTTCTGTAGTATCTCCTGTAGTAATGTGTGTAGTACTCGTGTAGTAATGTGTGTAGTACTGTGTATGTAGTAGTATGTAGTAATGTATGTAGTACTCCTGTAGTAATGTGTGTAGTGTAATGTGTGTATCTGTGTGTGTAGTAAAGTGTGTAGTGTCTCCTGTAGTAATGTACCTCTGTAGTGTCTCCTGTAGTAATGTATGTAGTATCTCCTGTAGTAATGTATGTAGTACTCCTGTAGTAATGTCTGTAGTATCTCCTGTCGTAATGTATGTAGTACTCCTGTAGTAATGTATGTAGTACTCCTGTAGTAATGTCTGTAGTGTCTCCTGTAGTAATGCATGTAGTACTCGTGTGTAGTAATGTGTGTAGTACTCATGTAGTAATGTGTAATGTGTAATAGTATCTCCTGTAGTAATGTGTGTAGTACCCTATGTAGTAATGTGTGTAGTAACCCATGTGGTAATGTGTGTAATACTCATGTAGTAGTAATGTGTGTAATAGTCTCCTGTAGTAATGTGTGTAGTAATGTGTGTAGTACTCCTGTGTGTGTAGTATGTAATGTAGCAATGTAGTAGTATCTAGCTGTAGTAATGTGTGTAGTACTCATGTAGTAATGTGTGTAGTAGTAATGTGTGTGTGTGTAGTATCTCCTGTAGTAATGTGTGTAATACTCATGTAGTAATGTGTGTAATACTCATGTAGTAATGTGTAGTAATCTCCTGTAGTAATGTGTGTAGTAATACTCCTGTAGTAGTAATGTATGTATCCTGTAGTAATGTGTGTAGTATCTCTGTAGTAATGTGTGTAGTACTCATGTAGTAATGTGTGTAGTATCTCCTGTAGTAATGTGTGTAGTACTCCTGTAGTAATGTGTGTAGTATCTCCTGTAGTAATGTATGTAGTACTCCTGTAGTAATGTCTGTAGTATCTCCTGTAGTAATGTATGTAGTACTCCTGTAGTAATGTATGTAGTACTCCTGTAGTAATGTATGTAGTGTCTCCTGTAATAATGTATGTAGTGTCTCCTGTAGTAATGTCTGTAGTGTCTCCTGTAGTAATGTATGTAGTACTCCTGTAGTAATGTCTGTAGTATCTCCTGTCGTAATGTATGTAGTACTCTTGTAGTAATGTATGTAGTATCTCCTGTAGTAATGTATGTAGTACTCCTGTAGTAATGTATGTAGTACTCCTGTAGTAATGTATGTAGTGTCTCCTGTAGTAATGTATGTAGTACTCCTCTAGTAATGTGTGTAGTACTCATGTAGTAATGTGTGTAGTATCTCCTGTAGTAATGTGTGTAGTACTCATGTAGTAATGTATGTAGTACTCCTGTAGTAATGTGTGTAGTGTCTCCTGTAATAATGTATGTAGTGTCTCCTGTAGTAATGTCTGTAGTGTCTCCTGTAGTAATGTATGTAGTACTCCTGTAGTAATGTCTGTAGTATCTCCTGTAGTAATGTATGTAGTATTCCTGTAGTAATGTATGTAGTGTCTCCTGTAGTAATGCATGTAGTACTCCTCTAGTAAGGTGTGTGTAGTACTCATGTAGTAATGTGTGTAGTATCTCCTGTAGTAATGTGTGTAGTATCTCCTGTAGTAATGTGTGTAGTACTCATGTAGTAATGTGTGTAGTATCTCCTGTAGTAATGTGTGTAATACTCATGTAGTAATGTATGTAGTACTCCTGTAGTAATGTGTGTAGTATATCCTGTAGTAATGTGTGTAGTACTCATGTAGTAATGTGTGTAGTATCTCCTGTAGTAATGTGTGTAGTACCTATGTAGTATTATGTATGTAATAACCCATGTGATAATGTGTGTAGTACTCCTCTAGTAAGGTGTGTGTAGTATCTCCTGGAGTAATGTCTGTAGAATCTCCTGTAGTAATGTATGTAGTACTCCTGTAGTAATGTGTGTAGTATCTCCCGTAGTAATGTATGTAGTACTCCTCTAGTAATGTGTGTAGTATCTGCTGTAGTAATGTATGTAGTACTCCTCTAGTAAGGTGTGTGTAGTATCTGCTGTAGTAATGTATGTAGTACTCCTGTAGTAAATTGTGTATAATCTCCTGTAGTAATATGTGTGTAATAACGCATGTGGTAATGTGTGTAGTACTCCTGAGGTAATGTATTTAGTGACAATGTAGTAATTTGTGTAGTATCTCCTGTAGTAATGTATGTTGTACTCTGTAGTAATGTGTGTAGTATCTCCTGTAGTAATGTGTGCATTAACTCTGTAGTAATGTGTTTATAGTACCCTATGTAGTAACGTGTGTAGTACCCATGTAGTAATTTGTGTTGCACTTTCTGAAAATGAACGTCATTCAAATGTTGTCTATGACGTTAGATCGCTATGACCTTACTCTAGAAATTGTTGTCGTCATTCACAATTGTGATTTTCTAAGACGACTCTCGTGATCAGTGATTTGTTTTTCAGGAAGGGTGTAAAAGGGTAATTATTGGTGGTTAATAAGACATTATTACACAAACGTGTATCAAGCTGATTTCGCAAATTGTACACAAATGGGCTCCTGGGTGTGGTTATTCGGTGGTGATGAATTTGAAATGGATATCGCAATTGTGTTCTGGAACCTACGTTGCAGTGTTTAAGTGGCTGTCTTGACAACGTTCACATGAATTCACGTGATTCACAAAATGTCAGCGATGTTGCACAACTAAACTGACGTACAAAAGAAAGTACACACCTGGTGCTTTTGGATTACTTTCCAAAGAGCGACGTAAATGTTTTGAAAAGAGGTTTTACAGTGATATATAAGGCACAGACTTTCCTAATATGTTGCCAAAACATCACAGATATCGTGCCGAATTGCGAAGTTGCCAGTGAAAATCACAACACTTTTCAAATAATCCCAAAACACCAGTATTGTTTCTCTTCACTCCGCACCAAACAAACATGCAGTCAAAATGTATGGTTACAAACTTTACCAAACCAACTAAATGAACACTTTGAGCACGTTATGCTTAAAGATTCCATGCAGCTGTAGTAAATAGCTGTGTCGCATTAAAACAAATAATCATAGTCGTAATTTTTCATGGATATTTAATTGCCACTGAAGCTAAACGATTAAAAGAGGTAATTCCGCATCTAGTCGAAGACGAATAAGGATCCCGTTTTCGGAGACATATTTGCATAGAATAGGAACATCTAAAGTCCAGCAATCAACGAAAATTCTCAGCTCCTTCGAAATTTAGACGAGTGTTCTGTCCGTATGTCTCTCTCTCTTTCATATCCGGGAAACAAAATTATTAAATTAAACAAATAATACAGGTCTAATTTTGAATGAATGAAAATAATTTTGCAGCTCCTTGAAAACAAATAAAACCCTCTTCCTGTGAGTGTAGAATCGTACCTATGTCCATATTACGAGACCAAGCGCAGTCGCCACTAGAAACACACGGGGGAAGCACACCGCCCTGCTGAACCCCACATTCCTCTTGTCTCTTGGTTTACCCCGTTGTTAACACACGGCATCAGCGCCGCCTTGCTCTCATTGAGATATTTAGACTAGGGATACTAGACGAGCACTTCAGCGAGGCACACAGTGCTTGACATTCAAGTGCTTCAATCAGACCTCGCGTGGCGAGCTTATCTAGACTTGCCGGGGCTTTGTTTTCTAATCTTCAAAGTCTCGACGAAATTTCAGCGTTCGCCTGTTAGTTGCGTGATGTTTATTGTTCTTTAATATGATTGTGTTTAGCGTGAAATTTGTATCATGTAGCCAAGTCTCATGGTGATGCGTTTCTTGGGGACATTTCCATGATTTATTTACCATTATTATTTTCGCGAACACCTGGTGTTGTAATTTGTTTTAGTGGTTTGTTAAGCCATCTCCAGATAACATCCGTTACTTGTCATCCCCATTGTTTATGTTTTAGATTTATCAACCCAAAATAGAGGACAAATCGGTTAGTTATATTTCTCATATAACGATAGCGAGTCAATTTACAGGTTTCATTTGTGGTTGAAACCGAGATTTGTAAATATAGATTATTACTCATTTATGTGAACTTATTCTACACGTTACACAATTTCGCTTCCCCTTTCGTACAGTGAGGGGCGGTGGGGTAGCCTAGTGGTTAAAGCGTTCGCTCGTCACGCCGAATACCCTGGTTCAATTCCCCACATGGGTGCAATGTGTAAAGCCCATTTCTGGTGTCCCCCGCAGAAATATTGCTAAAAGCGGCGTAAAACCATACCCAGTCAGTCAGTCGTGCTGTGACAGATTTGTCCGTACAGCATTCACATGAATCATTTTCCACAATATCAAAACAGCTCTGAAAATAGCAGGACATTATTTTACATGACAGTTAGCAATAGCTGTTATATATCACAGCATTTTTTAAACATTCCATTTGTATTCTAGGTGGTGTATTAACACCTTTTTGTAGTCTAGGTGCGCCGACACATGACCAATTCACACATCTGTACGCGTGTGTCATTTTAAATTGTTCGGTTGAAAACACTCCAGTTCGGTCACGACGGTCTGTGTAGAAACCTTTGGTCGATACCATGAACACCAATACATGCCTGCGAGGTATTGGTATTTATAATATTATATTATTAGTCAATTTATCATGCGCATTTCTCCATGCACAATGCATGCACGAAGCGCCAAAACAATCTGATTATTGTTACTCCGGATAACCCAAGCTGTCTGTGGGGCGCTATTAGGTTAGTGGTTACATGACTTATCCCACCGGGTACCCATTTTCTGCTGGGTGAACAGAGGCAATTTTCAGCAAACTCACTTGCCTAAGCCGAGACCACATGTCTCATGTGCTTCAGGAGTCAAGCTGTCAAGCATGGTCACCCATCCAAGGACTCTCCGCCCCGACGTTGCTTATCTTCATCTTATTGTGACGTGAGCTCTATGCACAGGACCACACGCCACAAATTCGCCACTAAAAGTCTCTCATACACACAACTCTGACTTGCTTGACACATGTCATCGGTTCCCAATTGCGCAGTCCGATGCCCATGCTGCTTGATCACTGGATTGTTTGGTCCGGACTCGATTGTTTACAGACCGCCGCTATATAGCTGGAATATTGCTGAGGGCGGCGTAAAACTAAACTCACTCACACACACACATCACTTTCTTGGTTTCTGTTGTTTTTGTTGTTTGTAGGATAGAATAAGAACGCGTCACCACGAAACTTTTGTGTAGTAATTAATTTGGCCTTGGATTCGTTTACCACTAGTTATATGGGGATACTGAAAACGAATACAGACGCTAAATGAAACAGATTTTTATTAGAGGACATTGGACTGACTACATAATACCATGTTGTTGGGATCTTTTATGGATTTTTAATCCTTTCCATCTTTCAGTGGGCAGTGTATGGAGGAAAGCGACTCAACCAGTTGATGCATTTTATGTTCAAGAAAATCAGAATCCGTTTTCATCTTTGGCAGCTTCCAACTGGCGACATTTTAGGGAACTTGACAAGCAATGACGAATTTTAATATTCATGCTTCTACAGTTTGTCAAATTGTAAAGATGGTGTACATAAATTATTATGAATATATTCAATGTTCCATGTCACACTGAAATGTCATTGTGGAGAATTCTACCACTCCGGGTATTGTAATGGGTAATTCTTGTCTCATAATGCCTAAGAGTCTCTGTATAATCGATATTCTTTGTCCAGTCCTGAATCCATTCCTGCCCGCGACAATATCTGTATGGATTTTGTTTTACTATACAACATGCACTGACACACACACACACACACACACACACACACACACACACACACACACACACACACACACACACACACACACACAAAAAACACACACACACAAAAAACAAAACAACAAAGCATTAATAAGAAAAATAATAAAATAAAATAAAATAATGAAATAAAAATGAAAATAATAATAATTCAAAACAACAACAAAAACTCTAAAACATCCATCAGGTGCCATCTGCAATATCGCAGTTTTGCGCCTTGTGGCCTTGTGGCCTTGTGGCCTTGAGGATGCATTGAGTGATGCACATCTACTCATGTAATACACGAGGCAAAGTTAATCCTAATATATAAACTATGTATAAAATGACTTATGCATTGAATTAAACTTATTCCAATGAAAATTATTTTACTTTTTCCAAAGATAATAATTTTACTTAAAACATACGGTATCTGCTTATATATTCCACGGTTTCGGAGTTTGGGACTCTTGCGCTTGTTTTCGACATATATATTTTAAAATACCGTTATTATGTTGGCATGTAATATCAGCGTCTCCTAATGTCGCCATCATATAATGACACATGTAATACATAGCAATATCAACCGTGTATACTACGTGACAAAACCATGTTGATTTCAATACATTTCAGTCCCTGACACTAATTGACCACACGTCCTAATTCATATCAAATCAATTTTAAAACACTTAATGACCGATTAATCCTTCTGAAAATCACACTTCAACGCTAAAACATATTTTGTCCTTAACCACCAAGATATAAACATGCCAGTTTCGTTATTCGTGTCAGAAAAATATCATCATCAATTTGTGAAGATTTACAGAGAGATTAACAGCAGAATGTAGCCAGTCCCAGCTGTATTAGCTAGATGACCTTAGCAAACGATTCCAATATAATGATCTGCCACCCCATGGTGTTCGTAATCCCCCCTTTCTCGCCCCAGCGTTACGAAAGCTCCCCCTCAAACCAGACATGGGGGCCCTGCGATTTTACGGCCCTTAAAGTTTACTCTGAGCTTGATAGCACTGTTCCGCTGTTGCGACCCCATGCGACGATGTATTCGGTGGTTGTACATCAAATAAACTGTTACGCAAAGAAACGCTGACAGGGCAAGTGGTTAATTTCATTCCGCTGTGTTATTGATACACTGTCCTTCTTACAAATCGCTCATCTTGCGTGACCTTTTCTGTTATGTACATTAAAGTTGCGGTGTATATTTCAAATGAAGAAGCTGGGATACTACACGTTATCGTTTGCCGAAATTGATATTGCTTGTATATTTCATGGCAAGAAGTCAATTGATTCTTAAATTGTAATACACACCTTCTGTGAGTAGCTTTTTAGAAAACTGTGCATAAGCGAATGTAGTTTTGTCCATCAACATGGTAAGAATAAAATTCACTGACGTTTTTGTCAAATGTTTACAGCACACGTGGAAACGAAAGCACATCACATGGTTTATATTACATATATGAGAATTAAAAAATCCCTATCAACAAGTTGATTCACATAAATCAATCACGCCGGTACAATAGCTTGTGATAATAAATGATGAATATATATATATTCTAAATGTATTACATTTGACAGACACGTAATATATTTGACAATGCTTTCACATCTCCAGCCCTGTTGATACGGTATTTGAGACAGTTTGCATTTTACCAGTTTAGGTATTTTGAAGAAACATATCACAGTCGTCATGCAAATTAGTGGAGTTAATCATTTCTTTTCGTATTTTATATACCTGATCGATCCTTTATCTTGATCTTATCGATCCTTTATCTGGACCTTATCGATCCTTTATCTGGACCTTATCGATCCTTTATCTGGACCTACATAGGTCTTATCCCGACTCCCCGACTCCTTTTGCTTAGGTTTTAGGGTTAATCCCTATCAAATATCAGCGCGTATGCCGCAAAACCTCCCCTCCTTCACACGGGCCCCCTGGGGTCTTAAACTCGACCCCCACCTGCAGGTCTGTTCAACATGGTTGTAATGACTCCCTTCTGTAGCACTTTCTATAGTCGTGTGGCGAGATACCTAGCCCACAGCAGGGAGCTCGTTGATTAACCGCCCATGCTGTTGCAAGGCACTGTTACCTGGGAAGTAACCGGTAGCTTTGTGCGCTGCAGTGATTCGGGAGATACTCGACTTGTAAACAGTTCTTGGGTACCTGGTATATGCTAATGGTCGGCCATGTGGCTTTTGATAGTGAAACGATACTGATCAAACGAATGCAAAATCACATATTTCTTTTTCTAGCTATGGGTTTAAATATATTTTTCCTAGTTTTACATATTTTATAAAGAGTACACCCCCTTCAGGAATAAACATATAATATGAACCAGAGCGGATGTAAATTATACTAAGAAAATTTGAAAATACATTTTACCAAAATAAACAAACCCAAAACAGAAAAATCCCCAACTCGAGTTTTCTTCTTGTGTATGTATATATTGTTGATTGGTCGTGTGTGACTCCTGAAAAAATGACTATCTAAATATGATTTTTACAGCACATATTGATTTGATTTGGTGAATGCAATAATATTGAATTTTTCAGACTTTTTTAAAAGGTGATGTGTACATTCGCAATGTTTTTTGACAGCAAGGTTTTTAAAAACTGCACTTTGGAAACAAAAATTCATAATGAATGTTGCATAGCAACTCCAACAACATGTCATGACCGTGTGATATGTTGACATTAGGGTCTACCTTGTGACAAATCATCTTGGCAAAACTCTCAAAATATATCGTAATTACGCTATCTGTTCTAAATAAAACAATATTTCTCAAAGAAGATAATTAGGTGGTTATTGCTAATCCAATTACGACCGAAGATTCACCGAAGTAATCCCTACTCTGTGTGTGTGTCTTGTTGACAAACACACGTCAACGAGGGGTCAACGACAAGGCTTGGCTTGATTGGCAAAGAAAAGATATAGACAAGATTTTGTAAGTGAAAACATCCAGGTTCCTGATCGTGAGTAGTTTTCAGTGGTGGTTGTGAAATTAGCCAAATTAGCATTTTCACCCCAATCTGTAATTTACAACCTATTGTCAGAAACAAACAAACCCAGATACATTGCGCGACGGAGTGGCGCGGGGCTTTGAAGTTTGCTCCAGAAACAATGTCGATTGCAAGGAAAACACACAATGGAATCGACTGAAGTGAAAATTAGTCAATCAGTTTCCCTCACTGTCAAAACAAGTCTATCAAACGGGCGATAAATGTGATAGACTGATTGTGCAAGTTGACCGAGACAGTATGTTAATTTCAAGTGAGAAGGCGCCAGTTTAAATCCAGTGTTATTGGTGTAATTCATCCGCTTCGAAAGGAAATGCGCACTCGTGTAAATTGCTCAGATACAGTCCGCTTACTGATTAAACACGAAACTCAAAACAGTTAAAAACGACAGTTCACTATACGCCCCAAAAACACAAATTTACATTTACTGGTATTCAAACATTGCGTCTAATTAAACTGATATCTTTTTCATTTTCTTTAAAATATTTAATACAATTTTATTAATGACTAAAATTCATATAGGCCAAAAAGTTTAAGAAATAATGGTGTGCAAGACATGGAATAGAATAGGCTTATGAAGCAATCTAAAATGTTTTGAATAATTTACTAAAGAAGTTGTTATCCACAGAACATTTTCACTCTCTCCCATCCTCTAAATACATATCAAAGACTTATACGTGCGCGTTTTACATGTACTTCAAGGCGATGTTGCAGTATTGTTTGGAATTTCTTGTTGCAACAGGACTTAAATGCTTTCTGTATTTTTACTTTAATTATTTTATAGGAAGGATTTCTAAACTTACTTCATTTTCGTTATTTTTGTTTTTGAAAAAAATTGGATCTGCCAACAGGCGATCTTAGACTGCAAAATCAGTGTATTTGATGAGCAAGATAGAAAAATTCGTTTTCAAAACGACATTTAAGGCACAAATATACCTATCTTTTGTAAAACATTTTATGTAACAAATATTATTCATGCTGTTTTGAATGACAGATTAAAATATTTTAATTTGATAAAATTTCCGAAAGTATTGATTCTTCTCCAGAACTGCTAATCTTGTCCCGGATGAATTCAGAGCCATTATGATGGAACTGTTGTATATTTCTTTACTTAGAGATACCGAGAGTACATGTATTGTCAATGTTACAGTGTCATGAATTGCAAATGTTTAATTTTATCCGTGATGTCACTGTGTATGTGAAACAGTGAATTGTCAATGGCTTTGCACGTTGATCGGATGTGCCGTTGATTGACAGTAGGGGGAAATGACATGTTTACGACAATGGATGAAATCCCTTACAGTCAATGCAGGACTTGAGGCAATGACTCATTACGCTATTGTCTAGCGCGATTAATGAAAGTCTAGTGTCATTAGTGACAACGGCTGTTCCCTAAATGTGTGCTATCCCAAATTCATTACTAAATGAGCGGATTTTGATTAACTTTATCACATAATTTTACCAATAATCTGAACTAGATTACACGACATCTCGGGAGAAATAGGTACCAAATCACTGAACTACGCCAAATGCCAATCATGATGGTGTTGGCACATTTTATTAATACGCACTTAGTATAAACTTTTAGGTACATTTGTTAAATGCACACTGGCGTTTCAAGTCTTAACCTACGAACATTAAAAAACACAAATATCTAACTGCACATAATCACATTGATGAAATGTTTTGAAAATGCGACAATAAACCTGTCTTAAAAAAAGAAAAATGAAACTATTGCGATACCTTTTACTCAGGTTCATCCAATGATTGAAGGAACTGAAAAAACAAACACTTTCGTTTTGTTGTAGGTGTTGATAGATAATTTATTCAACACAACACCCCTTTCATGCACCTTTCAGTCTTTTATTCTCATCGATAGGTCATTATTCGAGGCTTTGGGGTCTAAATCCGCAACTTTCTCGCTCCTAACGGGCGGCCAGTGTGTATAACTGACATTATCCAGCCAGCTATTAAGGGCTTAGGTTGTGTAGGGACCTCGGTGGCGACATAGGTATAAAAACAAATAGGGGGGGAGAATAGCTTGTTTCTTACTTGAACGGGCATTGAACAAATTGCTCATTCGCCCAGCTCAGACCGGCGCCAGAAAGATTGTGAGCAAGCACCCGTCTATTCATGGTTTTGAAACTTATAAAGAAAAGTCACACCTACGGTGTTTTAGCCATAAAGTACTAATTACGCGAATGTTGAAATGATCAACAGCGATTAGGGTCGTGACAAAAGAAAATCCTTGCCGAACCGTGACACAGCCGCTAATTACTTATCTCGTTTGTTTGTCTCAATATATGTGTGAGACGAAATCGCTCAGCAATCCAGTTTATTGAACTCACAAACTGACGCCACAGTGGCTGAACCCTTTCGCAACATGTCTGATGGCTGAAATCACACAGACTAAGAGAGAGTAGAACTTACACCCGAAACACCACAACCAAAACGCCACAAAACGAAAAAGTTTAACCCCAAACATATACTATTGTGTAAAAATCAAAATCAATCTAATCACTATTTCCTATTTGTGACAATAAATCTGTTGATATTGACGTGAAAAATAATATCTCGATATTTAGTCATTTCTGATTCAAAAGGAGCCGCTCGTGGACTGTAGGCTCTCTACTATGTTGATTAATATACACATGAGGGGCCCGGCGCTATCTGATTATTTATGAGTAGCGATATTTCACAGACTGGCGCCGGGCTACTCACAAATGCACGCGACATGGTAGGAGGCTTGTATGAAGCGCTCTATATACAGTAGAAATCGTAATATTCCGGGGTTTTCTCGTTCCCTGGTTTGGTCTTTCCTGCATTAAAGTCTTAATAAAACCCGCGACTGTCTAAATGTCGTAAGATATCTCAACCTGCTCCGTTTCGACGGGATTAAACCCAAATGTAAACAGTGCTACGCTTGTTTTCAGAGTCGATAGCTGCACATAAAAATGTCAATCAAATTGTGAGGGGTTGGGCTTGATAGTCTTCAAACAGCTCCAGATAAAACATGCTCGGAAAAAAATCCATACGTTTGTGAGTGAATGCTTTGTTTAAAAATGTCTCGCCAAAATCTTTCTCTATCTATCGGGACTTCGAGTACTGGGGCCGATAAGCCATATTGTCGATGGGTTAATTAATACATTACTGCGAGACGCTCTGAAGGAGTGTCAAACCCAAGTGTTGACATACTGTCAGGCTTGATAAAGAACTCAGGGATTGCAGACAGACAGTCTAGCCTGTCGATCACGCCCGGAATAAACCACGCCCCCTCGCGCTCTCATTGGTCAGGCGCAACGCCTAAGCCAATCAATGTGTGATGAGATTAGCGTGTGGAGAGCTGTTCATACGATGGCGACAGTAATGAACCCGTGTGGCGTCGGCTTTGACAGGCTGGATATATAGCGGCTGGACTCCAGCGTTCAGCAATCAGTTGCTCTCTCGCTTTCAAGCGCAGCACAGCACATGTTGGTTCAAACACAACCGGATAATACCAACATGGCTTACAATCCTTTCCTTATGCATCGACCTGTGGAGTATGGTGTCAGCTCAATGCTCCACCAGCCACAGTATCTCTCCCCCCACATGACTCTGCCCCACCCTGGCCTCGCGGCCTCTATGCTGGGCAAGCAGTTCGGACGGTCGGGGATAAGTCCAGCAGACCTGCTCGCTCATCATGATCCGTACAGATCATTGAGAGGAGTCGAGCCCGTCCAGGACGTTGACGTGCAGGATGATCCGAACGTCGAGTTGGAGGCTATGGATCTCTGGACCCAGTTTAACAAACACGGAACGGAAATGGTTATCACAAAATCTGGAAGGTAGGTGTCCCGTATGTTGTGACTGAACGTGTTTACGAAATGTGACGGCGAAATATACATACGCTGCATGTCAATGTGAATCACTGTTTCTACTGGGTGTGTGTGGTGGAAATACTATCATTGGCACCTAAATTCTATTTACTTGACTTGATAATTCTCACAAATAATGCCTGGATATTATACACATAATGTATTGATAATTTTATTATGGGAACATTTGTCTTTTGAATTGAATTAAATGTTTACATTTGTCTTTGCAAGTGAACCAAATCTTCACGAAGTGTTTTTAGATTCAGATGTAACAATACATTTATACAGATAGTGTTAAAGATTGTTTTGCAGAACATGAATTATATTTTTTATAATTAGCCTTCATATACATAGATGAGATATCAATGGACTTTTTATATTTTACCATTTCCCATAATTACTGAGAATACAATGTAAACAACATTTCTAGTTTTGCAAAAAGCACGACAAACATTATGTCTGCAAGTCGTATAAGTGTAAACTTTTAAATCATAATCATTGTGGGTGGTAGTCCTTGAGACGAAGTCGAAACGAATCGTCAAATAAATCTTTCTCTCCGAGTATTCCTCTATGCCGAAAAAAGCCACATTATTGAGACAGCTTACCAATAAAGTGGCGAGTCCCATAAAGCGTGGCGCCTGGCGAAAATATATCTCGCTAAATCTAGCGTAGTTTCGATGTAACATCGCCGTGTTTTCAACCAAAGGAGCTGCGAATTCACAGCAGGGTCTAGTATATCAACACCATCTTTTTCATTGAAGCAAGCGTAGGTCCAAGCAGCGGGCCGAAATCGCCGTTCAGTTTATGTTGTGAAACGAGCAATGTAAGTTCGCGACATGAACGCGTCACAAAGTCGGGAAGTTGTGATAAAGAATGGATCTTGTCGGGACGCTAACTGCTCTATCTGGTTTGGGCGATTAGGGAGAATATTAAAGGTCCTTTCTCGATACAAACCGCTTATCAAGCTCATCAGCGAAACATTGAAATTTATCAGACCCAAAGCGCCAGCCAAATGGAGGGTGTACCTATAATGTTTCACGTCCCATGCGACCGGTGTGGCTACTATCTTTGTAATTTTGTAGCCAACTAATTGTCCTTGTCATCTAAACGAATCTGTTAACAGGAGACTCTTGTCGTTTTGTTAGGACTAGATTATTGATATCGCTTCTAACGAGATATTATTCTGTCGTGAGGAGAAACCGTAGATGTAAGACGTAGCTTTGGGATTTTGATAAGAACCCATGGCGATAAATATAGTAAAATCGAAAGAGAAATACTTCGAAATTCACCCTCAATGCGAATGTTATTTATTATAAACATTACTTCTTTGTTTTTAATTTAAACATTTTTTTTTTCTAATTTCAGGCGCTTGTTTCCTGGATTTCGCGTGAAATTGACTGGTTTGGACAAAAAGTCCAAATACATACTGCTGATGGATGTCGTTCCCGTCGACGACTGCCGTTACAAGTTCCACAACGGTAAATGGACAGTGGCCGGTAAAGCTGACCCCGAGATGCCCAAGAGGATGTACATCCACCCCGACTCCCCCAGCACCGGGGAACAATGGATGCAGAAGACTATATCTTTCCACAAGCTGAAACTCACTAACAACATCTCGGACAAACACGGATTTGTAAGTGAAACTAGTTATGGAATACTTTTTATTTTAATAATGACTGTTCCTAGAAATACAAGTCGCAATAGAAAAAAATCTGATCAACGAAATGCATCGAATGATATTTAATTTTAAGTGCACTTTGTGATCAGACAAAGCTATTTGGAAACTCATTATTGTTTTTCGTCAGTAAAGCATGGCATTACACTTAGGAAACATGATCAAATATCTTCGTTCGGAGTTAGTTAACTTGTTAACAGACCTCTTCTGTGGCTCACGTCAATTATTACTAACAAACTAGCTGTTGGCTTCATAATGACTGAGGCAGGGTTTAGAACAGCGAATCATCGGTCAAGTCACTTAGTACGAGAGTCTAGGAAGATTTCTTTGTGTTCTGCCATGCTTCGTTAAACATGACTTGGCTTGTCAATAAGCCGTAATTATTTGATATTAATTTGTCTTTGTAACTTACATTACATCGTTCGCAGAAAGTGCCATGACAATTAACGCTGCAAAAAATGGTGACGTCATGATTGACACTTTATAAATAGCGGAACTACAGGAGCATTTGTCCAAATGATATTGCAATTATCTAAATTACTAATTTCCTGTAATAACACATCAATTTGTTAATTTCGTATGATAAGTTGTCGATTTCGTATGATAACATGTCGATTTCAGATTGAAAGTTGTCGATTTCATAATAGTTGAAATGTACACCAGACGTACGCTATGATATAGTGTGTGGTAATGATAATATCCCTTAGAGAGTGCATCATTGATTAGACATAAATGTTACATATTAACATAAGGAGAACAACAGTGCAGCAGGTTCAGTGAACGAGTGGTGATATTTGTCGCCATAGAAGATGTTTTGACCCTTTGCTCACTCGTGTGTTAAAATACATGCGATTGTCTATTTCGCCTGTCATAGATTGATATTGTCGGGTTGGAATGAGAGGGCAGTTCGTGCAATGTTCATTAGATGTAGGTATACCTCAACGAACTCGTTGACACGTGCTTGCACTCGAAGACAAAAGGTGTACGTGTTTTGTTACACTCGCTGCATCGGGGAATGTGAACGGGTTGCTAGTCTCATAGTTTTCGACCACAAACCGTGAAAACTTTGACACTATGAACAAAACATTCTGTCATTGCGTATATCCAACGGGCATTTAGCACTGCGATCCTTAATTAATTTTCTCGCCACGCTACAGGGACCAGTCTTCCACAATGTACTTTCACACGGTCGTTTTCAACGGGTTTATTTGTGAATAATTATTGTATACATTGTCACGTTGTCTACACGTGTAGGCAAGGCTTGGAGATGTAGATCACAGATATATATCGCCCTTGCTTTCTGCTGCTGTTGATAGATAACAAGGGTTTGAGCGGAACTTTTTCGCCCTCGTATTCAACCTATATCGCTCATTGTGGCGACGCGTAGACGCGGTCGTAAGCGGTCCTCGTAGCCTTCTTAGAACTAAGAGCATTTTGACGGAAATAACAGCTTGTATCGGGCAATAGATGTTTCCTTAGATGCAGTATATCATCCCCAAGCTTCCTCGAATACCGATATACACCGAGCGCGGAGTGAAATGTACACATAACACTTTGAAATGAACAAGCTGATGTCTCGATAGCTGTCTCTGTTTATAATAGCATTTGTCGTGTGAGATTTCAAAAAGAGCAAAGCCCTTGAGCAAAATACACCAACATACACCGACTTTTTAAAGGAAATATATTCCATATGTGCAACAAAACCACAGTGACATGAAATCGACAATTTGTTTAAATTTGTCACATTGCCATTGTCATAACACTTTGAAATCGACATGATATTGACAACAATCAGTGTCATAATGCCATATGCGACCTATCCCCGTGTTTCCTGTATATATGAGTGCTAACAGACCAGTGTGGACGATCGATAAATGCTATATCTATGCCCTTACTTGACACCTTCCAATGCTCTATAATGGGAAGCGTGCGGATCAACCGAGACACGATGTGGATATTGATTGAACCTCCGCACCGGATTAACATCGCCAGTACTTGTCCAATTGCCTAATCAGATGAATATTTTATTATTTCAGACAATTCTCAACTCGATGCACAAGTACCAGCCTCGTTTCCACCTGGTCCGTGCAAGTGATCTCCTCCGTCTCCCCTACAGCTCCAGCAAGACCTTTGTGTTCCCCGAAACTCAGTTCATTGCAGTCACTGCCTATCAAAATGAAAAGGTAAATAAAAATGTGAAATTATTTATTTAGTTTCTCAAGATAAAGAAACAAATAAAAAATATTTGTAAAAACTTAAATATTTTTGAAATCAAAGACGGATTATCTGACACTGTTTTTTTCAAAACTATTTCTTCTTTCTCCAAACAATCAATTACACTTCATTTTTTAAGAGGTCTTAGTGTGAATTTGTTACTTAAACCTATCCGTATGATTACTTACTAGCATATTTATCCGTGTCAAAACGCTCATATAATATGTAGACCGGACGCCCCCGGGTATTTGAACATGAGAGGAAATATTATAAGATCTGTAAGGTGTTAAGGCTGGCCTCTTTGAAGGGTGAGATTAGATGATAATCAGACTGGCGCCAGTCTACCTCGAGGACTCATATATTCACTACTTGACATTCCAGATCACCAAGCTCAAGATTGACAACAATCCCTTTGCAAAAGGCTTCCGGGAAAATGGCGGCGGTAGCAAGGTCAAACGGTATGTATTGAAATCAACATCCTAAAGTAAACGTAATAATATTTTGGTGTATTGATCTTACAAATCGAGATAATTAAACAATGTAATTTTAAACTATTTAAAGCATGTAATAAATAAATATGTTGAAAAACAGCTTAATTATTGATGCTTTGTTTTTTAGGCCCTTGGATTCCTCAAAGTCCGAGCATGAGACTTCATCACTCGAAGGAAGCCACACCGACGATGATGACGAGATATGCGTTGATGACGCTGACGATCTGTCCCCCAGCAAGAGCGTGTCGGAAGCAGAGGACAGCATCGTGAGTGAGAAGCGGGAAGAGTCTGAGGACGACAGACTTGCTGACACAAGAAAGAGTGAGCAGGACACGTCATGCGACATCGGATCAAGTGACGTCAGCAAGTGCGACGTCAGTGACAGTGAATCTGAAAAAGACAGTGTTGTGAAAGAAAGTCCCCAAAGAGACAAAGACTTGAGGAGACAAAAGAAAATGTCAAAGACCATTCTGTTGCCAGTCTGCTCAAACCCAGCGAGTCCAAACAAACTTACACACCAGTTAAAGACATTAAAAGCCCACCCAATGTTACAGTGTGTCAACGATCCACGAACAATCCATTTTTCCCCGTCCACCCATCCTCTCTTTATCCATCAAACAGTTCAGCATTCCATCATCCACTCAGCTCCATCTTCCTGAACTCTGCCGCGCATGCGCAGTTGAGAAATCCGCTTCTGTCGACGTCGGCGTATGGAGTGCCATCCTCATCATCGTCTCATCCGCTCTTCGCACAGCAGCTTGCCTTGTCCCAGCTTGCGCTTGCGCAGCGATACTCATTCTCTTCCGGTATGGCCGGAAACATGGGTCCCGTATTCTCGTCACACTCGTCCAACTCGAGATTTCAACCCTACAATATGTCGCCCATGACACCACCAAACTTTGGCAGAAGTCCATCAAGTCCAAACTCGAACCATTCATCGTCTCCTAGTCTCTCTCCAGCCGGAAGCACCTCACCCGGCTCCGTCATCAGTCCCGTTCCTATGCGAGATTTCACGAGAGGTCACTCCCTCTCCCCCGATCACCTCTCTGCATGAGATTAACGTTTAAGATGTGTTCTTAGTGCTCAGTGTACTTGTGTGAGTGGTTCACTGTGGAACATTCTCCCTGTGTTTGTTAATCGATGGCGTCAACGGCTCTCAATCCCTTCCTGGATGTCCGATGTCCGAGTCTACACCGATGTTATGTAATGGACGATCAACAACGGCGATGTCGAAACTACTAATAGGTATGCAAGCAAACATTATTTACATTAGCAATAAGCGAGATTATTTATTATTGAAAATGGAACATTAATAATGTTTAACATATTTCATATGAATATTATTTAACAATATTTCTTATTATCCTATTTTTGTTTTTTCAGATGTTTCACCACAGTATTCCTAGTCAAGGGAGATAGGCGTTTCCAATTCCGTGTGTCACGTGGTCTGTCGAACTTCCGAAAATCAAGCGCTGGCGCTAGATGAACTGAAAATTGGTGCTTTAGATTACGGGTGTTCAAAATAAGACCACCAAGTTCTCATTATCCGTCTTTGGTCCAAATTAACGACCTTTGATCCCTTGGAGCCAACAGTCTGAAGACTATGGCGCGAAATAGTGCGTGCAATAGGATATTAAATATGTTGTTATTGTTACAGTAATTTAATTAATGTATATTGATGACGAATGCACAAAGAGTATTTTTTTCTGACTTGACTGAATAAATGTCACAGGATATGTATTACACTGGTTTGTGGTTGATTTGTCTCACTGCTTTGATGTCTGATTAAATGTTGATCTTTGACCCGATGGAAATTATAGTAATTGTTACTGGTAAAGAATGAATGCTTTGCCTGTGGTTCGACGTGGGGCCGTGTTCTTGGGTGCATATTTCAAGCGGGGGACCACTGACGGCTCGCTTCTGATGTTTGGAGAAAGAAATATTACATGAGTGAATAATTCATTTGTAGTATTGTTCTCCAGTCATCGGCTCCTGTTGGAAAACATTCGACTATAATAATTCATGCTGAGATTTCCCCGATAACATTGGCCAGGCATGAAGAATGGGAAACAGTGTTTTGAAGGAATGCTAAATATGTAACGGAATGTGCCTTCAGTTCCCCATTGAACATCGTAGCCGGATGCTGAGCTGATGCTTCTACTGCATGTATTGTTTTTAGAAAACAAACAAACGTTCATAAATACGTAACGAAAATATTACGTCATTAAGCGTCAACATTAATATAGGAATAACATTGTATAATTTGTGTTGCACAGATACATATTGTTATGAATATATAAGATGGAAACTGATAACACACCATGAAATCCTAACGTTCTAACGGGTCATTCGATTACATTGTTACCACCCAGCTGGCTATGTCAGTTGTATAGACCCGGCTAATGTTATATCTAAACATACATCTAAGGAAACATTGTAGGATCATAAGTACACATTTTCTTGATGGGCATTGTAGAAGTTGAAGTGATGAAGAATGATGATAATTTTATGGATATTTCACAGAATAAAGAAGTTGTATATCCATAAAATCATCATCATTCTTCAAGTTCGAGACATGAATTATTGGTCCTAAAAACCAAATCTCCAGTCTGAATCAGGACAGGACCGCATCCACAGTGGAAACACGGTCGACTGCAATAAATACACAACAATATGACTACACAATGCCATTTAGACCGGGATGTATTGACAGATCGAGTAAAGCATCAGTATCGTCCCAATGGGTCCTCAATCATATTATTCTTGGTACCACTCAAACACTCAACTGCAGCTATTATTATCTATTTCGTTTGTTAGAAATGTATTTGTATAAATAAAACATGACCTAGTCAAGATCACTGGTGTTGGAAAGAGTGAATTAAATAAGGCAAATTGTGAAATGTAATCGACAGCCCCGAAACAGAACTGACATTTGAAAGACACTCGCAATTACTGTAATATTACACTCTACTGAGTCTAAATATACATATTTCAGACAACTGCCTCAACAGTTTGACACAGTTATCAATAAATTACAATTTCTTACATTTTCTTGATCAGCGTTATTACGTTTCAGTAATTTTTTAATATCAGTAGATCAACAGTAAACACAAATGAAGGATTAAGTTGTGACTATGACAGTTACATGTTAGTAAGTTTCATTCTATTTTACGACAAATGTCCGAAAATGTAATCTTGCACTTCCGGAAGACCCAAGCGCTGTCTTAGCCCTGGTTATTAATTCGGAAGCCATGCTGTGTGTATCGCCTTTTAACAAACATGCAACATATAGTGTTCATGGAAGCTGAGATAAAGCAAGCATGATTCAGTTATCACTCGCGAGCATCTTTGAGGATCCAACAGTTTATTCTTATGGACCTGATAAATATGTTTGTTGTATTATAACGGTAATTTCCTGTAATGATTTTTTTTGATTATCAGGTGTTTCGTTTTTTCTGTCATTTATTAGATTTTGCTCACACGTTTTGGACTTCTTTCAAGGTTCCCACACGCAATATTTGATCACTATTATTTCTAGAGGCAACAGTATATTGTTTTAATAAAACAATTATTAAAATGTCCCGCATACCACTCAAGTGATATGGCAAAATCGACTTAAAAGGATTTTTAAACATGTGTTTTAAAATATAAAGATGTTGTTTATATACCAGTTTCAAAATAAACGTAAAACATTGTTTTCTATTATTATGATGTGGAAATTGTAATAATATAAATACAAACAGTTATTAGGGTTTTATTAAAACATTTTTAGAATTTTGAAAAGCAGTTTCAACTTTACTCAAAGAGTGAACATTATTTGAAGTATGTATACAAACTGCTGGAATGTTGACAAATTGTATACTCTGTATATATACTCAATGTTATTATCGTTGCCCCTTGAAATAGAATCACGAAATATGGCGATGATTAATTAACAAAGATATATGCCCGTGTGCCAATATTTTGTAAAGTGAAAACAAAGCACTCTGTAGATAAGGAATATTACTTAGAGTGACGAAACTGCATTCGTTAGAAATACACGTCATCATTTAATTGTGACCACGTGGTTACAATTTGGGTAATAATTGGCAGTCATGTGACTACAAAGAGCTGGTTATATTTAGCAGTGAATGTCATCAGCACTTTAACTTGAATATCTATATGGCTTTTATCTTTCAGTTCGTGTTGTTAACGTACGTATACTATGCACACTGCTAAATAAAGCCTAAATATAGTCACCTGACCCCCGAACTAACCCGGATAGTGGTCACGTGATCAAACCTCAATGATGCTGTTTACCGCAAGCGAAATGGATATTTCTTAAAAAGTGCACTGTGCAAACCCTTTTATTACTGTAAGTACGATTTATTATTGGCGGAATGGCTCGTTTACACGTTACAGATATTAGATGCAAAATTATGCATATAAGTCTTAGGATCACTATGTTTACACTTTACAGATATTAGATGCAAAATTATGCATATAAGTCATAGGATCACTATGTTTACACTTTACAGATATTAGAGATATTAGATGCAAAATTATGCATATGAAGTCATAGGATCACTATGTTTACACTTTACAGGTATTAGATGCAAAATTATGCATATGAAGTCATAGGATCACTATGTTTACACTTTACAGGTATTAGATGCAAAATTATGCATATGAAGTCATAGGATCACTATGTTTACACTTTACAGGTATTAGATGCAAAATTATGCATATGAAGTCATAGGATCACTATGTTTACATTTTACAGGTATTAGATGCAAAACTATGCATATGAAGTCATAGGATCACTATGTTTACACTTTACAGGTATTAGATGCAAAATAATGCATAAGAAGTCATAGGATCACTATGTTTACACTTTACAGGTATTAGATGCAAAATTATGCATATGAAGTCATAGGATCACTATGTTTACACTTTACAGGTATTAGATGCAAAATTATGCATATGACGTCATAGGATCACTATGTTTACATTTTACAGGTATTAGATGCAAAATTATGCATATGAAGTCATAGGATCACTATGTTTACACTTTACAGGTATTAGATGCAAAATAATGCATAAGAAGTCATAGGATCACTATGTTTACACTTTACAGGTATTAGATGCAAAATTATGCATATGAAGTCATAGGATCACTATGTTTACACTTTACAGGTATTAGATGCAAAATTATGCATATGACGTCATAGGATCACTATGCTGATATTTTTACTAGATACAGTATTTACTAAACTTTCATAAGCCCCTCTTGGCAAATTTACAATGTAATGAAGTCAAATTCACAAGGCACCAAACTGAACTGAATCTTTGAATTGATCTGAATCTTGCATGAGTACACTATTTTCACGAAGGAACAAACTAATGACCACAATATTCAGCCTACACTGAAACCTTGATAATACGGAAATTCTTATTTATGATATACTAAATCATAACGAAATAAATATTATTTGGAACCGTAAAAGAAAACCAAAATGACATTTCCGTGTGTCTGTGATTCGTTAACTGGATTTCCTTATAATCCGGACGATTACACAGAGTAGGGCTAAAGTGGACACACTGTTTATTAATGTGTTTTCCTCACTGAATGAGCGTTGGTATTATATTTTGAGATAATATCTTTTATTGTTCTTCAGCAGTAAAAATATAATTTGTCTTGTGTATTAGGATAGGCATTGTCGAGGCATTGTCTTTTTGGTCCGGTTCAAATTTATTTAAATTTTATTTTCTAGCTTTTAAGAATGTATTTAAATAACTTTACACTCTTGAACATTATGGAATAAGCTGCGTGCTGTGCCAGCACATTTGAGCACATATTTCTGTAGAGTTGGATTTTTAGGCAATAGAATTAAGAGAGAATAATCAGTTGACACTTACTGCATGTGGAAACAAGGAATGTAATGATATGAAACATAAACAACGTATACAAAAAATGAAACTGTTGAGTCATTGTACCTCATCCACTCTTGGATGGCAACCATACTACGTGTTGGTATGCGTTGTTTGGAAGCAAGATTTTTTTTGTTAATTGCAACTAAAAATAAATATTTATCGAATTGGAAAGAGATCTCAGCGACATTATGGGCAAATAGGTTGACTGTTTTTTGTTGATTTGTACCTTGTTTGAAGGTTCCAGAATATCGCTTATAATTAACGTGTACCTCCCGGGACAAGCATACCGCTTGTGCATGCTACTGCAGGCTACAGTGCCACTAGCTGTTGGCTCGTAGACCCGAAGGCGCTGACTGAAATTGAGCAGTTCCCATAAAAGACGGGGCTCGTTAATGTATACCGGTAAGTTATGTTTCTTGTTAGCAGTACAAGTACAATGAAACCTATAAACAAGAACCCCTTTAAATCAATAACATGTGAATACGGGCTTACCGTCTTACACATTTCACTGAACTCAATACTTCGGAGTGACGAATTAGTTTACAAAGCATTTTCAGCGAGTTATGCATGGTTTTAATGATGTTTGGATTTTTAAAAAGTAGTCACTGAATTGATTTGTAAACATGATATCAATATGATATCATGCATATACTTGTACTATCCCTGTGTACCACAGGTTTATACGTTAGGTTGCTTTATATTAATGATATCATTTAATGTTTTTAAAAACCCAAATAATCGTCGTCCCTGGGTATAAAATAGTTAAAGTCGTATACAATGAAACCTCGTAAATCCGGACCGGAGAGCTTCCGCAAAACCGTCTTGATCAATGACGGTCCGCATTAGCAGGGTTATTTGGTTTTCGTCTAGTCTGCCTCACAGTCCCTGAACCACATTATTTCCCCTACTGCCTAGCCATCCCTGCAATGCTAAAGCCTTAAATGAAGTAAGTCTAGATTCCCTCAGGTTCTGAATTTCCCATCTCACTAGGGTCCTTTTTAATTTAAATGGGTTTATTTGTTACTATCAAAATATATATTCAGAGACTAAGCGTTAGTATATCTTTCGGTCTGGAAGTGTGGTTATCAGATAAAAGGGTCCGGGATGACGAGGTTTTGCCGGTCACACGTATTATACTATCACACACGGCTCATGGAATGGGTGAGTTTACAGGGTGTAGGCATTGGGTGGGTGACAAGATAACGGTAGAGATTTTGTAAAGGTGTTTCTTGGTGTTGAGCTATATTGGATGGAATTGTTGATTTTGATGGTTAAATGTTGAGATTGCCAATGTGTCATTGGTAGAATGTAAATAGCAGATGACCTACTTGTTTGGAATGTTTGAGTGGAGGGTATACGTGTAGAAGGAGAATGGGGACATAGCGTCTGACAGGAACAGTCGTATACATTACTTTTCATGGCGTTTCTGGATGTGGAATACCGAGGGCCGTGTGAACAAGGATCCCCATTAACATCAACAGTGGTACGGAGGCAGGGAAGTAAGTGCATTGCCGTACATCACAATCACAGCATGTTTGTTGGGTCCAAACACTAAAACCTCGTTAATCCAAACAACATTCCTGTACATTTGCTCGGAAGATTAATACCTGTTGGTAGCTATTAGTTGAATTCCCAACATACGTATTTTGAATTCTGAGCATGAATTAGAAATGATAGTCTGTCATACAGACTGTGAAAGAAATATATCGATGAAAGCTCATGCAGTCTAGAATACGAATCTGAAAATGAAGAAAGTCCCTGGCTCATTTTCATTGTGTTTTATGATTATATTTTTATGAACATTTTGTTTTCTAGAAAATATGTTCATTTCAGAGACTAGATGTTAGTCTATAGTGATGATAAAAGTTGATCTTCACGTACACATTTGACGTGAATTCCCTAACCATTTGAAAATTATGTGAGCAAGGGATTAACTGTGTTTAGATTTAAATAGTGATAAAAATAACCCATCGTTAAAGTGTCGTGCTGGAGAAAAAGCTTCTATCATACAATATGTATATATTAATGAGACAAAATGGCTATTGTATTGCAAATAGGTTCCTAGCAAAATCAGGAATCGGTTGAAAAGAACCAAGTCGTGGGAATATGGATTAGATGTGAGAATGCACTTCTATATTGCCCTGTCAATCATATGCAGATATAAATAATGGACAGATCTTATCATAATCCGTACCCTGGAAGCAATCGACACCAAAAGTAGCCATTTCAGCATGAAATCGAAACCGCTGAGACAGAAATTGACATCTCCTGTTTAAAAGCGTATGAAATCCGAGGCAAGCTACACTAACAAAATGGACACACCAACCGCCAGCTTGGCGGAGATCGTATCGCTAAATGTGTAAAGAGAAATAATGACGCCATTCACAGATGTATATTCTTCCATTGAAATGTACATCGGAGTTGCAATTGACAACGACGTCAAGCGAAACTCGACAAGCAGCAATTTACAGCCTCCCCACGTTCGACAAATTACTGATCGCCTCGGGTCTCCTGGGGTTTGTGATATGGACATACGGTTGGTCTGGAGATAAATCTGATGGCTTGATCGCGCCTATACGTATCATGTGTTCCTATTATAATCACGTGACCGTAAGCCGGTACCGTTAGGCCGAGTTCATTTGATTCTGAAGGGGTTTCAAAGTTACGTTTGTGGATACACATCTATTTGTGAAAAGTACACCCTTATTATATTATATGCTTTTTATTTTTTCGTTGCCATTGTAACATGTTCATTTTGAACTGAATCTCACACACACACACACACACACACACACGAGAGTCTGTACCAGACAATCGCTCGGGTTTCACAGTAGTTGTAAATTGTCTGAGACCCGTGAAGATTCGGGTTAGAACTGATCTTCAGTGACCCATGCTTGTCGTAAGAGGCTACTAACTCATCGTATCCTAACTGCGTACATCGATGTTCATGCTGTTGATCACTGGCTTGTCTGGTCCATACTCGATTATTTACAGACCGCCGCCATATAGCTGGAATATTGATGTGAGTGCGAATAGCGGGATCGGGTGGTTAGGTTCGCTGACTTGGTTGACACATGTCATCGTATCCCAACTGCGTTGATCGATGCTCATGCCGTTGATCACTGGGTTGTCTGATCCAGACTCGATTATTTACAGACCGTTGCCATATAGCTGGAATATTGCTGAGTGCGGCGTAAAACTAAACTCACTCACTCACTCACGCGCTTTATACTGTCTGACACCTGCATCATTTCGGGGGTCGCTCAAACATTAAGCTGACATTCTATGACATCACTAGATTGTTGTGTAAAGAGGCGTACGGCCCAGCTCACTGTCATTACCTATCTGGTGAAGCAATAAATCATGAACTTTTTTATTGTCATCGAAAGGTTCAGCTGGCAGGACGTCATTTGAATGTTAAAATGTGACGTCATGATTGTGATACTGAAACGTTGATTATCAAGACCATATTAACATACAATGGAACTCAATTAATCCAACTTTTACTGTACGTTTTATAATATCCAACGGTTCCTTGCACTCCAGCATGTTAATGCAGTTTATCTATTCCAATAATCGAAACGTCCTTGTTGTCATGGGTGAAGGGTAGTGCAGTGGTGAACTCGTCATTTCGCAACGGCGACTATCCGGGTTTGTTTTGTATATGGGTACAATGTATATCTTTTCAAATGTATTCTGCATTCAAATAACTTTCGCATTGAAACGTGTTCTCCTTTGTAATTCTGTTATGTGTTTCTCTGCTCAGACTTGTTTTCTTTCAAGTATGTTCTGTTTTCATGAGTGTTCTGAATTCAAATGTTTTATAAACTGGTTGATGCTAAGGTGGGTTGGTATCTCTCTGTATTGATAAACAAAATCTAAAATTTCCCAAAGATACCATGGAAGAGTACTTAGCCCAGTGGATTTACGCCTTACTTCGCCACGCCTAAGATGTGGGTTAGTTTCCCATATGAGCATAATGGAAATATATTTTATTCTTTCAGTTGAGTTCTTCTTTCAGATGTGTTCATCCCTTAGATGTATTGATCTTTCAAGTGTGTTCCTCCTTTAAATTTGTGTTCTGTTATAATTCAGGTTCTGTATTAAGTGTGCTTTGCTCGACATTGGGTTCTAATAAACATGTATTCTTTTCAAATCTTTCTGCTTTTGCAGGCGTTCTGCTGGGACGTATGTTCTCCTTCCACATGTGTTCTTCTTCAAATCTGTTCTATTTTCAAATGTGTTCTAATTTGCGATGGACGTGACAGGTTGGGTGGAATTGAACGTGTCATCTGGATGTTCCTTTCAGAGATGGCAACAGGGAGAATCTATGTCCAACGGGAACAATAGTTCGTCATACAGACCCTTAAACAAATATAACAAATAAACCCATGCAAGTCTAGAATGTGTGGCAAGTCTAGATTACCACAGAAAATATCTGGGCTCCTTTTTATTGTATTTTATTTAATTCAAAACATTTTTTTCTGTAAAATATGTTCATTTCAGATACTAGATGTAAGTCTACGGGAAGAGCAACAAGGTACAATATGGCGATTTCGTCACCTGTCTGGCTGGCATGTGATGGCATCCACAGTTTGGTGGTATACACGGAACAGCGGTTTGCGAGCACAATAAAGTGTTTACAATAACATACAAAAATGACACTTTAGGAAATTGTAGACAAAATTACTGCCTCTCCGATCATCCCCCGTAGCGTTCTGACAAGGTGTCACGAAAAGACTAAAATCCTTTTCATTATTCATTTGACCCCTTTCACGTTTGACATGGGGGAGGGAGCATGGAGTCGCTAAGTAGGCAATTATCTCCCTTGGATATTCACGTGACCTGCTCGCGGGATCTCGCGTAGTGTGGGAATATGATGGAATGTGTTGCTGGCAAGGAGTTGTCAATGCAGACGGTGTTTAAAGTCACCATTTAAGTACTTGGCTTGACTGTTCTCATAAACTTGATGTGGAAATTGATTATTGTCTATTTCATGACTGACAACTAAGCAATGTGTAGGTATGTGTGAAATATACATGTTGGGGAATGGGTAAAAAGGGGGTATTTACCGCTACATGCACTGGCATTGATGAAGAACAAGTGACCAGTGTCAAAACGTCAACCGGCACCTTTGACGTGTCCAGATTAACGACAGTCCGTGTATTCAGAACACCGAGGCTTGTACACAAGCTGAAGTGAAAATGTGACCATTTTGGCATCATGGAATTAAAACGCACAATTGATTCTACTGTCATTTATTTAAAAAAAATACGACTACGGAAAGTTTGTCGAAGTGGTAAAATAAACATTAAGGCAATAACCATGGTTTGGAAAGTATTTAATGGAAATTAAAAATTCACTTGGCAATTTGTCTTGACATCTATGTGACACTACCTTTTCACTTTCAGGACTAACCATTTGAATCGGATGAGTCGAACTATAGTAATTTTACAGTAAGAGTTGAACCATGATAATTCGGGTATCATGATGCTAAATATAAAATCTCAACGCCGCTTATAACGACCAGTTTAAGCTACTCTTTAACCTGACATTCGCTATATGAACACTTGCCAGGTCAAAATTCGAGTATTTACTCTACGTAGATGGACAACAGTGGCCCGGGTCTGAATGAGGATGTCTATATTTTAGCAGGGCTTGAAGAACACCACACCAGGGTAAAACTTCCGAAGTTTGTCAACATACAGTCATCACGTTGATTGTGGTGAACAATGACAACGCTACCTATTTGCTGCGATGTTTCCACACGTGCCCATGCTCCCTCATTCCCCATCAGCACACGCGATTTTCATAAACAAATAGTTAATTTACAAAATAACCACCCGTGAAGATCCGGGTTAGAATTGATCTTCAGTTACCCATGCTTGTGGTATAAGGCGACTAACGGGCTCGCTGACTTGGTTGACACATCGTATCCCAATAGCGTAGATTCTGTTGATCACTGGATTGTCTGGTCAGACTTTATTATTTACAGACCGCCGCCATATAGCTGGAATATTGCTGTGAGTTCGGCGTAAAACTAAACTCACTCTCTCAAAATATCCTTAACAAAAGGACCAGTATGTTATATTCTTTTGTCAGTTCTTTTAAAAACATGTAAAGTATATTTAAATTGCGTAGTGGAAAATAAGGTATTTATATCACAGTGTCCACTGAAAAACGAACTAGTTTAAAATAATTCAGATGTCATTTGATTATTCTCCATCTCTAAAGACTTATATGTAATGAACTGCGTGATCTATATGAACTGAAATTGGAATATAAAAACGTAAATCAAAAGAATTATCGATCATCTGCCGATTTCATCTTCCTATCGGCGTAAAAGGCAAGATTGATATGAATATGATATGAATAGATCCTGACAATCAATGACGTCACCAGGTGTTCGCGAAATGGGCAAGCATGTCCTGTATCACAGTCGAACACCCATCGTCAAACAGTTTACACGAACAGTTAGTTTTGGTGTACATGGAACATGTGCTTTTTACAATTTAGGAAACAACACGTTCATGTACACAGTGTAGACTAACGCTTAGTCTCTAAATATATATATATATATATATATATAAAGAAAGTGATGAGAATACCGAGCGTATATAATATATACATACACACACACACTCACACACACACACACACACACACACACACACACACACACACATATATATATATATATATTACAATTTTGATTGTAACAAACAAACCCATTTAAACTGAAAAGGAGCCCCAGACTTGCTTCATTTAGGGCTTTAGCACTGCAGAGAGGGCTAGGCTGTAGGGAAAACAATATGGTTCAGGGACTGTGAGACAGACTGACAATAATGCTACTTTACCTTGATATATATGATGCATCCTAATGATTAATTTCACAAAGGAACAAATGTAGTTTACCTGTTCACATAATATATATCATAAAGTGTTACAACATCAAAAAAAGAAAGTCGTCATTGGCTAAAACCTGATTTTTCAACTGAGTTTGCTTGTTTTAAATATGCCAGAAGAATCCCCTTTTTCAAAGACACATAAAATACCTGCTTTCAAAATCTCTCCTACAAGCTTTCTCATTGCGCGAAAGTAAATGTACATTAAAAACCCAAAGGAATATGTCCTATCTGGTTATCTGGGGCACTCACAGAAAAGAATGATACATCATTTGTGTGTGTCACCCACACGTATACATATCACGTGCTCAAAAATCGTCATACCTTTCTATACCTTACTGAATCATTTTTTAATTTTTTTATTATCGATAGCTTAATCTTTGAAGTGCTGACAAGAATGGCGTCATGTTGTGAGGGGTTATCAAGACATCACACGTTCATCCCAGGGGACGCGTGACCAGATTGAGGGATGGAGGCTATTAAACGTAATCATATAAAAGATAATTTATTGATAAGAATGTTATCGGGCCCCTTTCAACTTGACAGAATGTATATGTACAATGTATTGTAATCGGCGCTTACCTAGCTATTTTTCGACCGTTTTCTCGAGGTTGGAGAAACGAGCAGACCACTAAATCATTTACCTCACAAATTGCCTGGAGAGATTGGCCTAGTGCATCTAGGTGAATTTCATTTGGGTTGAGTGAACTGCTTCAAAGGTTTGTTTTATAGGACTAGACTTATTGTTGTGTCATATGGCGACTGTATGTCGAATCTGAAAACGTGGAGCCACAAATATAACGAGATACTTCTGAGAACACTCTCGAGAATTTAATTCTTTCAATACATGATATTCATATTGAATGTCCTGTTCGCGCTTGTGACAAAAGAGGAACAAAAAGCAGTATTATATAAAATATGATGATTTTTATAATAAATTTATAAAACTATTTATCAAGATGTGTTCGTCGAAATGGCTGTTCAGGAGTTTTGAATGGCCTTTTCAGAGAATTGGTGCTTGGGGGTCTGGTGGTAAATGATTTCGTTCGCATTTACGAAAGCACGAGTTCGATTCCCATCAATGCACGAAGCTCTCTGTGCCTATAAGTTAAGTAATTGGTGGTGCGGTTCGTCCATGTTCAGACTTACAAGCTAATATGTTAAACTTCAACTTGTAGTCATATTTTGTGCAGCTTAGTTTCATTCCTTATTCATAATTCACAAACCTTCGTTATTGTTTTTAACGAAAAAGTCCCATCTTTGACAACAATTTCACCTCCTTTTCTTCGTCCAAATCTCAATCTTTAATACCTTCGTCATCCTCGCAAAACACTTCATTTACCAATGTCATCATAATCTACGAAGGCCACATCATCTACAAAAACACTTCATTTACCAGTGTCATCCTAATCTACGAAGGCCACATCATCTACAAAAACACTCCATTTACCAGTGCCATCCTAATCTACGAAGGCCAGTTCATCTACAAAAACACTTCATTTACCAATGCCATCCTAATCTACCAATGCCACATCATCTACAAAAACACTTATTTACCAGTGTCATCCTAATCTACGAAGGCCACATCATCTACAAAAACACTTCATTTACCAATGCCATCCTAATCTACCAATGCCACATCATCTACAAAAACACTTCATTTACCAATGTCATCCTAATCTACGAAGGCCACATCATCTACAAAAACACTTCATTTACCAATGCCATCCTAATCTACCAATGCCACATCATCTACAAAAACACTTCATTTACCAATGTCATCCTAATCTACCAATGCCTCGTCATCTACAAAAACACTTCATTTACCAATGCCATCCTAATCTACGAAGGCCACATCATCTACAAAAAAATCATTTCATTCAATAATACCATCCTCATCTATAAAGTAACGTCATTTAACAATAATATTTTCATGTACAAAGTCACTTCATTCAACAATATCATCCTCATCTACAAAGTCACTTCATTCAACAATATCATCCTCATCTATAAAGTCACTTCATTCAACAATATCATCCTCATCTACAAAGTCACTTCATTCAACAATATAATCCTCATCTACAAAGTAACGTCATTCAACAATATCATCCTCATCTACAAAGTCACTTCATTCAACAATATCATCCTCATCTACAAAGTCACTTCATTCAACAATATAATCCTCATCTACAAAGTCACTTCATTCAACAATATCATCCTCATCTACAAAGTCACTTCATTCAACAATATCATCCTCATCTACAAAGTCACTTCATTCAACAATATCATCCTCATCTACAAAGTCACTTCATTCAACAATATCATCCTCATCTACAAAGTAACGTCATTCAGCAATATCATCCTCATCTACAAAGTCACTTCATTCAACTATATCATCCTCATCTACCAGGTTACTTCATTCAACAATATCATCCTCATATATACTTCCCATCAAAAGTTTATATATATATACTCTCCCAAAAAAGAAACGCATCATGAAATAAGCAATTTCATGTAGCAATGAATTAAAACGTGATTCATTTTACAAAAGGTTTTGCTCTGTTTATGAGTCCTATGGTGTTTATGTTTTGAAACATCACAACAAAACGCACCATCCATAAAATACCCTTATTTTCAATTTCGGCGTGTAGTGTCACAGAATACGCAATTCACATGCAATGCACGTGAAAGTTGGGGATCAGATAGTCTCAATGATGGGTATAAAAGGTTGTCGCTCTCTGTCGATTATTCACTGTATTTGGAATATTGTTGACGAACGCAAAATGCCACGTCTAAGTGAAGCCAACCGTCATATCGCCAATGGTTTGCTTGAAGCTGGCCAGTCTCAACGTGCAGTTGCCCGACGCATGAATGTTCACCAAAGCACCATTTCACGGCTCTGGGAGAGATATCGCCGGCAGAATCCGGTAGCAGATGCCCCTCGTAGTGGGCGACCTCGAGCGACCACTGCGGCGCAGGATTGCTACATCCGGGTACATCACCTGCGTCATCGAACAGCTACGGCGACCAATACCGCTCGACAAATACCCGGATTGAGGAGGCTTTCTGCACAGACCGTCAGGAACAGGTTGAGAGAGGCTGGTTTACGTGCCAGAAGACCTTATTTTGGCCCTGTGCTTCGACAACAACATCGTCGACATCGAGTTCAATGGTGCACCAACGTTCAGGCCTGGAACCTACCGAATTGGCGTAGAATCTGGTTCAGTGATGAATCACGATTTTTACTGGAACGACGCGATGGAAGAATGAGGGTGTACAGACGTCGACGTGAACGTTTCGCCGACGCTTGCGTTCCCCAGGTCGACAGATTCGGCCGGGACAGTGTTATGATGTGGGGAGCGATCACCTGCCGTAGGAGAATATATTTGGTGATGATCCAGGGCAACCTGACAGCTCAACGGTACTGTGACGAAACCCTACGCCCACACCTCCTTCCAATCATTGATCGCCATAGGGAATTGTTTCAACAGGACAATGCCAGGCCCCACACAGCACGTCACACTAGAGACTTCCTCCAGAACCACAACATCAATGTGCTCCCCTGGCCCTCAAGATCACTGGACTTAAACCCGATGGAACATCTGTGGGATGCCCTGGACAGACGGGTGCGACACCGTAACCCTCAGCCCCAGACACTTCAGCAACTCGCACAGGCACTACAGGCAGAGTGGGCTGCGATTGGGCAACACGAGATTCTGAGACTTATTCGTTCGATGCCGAGGCGATGCCGTGCAGTTCTGGAGGCTCACGGTGGTCACACGAGGTATTGACTTCAGCGCCACCACACGTCTACATGTGACACTCAAACTGACTTTCCTCGAGTTGGTGCCAAAGACGGATAAGTCTGCATTCCCAGTGTGCAATTCCGCTATATTTCATTGCCTCATAAAGCCTACAAAATGTTTCAAAATAAACATAAAAATACAGTTGAAATTCCTATAGGCGTTTTTTGGGAGAGTATATATGGTTACACTATCTTGGGGAAACCAACTGCACACCTAATGCAGATGAATTGCACGAGGATCATGCATCAAATTGCTGAAAAAAGCATGTGCAAATATCACGCATGTGAACAGCTGCGTTTTGGTGTAAAGTTTTGTTATGAATTCGCCAATTTTCACTGAGTTTTATTATTTCTTGAACTTATGACAATAATCTTTTCAACGTTACGAATTTGTTTTACAATGCATCAGTTCATGTGTAAACAGTACCCTTAGACAGTATGGAATATTTTGCAAAAAATAGTTTAGAACAGTTGCCTGTAGTAAGTGGCTACATTTACGCTAGTGAGTCTAAACTTTTGATGGGAAGTATACAAAGTAACGTCATTCAACAATATCATATTCATCTACAAAGTCACTTCGTTTAACAATGCCATACTCATCTACAAAGTCATTTCATTCAACAATACTACCCTCAACTACAACGTCATCGCCATCATCGACACCATCATGGTCTACAATAACATCTGAGTCATCAATACATAAAACGTGACGCCTCACTCATCAGTTCAAATCATATCTACAATCCCACTTCAGTCATGAATACAAGAATCATTTCCAAACTGTCAGCTCATCAATACCACCTTCATCTACAGCAACATCTTACTCATCAGCACCACCTTCATCTACAGTAACATCTTACTCATCAATACCACCTTCATCTACAGCAACATCTTACTCATCAATACCACCTTCATCTACAGCAACATCTTACTCATCAATACCACCTTCATCTACAGTAACATCTTACTCATCAATACCACCTTCATCTACAGCAACATCTTACTCATCAATACAACCTTCATCTACAGTAACATCTTACTCATCAATACCACCTTCATCTACAGCAACATCTTACTCATCAGCACCACCTTCATCTACAGCAACATCTTACTCATCAATACCACCTTCATCTACAGTAACATCTTACTCATCAATACCACCTTCATCTACAGTAACATCTTACTCATCAATACCACCTTCATCTACAGTAACATCTTACTCATCAATACCACCTTCATCTACAGTAACATCTTACTCATCAATACCACCTTCATCTACAGTAACATCTTACTCATCAATACCACCTTCATCTACAGTAACATCTTACTCATCAATACCACCTTCATCTACAGTAACATCTTACTCATCAATACCACCTTCATCTACAGTAACATCTTACTCATCAATACCACCTTCATCTACAGTAACATCTTACTCATCAATACCACCTTCATCTACAGTAACATCTTACTCATCAATACCACCTTCATCTACAGTAACATCTTACTCATCAATACCACCTTCATCTACAGTAACATCTTACTCATCAATACCACCTTCATCTACAGTAACATCTTACTCATCAATACCACCTTCATCTACAGTAACATCTTACTCATCAATACCACCTTCATCTACAGTAACATCTTACTCATCAATACCACCTTCATCTACAGTAACATCTTACTCATCAATACCACCTTCATCTACAGTAACATCTTACTCATCAATACCACCTTCATCTACAGTAACATCTTACATCATTACCAATCATCTACTTCATCTACATCAACATCTTACTCTACAGTAACATCTCAATCACAATACCTTCATCTACAGTAACATCTTACTCATCAATACCACCTTCATCTACAGTAACATCTTACTCATCAATACCACCTTCATCTACAGTAACATCTTACTCAATCAATACCACCTTCATCTACAGTAACATCTTACTCATCAATACCACCTTCATCTACAGTAACATCTTACTCATCAATACCACCTTCATCTACAGTAACATCTTACTCATCAATACCACCTTCATCTACAGTAACATCTTACTCATCAATACCACCTTCATCTACAGTAACATCTTACTCATCAATACCACCTTCATCTACAGTAACATCTTACTCATCAATACCACCTTCATCTACAGTAACATCTTACTCATCAATACCACCTTCATCTACAGTAACATCTTACTCATCAATACCACCTTCATCTACAGTAACATCTTACTCATCAATACCACCTTCATCTACAGTAACATCTTACTCATCAATACCACCTTCATCTACAGTAACATCTTACTCATCAATACCACCTTCATCTACAGTAACATCTTACTCATCAATACCACCTTCATCTACAGTAACATCTTTTCACTCATCAATACCACCTTCATCTACAGTAACATCTTACTCAATCAATACCACCTTCATCTACAGTAACATCTTACTCATCAATACCACCTTCATCTACAGTAACATCTTACTCATCAATACCTTTCATCTTCATCTACAGTAACATCTTACTCATCAATACCACCTTCATCTACAGTAACATCTTACTCAGTAATACATCCTTCATCTCACAGTCATCTTACTCATCAATACCACCTTCATCTACAGTAACATCTTACTCATCAATACCACCTTCATCTACAGTAACATCTTACTCATCAATACCACCTTCATCTACAGTAACATCTTACTCATCAATACCACCTTCATCTACAGTAACATCTTACTCATCAATACCACCTTCATCTACAGTAACATCTTACTCATCAATACCACCTTCATCTACAGTAACATCTTACTCATCAATACCACCTTCATCTACAGTAACATCTTACTCATCAATACCACCTTTCATCTACAGTAACATCTTACTCATCAATACCACCTTCATCTACAGTACATACTCACATCCTTCTTCATCTACAGTAACATCTTACTCATCAATACTATCTTTTCCTCCATCTACTGTATCTTTTCATCCATCTGTGTTTTATCTTCTCACTACCTTCATCTCCCTTCATCCATTCATTATCCTCCTTCATCCATTATCTTTTCATCTACTGTCCTTCATCTTTTCTTTATCATTACTCATCCTTCCTTCATTCTTTATGTTTGTCTTCCTTCATCCATACCACTTTCATCTACAATGTTCTTTCCTTCCAATACACCTTCCATGCTTTATCCTTCCTTCATCTACCTTTCTTTATCTTTTTCCATCCTTTCCTTCATCCATGTTCCATCATCAATACCTCCTTCATCTTCCATCTTTCTTTATCCATGCTCCATCCATACCACCTTCATCTACTGTCTTTTCATCCATACTTCATCTTCATGTCTTCATCCTTGTCTCTACTCATCTTCCATCCTTCATCTACTGTGTTTTATCCATTTCCTCCTTCCTTCATCTACATGTATCCTTTCCTCACCTTCATCTTTTCCTCATCTTCCTTCATCTATCTTTATCTTCATACCTTCATCTTCCTTCTTCATCTTTTACTCAATCCTTCTGTGTTTATCCATTCTTTCATCCATACTCCTCTTCTATTCATCTTCTGTGTTTATCTTTTTCATCCATACCTTCATCTATCCTGTGTTTCCTCAATCACCTCCTTCCATCTTACTCATGTTTTGTCTTTCATACTATCAATCTTTACCTTCCATACCTTCATCCACAGTGTTTATCTTTTCATCAATACCTCCTTCATCTACATTGTATCTTTTCCTCCATCATCTTCCTCATTAATGTCCATCTTCCTCTTTTCTGTCATTTGTCTTTGCATCTTCCATCCATTCTGTGTTTATCACTCCATCCATGCCTTTCATCCACATTGTTTGTCTTTTTATCCATACCTTCATCTTCTGTGTTTATCTTACTCATCTTCCTTCATCTGTGTTTCTGTCCATGCCTCCATTCCATAGTGTCTTTTCACCTTCATCTGTGTTTATCTTTTCCATCCTTCTCCTTCATCTGTGCTGTGTCTGTCCATTCCTCCTTCATCCTGTGTGTCTTTCCTTCATCAATGTGTGTCTGCATCCAGTATTCATCTGTGTTTCACCTTCATCCATGCCTTCATCTGTGTTTATCTTCCTCCATCCATCTGTGTTTGTCTTCCATCCTTCCTTCCTGTGTTTGTCCATCCATACCTTCTGTGTTTGTCTGCCTGCCTGTGTCTTTCTGTGCTGTCATCTGCATACCATCTTCACCTCTGTGTTTATCTTTTCATCATTCCTGTGTGTTTGCATGCTCCATGTGTCTTGTCCTGTGTCTGCATCCATGTCTGTGTTCCTCTGTGTCTGTCTGTGTCTGTGTGTCCATGTCATGTGCCTCCTTCTGTGTGTCTTTCTGTGTGTGTGTCTGTGTCCTGTGTGTGTGTGTCTGTGTTCGTGTTTGTCATTCTGTGTCTGTGTGTTCTGTGTGTGTGTGTCTGTGTCGTCCTTCCTCCTGTGTGTGTGTCTTCTTGTGTGTGTCTTGTCCGTGTGTGTGTGCCTCATGTGCTGGTCTGTGTTTTGTCTTGTCTCGAGTGCCTCCTTCGTGTGTGTCTGTGTCTCTGTGTCTGTGTCTGTCTGTGTGTCTGTGTGTTCTGTCCATGTGTTTGTCCAGTGTCTGTGCCTGGCTGTCATGTCTGTCAGTGTGTGTGTCCTGTGTGTCCAGTGTGTGTGTCTGCCTCATGTGTCTGTGTGTGTCTGTGTCTGTGATGTGTGTCTTCCTGTGTCTGTCTGTGTCCATCTGTGTGTCTGTGTGTGTGTCTGTGTGTCTGTCCTGTGTCCTGTGTGTCTGTGTCTGTGTGTGTCTGTGTCTGTGTGTCTGTGTCGTCTGTCATGTCTGTCCTGTGTGTCTGTGTGTCCATGTGTTATGTGTGTCTGTGTCTTGTGTCTGTGTCTGTGTGTCTGTCTGTGTCCTTCGTCTGTCTGTGTGTCTGTGTGTGTGTCCTTGTGTCTGTGTGTCTGTGTCATGTGTGTGTGTGTGTCTGTGTCTGTGTCGTGTGTCCATCAGTGTCTCGTGTGTTGTCTGTGTCTTTGTGTGCATGTGCCTCAGCCTCGTCCACAGTGTTTCGTCTTTGTAACATCTGTGCTCATCCAGTGTGTCAGTGACAGTCTTGCTCATCAATGCCTTCGTCTGGTGGCTTGTCTTGTCGTCAGTGCCTCCTTCGTCTACGGTGACATCTTGCTCGTCAATCACCTCCTTCGTCTGGTGAACATCTTGCTCATCAATGCCTCCTTCGTCTACAGTGACATCTTGCTCATCAAGTGCCTATTCGTCTGGTGTGTCTTGCTCATCAATGCCTCCTTCATCTGGTGTCTTGCTCATCAATGCCTCCTTCGTCCACAGTGACATCTTGCTCATCAATGCCATTCGTCTGGTGACATCTTGTCTCATCAATGCCTCTATTCGTCTACAGTAACATCTTATCATCAATGCCTCCTTCGTCTGGTGGTAACATCTTGCTCATCAATGCCACCTTCATCTACGGTGAACATCTTGCTCATCAATTACTCACCTTCGTCTGGTAACATCTTACTCATCAATGCCACCTTCATCTACAGGTAACATCTTGCTCATCAATACCTCCTTCATCCTGTAACATCTTACTCATCAATACCTCGCTTCATCTACAGTAACATCTTGCTCATCAATGCCACCTTCATCTGCAGTAACATCTTGCTCATCAATGCCTCCTTCATCTATCTGGTGTAATCTTACTCATCAATGCCTACTTCTATCCACAGTCATCTTGCTCGTCAATACCATCTTCGTCTGGTAACATCTTACTCATCAATTACCTTCATCTACAGTAACATGTCTACTCAATCACACTTTCATCTACAGGTAACATCTTGCTCATCAATACCACCTTCATCTACAGTAACATCTTACTCATCAATGCCACCTTCATCTACAGTAACATCTTACTCATCAATACCACCTTCATCTACAGTAACATCTTACTCATCAATGCCTCCTTCATCCACAGTAACATCTTACTCATCAATACCACCTTCATCTACAGTAACATCTTACTCATCAATACCCACCTTCATCTACAGTAACATCTTACTCATCAATGCCTCCTCCTTCATCTAATGCAGTAACATCTCATCAATGCCACATCTACAGTAACATCAATACCTCCTTCATCTACAGTAACATCTTGCTCATCAATACCACCTTCATCCACGGTAACATCTTACTCATCAATACCACCTTCATCTACAGTGAACATCTTACTCATCAATACCTCCTTCATCTACAGTAACATCTTACTCATCAATACCTTTCATCAATATCTTACTCATCAATACCACCTTCATCCACAGTAACATCTTACTCATCAATACCACCTTCATCTGCAGTAACATCTTACTCATCAATGCCCACCTTCATCTACAGTAACATCTTACTCATCAATACCACCTTCATCTACAGTAACATCTTGCTCATCAATACCACCTTCATCTACAGTAACATCTTACTCATCAATACCACCTTCATCTACAGTAACATCTTACTCATCAATACCACCTTCATCTACAGTAACATCTTACTCATCAATACCACCTTCATCTACAGTAACATCTTACTCATCAATACCACCTTCATCTACAGTAACATCTTACTCATCAATACCACCTTCATCTACAGTAACATCTTACTCATCAATACCACCTTCATCCACAGTAACATCTTACTCATCAATACCACCTTCATCTACAGTAACATCTTACTCATCAATACCACCTTCATCTACAGTAACATCTTACTCATCAATACCACCTTCATCTACAGTAACATCTTACTCATCAATACCACCTTCATCTACAGTAACATCTTACTCATCAATACCACCTTCATCTACAGTAACATCTTACTCATCAATACCACCTTCATCTACAGTAACATCTTACTCATCAATACCACCTTCATCAAAAACCACCTACAGTAACATCTTACTCATCAATACCACCTTCATCTACAGTAACATCTTACTCATCAATACCACCTTCATCCACAGTAACATCTTATCTGCCATCAATAACATCACCTTCATCTACAGTAACATCTTGTCATCTCATCAACGGTAACCTTCTTCATCTACAGTAACATCTTACTCATCAATACCACCTTCATCTACAGTAACATCTTACTCATCAATACCACCTTCATCTACAGTAACATCTTACTCATCAATACCATCCTTCATCTATCTATCAATACCACCTTCATCTACAGTCTCTTACTCATCAATACCACCTTCATCTACAGTAACATCTTACTCATCAATACCACCTTCATCTACAGTCATCACATCTTACCTATCAATACCACCTTCATCCACAGTAACATCTTATATCATCAATACCACCTTCTTCATCAATACCACATCTAATCAATACCACCTTCATCTACAGCAACATCTTACTCATCAATACCTCCTTCATCTACAGTAACATCTTACTCATCAATACCACCTTCATCTACAGTAACATCTTATCAATCCATTCATCTACAGCAACATCTTACTCATCAATACCACCTTCATCTACAGCAACATCTTAACATCTTACAGTAACATCTTACTTGCATCAATACCATCTACCATCTCATCTTCATCTACAGCAACATCTTACTCATCAATACTCCTTCATCTACAGCAACATCTTACTCATCAATACCGCCTTCATCCACAGTAACATCTTACTCACCAGCACCACCTTCATCTACAGTAACATCTTACTCACCAGCACCACCCTGGCCTGCTCAGTTACCAATACTCACCGCCGTCTGTGTACAATCACCATGTTTAATTCAATTTTAAGGTACTTCCCCCATATAGTCATTGTTGAGCATTGCAGCTAACAGTTTTCAGGGTTGATGTAAAAATACTAAAATGTAAACAAGATATTACTGAATTGTACGTGCATATCGTACCTGTTAACCTTATCAAGCAACTAAACGTAAAAAGTATGTATGATATGAAAACATCGTTTCATCTTTAACAAGTAGAATAACACCATCTTAAAAACACCTTCTTACCAAGCGTCGCTGTTAATATTCCAGGGTCATTATTTCCATAGCCCGTAAACATAACATTACGAGGTAAGCTCGTCTTGCACAGGACGTTTACACGCCTTTCTTTCAGAGGGGTTCTTTGCCAACACACAAATAAGTAGTAAAGACGAGAGGCGCGACAATGCTAATCCACTGCGAAAGCTGGTGTCATAATTGAGGGTAGAAGGCTGGTGTATCGTGTGTACGAGTCTGCACCAAACCTGAAGAAGTTGATCTGCTATAACAAGTTTGGGTGATATGGCGCCGAGGCGTTGGCATCATACTTGAAGCTACCCCCCATCGAGATGAAGCTGGAACTTGAGGTAGGTAGAAGGGCGAGAGAGTATTAGCTCGCTCGTGTCACTTCTCCCTGATTACGCTCAGATTGACAATGACGGGCTACCATCTAAACCGGCCCGGGGGCACGTCGTGGACGACACAGTGGCGACGCAGGGGCCCCGCTACACCTCGTAGGAGCAGACGACACGAAAGTGTTTCGATATGGCACGAGCTGTTGTGGAGGTAGCTTCCAGCCAAACTCTTGACTCGAGACTCCACGGTGGAATGCGATCTCGGAGATGTCCGGAAATGATTATGGAATAGCAGTCGCCATGTAGATGTGTACACGGAATGTTAGCTATCTGGCAGGGCCAGACGTGGGGAGTGAGTGCTGTTGTGAGATGGGTGCTAAGTCGTGGAATAATAGTGTCTGGTAGTCATGGAGATATGGTATCAGGTTGTCATGGAGACGTGGTGTAGGACACCTGGTGTCAGATCGTCGTAGTGTCATGGCAGCAGGGACTTAAGAGATCACGGTTTCAGATGACCAAGGAAGTATGGTCAAGGACTGAGTGAGTTTAGTTTTACGCCGCACTCAGCAGTATTCCAGCTATATGGCGGCAGTCTGCAAGTAATCGAGTCTGGACCAGACAATCCAGTGATCAATAGCATGAGAATAGATCTATGCAACTGGGATACGATGACATGTGTCAACCAGGTCAGCGAGCCTGACCACCCGATCAAGTTAGTCGCCTCTTACTATATAGTAAACGAAGGCATCGGTGAGTCAGGTAGTATTGTAATTTGCGAAAGGTTGTCAATGGGTCCTGCTGTCTCATAGCCAAGGTGTCATGGCGTCAATTAGTCAGTGAGTATTGTATTTTGCAGTGAAGAAGTCAATCTGTAGAGTGGTGAAGTTGTGTCGTGGTGTCAGGTAGTCAGAACTCCTGGTGTCAGCAGGTTGTCAAGGCGTCAATGTATGGTGGTGTCAGGTTGTCAAAGAGTCACGATATCCAGGCCGTGAAAGAATCGTGGTTAATAATGGTTAACGATTATGAAAGCGATTGGTGTCAGGAGGTTCTCAAGAAATCGAGTCGTAATGGTATAAGGAACGTACTCGGTTTGAGGTAGTCATGACGACGTGGTGTCAGGCAGTCAAGGATAGTGGTGTCAGACTGTCAAGGATAGTGATGTCAGACTGTCAAGGATAGTGGTGTCATACAGTCAAGGATAGTGGTGTCAGTCTGTCAAGGATAGTGGTGACAGACTGTAAAATACAGTGGTGACAGGAAGTCAAGGAAAGTAGTGTTCAGACAGTGAAGGATAGTGGTGTCATACAGTCAAGGATAGTGGTGTCAGACAGTCAGGATAGTGGTGTCAAACTGTTAAGGATAGTGGTGTCAGACTGTTAAGGATAGTGGTGTCAGACTGTCAAGGATAGTGATGTCAGACTGTCAAGGATAGTGGTGTCAAACTGTTAAGGATAGTGGTGTCAGACTGTTAAGGATAGTGGTGTCAGACTGTCAAGGATAGTGATGTCAGACTGTCAAGGATAGTGGTGTCATACAGTCTAGGATAGTGGTGTCAGTCTGTCAAGGATAGTGGTGTCAGACTGTTAAGGATAGTGGTGTCAGACTGTCAAAGATATTGAAGACAGACTGTCAAGTACAGTGGTGTCAGACAGTCAAGGATAGTCGTGTCAGACTGTCAAGGACAGTGGTGTCAAACTGTTAAGGATAGTGGTGTCAGACTGCCAAGTATAGTGGTGTCAGACTGTCAAGGATAGTGATGTCAGACTGTAAAGTACAGTGGTGACAGGAAGTCAAGGAAAGTGGTGTTCAGACAGTGAAAGATAGTGGTGGCAGACAGTCAGGATAGTGGTGTCAAACTGTTAAGGATAGTGGTGTCAGACTGTTAAGGATAGTGGTGTCAGACTATCAAGAGTATTGAAGACAGACTGTCAAGTACAGTGGTGTCAGACAGTCAAGGATAGTGGTGTCAGACTGTCAAGGACATTGGTGTCAAACTGTTAAGGATAGTGGCGTCAGACTGCCAAGGATAGTGGTGTCAAACTGTCAAGTACAGTGGTGTCAGACTGTTAAGGATAGTGGTGTCAGACTGCCAAGCATAGTGGTGTCAGACTGTCAAGGATAGTGGTGTCAAACTGTCAAGTACAGTGGTGCCAGACAGTCAAGGATAGTGGTGTCAGGCAGTCAAGGATAGTGGTGTCAGACTGGCAAGTATAGTGGCGTCAAACAGCCGAGGACAGTGGTGTCATAGAGTCAAGGATAGTGGTGTCAGACAGTCAAGGATAGTGGTGTCAGACTGTCAAGGATAGAAGTGTCAGACGGTTAAGGATAGTGGTGTCAGACTGTCAAGGATAGTGGTGTCAGACTGTCAAGTACAGTGGTTTCAGGCAGTTAAAGTATAGTGGTGTTCAGACAGTGAAGGATAGTGGTGTCAGTCAGTCAAGGTTAGTGGTGTCAGTCAGTCAAGTACAGTGGTGTCAGGCAGACAAGAATAGTGGTGTTCAGACAGTGAAGGATAGTTGTGTCAAACAGTGAAGCATAGTGGTGTCAGACTGTCAAGGATGGTGATGTCAGACTGCCAAGTACAGTGGTGTAAGGCAGTCAAGGATAATGGTGTTCAGATAGTGATGGATAGTGGTGTCAGACAGTGAAGGGTAGTGATGTCAGACTGTCAAGGATAGTGATGTCAGACTGTGAAGGATAGTGTGTCAGGCAGTCAAGGATAGTGGTGATCAGACAGTCAAGGATAGTGGTGTCAGACAACCAAGGATAGACTGTCAAGGATAGTGGTTGCAGGCAGTCATGTGATCAGACTGTTGCCAGGGTATGGTGGTACTGGGCGTCGTAGTGTCAGTTGATAAAATGATATTGGTTTCAGAGAGTAAAGGAATCATGGTGTCAGGTAGTAAAGTGGTGTTGGTGTCAGATGGTAAAGGGGGCACGGTGTCAAGTAGTGATGTGGTATTTGTGTCAGATAGTAAAGGAGTCACAGTATCACGGTGGTAGTGAGGTGGTCTTGTGTCAGATAGTAAAGGAGTCACGGTGGTACTGAGAAGGTCTGGTGTCAGATAGTAAAGGAGTCACGGTGGTACTGAGAAGGTCTGGTGTTAGATAGTAAAGGAGTCACGGTATCTGGTAGTGAAGTGGTCTTTGTGTCAGCAAAGGAGTCACGGTATCTGGTAGTGAAGTGGTCTTTGTGTCAGATAGTAAAGGAGTCACGGTGGTACTGAGAAGGTCTGGTGTCAGATAGTAAAGGAGTCACGGTATCACGGTGGTAGTGAGGTGGTCTGGTGTCAGATAGTAAAGGAGTCACGGTATCTGGTAGTGAAGTGGTCTTTGTGTCAGACAGTAAAGGAGTCACGGTGGTACTGAAAAGGTCTGGTGTCAGATAGTAAAGGAGTCACGGTGGTACTGAGAAGGTCTGGTGTCAGACAGTAAAGGAGTCACGGTATCTGGTAGTGAAGTGGTCTTTGTGTCAGACAGTAAAGGAGTCACGGTGGTACTGAGAAGGTCTGGTGTCAGATAGTAAAGGAGTCACGGTGATACTGAGAAGGTCTGGTGTCAGACAGTAAAGGAGTCACGGTATCTGGTAGTGAAGTGGTCTTTGTGTCAGACAGTAAAGGAGTCACGGTGGTACTGAGAAGGTCTGGTGTCAGATAGTAAAGGAGTCACGGTGGTACTGAGAAGGTCTGGCGTCAGACAGTAAAGGAGTCACGGTATCTGGTAGTGAAGTGGTCTTTGTCAGACAGTAAAGGAGTCACGGTGGTACTGAGAAGGTCTGGTGTCAGATAGTAAAGGAGTCACGGTGATACTGAGAAGGTCTGGTGTCAGACTGTAAAGGAGTCACGGTATCTGGTAGTGAAGTGGTCTTTGTGTCAGACAGTAAAGGAGTCACGGTGGTACTGAGAAGGTCTGGTGTCAGATAGTAAAGGAGTCACGGTATCTGGTAGTGAAGTGGTCTTTGTGTCAGATAGTAAAGGAGTCACGGTATCACGGTGGTAGTGAGGGTGGTCTTGTAAAAGGTCAGACAGGTGGTAGTGAGGTGGTCTGGTGTCGGTGGTCACGGTATCTGGTAAAGGTCTGGTGTCAGATAGTAAAGGAGTCACGGTGGTACTGAAAAGGTCTTGTGTGTCAGATAGTAAAGGAGTCACGGTGGTACTGAGAAGGTCTGGTGTCAGACAGTAAAGGAGTCACGGTATCTGGTAGTGAAGTGGTCTTTGTGTCAGACAGTAAAGGAGTCACGGTGGTACTGAGAAGGTCTGGTGTCAGATAGTAAAGGAGTCACGGTGATACTGAGAAGGTCTGGTGTCAGACAGTAAAGGAGTCACGGTATCTGGTAGTGAAGTGGTCTTTGTGTCAGACAGTAAAGGAGTCACGGTGGTACTGAGAAGGTCTGGTGTCAGATAGTAAAGGAGTCACGGTGGTACTGAGAAGGTCTTGCGTCAGACAGTAAAGGAGTCACGGTATCTGGTAGTGAAGTGGTCTTTGTGTCAGACAGTAAAGGAGTCACGGTGGTACTGAGAAGGTCTGGTGTCAGATAGTAAAGGAGTCACGGTGATACTGAGAAGGTCTGGTGTCAGACTGTAAAGGAGTCACGGTATCTGGTAGTGAAGTGGTCTTTGTGTCAGACAGTAAAGGAGTCACGGTGGTACTGAGAAGGTCTGGTGTCAGATAGTAAAGGAGTCACGGTGGTAGGGAGAAGGTCTTGTGTCAGATAGTAAAGGAGTCACGGTATCACGGTGGTAGTGAGGTGGTCTTGCGTTAGACAGTAAAGGAGTCACGGTGGTACTGAAAAGGTCTGGTGTCAGATAGTAAAGGAGTCACGGTGGTACTGAGAAGGTCTTGTGTCAGGTAGTAAAGGAGTCACGGTGGTACTGAGAAGGTCTGGTGTCAGACAGTAAAGGAGTCACGGTATCTGGTAGTGAAGTGGTCTTTGTGTCAGACAGTAAAGGAGTCACGGTGGTACTGAGAAGGTCTGGTGTCAGATAGTAAAGGAGTCACGGTGGTACTGAGAAGGTCTGGTGTCAGACAGTAAAGGAGTCACGGTATCTGGTAGTGAAGTGGTCTTTGTGTCAGAAAGTAAAGGAGTCACGGTGGTACTGAGAAGGTCTGGTGTCAGATAGTAAAGGAGTCACGGTGGTACTGAGAAGGTCTGGTGTCAGATAGTAAAGGAGTCACGGTATCTGGTGGTGAAGTGGTCTTTGTGTCAGAAAGTAAAGGAGTCACGGTGGTACCGAGAAGGTCTGGTATCAGATAGTAAAGGAGTCACGGTGGTACTGAGAAGGTCTGGTGTCAGATAGTAAAGGAGTCACGGTATCTGGTAGTGAAGTGGTCTTTGTGTCAGACAGGAGTAAAGGAGTCACGGTGGTACGGTGGTACTGAGAAGGTCTGGTGTCAGACAGAAAAGGAGTCACCGTATCTGGTACTGAAGTGGTCTTTGTGTCAGATAGTAAAGGAGTCACGGTGGTACTGAGAAGGTCTTGTGTCAGATAATAAAGGAGTCACGGTATCACGGTGGTAGTGAGGTGGTCTTGCGTCAGACAGTAAAGGAGTCACGGTGGTACAAGTAGTCTGAAGATAGTAAAGGAGTCATTGAGAAGGTCTTGTGTCAGATAATAAAGGAGTCACGGTATCACGGTGGTAGTGAGGTGGTCTTGCGTCAGACAGTAAAGGAGTCAGGGTGGTACTGAGAAGGTCTGGTGTTAGATAGTAAAGGAGGCATGGTGTGATGTACTGAAGTGGTCTTTGTGTCAGTAAAGGAGTCACGGTATCTGGTAGTGAAGTGGTCTTTGTGTCAGATAGTAAAGTAGTCACGGTTTCAGGTAGTGAAGGATTCACGGTATCAGATAGTAAAGGAGTCCCACTGTCAGGTTGTAAAGGATTCACGGTAGTGGAGTGGTCTTGGTTGTAAAGGAGTCACGGTATCAGGTACGTGATCAGGTAGTGAAGGAGTCACGGTGTCAGGTAGAGAAGTGGTCCTGGCCTCATATAAATGTAGGTTGGAAGGAAATAAAAGAACCATTGTTTCAAGTTCTCAAGACTGACAGTCTTGGTCTTTAATGCAGTCACGGTTCCCGGTGTCACGCTGTCAAGAAGCTATGGTTACAGGTAGTAGAGTGAACCTCCTGGTGTCAAGTAGTAGAATGTTTTTCCTGGTGTCAGGCAATACAATGGTCCTCCTGGTCTCAGTTGGTAGAGAGGAATTCAGGTAGTAGAGTAAAGGTGTCAGGTAGCAGAGGACTTCTAGGTGTCAGGAGTCGTGTCGTGTTGTCAACTACTCACAGTGGCGTTGGTCCAGCTAGCCAAGGAGCAATGGAGTCGAGTGGGAAAGATGCCTGGCAACATGGTAATAAGGGCCTCGGTGTTAAAGACAGTCCAGCAGCTGTCATGTCAAGTAGTCATGGTCTCACACAGTCAAAGCTTCGTGGTGTCACGCAGAAAGTGTCGTGGTGTCAGCCTACAGAAGTGGTCGTGGTGCAGACAGAGGGTCACGGAGTGGTAGTGTCAGATTGTTCGGATGTCGGGTTGTTACTCATGTGAGGGAGTCAAAGAATCGTGATGTCTGGCAGTCAGGGCGTAGTGGAGTCACACAGTCAGGGTGTTGCGGTGTCAGAGTCACTGTCACATAGTCAATGCGCCTTGGTGTCACACAGTTAGGGCGTCGTGTTGTCGAAAATAAAATTTTGAGGTACCCAGACCACTATGGTATCACACTTCGGGGCGTCATGTTGACAGTATTCAAGTAATCATAATGTGAGTTAGTCAGGGCGTTGTGGTATCACATTTCGGGGCGTCATGTTGACAGTAGTCAAGTAATCATAATGTGAGTTAGTCAGGGCGTTGTGGTATCACATTTCGGGGCGTCATGTTGACAGTAATCAAGTAATCATAATGTGAGTTAGTCAGGGCGTTGTGGTATCACATTTTTGGGCGTCATGTTGACAGTAGTCAAGTAATCATGATGTGAGTTAGTCAGGGCGTTGTGGTATCACATTTCGGGGCGTCATGTTGACAGTAATCAAGTAATCATAATGTGAGTTAGTCAGGGCGTTGTGGTATCACATTTCGGGGCGTCATGTTGACAGTAATCAAGTAATCATAATGTGAGTTAGTCAGGGCGCTGTGGTATCACATTTCGGGGCGTCGTGTTCACAGTAGTCAAGTAATCATAATGTGAGTTAGTCAGGGCGTTGTGGTATCACATTTCGGGGCGTCATGTTGACAGTAATCAAGTAATCATAATGTGAGTTAGTCAGGGCGTTGTGGTATCACATTTCGGGGCGTCATGTTGACAGTAGTCAAGTAATCATAATGTGAGTTAGTCAGGGCGTTGTGGTATCACATTTCGGAGCGTCATGTTGACAGTAATCAAGTAATCATACTGTGAGTTAGTCAGGGCGCTTGGGTATCACATTTCGGGGCGTCATGTTGACAGTAATCAAGTAATCATAATGTGAGTTAGTCAGGGCGCTGTGGTATCACATTTCGGGGCGTCATGTTGACAGTAATCAAGTAATCATAATGTGAGTTAGTCAGGGCGTTGTGGTATCACATTTTTGGGCGTCATGTTGACAGTAATCAAGTAATCATAATGTGAGTTAGTCAGGGCGTTGTGGTATCACATTTCGGGGCGTCATGTTGACAGCTGACAGGGCGTAGTCAAGTAATCATAATCATAATGTGATGTAGTCAGGGCGCTGTGGTATCACATTTCGGGGCGTCATGTTGACAGTAATCAAGTAATCATAATGTGAGTTAGTCAGGGCGATGTGGTATCACATTTCGGGGCGTCATGTTGACATTACATAATCAAATGTAAGTCATAATGTGAGTTAGTCAGGGCGCTGTGGTATCACATTTCATTTCGAGGGCGTCATGTTGACAGTAATCAAGTACTCATAATGTGAGTTAGTCAGGGCGTTGTGGTATCACATTTTTGGGCGTCATGTTGACAGTAATCAAGTTCTCATAATGTGAGTTAGTCAGGGCGTTGTGGTATCACATTTCGGGGCGTCAAGCTGACAGTAGTCAAGTAATCATAATGTGATGTAGTCAGGGCGCTGTGGTATCAGATTTCGGGGCGTCATGTTGACAGTAATCAAGTAATCATAATGTGAGTTAGTCAGGGCGATGTGGTATCACATTTCGGGGCGTCATGTTGACATTAGTCAAGTAATCATAATGTGAGTTAGTCAGGGCGCTGTGGTATCACATTTCGGGGCGTCATGTTGACAGTAATCAAGTAATCATAATGTGAGTTAGTCAGGGCGTTGTGGTATCTCATTTTTGGGCGTCATGTTGACAGTAATCAAGTAATCATAATGTGATGTAGTCAGGGCGCTGTGGTATCACATTTCGGGGCGTCATGTTGACAGTAATCAAGTAATCATAATGTGAGTTAGTCAGGGCGTTGTGGTATCACATTTCGGGGCGTCAAGCTGACAGTAGTCAAGTAATCATAATGTGATGTAGTCAGGGCGCTGTGGTATCACATTTCGGGGCGTCATGTTGACAGTAATCAAGTAATCATAATGTGATGTAGTCAGGGCGCTGTGGTATCACATTTCGGGGCGTCATGTTGACAGTAATCAAGTAATCATAATGTGAGTTAGTCAGGGCGTTGTGGTATCACATTTCGGGGCGTCATGTTGACAGTAATCAAGTAATCATAATGTGAGTTAGTCAGGGCGTTGTGGTATCATATTTCGGGGCGTCATGTTGACAGTAGTCAAGTAATCATAATGTGAGTTAGTCAGGGCGTTGTGGTATCATATTTCGGAGCGTCATGCTGACAGTAGTCAAGTACTCATAATGTGAGTTAGTCAGGGCGTTGTGGTATCACATTTCGGGGCGTCATGTTGACAGTAATCAAGTACTCATAATGTGAGTTAGTCAGGGCGTTGTGGTATCACATTTCGGGCGTCATGTTGACAGTAATCAAGTAATCATAATGTGAGTTAGTCAGGGCGTTGTGGTATCACATTTCGGGGCGTCATGTTGACAGTAGTCAAGTAATCATAATGTGAGTTAGTCAGGCGTTGTGGTATCATATTTCGGGCGTCATGCTGACAGTAGTCAAGTACTCATAATGTGAGTTAGTCAGGGCGTTGTGGTATCACATTTCGGGGCGTCATGTTGACAGTAGTCAAGTACTCATAATGTGAGTTAGTCAGGGCGTTGTGGTATCACATTTTTGGGCGTCATGTTGACAGTAATCAAGTAATCATAATGTGAGTTAGTCAGGGCGCTGTGGTATCACATTTCGGGGCGTCATGTTGACAGTAGTCAAGTAATCATAATGTGAGTTAGTCAGGGCGTTGTGGTATCATATTTCGGGCGTCATGTTGACAGTAATCAAGTAATCATAATGTGAGTTAGTCAGGGCGCTGTGGTATCACATTTCGGGGCGTCATGTTGACAGTAGTCAAGTAATCATATTGTGAGTTAGTCAGGGCGTTGTGGTATCACATTTTTGGGCGTCATGTTGACAGTAATCAAGTAATCATATTGTGAGGTAGTCAGGGCGCTTGGGTATCACATTTCGGGGCGTCATGTTGTCACACATTCAGGATGCTGTGTTGTCAGCTAGTCAAGGAGTCAAATAATCGTGATATGGGGAGGACGTCGAAGTGTAGCACTGTCAGATCGTTGTGTTGTAACACAGTCAGGGCCTCGGCTCGTGAGAAGTCTTTGAGTCATGATGTATTTAGAAAGGCTTGACAGACCCGCGTTATTTAAGAAACAAATCATCAACTTTCGGCCAGAACGTATTTTTTACAGAAGCTCAAACGTACATATTCAACAGAAGACATGTACATTCTGTACTTCGTACTGATGGCTTCATTAATACAATATATCAAAATGGTCGCTTGAAGTAAACATTTATCTGAAAAGTCTGCCTTTTCTCTGTAAACCAAGCGCTTAAACAGCTTAATCTAATAGAGGTTCCTCTTGCGAAGGGACAATATACATCCCACTGTCAATACTGAAGGCAGTAAGCGCCGATAATTTTATTGCAATCAGTTCCTGTCGGGTACCCATCTACTGCTGACTTTGGTTGCCAAGCTCTGTGAATTAGCGTGAGTCAAGGTCTTTGATGTCTTGATCACAGTTCCTGGAAACAAATGTGCAATTAATTCGTGGTTTCGTTCAGACCCTAAGGAAATCTAGACTTGCTCCATTTAGGGTTTTAACATTGCAACTCGTGAAGGTCCGGGTTAGAGAGAACCTTCTGTAACCCATGCTTGTCGTAAGAGGCGACTAACGGGATCGGGTGGTCAGCCTCGCTGGCTTGGTTGACACATGTCATCGGTTCCCAATTGCGCAGGTCGACGCTCATGTTGTTGATCATTGGATTGACTGATCCAGACTCGATTATTTACAGACCGCCGCCATATAGCTGGAATATTGCTGAGTGCGGCGTAAAACTAAATTCACTCACTCACTTTAACATTACAAGAAGGGCTATGCAGTAGGCAAAATAATGTGGTTCAGGGACTGAGAAAGACTAGGTCTCAGCTGGGAGGTGGCCGTTGCTGCGTTGTATCTGGTTTTAGTGACAGGTTTTAGTGATGCGTTCAGCACGACAGCTTCCGGAGTTTGTGACTCGATGGTCACTCCGAAGTCTGGGGTTCGATTCCATTAATCCGTACATGAAGCCCATAACTTGCCTCCTGGCGGTATTATTGCTAACTGAGGCTTAAACCCTGTACTCAGTCGCAGACTGACTGTCAGCTCAACTGACTCACTCACTGTGGAGTTCTTGGATTCAAACCCCAGAAAACCTCTGATAATAACTCTCGATTTGTCAGCGCAATTCCCATAACTACAAACCTATAATCCATGGGTATCTTCAAGTATTCCTCCAACACTGAAGTGACATGATATCCGAAATGCTTTCAAAGCGGCGAAAAAAGATACTACGGTTATAACGAACTCAAAGGGACCTATAATTCTAGTTTCGTTATATCCGTATTTCGTAATACGTATTTAAACTGAAACATACAGCAAGGTGTCGGGTCAAAGAAACAGGTCTTTATATCCGTCACTTCGGTATAAGCATGTTCGTTCATTAGTCACGTGGTTTGCTGTGTGTACAAAATGCTGACTAATGGAATTTAGCTCATTCACCCCCTCACATTTGTATTGTAGTCCCAGGGCTGGATAGATCCCACTAAAGAGAGGATTTCATTTCATATTTGTAAGGGGCGGTTTGGTAGCCTAGCAGTTAAAGCGTTCGCTCGTCAGGCTGAAGACCCGGGTTCGATTCCCCACATGGGTACAATGTGTGACGCCCATTTCTGGTGTCCCCCGCCGTGATATTGCTGGAATATTGCTGAAGGCGGCGTAATATTAAACTCACTCACTCATTCATATTTGTTACGAGTGGTTTGTCTGGTCCGGACACAATACCTGACATATCCCCTAGACATAACTGTCGCAATCATGGCGTAAATCACGATATCACACTCACTCACTGCAGATGGTAGTCTGCTGAAGGAACGAGGTGGGTGGGGTAGCCTAGTGGTTGAAGCGTTAGCTCTTCATTCCGAAGACTCGGGTTCGATTCCCTTAAAAGGTAGAACGTTCGATGCCCATTTCTGCTGTCGGCGGCGCAAAAGACTATTCAGTCACTCTGAAGGAATTAAGACAACACGTACAACCAGTCAGCATTGTTCAACACATACACCCGTGCAACATTACTGTGACAATTATATCAATGGATCGCAGAGAGAGGACACCAGGTGTTCTAGAAGAGGGTAAGAAATTACGTCCACTTAAGTCCTGTTATTGACGTATCCACGGCCACGTTTGTTTTAGGTTAAAATACCTGTGATACGGGTTAGAATTGATCTGCAGTAACCCACGCTTGTCGTAAGAGGTAATTAACGGGATCGGGTGGTCAGGCTCGTTGACTTGGTCGACACATGTCATTTTATCCCAACTGCGTAGATCGATGCTCATGATGTTGATCACTGGATTGTCTATTCCTGACTGGATTATTTACAGACCAGCGTTATATGGATATGGCTGGAACATTGCGGCGGTAAACAACAACCAACCATAAACAATACATGTGAGGTGAGGTGGGATGAGGTGAGGTGAGGTGAGGTGAAATTGGGTTTTACCTCGTGCTAGAGAATATTTCGCTCATATGACGACGTGCATGCGTGTGTATGTGTGTGTGGCTGCTTGTACTAGCCCAGACTGAAGCTGGTTTTATAGTGCTAGCCCACTGAGATACCATGCCGCAGTGAAGCATGAATACCCCACTCAGACACATTATACTGACTCCGAGCCGACCAGTCCTTGTTGTACCCATTAATGCCGAGCGCCAGGCAGGTACCAACAAGTACTATATTTTAACGTCTTTTGGTATGACGCGGTTGGGGATCGAACCCGCAACCTTCCGCTCTCCGGGCGGACGCTCTAACCACTACACCACAGAGGCGGTCGAACAATACATGTGTTCATGTTTGCGTAATCGCATCTATTCAAACGTAACACATGGATAGTGCTATCAATACCTTTCATATGTATCACTTCATCCACTCGAGATCTTACTTTCTTTGCTGGTGGTGTAAGGTGTGCATTTGAAGAAACATACGTCAATCATTTGACATCAAATGACGTCACATCCGGTAACTGGGCCACTCAAGAGAGACAGTAATCTTGCCTATCATCGACTTGAAGGAGACACTTAACTTGACAACGATACAGTCTCTGTTATACGTAAGAGTAAAGAATTTTCGCTTCTAGCGATTTGAACGCTAAGACATTTTGACAATGTGTAAGCTTTTCGAAAAAGCTGGCTTTAATATTTGACGTCCTCTTGTAAAGAAACCAACCATATTACGTAATGTCAATTAGGATTCAGGTTTAAAGGCGTTAAGTTATTTTTATTAATTACGCTAAGTTAGTATTTTATTTTACCGTTCATAATCTATGGCTATGGCTAGTGAGAGGGACGTGTTGATGTCGATTTACATTCTCCATGCTTCTCCATAAAAATCATCATCACCCCCATAGCCATATATCTGGAACGGTCCCTTATATATTTTTAAAATTCCATATTATGCAATCTGCAAATGTCGATATGATTAAGAATGTTTCTTTATTCTTATATAATGTACAAATTAGAATTAAGAGCAGAACATTTTTATAAATCATTGTGTACCATTCATGTGATTCATGTGTGTTGTCTTGCAGGGGCGGATACAGCTTTTGAGAAATGGGGGGTGGACTCTCTGGAAAAAGAAGGGGTGCACACTTCATTTTCACGAGACTTTCAAAGGTCATTTAATAAACGTTCAGGACAAAGGTGGGGTGTGGGGTGTGTGTGTGTCTTTAACGTCATGTGTTACAGAATATACAATTTTCACTGATACAGGAATGTTTAATATATCATTTACTTAGGGAATATACCAAAAACATGCATGTAAATTTAAGGGATTCAAACATGTGTACTGAAATATGGATCATTTATTTATGCACAATGCCCTGCAATGAAATATGATTCTATTATATAATTGTTCCCCACTAAACACATACTAATTCTCTATCGCCAACAGAAATTTCATTTTCTGTTAAAGATTTCCCAGCCACTTATATCAAATATATTTGCTGGAATCAAATTCTGAGTAAAATGGTACTCTTGTGCCAAGTTTGTTCCAGAGAGCTTAATAAAGCCACATGAAACTCAAGTCTCATTTCACATAGACGTTCGTTGTTGTTGTTTGTTTGTTTGTTTAATGTCGCACTCAGCAATATTCCAGCAATATAACGGATGTCTGTAACCACTCAGCAATATTCCAGCAATATAACGGATGTCTGTAACCACTCAGCAATATTCCAGCAATATAACGGATGTCTGTAACCACACGAAAGGACTTTTGTCTTGTTTTGTTTTATATTTTTGTGCTCGCCAAATATGGTTCTGGATTTGTTTTTCGTGTTAGTTTCACTTCTTTTCTAACCCATTATGATATTCATGATGCATAATGCAGGTTTCACCAAAGTTTGGTTCTCTATATTTCTTCATATGAATATATTCATTTAGTATAATGGTGGATTTAGTTTGTGACTAGGAGGGAAATATAATAAACACCAAAATGTCTAAATGGTTAAATATATTTCCTGTAACAGATACTCCCCAGGAAGTTGAGAATGTAAATGTGAATGGAAACTTTTTCGACAACCAGCTAATTGGAAAGATTATGTGCGCTATGACAGTGGTTCATATCACCATCATCATCATCATCATCATCATCATCATTCCGTTTTATACGTATTAAATAGTTCAGTTATTTATCTGGTCATCGCAAGTCAAGACTAAAACCGTTCTTGAGACATACAGTTGACGATATATCCTAAAGTATGGTAAATTCTGTTCCACGAAAGCCTGTCGGCATCAAGGTTTCAAGTCTTTGAATGCCCGCCAAACACCAACAATTCCATATGTGTCAGAGCCAATTTCACTTTGATCAGAAACGATTGCCATGTCAGAAATACCTGTCTCCAAGTCATCCAGGACACAGTCAGAACTATTTTCATCTAAACACATTCGGAAGTAGGCTCAAAATACCATCACCCCTTTCTAAATCTCGGTCGTGCGTTCGCAGATCTGATTACCACACACTCTTTTGAAATCAACGCATCGCTTCGCCACAACATTCACTCGGAATTTCCCGACCGTGATGTCATTACGTCACATTCGGACAACATCGCCACCGCTCTGTTGTCGCTCGCATATCTCGGATAACACAGATATGTTACTATCAGTTGAACGTGATGTCATCACATTATCTTCGGTAATGTCCGGCAACGATCGGACATATTCCCAACTGTCGCTTTCCCTTTGGCGGACGGGCGAGGAATGCAGGCGATTTCTAAGAGCTACTGTCTCAATCCGAAGTCGTGTCTTAATCATGTCTTTATCAGATCGTCATCAGGCGATCCAGCTTCAATAGCTTCTCCATCTGCTCGTGCTCATCACCTTGCACGTGAAAACCGTGTCGCTCTTCATGACAACTGCACGGATATTACGTGGCGCGTGTTAATCACCTTGAAATACATCAAAGGAACGTATAGACCATCGCGACAGCAGAACACGGACGGGTACAAGCGGACCTGACATTGTCTGTAATTATAACCGATGATCAGAGACCAGCCCGATTAGCCTCGGGGGTCAGGCAGGTAACAAGGGGTGGGACCGGGGTTTGGACCCAATCATCCATATTAATTAGTACGTGGGTATTCATAGTTCGAGCTGTGGGGTATGATTTGGGGGTAATATATTAAGCGTCCCCGCCCCATAGAATCTAAACACGATCATGGCGTGGCGGAAAGAATAGGCATCTTGTCTTTATAGATTAGAATTGACAAATGAAAGATGTCAGATTACTAACACACATTCACAGAATAACTTTGGTGGTAAATAATGTTATAAGTTCATTGGAACCTCTATAATCAGTTCCATAGTGTGGACAAACGTACCATTAGTATATCGAATCTGTATAGTTCAAACGTTTTCAATAATAATTGTCCTGGGAGCACTTGCACAAAGCGATCTTAGCGCTACGAGTGTGTGTGTGTGTGAGTGAGTGAGAGAGTTGGGTTTTACGCTGGTTTCAGCAATATTTCAGCAATACCAGTGAGTGAGTTTAGTTTTACGCCGCACTCCGCAATATCCCAGCTATATGGCAGCGGACTGTACCTGACTTGGTTGACACATGTCATCGTATCTCAGTTGCGTAGACCGATGCTCATGCTGTTGATCATTGGATTGTATGGTCCAGACTCGATTATTTACAGACCGCCGCCATATAGCTGGAATATTGCTGAGTGCGGCGTAAAACTAAACCCACTCACTCAGCTTAGTTCTGTCCGCTTATCTAGACTTGCCTCTTTCAGGATAGAATTACGATACATCCATGGGCTTAGTATTCATGACAGCCTTGGAGAAAGGCTAAATCCCTAAAATGAAGTTTTGAATAATCTACAATTCTGAACGGTTTTCAGACCATGAGTTCACTAAACCTATTAAAAACAGAATATGTCTACCCAATTATCTCTGTCTCTGACGCGAAACGTCTTTATATGGTCATTTTATTGGGAAATTAATTTGATTGATGTAAAAATAACCTCCTTAAATATCATCACTGAGATGACCCATATTTACCAGCCATTATTAATAAAACGCCCAAAATGTTTCCAATAATTCAATCATTTAGAAAAAGCTCAACACCTCTGTACGACAAACGGGTCACATTGTCAGCACCTCTACCTCCCACAGAACGATATCGCTGTATCCCATACATCCCCCAGCGGTTCAGATCATATCGGACTCCTAACATGGTTTTCACCACACAGCACAGACAAATTGTCGTTTTTTGAGCTCCATGCCGCGTCAGGCATCCTCACCGAGGGTGGCACAGCATAAAATATAGCCCATGGCGTGGATTATTATCATGAAAGAAAATATACGTGTTTCAACCCCTCGAGGGACATGGGATTAGTCGTGTTCCAACTATTACGGCCGGTCTAGACCCAAGGCTGATAGACCGAGCAAATCATTGCTTCCTAAACGTAGTATATGGTTTTTGTAGGCAGTGATTTGAGACAACTGATTGGAATCTGGTATGGATTTTTGTTCGTTTTTAACTGGTGTGGTTTTTACAGTCAACTATATTTTTGTCTTTTTTTCTCAGCTCTTCTGTCTTGTTCTTCTTCCTCTTTCACTTCGTCTTCTTCTTCTTCTCATCCTTTGTCTCCATGGTTGAGATCAGTGAGCGAAATATCAACTGGCCCGCAAGCCCGTGGCTAGTAAAAATCCAGTCGGGCCAGTAAATCTCCACAGTGATGGATCATGCATCAAATTGCTGAAAAGCATGTGCAAATATCGTGCATATGAACAGCTGCGTTATGGTGTAAACTTTTGCTAGGAATTCGCCAATTTTCACTGATTTTCATCATTTACTGAACTCATGACAATAATCTTTTCAACGTTACGAATTTGTTTTACAATACATCAGTTCATGTGTAAACGGTACCTTTGAACAGTATAGCATATTTTGCAAAATTTAGTGTAGAACAGTTGCCTGAAGTAAGTGAGTATATTTCCATAAGTGAGTCTAAACTTTTGATGAGAAGAATATATCACTCTCTCCTACCTGTTAAGTTTTATAATACACTTTTAAATCATGCAAGATTATGGCCTGATAAAAATGTTCATCATATTAGCAGCTTAATGATGAAACCCGTGTCTACATTCAAATTTCGGGCTAGTGAAATATTTTGTAACTTTAGTAACTCTCAGGCATAGCAAGCCCGACTAGCAAAATTTGGAAACTATTTCGAACACTGGTTGAGATGACCTACGAGGCAAAGTAAACGTCATCGTAGATTCGTCACGTTCCGCAATGATGTATTTTACTTAATTTTTATATAACACCATATATCCATGACCCAGGTCGACAGTTTACGAGAAATGTTGAAATATGTTTTGTCTTTTTCTAAAGGTTGAGGTGATGTCACTTTGGGAGTGTACCTAGATATTCAGAGTACGGTTCTAAACCTCACCGTGCTGTCGGGTAGCCCGGGGTTCGATTCCCCACATGGATACAATTTGTGATACCCATTTCTGGTGTCTCCTGCCGCGATATTGCTCGAATACTGCTAAAAGCGGCGTAAAACTATACTCACTCACTCTAAACCCCATCCCAAACATGCGGAGGAGAAGTTAAGAATATCGGCATTGGTAAGTATGGCTACTTCCATGAATCATGACTGACTGACTGACTGAGTTTGGTTTTACGCCGCTTTTAGCAATATTCCAGCAACATCACGGCTTCACACATTGTACCCTTGTGGGGATTCGAGCCCGGGTCTTCGGCGTGACGAGCCAACGCTTTAACCACTAGGCTACCCCACCGCCCCCATGAATCATGAACATTCTAAACAGCTTCTGCAGAGCTGCGTACCTTGGGCGAACGAGCACCTTGTGATTGCGTGTTCGAATCTCATGTTCGTGCTAATTATTTGTATTGGTATGTCAGTAACATTCATTCGCACATATGGCGAGTGAAACGGGTCTAACATTTCAATCACTTCCTCCTACATACAGCTGTGGTAGTACGAAATTATGACTGCTATATTCTTATTATTTTGGGCGTCGTGATTACCCAATTCGCTCGTTCACGTTCTCACAAGGATGACTTTTACAAGCTTTTATGTTTATGCTGTTGCAAGCGCGCATATAGATCCTTTAGGAAAGGACTGTGTTTGTTTCAGCTGAACCGCCGGGTATACGATTGAAGAAACTTACAGTTCGATTGACAATAAATTGCAAACTTTACCAAAACATTAGTCTCCAAGACATTCCAAACGTAAGGTCCAAAACACCGCGATACCGTATCAAATACATCGCCAAGAAAGGATAACAATATATGGATGAACAACGTCTTTATTACAGCGACGTCTCTGTGTAGGTTCTAACACCATTATCAAGCAAGTATAACCTGCACAAAAACGTCGCTCTCGCTGTAGTAAAGAAGGTGTTCAACCATATACTGTTATCCTTCCTTACTGCTCCAACTTCTAAATGCCTCTCAAAGTTAAATACATCATCATCGAATAACCATTTCCGATGTGTTGCATTTTAGCTACGATCAAACATAGGTTTAAACTTTCTTTACAGGCAGTTTATGTTTGTTTAAAATATCCTTCGATTTGGAACTGTTTCGTGCAGCGTTCGAAATTAACGTCGGTCCTTAGGTCCGAAGACGACTGAAAACCTCTCGGACCCACAGCTTTTGTTTTCTGCAGGTCCTTATGGCCGACAGCTTTTTCATCCCCAATAACTAAAAGTATTATTTCCATACTAAAATATAAGGCCAACACTTTCTGATCAGGACCCACAACTTTTTATGGTTCTGGGTCCTTAGGGCCTGCAGCTTTTCAGGGTTAAGGGCAACACTGGTTTCGTGGGTAGCGTGGAAGTCTTTTCCCACGTGGTCCCATGGGTTACACTGTTGACCACCTTGACCATCACTGACCTTCTTCCTGATTTCTGGGTTGTCCTGGATGTATGTGCTAAAACAAAAAATGGTTGCTTCGGAAAGTTGTCCCCAACAGAAATTGAAACAGGTTCAAAGATTCTTTTGTTGACGCTTATTGTAATTGGTATTGTATTTCGTCATCTTTCTGAAGCTTTCGCCAGAAGGAAGAAGTTATATTCTTTGTAAAAGTAAGAAAGGGTTTGGGGAAGACTCTTGGAGACGGTGTTTCCGTGATGTCGCCGCCATCTTGGATTTTTAAAATCTTAGGTTTCACGCATACCTGTTACTCTGGGAGCGTGTTCATTGTAAGTTAAGGAGGGGTGTTTTAATAAAAGAAATACGCTATTGAATCTCCCCCGACAGCGAGCCATATTGTAAACAAAAGCAGTAGCCTTAGGCGATCGCGTGACCCGGAGCAGAAGCGAAAGGGTAATGATCCCAAACATGAGTAAAATGAATATAACAAAGGGTCTTACCCGAGAGAAACAAAGGTGGCGGACCACTCGTCTATTTGAACAAGCGACCATGCTTGTCATTATGAGCACGTGCCATAGGATATACTGACTCGCGCGTGCGCATCTGAGCTCGGTCAGGTGACAGGATACTTCAAATGTAAAGCGAGATTTAAAACGGAGCGAGTGAGGCGACAATTTGGATGCAGCCAAATCAGACTCTACCTATTAAGACCATGTACCTTTGAGAGGGGGTGGGAAGGAGGGAGGAGGGGCGGGCGTTTTCACCTGCTGTTGACAGAGGGACACCCTGCCTCCTTCTACCCCCATACAACGCGAGGATGACATTTCGTTCCCCACGCAGCACTGCCCAAACCATCCTCTATTCAACCGGAAGTGAAGCACTAATGGTTATGCTATTCGACGATGCACAAACGGGTACGGGGCGAGGGTTTAGAGAAGAATGGCCATTCGTCAAGTAGATGTTTGGGCACACTTCGACTTCATCGCGAGTAGATTAAAGAAAATATGGGTCTCAATGCGTTTTTGTTCCCCTCTTGTTGAAGCCGTCTCTCGTCCTGGCTTAAGACACCTCCGGCATGCAGGCCTTACATTTCGTGTTGGCTCCGCGGCCTTACATAGCAGTTAGTGTTAATTTGATGAGGGGGTCGCGTTCTGATTGGGACGTTTCTTCCATCTGGCGACACCGTCCTCTCCTAAACAACGACAGACGGTTTTCCTAACGCCTAATTTACTTCGCCTATCGCACCCAGACGGGCCTGTCGCGAAGCTCACCTGGAGCGTGAAAAGAGAAACGAATTGGCCCAGGATATTTAGTTCCTTGTATTTTGGACATTACACGTCACGTCTCCAGTACCATGGGTGACTTGAACTGAGCTGCTGGATCAGAGGATTGGATGTTGTATATGCATGCATATGTAAATATTGTATACGTTTGCAAAATATTTTATGACCAAAATATGAATTATTTTCTTGGGTTTTTTTTCATGCTTTAAAATAGGTGAGTTGTCTTGTAATTAAAGATAATCATATTTCGACGTTACTGAACCACTGCCCCGTTCCACAAAGACTTCGTAGCGCAAAGACAATCGTAATCTCCGTACGATAACATCGCAGTCGTTGCGCTACGGCCGTTTTGTGGAACGAAGTGCCTCTTAATTAAGTCATGTTTGGCGACTTACTAATAAGGGGAAACTAACCAGTGGATGATGTCATGAATACTCCTGGCCGTAGGGGTAAAATGACCCACAATAGTTCAGGTTTCAGTTTGTAATGGACGGTACGTGTGAAAGTCCGCTCCCTCAGGAAGTCTCTGCTCCAAGGCATGGTGTCCATTTCAAGTGGGAGGTCTAGACGTGACAATGATTGTCATGTCTGGGGATGAGACATTGCCTCCAGGTAACTTGGGCGATCTTTACCGCTGGATTGATCATGTTAAGAGTCTGACTAGCAGACAAACAAAGACTTGAATCTTTGGCTGCAATTCTCCATGGCCTAGCCGCACTTCATGACAGCCATAGGATACTGGGGGTCTGTTCTGACCTGGTGTGCTCTCCGATGCCTAAACTTATGAACCCATGAAGATTCGGGTTAGAATTGGTCTTCACCAACCCATGTTTGTCGTAAGAGGCGACTAACGGGATCGGGTGGTCAGTCTCGCTGACTTTGCTGACACATGTCATCGCATCCTTATTGCGTAGATCGATACTCATGTTGTTGATCACTGGATTGTCTGGTCCAGATTCGATTATTTACAGATCGCCGCCATATAGGTGGAATATTGCTGAGTGCAGCGTTAAACAACAAACAAACAATGTAACAATTGAAGGAGTGTGGTTTGGTGGATGGAGTGAATGCGGGGGTTCGGTGGTTCGAGCCTTTGGCTGCGTCATACCGGCGCATATTGGTACCCTGAGTTAAGTTGAAAAAGCAAGGATATGAATATTTTACTTTTGCATGGCATCTCAGTGGGCTAGCACCATAAAGCCTGCCAAATTCCGAACAATGAGTGAGTAAGTGTAGTTTTACGCCGCACTCAGCAATATTCCAGCTATATGGCGGCGGTCTGTAAATAATCGAGTCTGGACCAGACAATCCAGTGATCAACAGCATGAGCATCGATCTGCGCAATTGGGAACCGATGGCATGTGTCAACCAAGCCAGCAAGTCTGACCACCCGATCCCGTTCCAGAAGCTCGCACGCACACGCACCAGTCCTTGTTTACAAATCCATAACTGGGGCCAAGCATGTGATATTTTAATTGGCATTATCGTTTGAAGTGAGACGTGGAGACGAACAAATTCTTTGAGAATCACAACACATTATTTTCTCATCCAGCTTGTCCACTTGGCTAAATTTTAGTTGTCAACTTGATGACACAAATCTGATTCCACTTTCTCCCTGGAGACATGTAACGAGTCTGGCGATACAATATTTTACGGGGCATCTACCCCTAGCGGTATTGTTTTTCCTGATGACGTGATTTTGAACGTCATAATGTCATGACGCTATATTTTAAAATGCTGAGTTCAGCTTAATTACGTCATAGTTGTGAGACTGGTGATCGTGTATCATGTATCGTAAAATATTACGTGTTATTGGTGACATTCTGACGATATCGGGGTGGAGGTGGGGGTGGGGATTAGAGGGCGGAGGATATATTGCTCTCTTGCAAGCGTTTAACAATTCTTATCGAGTTCATTTCAGATGGTCCATGAAGTCTGAAGACGGTGTATTCTTCTATATTCCTCGGAAGGTGAGCTTTCAATTACTGTATTATAATGAAGGCAACTTCGCATAATACTCGGGTCATAGGTGGAAGTGGGTGAGTGAGTGGAAGTGGTTTCATATGTGATGACGACAGTCTGAGATCACTATTTGTCTTCACTCGTTGCCATGGCAACGGTTATTAATCAAGTATCTGATATTTGGCGAAGTTTTTTTCTTAACGTTATGAATACACACACACACACACACACACACACACACATATATATATATATATATATATATATATATATATATATATATATATCAACATATATTTCAACAGACCAAGATCTGCATCTATATATTTATATGAAAAACTGGATTTGTGGACGTGTTTTACATTGCGTGATTGAAATAATACTACATTGAATATTTACGAAGCCTGGATTACCAAAGCGAATCCTGTATTCGAAAACACGTTTGTATGATTTATTGAAATCAACAAGAATGTGTGATGTGAATTCCAGGTGTCATACCAACGGTTCGATTGTCAATTTCATCACATCATCAGCTGTTGACGTGACTGACATGTAGTGAAACATACAAGACAAGAGTTTATTATACTTGTTTGTATACCTGAATAAGGATATTTCGGTCCGCTCTGAACCTGAAACGGTAACAAAAGGACATCATTTATATCAATCAGTCAAACGTTCACAGATTTATACAGGATTTTGACATAAATACACATGTGTATATTTCACAGAAGGCAACGGTTTCGGTTGAAATGTGTACACAATACCACTGCAATAACCTTGCCAGGCATCAGTGTTCTTTAAACAATCACTCCTTTGTATATTTGAATACGTTTTAAAAACAACAATATTTCAAACAATATAGGAACCTTTTAAGGACGTATGCCGTTGTCATTACAACATCGGTTCAAACACAACTACAGCATTCCATAAACCTTTCAATAAAAAGCACTTCAGTCCCCCTGTTCTGTGCTATTAATTTGTACCTTCGTGCTTTGTCAAACTTTTAGAATGAACATTTAAACCACATCGTTATATACATACAATTCCATACATCATTGTAATACCGACTATAGAAAGTGAAATATACATTTGCCTGTTCGCAAAAGAATAAATTTCGGGGCCATTTTATATTCAGCTATCACGTTACCATGTATCGCGCAGCTGAAGTTAAACAGTTTTACAGAAATGAGTTGTGTTGCTTTCTGTTTTCAAAATGGTATATCGATGTAACTATTCTGGATTTCTATTGGGCAGGTGATTCAATTCACAGTAATTGAATTATTTCATTACTTACGGTGATACTATAAGCCATTATGCAAATGTTTTTCATTGTTACAGTGTTTCTTTTATGCATGAAACATGTAATACATTGGATAAATACACAAAACATGAGAAATGTTTTCCTATAGATATATTGATAGAACATGTCGGCAATGTACTCAAGCAGAGATCATATCAACAATGAAATATGAACTTACTCTAAACCGAAATACCATCTGAACAAACAAACAAGACAAAATCTTCGTGAACATCGTAATTATTAAAACTTGACAAGACCGCATCAAACCAAATGCGTGCTACTCATGTTAATAGGGTCTGCATGACATTCCTGTATTTTATGCCAAGTTGTTGTGAGTTTAAATCAGTCCGATGCACATTTTCTGGCTTCTGTGTCCTGTTGGTACACTTTATTATTTAAAAGTTGTAATCTTACAGTGTTTATGAGTAGCGTGTCATTCTGTATGATTGTTCAAATGCGTTAAAATAGTAAAATATTAATATAGTTTATTTTAAAATTTGTTAATATATCCTTTATTTTGTCGGATATTAGATGTTTCATTTACAAATATAGCGGATGTTTTCATCACCGTGAAAATGGTGATACGATTTGAGGATAAACTAGTTCCGCCCGGGTTTGAGACCACACAAGGAGAGAACGTTGCATGTGTTGGATAAAAACTTGAAACTGCACTTTTGTCAATCTATTTCTTTTGTTGACTATTATAATAAGTAAACTATGTGTTAGACTTAATAATGAAACTCAGCGCTGGTGCCTGGACCTGAACACGATAACGTGAGCATCTTATTTCAGTTCAAGCTCAAAATGAATATTTAGCTAATTACCCGCAAATGGTTTTGTCCCCTCACCTTTGAGGGTTTCCTGTTGTATGTACACACACGAAGCGTATTTATCTGTAATGAAAAGATCTCTCTAAATGACATTATGAATAACACTACCTAAAAATATGCCATTTCATATTTCTGTTGCATGAGACTCTTCTTGCAAGTTCGAAGGTTCTAAATATATTCTTAGTCATGAAATTGTCTATGAACTCTCCAGTGGGTATTAGACTTTTAAGAAAGAATAAAGTATTTTTTTACAAAGTTCAGTTATGTGACCATAGAGACATGTTTTGAAAGTTTTGGTAAAAACATCAAACAATTCTTTACTTTTGAATTTTTTTACTTCGCTGTAAAGGAGCCTTCTTGTCGAGACAGGCTTACGCAATGAGCTGGATAACACGGCATGTTTATGGCCATTTCGGCGCTTTATAAACGATCTGTTGAAGCAAACACCATTGGCTGGTTTTGTGTCTCTGAATACCCCTAACTTTGATTGAACTCAGTGCCTGAAGACATTGGACATTTCCTTCGGGATCCAACGAAATATATGAAAATCTTAATGAATCTTCGACAAATATGCGCGCATTAACCAGATACGCTTTTGTACAACGGGCACAAACGCCGTAAAGATCACACAGCAAAGAGGAACGGCTCACTTGAAATGTATATCGCCATGGTAACATCCACGGAAACAGACACTAAGTGTTGTTACAAGACCAGACCTGTTTCTTTGAAGTATTTAAACAAAGCAAGTAAATATACACCACCAATGTTCCAAGTCCGGAGGAAAACAGTTTATGCAAATTTGAACTAATCGTGTTGGTTCGATCCACCAATGAGCACCCTCTGGAAGGTTTATGTGCCAAATGACACGAACTCTCTCACGCGCGTGCGCAATGGGAGCACATTCAGCGAGGAATGGTTGACGTTTGGTATGAAATCAAATATGGTCGAAACACGAGGCGCTTTTATGAGACAAACAAAGCCTGTTTGTTGTTTCCGTTGATGAAACTAGCATCACTGCATTCAAGTATTATAGCAAAAGGAGACATATAAAAAATGAAAAATAGACTACCTAATTGAACAGCCACTCAGAACGTAAAAAATACACCTATGAGTTTTTTCGAAAAATCATGTTGGTCAATAGAAAACTTTTGAAAAAATATCACAGTTATTCATAGTGATCTGAGCACAATAGCTACACTTTCCGCTCTACGACCGATTCCATTAAGCTGCACAGCGAAGTCCAGTGTGGCTAACAAACAGACGAATTTCATCCATTATTTAAAATCGATATTTTACAGATCACTAATTCTGGCAAATAGTAAAGAAGGACAAAGGATTTTAATTTACCTATTTAGGAGAATATATATATTGGGGCGGTATTTTTCGCCACGGTTGGATGACAATGTATTTAATAGGCATGGGAAATTGCTACTGCGGCATTTAACTTGGGTAATGTTTGAAGAAGTCCTGGCTCAATATGTTGTGATATTAGTGAACAATTAAAACGATCTGTCCACATGCACTCATCCAACACAACAGGCCAGTGAACTGCTATGTATCAGATGTCGATTTCAATTTTGTAAATGACTGGCATGTGTTGCACATTAACGACCCTAAATTGTGATAATATCATCAGTCGTGAACACATTGCAATTAATTAATGGTAAGCATGCTCGCATGTGTTCCCCAAATCCTATCTGTTAGGATAATCATCAATAGAAGTGATACATATACAAAGTATGACGATGTAGTTGTACTGAAATTTGATAAATTCATATTTTCGCATTACGTAATCTGATCGATCGACCATAAATGCATTGTAAGTATCACTATTAATATGATTATAATCGAATACCGCTTCATTTCGCTTAATATGTATTAAACAAGTACGTTTCTAACATGATTAGAACAGAATACACCATCTCAAAACAAACCATTGACATCCTTTTGGTAAGAGCATCCCATAATGCAAATACAATTATCCTCATACTGAAATATATACTTTCATGTATTGCACAGTACATTAAAAAATATAAGTGGGTGTATATTCGTGTGTTTTTTTCACCTAACGGCGTTAAAAGTTAAAACCCCGATCATCAGGTAACTTACCTTTACTATTTACAGGTGAAACAATTTCGTGCTAAAAGTATATCTAGATTTTGCATGAAACATTGGTTATTAAGTAAACAACAACAGACACGTACTTCACTACGCTTCGCAATAGTCAGCGACAGTACTTGGTACCAAGATGTACCATGGTAAAAGATGTACAGTGTGGGTCCACCTTATTCGAAGCTGAAGACATTTTGTGATGAGAAGTTTTGGAAGTTGTTTAAAACAACGCTGAATTAGTTTTCGTTTAATTTCAAATTTAAATAACAACTCTAAAATTCAAATGACAAAGGCTGACATGTTTATATGACAAAATATATTCTTGTAGTTTTCGTTTCACTGACCCTAATTAAATTATAATTCTCAAGGAAAGGAAAACCGTAATTTACACCACAATAGAGAAGGTTTTGACGTCGTCGTATTGGAGGCCATCGTTAACACTCAGGGTTATGAAACAAAATATTTTAACAGATTTGGTTATGAAGTTTCAAAGTTCATTTATCTTTAATTGAAGTTGAATTGAAGTTGAAATTTCTGTAATTGAAGTTGAATACTGTCTGCAGGTATTTTTCTGATAGATGTTGGGTGTTCATAGTTATTCCATGGTATGTTATAAGTTATTCTGGTATTGTTTCGAGGTATTGTTGCATCGAGGAAAAAAATAATTTGGGCAACATAAAACGATGTAAATGTACACCTCACTTAAGTAAGAACATCCCAGCATTCGGGAACAATTTCAGGAATGTGGATTTCGTATAGAATTAGTTAAACATTTATACAGACGCGTATGTCATTTGTAATGTACGTCTTGTCTTCCAAAAACCAGATAAATATTGAATCAGAAACATTAGAGCCCCTTCTTGATAGCGCCTTAAATAAAATCATTTTGACACTCGATGGCAGAAATGTTAGAAATGTAGTATCGGCTTTGTTGCAGCATGGCAACTGGCGCATAAACGAATATACTCTAACAGTATCTGTTTCCAAATTCGCTACATCAGCACTTTTGTGGAGACATATACGAAGGAATGCTTCAAGTAAATGTTCGTGGTATGCAAAGAATTCATAATTATTGTCTGAATACAATGAAATAGGATATCCAATCGCTTCTTGTTAATTACTCTCGACTTGTCTTTCACAAGCAGATTGTTTTGAGTGATCTGTCGAAACAGTCGTTTTGTATTTCTCTTGCGTATACAAGGCATATAATAGAGCACGTTCAATCGTTTTAAACGGCAAGTGCAATTAAGGCGGTGGATATGGCGTTTAAAATTATTCATGAATCCTTTCAAACATTAAGATTGTTTAAATTACCCTCTCGCGTTGTTTGATTAAAGTTTTATTATCTATGGAATCTTGGTTTCACTTGGAATTATAGTGGTATTAAATATTGAAAATGGGCTTTAAATGCATTTACTAGTATTTAGTGAATATTTTGAAGGATAATGTGTGACATCAACGATAAAAGTATATTGAGTAGGTTAAACTACAAACGAAAAAAAATGATTTAATACAAATTATCTGAAACAAAAACACTAATTTTCGTTTCATACCGATTGTAACAAAACTTTATCCTCTTTTAAATTTGAATAATTAACTCGTTATAATAAATTTAGAACAATGATAAATTTGTCTTTGTGAAGTTTAAATTCTTGTTGATTCGCAAATGACGGCTTGACGAATGATGTATAATAACTCCTATTAGTAGTTGTGTCTATTCTTGTTCGTTTCCATTTTGATTCATATTACATGTTTTGTACTACATATTCTTGATCGTTTCAGTGTATCTAAACATTCTGAACGTTTTATCCTAAGCTGTTTAAACGTATTACAGATGGAAAGGGTATGGAATATAATCGCGTGGACTTCAGTAGATTCATATGAAACGGAGATTAAATTGACAATAAGTCTAAAATGATGAAACATTGAAATATATTTGTAAAGACTGAAAGCCACCCGGGGTGAGCTTTTGTTCGCCTAAAATATCAAAACGGAAGGCAACATTTCCATGTTTACATCCACCGATGAATACGACTATACATGACAGGATAAAGCTGTGAAATCAGAGCCAGCTATCAGTCAAAGCTGACATATTGAAATCAAAGCCATCAATCATTTTGAGACTTTGCTTGATGGTTATTGTTTTATCCCGATAAGGAAAATGGCATTGAATGTGTGTGTCTCTCTCTCTTTCTTTCTTTCTCTCTCTCTTCTCTCTCTCTTTCTTTCTCTCTCTGTGTTTCTGTCTTTCTCCTCTCTCTCTCTCTCTGTTTCTGTCTGTCTTTCTGTTTCTCTATCTGTGTGTGTGTCTGTGCTAGCAGGGGCGAGTTTCAAATAGTGATACAGTGACTATATCATCATGCGGAAATTTTACAATTTAATATTTTTGGAACTGACGAAGAGGAAGAATAGATCGTTTTGTGTCTCTATCAATGGATATTTCAAAATTACAGTAATGTTCTCTTTCCCACACATGCATGTCTAATGGACCCCTGACATATGACCAATTCCGTTAATATGGTTAATACGAGTGCATGAAGCCCATTTTTCGAACTTACAGATAAAATCTAATGATTAGCAAACCGGAGAACAAAGGTGAATTCAAAACCACGTGTTCAAACCATTAATATCTTCATTTACATCAGCTTCAAAATTCTTCATGAAAACATCTCAACACGGTCATTTCGACACGTTTTAGCATTATCTATACATTTAGTGTTTCTTTTACTCAAAACATGTATTTTTAAATTGATTTTTTTCCATTTATCTTATCTTTGTGTGGGATTGGATTAACATTGTCGTATTACTATAAGACCCTTATCATCCCAGTGTGGTATGAATATTCTGCTTGCTTCATGTTGTCCGTGAAATATGAGGAATATTGCCCCAAACCATCCTTATAACTACATTAAAGATTTGTTTTCATGAGCTAACATGGCTTACTGAATCACATTGAGGTGTATGACATATAGACTGATAACGGAACTTTGAGTGTTCTCGCTGTTTTTTTAAAATCGAAAATACTTACAACACAATATTTGTTACATTTATAAAATAAATGTTTAGAATGTACTAAATACTGTGATATGTATTCTTTAGAATTTATTTTATTAAAATCAACATGCCTTGTTTAAATGTAAAATAATTGAATTTGAGTCAATACAATCCCCTAATAGCATGCCCGATGCACAATAGAAACATACTCATTTAGGTTATGTTGTTTTCAACAATATGAAATTGATCCCGTTCAATAGATTGCTTCCATTATTTATCGTAAGGATTTAGTGTCACATACAATCAAGTAAATGAGTGGTTGTTTATATCGAATATTAAATGAGTTATTATGTAATAAAATAACGCAGCTCTCAATGTCTTACCAAACAAAAATATTGTCGTTACAACAAAAACTTTACACTAAATATGTAAATAAATATCTCAATAATTTCGAACATTTTCCTTTAATCCATATTTTGATATAATAAATCTATTTTTTTAGGAAACGGGTCATGAATATGTACTCACAGTAGTGGTAGAGTTACCTTGGCGCCAAATGCCGGCTTCACGTCGTTCAATCTTGATCAAAATCTAGTCAGTTTCATTCAAAGAGTCACTAAGCTATGCGTGTTTCACTGTAAGAGTGACACATGCCATGTCAATATCCAAAACATCTACATAAAACCCGTGAGCATCTGTGTCATCAATTCCACACATGCTTTGTCAATAGCAGAGTACTGTGTATTATCTATAGCATTCAGAGCAAGGCTGACACACCGAACTTCTGGGTACAGTGGACCGGAGTACCAAACTACCCCTTCAAAGTGAAACCATGGATGAATGAAAAATACTACACCCATTTAAGTACTCAATTTCACCTGTCGGCGATGTCGATTCCATTTGAAAAAATCATTCATTCGAATCAGCGTTCTTTCGTTTCAGTTAAAGAAACTAAATTTAATGAAGTCTGGTTTTAATTGGACATGAAAAGCTTGAATTTAGTGCAAACTTTAATGGATTTGTTTGGTGAATATCTGTATTATGAAATCGGAGGAGCACAAATGCTATATGATGTATTTTCCTCTTGAACGATTGCGTCTGTTGTAACAAGGTCCTTTCTTAGTTTCTTATCCATTCATGATAACCAGTTGCAAAGATTATTTCGTGTGCGACTCATAACAGGTTGATAATATAACATATTTTCAGTGCAAAGCATCGTGGTTTATTTTTGGGTTTAAACACAGTTGACGTATTTGGATGAAGTGTACCAGAGTAAAACAACATACCAGGCGTATAGTGTCATAATGGTATGAAAATTTAAAATGTCATTTTATTTACACAGGAATAATCGATTGCCAATAAACTCATAGCGATTTAATGTGTTCAAACAGCATTCATCAAGAGCTACTGAAACAAAAGGACACAGCATGTTTTTATATTTCATCGCAATAGATCCAGTCATGAAGAACTTATTTCAAAGCCCCATATATATATTAGGTTCACAATTATCGTAATTAGACAAAACGCATTCACAAAAAGAATGTCACCGACCATCCATGGAAGAATAAAACCGCTGACTTTTTTTACAATCGTTTGGGGAATCACCTATAAAGAATGATAGTTTTCACAATTTCGTCGGTAAGACACAGAAGAGCTACGGGCGTTTAGAGAGAGCACAGTAGTCATATTTTCCAGCAAAGGTTGCACGATGTATACGTGCAGGGAACCATGCCGGGGACATAGCCGTTGGCTATGTGACTTGCTCCCTTCCTCTACAGACCTCTTATTTTATATCTCAGGCCCGACCTTTGACAAAAGGGCAGTTTTAATTGACAGAACTTGCGCGGAGTTCAGCGAGACGCGCGTAGATAACTTCCGTTGCTTTCCATATTGCGGATTACATTTTGCTTACATTTTCAAAAGAACTTTAATGTAAAATTTAAATGTAAAATTAAAAAAATTATATGTGATGCTAACAGCATTATGGATGCTGCTTCCTTTGTTGGATGCACAAATATTCATATTAAAAAACGAAAAGAAAAATAGTTTTTTAAAACGCTTAAAAAATATTAAAAGGTTAAATTGATTTAAGTTAAAATATATACGATTGAGCGTGTACAACTCTTTACAAATGCTTTTTCGTTAACATATATATAAAATAAAAAGCTTATTAATGTAAATGAAACAGATTCACTTACGAACTCCTATAAGCATGAACAGTTTAAGCTTTCTGTGTGAGGCATTTTAAAAAAATGGAAGTAACTATGTTTTATCCAAATCCCATATGGTATCCTTTAAGGTTCTCAAATTAATGTATCGGTTCTGTTTTATCTTATATTTAAATTAGATCAAGCAAACATTCGTTATCATAAAGGGTGAAAATAGCCACATGAAACGGAGAAAAGTTAATATTGAATGTTTCAAGTTACAAAAGAAAGATAGATTTTCCGGCGTCAACAACTCGAGACAGCTATCACCATTCGTAGTGAAGGCGTCGCCGTGTTATATGGATATAATAAACAGTGTCATTAGAGCTTGTATAGGCCAAATAAAAACTATAAATTAAACACTGTCGCGACATACAAAACAAATAAACGCTCATGGCATCGATAAGGGAGAGAACTCAAAGTCTTTGTTATTTGAGTGATAAGTATTGAATTATCTTCTATGAGCGTCCTGTTGATAAAGATTTAATAACGTCTCGTTCATACATTTCACCGAGTCCAAGTCAAGATGAAACTACGTGAAAAGTCGATTAATTCACACCAGTACTGGAGGGGAGTGAACAAGCCACTCGCATATATTGTCTGTAGGGGTTTAAGACGCACGCACACGCGCACGCACGCACACACACAAACACACACACACACGCACATGCTATTTGTATTTTTCTCTCTAAAAACATGCAACCTAACGCAGTTGTATGCTTCTATTACACGTGACCTTTTAATCAAATGTCTATTTAACAAATTTCTGAGAAAAGTATGTGTTTGAATTCTTTTTCGACAATGCATATGACTCAAGTTTGTTTGTTCTTTCAATTTTGACATGAACAGAATTTTGTTTGTTAATGGAACTATTCTGCTGTACACATTGTACGATTAATGCATTTGCAGTTTGCAGTTTCTGTACATGTTTCATGGTCAGCTATATCAAGTTTTTTATCGAACGCTAATTCTAAACGTTTTATACATATAACATATTTCTTAGAACAATGGAGATATAAAAGATAAAAGCACGAAAATCTTGGTAACACGGTTGCGAAATGTAAACTGAAATAAATTCACTTATCAGTAAAATATCATCGCCCGTAATCCTAAATTGGTCGAATGAAAATTGAACAGAGTAAAATAGTTTCTATGTTAATGATTGAAAAAGGAGAGGCAGTGACACGCTCCCACTGTATAAAATATAACACCGGACTACTTAAATACGGAAAGTCACCTCAGTTTCTATGACGGGGAAATAAGTGGTATAGGAAGACATAAGGAGCTACAAGCACGATAGTATCAGAAAAAGCGGTGCCTGAAATCTGTAACAAAGCCAGTCCTCGACCCCTGCTCCCCAGGCGCCGTTCGAACCTCTAACAAAGACAACAGGGTCCTGTTTACGCCGCTACCCCCCACACCCCCTCGCCGCACCCCCGACCGTCGTCGCCCAAAGCCATAAATCTACGATTTGTATAAATTACATCTACATTTCCGCAAATCCAGTTAGGCTGCGAGGATTAAAAGATTTATTCAGCGAAGACGGGATTCATTTCAATAAGACTGTTAAATTGCTAGACGGATTAGACAGCAAACGGTATAGTCGGCGTTGTCTAGCTCTGTCGTTGCCTGGATTTTCAAGTAGATTTTAATCCACTGTCCGCGGTATAATATACATTTGGCTCTATGAACAAACTGAGGATATTTATGTGTCGCCTGTGTGTAATTTGCAATGGGGAAATGTATTTATGTACATTTCAAAATGTGTCAAGATAGCGGTATGTTTGGTGGCAGTGATAACGCTGTACATAGCATAATGACAAGTTAAGTGTTGCGTCCTCGTATGATTTATTTCATAATTGTCACAAAGGTATGCTACACGTACCAAAGCGTTTCGCTCTTCAGAAATTAATCGATTAAATTTATGATAAGTATCAAACGAACACCTTCAGCTGCTTTTGACAATAAATAAATAAATGGCCAGACGGTAGAATCATAAGAAAGACATTTATTGAAGATGTCTTGATATCGCGTACACTGTAAGTGCTATGTATCATATGATCAAAAACAATATTTTACATATCCCGTGAAAGCGTTTGAGTGTGTGTGAAGATAAAAGGAAATATAATAATAATCATTTAAAATACTTATACTCACAAATGTCAATTTAAAAAAAATAAAAATAACGAAGGTGAAAAATTAAGTTACAAATAGGCATGGGAATTGTACCAAAATTAAGCGATTTCAGGTACTAAATAAGAGGCAGGACAGGACGACGCATACCAGGTTCCTGTGGAATACAGACTTTTAAGATAATACAACGAGGACATCATATACATCCCTTGTAATTAAAATACCTATTTTTCTAAGATTGGTGACATATATTCTTCAGGATTACGACACTGGGGCCTTAAAACAACTCCGCTTACGATAACGTTCCATTTTATCTTACTCGGCATCTTATTTCTTCTTCCAAATCGAGGCCGTTTAGGGTCGTGGAATTTTTCATTTGAAAGGTACAGTATTCCGGGTACTCAAAGACAGGGACCCCCACCCCAGATCTCATGGGTGTTCAATTATTCAAACACTACACGACTATCTTTCAAATAGGAATTTTAAAAACAATAGGTCAACCTTGTAACCGTTATTGATTAATTCTGTCACATAATGGGCTATCTTTTTTACAAACGTGTGTTAATTGCGTCAGGGTATAAAATATGTATGTGCCTAGATACGTATGTACCCTCGATTTCAGCCAAAGGAAATGCATGGAATAGTTTACCAGACACACTGCTGCAAAGCACGCACATTCTCATGTGATTCTTCTAACAAAGGTTGGAACAGTTTCTTTTAAATGGCATCAAAGCACATATTTGAAAAAATGTTTCAAGACTGAGTGCAAAGCTATTTTATTTCAAAAAGAACAAATCTGACATTTTAGTTTCGCGGGATATCTTTTTCTATTTCTACTGAAGCACCATAATAAATAGATAAAAGATCTTAAACCACAAATTACACCAAATAATTAAAGTTCATTAGTGTTGAAGAATAGTAATTAATAATAACAACATCAGCATTAACGATTGAAACAACAACATCAAATGACACCGCAACAGGTATGAAATACACAATGCTATTTTAGAAAGTAGGCAATTGTAACATATGTTATATTACTCAGAAAGTGTAACCCCAAATGAGAGAATGTGTTATATTACTTAAAAAGTGTAATCCCAAATATAATATATGTTACCACAACAGGTATCATATACACAGGATTAAAAATGAATTGTTTTTGTCGCTTTATCCGCTGAAACTACATTTTATTAAAAAAGGTACACCTCTTCCTCTGGCAAGAGAGTTGAGGCTTCAGTTTCAGTCTTGTCAATAATCGTACTTTCTGTCCAATTTTCGTTTCCTACACGGCTTGCGAGAACCAAATATTTTCTTTGGAACCACAAGACTAAACTTTGCCAGTGACGTCGAGTGGAAGTGAATTTTGAGATTATGCTAGACGTCAAGCCCGAAAATTCTCATAGCTACAAATTCTGGCTCGAAGCCAAAGGTGCCAAACAGTGGGTTTAAAGAGCCATACTGTTTGAAATTCGGACGAACCTAACTCTTCGTTATCCATACGAGCATCATGCACACCTTTCTTCTAAGCCTACCACCCGGATTAGTGATGGTTGCTCCCCAAGCCCCAAAACCACAAATTAATCTCTTTTTTCGTTTCCGTCAATCCCGCCTGTGTGACTTTTGGAAAAACAAGATGGCGGGTGTGTTGGTTCGAGGTCGCCAGAGACGAAAGGAAGGGCAGAAACTCTAGGACAACAAGAGTAAAGAATCACGTTTGTTGCCAGTGTTGACAGAAGCTAATCCTAACATATTTCAGCCTTGAAGTTGTCCAGATTCAACCAACCAGTGTCACCTGTTTTCTATTCCCGCCTCTTGGTCTGGTAGGCGGCACCATTTGGGTGGATTTCCCCGTCGTCATTATGTATTGATGCCACGGAGTGCGAGGGTCTCTGTACTTCGACCAAACAACCGTCGGTGCAATTCGGCCATTTCCGTCACATATAGCTCCACCCGCCGAAGTTTGGTCAGCAGACGACAGCCGAAGGAGCAGACGACAGGCAGGGCGAGCAGACGACATGACGGCCAGAAGTTTCAACTTGGAAGTTTTTATTTAACCTCTGGTCTGAGCACTTGCAAGATCTTATTTGAGGGTCTAGACGCCATAACTCTTTACCGGTCATAACTCACGACGATATATGATGTCCTTTAATGACGTCACACCAGGCCTTATATGGAGCCTTTCAGACTCATACACTTTATGACCCAAATTTTCTTTTTACCCTTTTGATATGTTCATTTCCATTTTGTAGGTTCATTATAATATTACGGGAAAACCTTCAAATAACATATCTGACTCAATGAAACAAATCCAAGGTAAACTATTCGGTTCTAGTTGATGTATGGTTCGTGAGATCATGCGCTTGCAAGGTGTTCATTTGTAACAGTGCACGAAATGAGTACACAAACACTGATTATTGTTTATTGTAAGGATCCACATTTCACTTGTATAATATCCAACAGATGTTTATGTTTCCATACGTACTCTTTATCAACAGTTCCAAATACCTCCAAATACAAACTCTCCTGCTTGGGCGAGCCAGTGTCATTTATCCTCACAATCAACAGTATTTCAGTTATCTCATTGGGATGTTGAAGGAACGTTGTGCAAGTCGTCAGTTTGGCATTTGACGACGACACTCGACTCGACGAGTTCGGGCATGGTGCGGACAACCCCACAATATAATCTGAGCTGACTGGGTTTCGAACCAGCAATCACTGGTTTCTGGAACACACAACCATGCTCAACGGACCTACTCACATATTATTACACATAATATAAAAACATTACGTCGGAATGGCATGATTCAGTTGTGTTGTTCTGGACGTTTTCTGAGAGGGTTGCATTTTCAGCATTGTATAATACCTAGAAAATAATCAAAACTGGAACGTCGTTAACTCAGACCTGTTTTAATTGAGAAACCCGCCTTCCTGTGATATTACTGGGGTCAGTGTCTCTTCGAATGAACTCATCTCCTAGGACTAGCTAATATGGACATTCGTTAATCTAGGAAACTGCTAATCTGGAAACTTCTTAATCTTCGCCATTTCACTAGGAACTCTATCATCCTGATTAAGTGGGTTTCACTACATGAATTCGGTAGGATATTATATATTTTCGAAAGCTGACTATAAACGCATTCGCATTCCACAATTTTCATTCGCTGACTGACCTAAGAACAGACCAAGCAGTCTAAAACTACCCATTGGGAGGCACTACGCCAAGGAAGTGTAATTGTTCCTGGAGCCGAAACAAATTTGAAGTAGCATGTCAGTGACGAGTGCATGTTGTTTTAAAAATGCCAATGAAATATCCAAAGCAAACTTACTTCTTTTCAACAGTTTTCACTAACCTGACTGATTTAGAACCAGGTCCAAGACCTATGTTTGCCCGCTGGGACATTGTATATCTTACCGTCCGTCGGAGCCACCCAACTCATGTTCACGCCAATACCGGTCAATTGCTAGATACACATCGACACGACAAGAATGTATTGCAACGTGTCGACGCCCATAGCAAAGACTCGGCAACTTTCCGGACAGGAAAACATACGTATACAACATCCAATCATGCAACAGCGTCTAGACGGTGTAAATCATCGTCCTCAAGAACTTCTGACACACAAATATTCCCCTACAAATACATAAGTGTTCAGGGTGGTGTCAAGGCGAGCCTCTTTGCCCCTGTCTGTAGGGGTCTTCAGTCGGTTGACAAAACGATCATAAAACCGCTAACCGCCAGTAACCGTTAACCGCCCAGAAGGACCACCAGATAAACAACATGTGGGGAGATATACCCCAATGTATGCTCTAAGAAATAAAATGCCGGACACAGAGAGCATACACCCATTTTGATGTTGGTAAAGTTGACAAATGTAAGAAATGGTTATTCGATGGTGATATGTATACAGTATCATGGGTTTTTTGTTTTGGAGCTTGTACCATGTATGTGTGTGTGCGCGTGCGTGTGTGTATACGAGAGAGAGAGAGAGAGAGAGAGAGAGTGTCTCTCTCTCTGCGTCTGTGTGTAACTGTATGTGTGTATTTGTGTTTTCCTTCTATGTTTTAAGACTATTCTTTCCCTCAATCATTGTTCCTGGAAAGGGGAATCAAACAAGTTGGCCACAAGCACATACTTATTTTAACATTCTGTATGTCCGGTTTACGATTGTTTTGTAAATCTTAACAACATACTATTTTCACCACCTTTGGGAATACTTTTTTCAAACAGTCCCAGAGAACTGAGCAGCCCCCCTCCCAGAACAGCAAATGGTCGTCCCCAAAGCCGTGGTTACAGGTGACGCGTTTCAAGTGTTTCCCCACCCGACAAATTATTTAGCGAGAAGCCAACACATTATACCCAGGGTTAACGTCCCCAGAGAGCCCTTGACAGGTAACATGAAACTTTTAACCAAATGTTGACAAACAAGTTGCCTTTGCTGCTGACAAACATCTGATGAAACCCGTCTTCTCCAGTATCAGAGTTACATAATCTACTCCATGGGGAGAGATACGTGTCCGGATTAACGCAGCCTAGCTTAGTTCATAGTTCAGTGATTATTATATTATAGTTCAGAGTTTCGCGCGATCGGTCCCAACCTAACGGGATTATACAATCTTTTTTTCGCGGTTTCGGTTCTCTATAATATGAGACTTTCGCGGTATCGGGTCGACACCAGATATACTATCGAATAGGCTTGTCCTGTACTGATATATCAAAAGATATGTATGTTGTATATGTAAAGGAATGACCGTTTTGTAATAACACCTAGAGATGGCAGGTTAACCGAGAACAACTCCTATAGTTTTCGTGGCTACTCTACGTCATTGGTCCTTGTGGAAATGATAATTGAAAGGATTATTGATTGAAATCTGACCACGCTTTCGTTACGGCAATACGTAAACTTGGCGTAAAACATGACATGTTACGAAAACTGTAAGTATATTCTTCAGATCACTATACAATTGATGTCTCTGATATACTGACTGACTGGCTGACTGAGTTTGTGTTTACGGCGCTTGTAACCATGCAACGGTGGATGAACGCCGCACGCTGGGACCTGAACCCGGTCTAAGTTTAAGGAACGCATAAACCACTGGGCTACCATGTTGCTCTCTCATCTCTGGACTCGAAAAACAAATATGGAAAATATATTCTTCATCTAGTTCATAGTCTTCTTTAATACATATCCGTTCTGCAGAAACACAGGCCATACATGTGTATTGTTATTGTGATTTATCGTTGAGTTCTTGTGATATGTTTCAGTTCTTGATTCACCGTCGAGAGTGAGCGAGTGTAGTTTTACGCCGTTTTTAGCAGTACTCCAGCAATATCACGGCGGAGGACACCAGAAATTGTCTTCACCCATATGGGAAAACGAACCCGGGTTTTCGAGCGAACTCTTTACCCACAAGGCTACCCGACCGCCCTCACCATCGAGAAGCTGTCTTCAGGGCCAATGAACGACCAGTGATACAATCAAGCGCAGGAACTGCAGTCTCTGTCTACGTAAACAAAAGGCTTCGATCCGTGTTCCAAACAATGTGAAGCACGTTCCATCTTGTCCACTTCGATGTTCGATTGGTCAGCGATTAAGTTGTGGACGAATGTGGACACTGGAGCCTTTGAAGCGACTGTCCTTGAAATCATTGTGAAAGTTGGCAAGAGAATGAATAAAGAACCCCACGATCATGACGACTTGGCGATTGAAACAATACGGTTGACAAACGCTCGCGTGATCTGGTCTGTTGACCATTGGCCAAACTGCTGTCCTCGCACGTGCATTCCGTATAAGTTGCCCGTATGTACACGTCCGTCGAGTCGTGATCATTTTAAGTGTTGAGAGAGACAGTCTTAAGTTTGCTTGCTAACATTGATTCTCCGAAGCCATGGCCTTCATTAATACATTAACAGTCATCCGCCATTGTTTTATCACCATTGACTTTGGCATCGGGTTCTTTGTTGTTTAAACTTCTGAGGGACCGTTCCGCAAGGAGGAAAAGCAGTCTTAAGGCCCCAATTTGGTCGACAAAGTCCAATGGCATCAGAGGCAATCTTGTGAGATTTGATGTAATGAGTGTTGGATCTTACGCAGATTTTTCATGTTTGGAAATTGATTAATGTCAGATTCAAATTTCGACTTTCTAGGAAACGAAATACGTTGTTTAAACCTTTTATTTGTTGTAGCGAAGTTAATAGAATTAATGAAAGATGTACAAATTCCCTTTAAAATATGACCTCAAGAAGACATACAATCGGCTTCCATAAACACTAGTTTCAAGCTTTTATGCATCTTTGCCCTGAGGAGTAGCAACATTGTTTTAATTCCCAGGTTTCTGGATAAATATTGTCCTGGTATAAGTTATCTTCATCTTTCCGAACTCTCAGAAAGAAATATGACGGAATAATACAACCTACAGACCAAAACAGCGCACCTGACTACGAACAATTCGCTCATGTGAAGAGATTCATAAACCCCAATGATTAGAGTCGAAATAACACCATTAGTCAAACCGGACCCTCCATACAAACCTGTACATAAATCATACCCTTTGCTATCTCGATTTAAGGAGTAACAGTGAGCCAATATCAGCTTCATAATAAACTAGTCTCAAAGATTTATACTACATGCTGATTTGACTTCTTGACAGCCCGACTCGCCAAGCAAGCTATGCTATCCATTATTCGATGTGATTCTCGTTAAATCACGTGTGTACTCAAAATCTCGACCTTATCAAGATCCCGTCTAAACTTTAATCCCCCTCGTCGCCAGTTCTACCCTGAGGAGACGCACAACCGCTAAATATTTTGGCTGTCGATTTAACTGTTCCAAGGCTTCAGAAACAATCCTTCTTCTCTACTATGAGACTGTTTAAAATTTCTCGCGACACCGCAGTAGTTGTTTTGTTAGGGCAGACGCCTTTTGCTGCGGAACTGGCCTTCCCAACTTCCGGTCATATCAAAGATCATCTAAAAGTTGGATCGGCAGCCTGATGGGGACGGGGCTTGACCTTTTAAAGGGAAAGTGTCGACCTACAGGAGACACAAGAGCCAACACTTCGACTGCGTTGTTCGTTCCCGATGCCGTCTGGTTGATAAAGTGTGTAATAAACTGCATGGGGCTTTAGATAAACTGTTATAATAGCACTGTAGATAAAATGAAATTATCGCTATTTTTCAATGGCTAATTCCCCAAGACAACTTTAGAAAATAAACGAGTAATGTCAAAGAAAGGTAAGACATATATCATGTACATTACATACAACACTATGGTACATATTTATTGCAAAAGAATTAAAAGCGAGTGTATTGACATTATAAAGTAAAGATTCGTTGTGGTGTTCGTGTAGATACTGAAATTTGTTTCTAAATGGAATACATGTAGTTTCCGTTGCACATAGGGTTATTTTGTGGACGGTAATGAGCATTATTTTGCATGGTCTCTTAGTAATCATTTTACCAAATAAATAGTAATATTAAGAATATACAAACACTGGGTAGTAACCACAAAAGATAGGTATTTGTCTGTTTTACTGAATCAGCACTATCTCATAACGGTTGTCAGATTCTGACATGTAAATTCACTGCGGAAAAATGTACGAAAGCAAATCATAAAGGCCTTCAATAAAAACAAAAAATATTTGAACACTTGCACTTGTGCTGAGAGATCGGTTTTGGGTGGGATATGTTTATTCACATTCATGTAAGAGTCTTTTTTGTCAAACACAAATAGGTAGCGAAATATAGCGTAACCACAATGAAATTTAGTAAACGGCACCGGTGAATAGCAACGCGTTTTTTAGCTATGTGGTGGTTTCTTCAAAACGCTATGTGAAGTCATATTTGCAGTCGACTAGATTTGTCGAAGTCACTGAAAGGTTGAAGACAACATATCGTATACACATTGTGAACATACTTATCAAGAACGTGACAAAAATAGAGTGTTACTGTTAGGAAAGCTTCTACTTAACTCACGTGCTTATTTAAATATGCCCAATTCTCTGTAAATAAACTGTCTCCCTCGAAAACGTCAGAGTCCAGAGATACCAGACTCGCACTGATTGAAATTCTTGGTTCGCATTAAATCATCTTACCCATGCTCGCGATATTAGTGACACTGAATGCTAACTGTTTGATCGGCATTCTAGAAGTTGGTGCGTCAGTAATGAAGCATACGACTTAAAGGATAACAACGTCCTGTTTATTACGTACGTTTCCTACTCCATTATCAAAGTAAAAGGGACTACAACAAATATACGTCTCATCACTTTGTTGTAGTCACTTGTCGTTTGATGGCGGTGTATGGATTTACACCGAAACGTCGCTCTATGCAATAAGCAAGAAGTTGATTTGTTTGAGTGGCTTTCTAGAAGTTGGGGGTAAAGAGATGACAAAACGTTATGAATTATCATATGCTTGAAAACGGTACAAGAAGCTATACCGACACGTCGCTATTGTGAATATAATGAAGTTGATCATCCACAAAGTTTTGTCAAGCAAGAAGTTGTTATCCATGTTTCATTATACTAAATACTGTTTATGTCGACGTTTACATCAAACCACTCACTCATTCAAGCACATCTAGTTGGACTTGCCTCAGCTTGTAGAATATATAATTTTGACTGTAACAAGTAGACCCATTTCAGGAGCCCAGGGAGATTCAGAACCTGGGGAGATCTACACTTGCTTCCTGTAATGTAGTCTGTCTCACAGTCCCTGAACCACATTATTTTCCCTACAGCCTAGCCTTCCCTGTAGTGCTAAAGCCCTAAACGAAGCAAGTGTAGATTTCCCCAGGTTCTGAATCTCCCTGGGCTCCTGAAATGGGTCTATTTGTTACAGTCAAAATTATATATCTGAATTTCTGGTCTCTCTAGGGCTCCTTTTCAATTTAAATGGGTTTGTTTGTTACTATCAAAATTATATATATTCAGAGACTAAGCCTTAGTCTACATGTAATGCTAAGCATTGCAGGGAAGGCAGGGCTGTAGGGAAAATAATATGGTTGAGGGACTGTGAGCGGGACTACCCAGCTTGTAATATGGCCAGTGTTTTGTTGGTGGCGACACCCTCTGCATTGCTAGAGTTGTGTTAAATCAGCGTAAAGCCAAACGTATCCGGGGACGGTTTTTGAGTGACTCAGGATCACAAGGATAGACCGGTTTCCACTTAAACATTGAGTGTATTAAGCTGGGTCTCTGCTTCTCGGATCTTGTTTTCGCACGATGTGTCAAATACGGTAGCGATTTTCATTCAACTTTTCGAACGTATGGTCATAAGCCCTCGGGCAAAAGGGTTGTTCTTTTGTCTGTCCATGAGCGGAAAGTTTGTAGGACAACCCCTTCTCTTTGTGGAGGTGATTGCATTAATATCTGTCATTGTGTTCCTAAGTGGACGTCCAGCTCCTGAATCATCGTTCGTTTCAGATGATGTATGTGGGAAGGATGGTTTTACAAGGACCCAATGTTGTAAGTGTCAGTGCCACTCAAGGTGAAAGTCAGAGGTCCTTGTGACGTGATGTACTGATCATGACCTGTGACCTTCCACTTACCCGCCAATGTGTTACGAATGTTTCTTTGCAATGGGATAACATGAGGCGTTTTAAATTCAAAATGGGCCCATGTAGATGGGTAATTAATACTACGTATAGTGACTTATAGCTCATTAAGACATATTGCATTACTTTGTGATAATGATAGGTCATAAACGCATGCTCATGATAAACTAGAAATGGTACAAAGGAATCTGCAGAGATATCCTCTGGGTGTACAAGTGGTTTTTCGCTTTTATTGCTTTTAACTGATACAACACATATCTCGGTAAAATTCCCGTTCAGATGTCGGTGGTCGGTAGAGATGTGATGTCGGCTTGAAAAGGTGGTAATTTAGATAGGGTAAATTTTGTTCATTTCTTGATTTTAGTATTATCCATTTGTTCCAGAGGAGGGGGCGGTGGGGTAGCCTAGTGGTTAAAGCGTTCGCTGGTATGCCGAAGACCTGGTTCGATTTCTACATGGGCACAAAGTGTGAAGCCCATTTCTGGTTTCCCCAGCTGTGATATTGCTGGAATATTGCTAAAAGCGGCGTAAAACTAAACTCATTCACTCTTCCAGAGGGACGAGGCTCCATGACCGCCCACGTTTCAATATAAATTTCTGACCATGAATAAAATGTCTGGGATTTTATCGACATGCATATATTGTGCCAGGAAATTCTTGATAAACTTAAATATACTTTTAGACTGTTGGAACAAATACATATCTGCTACGAAATATGATGTTTATATATTTTTTTAAAGGCATGTTTACTTAACACAAATATCTTATTGCTTGATTGGAATCCACGTTTAGCTTGATAACCATGTAAGAATCTACATCGAAACGTCGCTCTATGCAATAAACAAGAAGTTGTCATCCATAAAGTTGTGTATTTCATTCACAAATATCTTGCGTTGCAGCTGACAGGGTCGTCGAGATAAAACATAACCCATACCATTTCCTGGATGTCCAACAGTTCGTACCTCACAATAGTCTTGAAGAAACAGGAAAGATTTGAATGTATTTGCTTCTGTAATGTTTATTTAGTAATCATTTTTATTTCATGGGAAGACAAAAATTAACAAGTAAACCATTTTCTTTTAATTTAATTATATTGTAATGTAATGGCAAAATCAAAAGAATTTACCAAATGAATCACATACTAGGTCCTGCACTTACCAGCAAGTATAGATGTGGATGCAAGGTAATATACAATGAATGTTAATATTATGTCAATACATTTATATTCATATTTATATGCGGGTCGACATTTAACAGAAGGTAAATGTTTTAGCGTTAAAGCTGACAGACTAGAAAATATTTATATGATATCTAATTGCTGTGCTTACTTTCATTTTTTTCAAAACGTTTTGTGTATATATATCAACAGTGAGTATTTATAAAGTAAACTTAAAGAACTCAAAGAGGCTGACTTTTCCGGTTATTTACAATTAAATATTCCAGCTTATTTTCTAACTGTTAGTGTTTGGTCATCATAAACGTGCAAACGAGCTCTCTACTTCCCTTCAAACCCAGTGCTACCAAAAGTGAACAACTTTATCATAACGTTACCTAACTTATTAATATGGCATTTGAAATTAATCACAGGCATTTGACATGACGAGTGGCAGGATTAGAGTGACCTCCCTTGTTTATGCCAACTCTTGTGACACTTTGAACCTCGTCGTAACACGTCCGCGTGTCAATATACAAGCGTTTAGTTGTATCGGATGCCACAGGTGTTAAGGACGGCTTCGGTGACACGTGAGGAATGTAATATTTGGAATTTAACTTTGTGATATAACAATGTATGAACAGATATGATGACAGGGCCTTCCTGTACGGAACAATCAAATATATAACACATATGACGAATTTTCGTGAAGGCGCCAAATGGTTGGTTCGAGTTGATGGAAGGTTTGATGACAATGCACGTAGTGCTGGAAGAATGTTATCTCATAGATAAAGAGTGAGTGAGTTTAGTTTTACTCCGCACTCAGCAATATTCCACCTATATGGCGGTGGTCTGTAAATACTCAAGTCTGTACCAGACAATCCAGTGATCAACATCATGAGCATCGATCTACACAACTGGGAACCGATGACATATGTCAACGAAGTCAGCGAGCCTGACCACCCGATCCCGTATGTCGCCTCTTACGACAAGCATGGGTTACTGAAGATACATTCTACCCCGGATCTTGATGGGTATCACAGATAAAGAAATAAAAGTGACTGAATTTGTTTCACCGCGCAGTTATGAATATGCTAGCTAGCTGTTGGACAAAGCGGACAAAAACTCGACTTGAACAACGATCCATAAACTCCCCAATTTCGACCACCCGATACTCTTTCGTCGGTTTTTACGACATTCATAGGTTTTTGGCACATGTCCTCAGGCAAAATCTCAAACGGGGTATTAGAATATGCACGTTTTCCAGATGTCGGCTGCAATATTACTCGAGGTTATTCATCCAAAGATGTTTCGACAAGTGGATTTGCGATAACCGATTAACATATTTGTTATCCGCGTTGAGAGTTTAGCGGCTAGATTACTAGAAATAAACCACTTAATTCCTTGCGGTGATCTGAACGTTGAGTGACTGAGGTGCCTAGCTTAGCTCAGATTAAACACGTTTTGTTAGGTGCAGATGAAGGAAGTATTTATTAATGAAGTATTAACGATGGCGTGGAGCAAACGTGACACTCTCCAGCTATGTTTCTCAAACGAGGTACGGAGACCCTTTCTATTTACTTCTTACGTATTTCATAGTTTATGTCCCTACGAACGAAATATATGCTCACAAGATCAATCACCGGATTGTCTTGTCCAGACTTGATTCTGTATATGCCACCGTCATGCATCTGAAACAATTCTGCATGTGGCATTAAACTACAAAAGGTACCATACATTTTCATGCTTTACATTTTGGTTAGAGTTACAACGTTTTGGGGTTGTTTTTTTGTTAGTTTTAGTTTAAACATATTTTATTCACAATGTGAAAAGGATCGGGGACAAGTTCCTTTAACTTATTAAACCCCTCTCCAAAGATATTTAAATAACTAATTATATCACAAGCAATTATTAGAAACAGAGACAGAGAAAGACTGAAAGATAACAGCTAGGGGGAAATGGTGTATAGAGAGAAGACTACTTGAATCGTTTAGATTTGCATATATATTGATGTACATTTTTTAATATAATTTCATTTTATGATTTGTCAGATCTGCAATGCCGTTTAAAATAACAGATAATATAATCGCAGAATCACTACCATATACATCTTGAATAGCTTTAAGCATGATCTTTCTATGTTGATTGTATAAAGAACATTCTAAGAAATAGTGATGAGCATTTTCGCACGGGTTTCCACATGCGCAGGATGGATCAGTGAATAGCCCTACCATGTACAGATCGTAACTTAATCTTCTGGCTTCATGACGTAGTTGAGTATGTAATATGTTACATTTTATCTTTTTTTTACATTTTCTTTCTTTCTTTGGTTTTAACCTGCAAGTGCGCGCACTGCTTTCTAAAGTACGCATGTGGGTGAATTAATATGAATTATTTGCATCATGACTTTGTAATTTCCAAATAATACGCGATATTGTTGACCACAATGTTTTTTCCTGCCAATAGCCTACTGCCTTCATACAGCGTAAATTCATAAACGGTCGGAAGTCTCCAGCGTAATCAAATTAATACACATCTACACCCTTGCGCATGCGCAGTGAAAATTAATTCAGCTTGACCGCACTCTGTGCTTTTGATGACTTGTGAGATAAGGACATTGTTTTGGTCCTTAAACAGAGAAATAATAAATGACGAGGACTTATTAGTCTGTTTCTTGTTTCGAAATGATGTAATTTCTTCCTGAGAGTTTGTCTCGCCAATGTCCTTTCTTCATTTAATTAATTTACTATAAACAGATGCTAGCCAGTCTCCAAGAAGGTTAAGCGAGACGCACTTTGAAATGTGCAAAATTAGCGAAAGTAATCAAGTAATGTAATAATTTCTTGTTGTATCTTAGTGTAAGACTTAATTGTTTAAGACGCTGTTTTTGTGAAAAGAAATCCCGAATCGTAATGTCGTATATTGACATCTTATTGTTTTATAACTATTTGGTTTGCATGTATTACGGCGATATATTTCTGTGTAACATAATCTCTAAGCGAAATCGACAAATGAAATAATCCTCTTTCGCGTAACAGGCGACAGTCGTCAGTGTACCGTGAAACTGATCATGATTAATTGCAACTGTCAATCATAAACCTCTGAGTTATGTACATATCATTCCTGATCCGACATACTGTTCAGCTTTTCAACTTAACCGGTCTGAGAAGGGATATGTTCGGGCGTATATGTGAACGATGTTACATGTGTAGTACCTAAAAGACGCCAAGTATTAATACCGAAACGAAATTAATCAACATGTCTCATCAAAAGACGATTACACCAAAGGCATGCTCCAAAGGCACTAACGAGGACGCATTTGACAGGATATTAATTTCATAATGACGACCCCTTTTGATATGAAGTGGTCAGACTCGTTAACAACTGAACTTTAATGTCAACATGGTAGTACTATATGGGAAATCGCTGTGATGACGTCACATCAAATAGTTAAAGACGACTGACAGTAATGATATGTACATGACAGACATGGTGTCTATTTCATGCATGGCTTGTTAAACGTACACATTGCGTGATATGTACAACATCCGATGTGGTTACGTCCATGTTTCCTTGAGATCAAATGAACAAATGCCCATGATGATGATGATGATGATGATGATGATGATGATGATGATGATGACGATGATGATGATGAGGACGAGACAGAAAGCAATGTCAGTTGTCAAAGATTATATCAGATACATTACGAATCAAAGTTGTGTTGCAAGAGAGACTCTTGCTTCTGAATATCTGTGATGATGATCACAGCAACCTCCGTAAAGAGAACAGGAACAACATTTACAATAGACTGTATTATTCTGATAGATTTCAGCTTTGAATGAATGGTGTTTGGATCTCATTTTTCAAAACCGTATATTATCGTAGTTCCAAACCGCAGTATAGCGGTTTATAGCATTTTAATGACATGTAAGTAGTCAATGTTGTATTATCAATGTGAAGAGAAAGCCTTACTCGTTTTGACAATTTCGAGTTAGAGCTTCATACTTCATCATTACTCCATCTTCCAACCCCGCCAACTTTGCCTGAATCCCTAAAGAATGACATAGTCATTGAAACATACAACACTACCACATGTTGTTGATAAGTACGGATTGCTCATGCGTTGACATGATAGGTCAAGGATGCACATACATACATTTATTCAATGGACGTTCATATTTAAGTGTTTCGTGTTCTTATCATCTGTCATGGTTGTTGGCCATAGAGCATGCCTTGGAACATTCGTAGCGGAACTTTCGACTATCTAGATGGGTGATGCTGTCCGTCTAAATGAAGTCAAATATCAGTTATTAAGAAACCTTCTAAATAAAAGCAACAAAGTTATTGCCATTAAAAATGTACAGCCGTGACTGTATCAAAAGAATCAGTTTGTCAAAAAACAGCGAGTCAAGAAAACACTTGTTATATTCCATGACGTATATATCAATTAGTTGCTTTTAATTTACAATTCTGTTGATATGTAACAATTATTCAAACGGTTGATGAAAACTCTTGTGTTTTTATTTTGCACTAATCACAAGCGATACAGTTATTTCATATGAAGTTACCCGGAATTGGAGACAAATGTTTTCAAAATATCAGACAATTATTCTTCGAAAAATTTGACGTGATTATGAATTCATGAACACTTCTACCAACGATAACTATTAATGTCCTTACAGTGTTTGTTGAAACCTTGTCACTGACTGAAAACTATCATTCTGAACTTTTGCTTTCTTGGTAATTAAAGTTCACGTACTAATGCCTTGTAGGGGACTTTCAGAGACGATTATGCACGTTTTTACGACATAGCCATAAATAAGCCACATAAAATGACAAATGGCAGCCTCTTCTCGTAGAACTTCATATTGTTATTAAGAAAAGCCATAAACATGTTAAATCCAACCTGACGCAAATGATCCCATTTTAAAGTTCTCAGAAGGAAAAACTAGGAATCGGCGTTGGGTTGTGCTTTAAACACCTGTTCTGTTCTCGTAAACAAGAATTCCATTTTATTTATGAAGGCACCTGTAGATACCGAGAAAAGCTTGTCATACCCGGATCGTGGTGGGCTGCTAATGATCTGTTGTATAAAGCTTTCCTTGTCCCTCCCAGCCTTAATGAACAATATTTCGAACTTTAATTACAGCTGGACGAATCACCATCTTAACTCAGCCAGCCCAGCAAATTGTACATTGGTGGAGACACGACGCAAAGCACCCCATCTTCGTTAAGTTTCGCTGTTTGTCGCTACAATTCGCCATCAGCAGCTAATTACTGCTCCGCCGATGCATTAGCGATCGCAGGTGCCTGGTGAGCTACCCTTTTGATGTTGTCATTATCGAACGTGAATATATCCCGAAATTGCATCATAAATTTCTGGTATGTCGTGGCATGCTGTGAGTTGGCAATGCGATATAGAAACAACCTCGCCTTAATTAAATAATTACCGTCGTTCATAAGGTAACGAGGAGGCTCCACTGGTTCATCGGTATAATGGTTCTGTTCGCGAGAACCGTCGCTCTCGCGAGACTAAACGCACGCGTTAACGAGAACTGCCAACGTCAAGGCCGACGTCAGAGTAGATTCGAAAAGTAGGAACGTCATTTAGCGTGTGATAAAACGAGCTTGGAGTGAGGTTTTTGGCCCGGGATGACAGGTGCCTGCTAGCAATAATGTTAGTTTCACTCTCGCTGTCACTTGTACGTCAGATGCTCACGAAAGCCAGTGGTATAATTGATTAGATCTACACAAATATCTGCTTAATGTGCAATGGAGATATGGATAATGTGAGACACACCACATGGTGTTTCTGCGTTGTTTCAATAATAATCAATACGCTTATTTCGAATTTTTTTTATTCAACTCTGTCTTCCTCAAAGAAAGGTGATTAAAGTGGATAATTAGTCGTTTTTAATCTAGTGCTTGAGTTTCGTAACGACCATTTATATCCTAAAAGTGTGTGACGGTAACCTGCATCAAAGTCATTTAGTGTGGGTAATGTGTAGAGAAACGTGGCATTGACATTTAGAATCGCTCATCCACGTGTTTTGTTGGTAAATTGTTGGCTTAATTGATGTTTACTCATATTACACAATTTGTCAGAAGTCATTGCCGATGAAAGAATAAGAAAATGTCGTCACTGATGTTACTGCAAGGCAACTTTCGTTTTCATTAACTCTATAGGTGTCAGGAAATGTATGAAACAGACCAATGTGATCTCTGTCACCACAGATGTGACTATAAACAGCGGTGTGCTCATACCCACTATGTGCTGTAAACGTTGTTTTTAAGCCGTAATATTTTTGAGAATTACGACATCGCCCTTGTTCGTTGGCTATGTGTTCAAATGACACCGAAATTTGCTCTATTGAACCAACACTTCCATCCTGGTTTTGTAGTACACGACTAGAGCGTGGCACAAGAAAACTTTCACTATTTTCTCATCAAACAAAATTTACAACACCAGTTTTACATTGAAACAATGTTTTTGGAGTTGCGCATCTTGAGAAAATCGTTCAAAATAAATGTGCCACTTTTATGTCTCAATTTTAAAGTAGTTTCATTGTGAAAGTAAAAGTGAATTGAATCGTACCAGTTAGCGCGTTTGATTCACAGAATACCCGCAACGATCTAGAGTCTAAAACATATGTAACAATGAAATACCAACGTGGCAAATAGATGATCATTATTACTATGATTATTTTTGTGCCCCCCACGGGAAGAACTTCATAACCGCGCGACTCAAAACATTTTCACAAAATAATAAATATGCTTGTAGTACCATACACAACAATTCGTTATTTTAATGCAGAACATGTAAGTGATAAGTTTTCCATCCATCCATATTCCTTATTGTTGTTACTGTTTTAAGGTTTTGCCTAAAACCAAGTAAGTAGACCCATTCATGAGACACATGTATAAACTATTGTATTTTGCGTAAAATGTGGTGATAAAAATTAGCCAGAAGTTTCTCGACATCATTGTTTCTTCATCTTCAACTGTATTCAAATCAACTACAAATCGCGCCTTACCACTAATTACACATTTAAAGTACATTGAATCTGTAGAAGAAATTTTGTCGAAATTCCGGATACATTTACGTTTTTATTGTATCATCGCAATTTGATAGTGCTTCCAAAACACATGCTCATAAAACAGTCGGAACCGTGCAATCAACTATGCGTCTAGCTGAGATATCTTGTGACAAAAGAAAGGGTTTCCGTCGCTTGTAATTTCAAATATTAGTTAAGTTCTTTTAAGATTTTATAACCAACATTGAAAATACGGTGTATACAATCAATTGCAAACAGAATTAAGTCAACTGATGCACTGCGACTGACGAGTAATACAATTATCTTGGAATTGACATTTGAATAAAAACTGCTAATAAGACATGTTACCGTAGACTGTCTCTTACTTTACTTATTATTTCAATTTTGTTTATTCAGGGTACTGAAGAGGCCACAGGCATATAGTACAATACAAGTGTGTACAGTCACATGGTATTTAAAACAAACTTTCTATTGTTGAACCCATGATAGATGTATAATGATAGCTTTTAACAATTTGTAGATTTGTTGCTTTTCAACAATAACCTTAATTCATATTCACAGTGATTGATGCGGTAAAATGGGGTGGGGTGGGGGAGATATATAACATTCTTAAATTGTGAAAATACGGACAGATTAATATAAAATGATACTCATCTTCTATCACCCCTAAATCACAAACATACACACTCTATTTTCTCGTGGATCATTATGATATCTGCCCTTTTCTAATAAGACACGTTGCCCTAAACTGTCTCTTACTTTACTTATTATCAATACAATATTTAATTTCTAAGTTTAGATAAAATCGTTGTTATATAACTTGCAATATAATTTAACGATCATGTACTATATGCAACTTATCAAGGACATATGAAATATTTTCATGTATATATAACATAATATAATGTACATGTTGGGTTTTAAGCAAAACTTGGTTGCAAAATTCTGAAATAAAATATAAATGAAAGTAGATTTAAAAATTAGTTATTATGTAATTTATATGCTGATTATGTAAACAATGTTACAGAATTTCGAAATAATAACTTCTTCAGATAAATTATGTTAGTCTTGCATGGATAAACTAAATGTACTCGTTAAAGTTAATTCTTTGTACAATGGTATAGCTGTTCCTGAGGAAAATGAGTTTCAATAATCCACGAAATAGCTTTTCACTGTGATCAGTTATGTTTTCAGTAATTACTTCGAAATTCTCATTTTTATGAACTGGCGGTTAGTACCTAAAATATAATAGAAATTCATTGCTAATTTGGTCTGACGTAAATACGATGTTTCTTAACTTGAAATACAAGCGTAAATTATATTTCATGCGTAGTGTTCTCTTGTTTGTATATCTGGCGTCATATATTATAAAAACATAAATCTTAATTGAGGAATTATTAAGAATGATAAGAATTAAAGCATAATATTAACGGACCACTGAATTCAATGATATTCAGTAATATCAGGTAAAATTGTTAGGTTGGTTTTAAATAATAACCATCGACGTCTCCACAATTTGTTTAGATGAACGCACAATAAAACAACATCTGCGAAACAATCGACTTTGTTCTTATTTGGTCAAATTGATCAAACACAATAACACTAAATCATGAACAATTACTTCCTCAAACTGTACGACATACAACTCACCTGTATAACAACAATCCCCGGTTACAGGAAATATCATGTTTCGTTTAATCCACCGTTCTGTAATTGTTCGTAAAGATCGTTAGCTGAAAACGCCACCGACGGCTTCATGAAGGCAATACCAGAGGTGGACAAACATATGTATTGTTGGGGGACAGGGCAGGGGGAGGGGAAAAGGAGGCGGGTTGGGAGGGAGGGTGGTAGAGCGGACATTGTGTAAGCGTGAGCAGGTTTGCATTTGGGCGGCGGTTTTAAGCTCTGTTGATATTCGTTTGGTTGGAACTTTCTTTGAAATTTATTTGGAGGTTCAGAATGTGGATGTTTCTTCCTCAACGCGGTGTCTTTCATGAGCGTTAGTTTGTTTCATAACCGGTAGCATCAACTATGAAATGTCAACGCCAGGGAATATAACCAGTCGCGATGATCCGCCGAAAGAGAATCCGTGGCATACAATCTCAAATTAGCAATGGAAATTATATAATCACTAAAAATCAGTTTTGCCTTGCCCACCGTCTACGTTAATGTCCGCTGAGACAGCCAAGACATTGAAACGTGCTAAGAAGAACTCGGTTTCGCTCGTCACGACATAATAACATTTTCCTTGTAAATTCATATAAATTCCCCCCATTAATATTTATACATTATTATAAATTAAATTTTAGCTAGCTCGTGGTAGATTTAAGTAAAATTAAGGCAGAGCAGAATCTTGTCGGTCGGTGATTATCTGTTCTCATCTTGTCTGGAACCATTGATAGCTCGAAATATATTTAGTGTCATACGAGTGAAAAAGAGTTTCTTAGTTCCTAATTCTAAATGATCCAACTTTCGAAGTTGTGATTCTGTAAGATGTATCAAGGAAGAGATATATCTTGTCTTTGAATGGCATTTAGAAGTGATACACATAAGGAAGAGAGTTTTATGGATGTCAACTTCTTTTTTATGAGGAACACAACGTTTCGGAGTATATCCTTACTCCTTCATCAGGTGATGATCAGGTGGTAGAAGGGACATTGTGAACAGGTTTGCATTTGGCGGCGGTTTTAATCTCTGTTGATATTCATTTGGTAGGATCTGTCTTTGAAATTTATTTGGAGGTTCAAAATGTGGATGTTTCTTTCCAAACGAAATTGAGTTTTTCCTCACTCCTTCATCAGGTGAATGGTGAAGGATGTAAGGATATACTCCGAAAACGCTGTGTTCCTCATAATAAAGAAGTTGACATCCATAAAACTCTTCTCTTTATGTTTATCACTTTAAATGCCATTCAAAGACAATATATATCAACATTAACTATCCCTTCTGAATATTCTCCTTGTCTCTCTACCAAACGTGTAATCTGTGTCTGTTCAGGTATATGTTGATATGTTCGTTACACGTCACTTCGCAAACATATTGAAATGTGTCGTTCCCATGTGAAACTGCTCCAGGTTGGGGCTGGATCTACACCATTGTCCCAGCATCGCCAGAAAGTCTTGAAAACTCTCGCTGTTTTGGAAACTTTTCAGGTCGCAACAATAGAAGAGTCTTAGACTTTGACCCAAAGTGATTTGGTGCTGGATTTGCAGGGAGACTCAAAGGCTACCCCGATCTAGCCCATATACAAGGGGTCTCGTGGGGCGCTTCTTAAACACCCTGAATTACACGGGTGTAATGGAAGAGCGTGATGTGTCTATAGCAACCTGTCAAGCAGGTATCGTTGATGAAGAAATGGATGCATACGGGTAAAGTCAAACAGACTGCTCTAACAAAAGACGTATCAATAGAAGAGGTCGGAATTCGTTACATGGCAAAGTCTCGCTAATCTGACAGCGTCCTTTATCTCTGAGCACGTTGTAGCGGATGCTGTGGCATTGTCGTATATTTGCTAAAACGTGACCCAAAGTTGGTAGAGAACAGTGACGATTATTGACCGGCACACGACGGTTTATTTGCACTCGAAGGTAACACTGTTTAGGTGAGGCAGACTTGAATTGATCGCAGTGTCCCTTAGAGCAGCGCCGCTGTTCTCAACGATCCTATCCCCTAAGGTTCCGTTCGGGTGTGATCGATCCTGGGAGTTATCTTGGGCATATGTGTGAATTCTTGGGGAACTGGGGTACAGGGATGTTTGATTTTACACACGAAAATGTACCGTGCATGCCAAAGTGAAAACAGGCACTGAAAATCGTTGGCGAGTTTTGGCGTTCGGTGCTGAACGCCGTCTTTGGGGAGCCGCGATGACGTCAGACCGCAAGCGCCATATTTTGGGCTTTGGCCATGAAGGCTGTTTGTTGTTTTTATAAGTCCTGAATGTTCGTGATTTTGTAACGATTTGTGAAAGAGTTTTCCTTGGTTCGGGTTTCGGCCTTTCTCTGCCGTGACTTGTATTTGTATCCACTTCTTCCACGAAGTTAAAATGGAATTTAATAATTCACATTACATTCTACATCTTGCGTTACATGTACATACATTAAGAAATTAGCTGTCAGATTATTTTTTTTCGGGGGTTATAATGTCCACACATAAGGGATACATTTACCACACACACTTTTCAATAAGACCAAAACGAAAAATCGAGTTGAAAAACTATTAAAATATTTTTAGTTATTTAATTTGTCACAAACCAATTTAACTAGGAATAAAATTTCATAATGACTAATTGCAACAAATAAATTTAATATGAAATCTTTTATTGTAAAAGATATTTTGTTGTGTCGAATGCACCTTCGTTAATTATTTTCCATACTAATACTAACTCATTACATTAAGAACGAAGGACACGTGTGCATAGGGCGCACGGTGTGGCAGCCAATAGCAGTGTACCATATTGTGCTAAGACTGAATTCTTAAATAGATAAACCAAGATGGTAAAATATTGCGTTCAAAGAAAAATGGATACTGTATAGAAATAGCTTGGATAAGCATGCATGTTAATTGAATTGGATACACCGTTGGTGATTTGATGCTTGGCATGAATATGTCATCTTGAAATTGGTTTGCAACGGTAGATGCATTACAATTATTAAGCGTATAAGATGAATTATTTTCATATGAGTTTCTGAACTGAAAGATATACGCTGCTAGCTGAACATATACTGGTCGTATTAGACGTCATTTATGTGTGAAATGTTGCCAAAAATATCAATAATATCCTTTAACCTCTTCACTATCTTTTTGTAATGACAAGAGGCATGGTTTATAGAGCAGAAAAAAACAGCGTTTATGAAAGCATGAATAGTTTTTGTTTCAAGAAAAGAAGTGCAGGGGGTAAAACATTTTACATATGTCAGAAAAGAATAGATAATCCCACCTGGTTATAATGTAAACAAACTTGTGTGCAAATCATGGCTAAAATAAAACAAACACGAAATTGCCCTTTAACGGTGATAAATTTGATAGGGTATGGTTGTGTTTTCTGGTGTAGTGTTTCGGCATTTGTTTGAAGCCAAGAAACGTTATGATAACTATTGTAATTTTGAAATAAATCCTGTTCTCAATGGTTCATTTGTTTGCCCAACAGTTTCATTCCGTCCGTATTGGACATTGAAATATTTATAGAAATAGTGCAGGGATTGAATGACGCCATCATGACCTTTTGAATATTTGCCCAATACATGTACTAGTATATGTAGGTGTTCTGTACTCTTATTTACCACCAGAATCCGACATGGGGTCATGCACGGAACATCAAAGGTCTTTGTGGCAATCTTTAAAGGATGGTTGACGAGAGAGTGGAGTGACAATCATTGGCAGCATAAATCTACTAATGATGACACAGGGTCACATAACGAAACACACACATCTTAGTTTACAAACAGCTGGAACAAATCCACGAAGCCAAGGTATTTTTAACCCAAGAAAACCAAAGTAAGATACATGCTAGAATTTTAATCCTACCAAAACTGCAACACCATCAAAGCATAACGATGTCAGATATCTGAAAAGTCACTTGTTGTGTGGCAAATAAGGTAAACATGCTTGCAAACATCACATCAAGTCATCATGCCGACTGGTCGCAACTCTTTATCTCTTCATTTACTCACGTTGATACACCGGTGAGTGTTCGGGGCCCAAATCCGACAATCTACCCGTAACATGCCGCCATTTTGTTTGCAGAGCAAGAACCTCAAATATTAGAGTCATGTTTTTGTAGATTGCCGAGGGGTAGAATTGAATGCCACTGACAAAGGATTTGGGAAGAATACTAGGACTTACTGCAGACGCCACTAATACCAAATTTTGGGCCGAAGTCGGTCTTTTGCACGTCCCTGGTGAAGCTGAATTGGACGAACTTCCTTTGATGTGTTGCTGAGCAGCTGTTGGGGCTAACTTCAATAGCGCGGAAAGCCTCAATATTGAGAACTTTTAATTTTGAAAGTTTGTAACAACGTGGCAGTTGTGCGGATTACTGTTTTGGATGCCTCAAAAGAAAGAAGGGTTTGATTAAACCAAAAGGTGTTATCTGGATTCCGATGACAGCAAGGACGCCTACACTTTACAGCATATGTTGATTATCTTTGAGGGCAATTCAGTATTATTGGAATCATAGAAATATTCACATACGGCGTCCCAAGAAGTTTGGGGTCAGAAATGAATGCATTTCGTGAATGTGTTCATTGTAATGATATCCGTACTTATTGAAATATACATATCTCCACACAGACAAGCACGCCACGTAAGTAGGCATAATTGGCTGTATTGACTTACTTCAATCCTTTACAACAGCATATAAAGTTCAAGGCAAGGACAGTACGTTTGTAACAGTATATTAGTAAACCTCCTATATACACTGTATGTAAATATATATACACTATACATATCCAGATGATAAACATATTTATGGTTCAGCAGTATTGAAACGTCAAACATTACAAATATAGAGACCCTTGACTTGTAAGAAATGACAACAATAAAACCACAATTATGTGATGAAAATTAATGTTTTGTTTGACATGTTAACAAAACGCAATTCGTTGTCAATGGAATAATATGAGATAAACGTGACGAGCATTGCAACGGATTCTATGCCTCAGCTGTCATCTTAAAATATTTGATTTGACTGAAATTGATTTATGTGACTAATTTGAAATAGACGCCCAGCCTGCGCCATTTAACTATGCTAATATGTTCTTAACCTCCAGCATACTTAATAAACTATCGGAAGCTTAAAACAGCAAAAGAACTATTATTGGGCATTAAACAGACTTTGAAGTGCCTTTGGACTGGGAAACAGTTCTTACAGGATTTAACTATGCTATTTACTAGATGCAGGATTGTTGTGCGTGGATCATACGCTTCAGGTTTGGTTAATTTATCCGATATGAAGCCACTATGTATCTCGAGCGGCCTCACAAATTAAGAATCCGGTGACTTCAAAGACTGGGAAGGAACACTCAGTTTACAAATGTATGGCTTTTATAGATGTGTAACGATGCTATGTAAACAAATTCGTTTAGGAATGTTCGGTATCGGTATTATTAAGGGATGGATAATAACTGCCTTCGACCAAAATGATACTAAATTTTGTTTTATAAGCCTTTTGAGACGAGTAATGACGACATCTAGTCTACCAGAGTCTTTTCGGACAAAGTCGATTTGACTTTTCATCAAATATCATGTACAAACAATAAAGAGTTTTAAAGTAAAAATCACCAATACAAAAATATAATGCACTTGATGAACGCTTCTGTTTTCGAGCTAATAGTTTGGTTTTGATGAACAGTCATCCCTCGCAATAACGCTCTTCGCGATACCACGGATTCGGTTAAACCGCGGGGTAATCCGTGGCTCCCATAAAAAGAGTTGTCCAGTCATCACACATATTCACGTCATCGAAAATAGCACATAAAAAAATCCGCTGTTGAGATCTGGTTAATCACGTTGTAAACGAGTGAAATTCAGTGCGGATTGCAATTAACAGTGTTTATCGTACATATCCATGTTTTTTCAGATGTTTAAAACATGCAGGGTTTTCTTCAATAATAATAGATGAACAGCGAAACATCGTTATAACTTTATCATAAAGACATGTCGATCATCAGCCGAGTACTTACAACGTTTGCTATGATGCAACACACCGCGTAATTGCGCGGATAAACACCGCCATCCGAGAATGTATGATGTCAGAAAACACATTTTATTTGATTAAATTCAATCCCATTTTCATTCATTAAAGCTGTTTACAATAACAACGGAGAAACCGTGTGTGAAATGGCATTACCTCATTCCATACAACGTCCGCTTACCACATTCGTGAGGGTCCGTTTTTCGCGCCTACCGCGATAGCACCAATTTCACATTTTTTCTCAGCAATCACGAACAGATTACAGCCTTGTCATCCACTGACCCCGAGACCCGCGTTATTGACTCATTGAAGTCATATTTTACAATTAATTGTCAACATTTTGCTTTTACAATCAAAGTGGCACGTACCGCGGGAAGTCAGCGGTGACTTGTCAAACTGTCTCCTACGTAAAATGTATCCAGCCAGGTAACCCAAAGTGCTTAGCAATGCTAATTATTATGCTAAATATGTTTAGAAAGATGCATTATACTTATACGATAGCAATATATAAGATCTCAGTTAGAATAACTGCTTGACATATAAATTATTCTGATAATGGTACAGAAATTCTTTGATGTTATATTTTCGGATAGTTTTTTAACTTAATCACCGGTACATTGGACCAAAACATCGATCTGTGCACAGCTGATTGCTATTTCCGGCTTAGTTGAATGACAGGTAGCATGACAGGAATTATGATATTCTATGTAATGTGTACTTTTTGAAAACAAAAATGAAAAAGTTAACAATCCTCACCTAACTCCTTGACTTATATTTGAATGCATGTCCGCAAATAGTTCATCATCAGGTTTAAAAATTAAGTATTCCTTAAAACGTATTAAAAATAATGTCATTTGGTTATATCAACTGTGTGACTTTATATTTTCACAATCCCGGTTATGAGAACCTTTGTTGTTGCACCTGTGGGTGGGGGAAGAGAGCTTTCGGGAGGGGACTGGGCAACAAGACGCGTGAGGGATGTCGGGTATGGTAAATACTTGGCGGGGGATTATTGCATATAATGGTAAAGATCAGCAACGAAAGATACCCCTTTCACGACCAGCCCCATCTGCACACGTTTGGAATCTTGGAGACGCGTAAACGTCGTCCATATTGCACCCGACCCGCCGTAAACGCCAGTTTTCACGCCACGTCTTATCCTCCCTTTTCACGACGGCGTCTACGAACTGCCGATGTTTCAAAGGCCGTCTCCGTCCCCGCGCCAACGGTCCCCTGGCTTCCACAAACCCTTGTTTGTCAAGCGATCAAGCCTTTCAATATGGCGGAGGCTTCACTGTCGTTGCTTTGGATACTGGACAGTTCTTGAAATTGGGCTTTAGAAAATGTTCAAACCCTTTTCGATACAGGCCCCTTCTATCCTAAGTCCATGCACTTTATCAATTACAGTTCATTTACTTCGACTTGTCTTTTAATCCAGGACTAATCTACGGTTTCTGTTGCGTCGTCGAAGATACTCCGCAACAAGGTTCCGACGTCAGTTTCCAGTATAAATTGAATTTGCTGTCAGATTGGCCTATAAGAGTTGGGCTTGTAAATTAAGACCTGGAAGACACGATCAATTTATTGGCTCATAAAATACATCCACACAAAAGTTTACTAAGTGCCCATGTTGAAGAAACACTGTAAAACGTAATCTGCGGAAATTGTGATTCTCTTATCTCTCCAGTATCGCCATTGAGTAATGATACATTATAATGAATTGATTATGCATTCACGGCGATCGTTATTCCCCTAACAAAATTGTTGTTTTAAAAGTAAATAAAACATGCCTTTTATCATCTTCCTAATAAATGTAAATCATGATGTTGTGGTTAGCAATCAATGCGAGCAACGCAGGCGTTCGCCAGGGCGATGTGCTGAAAGCGTGTTTATTTCTGAAAGAAGAGAGAAATACGGTACATTACCGCAACATTATATCAAGTTCTTGTACTGTCTATCTCAAATATGTACTCGATTTATAATGGTTTTACAATAATATCTGTCAAATAACACCTAGTTTAGATGCTCATTTATCAAAGTGATATGGATTAAGCCACGAGAAGGTTTTTCGCAAATGCAGTTCAGAATTGTCTCAGAAGAAGGAATCAAAATTGATCAGCATAAATAATCGTATGTTTAACCACACATATATAAAACTGAACAATAGAGAGTTTCCATAGAAAGGAAAACTGTTTGAATGTCAGCAGAATTGTAATATTGATATAGCGTAATGATAATGTTGTAATGATAGGAAATTAGATGAAAAACAACTGAACAGGGATATCAAGTGTTCGCCGTGAATGCATACGAAAGTTTCCAGGACAAAAAGGACATGATATATAAATCATACGAACCAAGCGGAAAACTTTGTTATAATTAAAAACAAAAATACGGAAATATCCTCCTTAAAGAAAAAGTCTGTACACATACATTTGAGGGAAAACTGATTTAAATAATTAATTTTGAACTCTGATACATTTGGCATTTTGATGTTTTGGTGGCTGAGGAAACAGTCAGGTGAGATGGGATTTGCAATTATTGCAAAGACGGATGACTACCCCGGCTAATTACGTTTCCAATTTGTCAAGTTAACGTGTATCCTTTTCAGCAGGCAGACCGAAATTGCATCGCATTTGCGACTGCTGGCAACATCTGAAGTATTGCGTTTCACGTACGTTTTGTTAACAAGACAAATGAGAAAATGCGAAATATGTCAAGAATATTATTGTGCCACTAATTGCACGAATACATTATCTCTGATGCCTCTTTAAATAATGTTATGAAATATTCATCGTCTCATTTGAGATATGTTTAACCTAATGCTCAGTCACTTTCCCAACTGAATAATAATATTTGAAAGACAAATATGAATATTGCATGCAAACAATCAAGGTAAAGGCGTATTTAAGGTTCACTCAAAAGTCAGTGTGGGTAACTTTCAAAACACGACGTATCACATTTAGAGCTAATGCTATACAAGTGAGCACTCGAAGATTGGTTTTCGAGGGATGACGGCTGTTCAGTGAAACGCTATAAGCATCTCATATCAAAGAAATGATTAATCATTTAAAGACATTAATATGCTCAGGCGTATCCCTATAGTGATCATTTAAACACCAAGATGTCCATAAGCGAAACTATGCCGGGAATGTTCGATCGTAGTGACACTGTGTTCCACGCTGGCGAATCTGCTTTGATAATTATTATGTAATACTTACGTATTGTGTCTTTTGGAATACTCATAGCTCAGATCGGAATGACATACTGACTGAGCATTGATAGACACTGTCACGCACGTAGATCCGAATCTCTTTCCTATGTTGAAAACTCTAACAAGCAGTACAAATGCAGTATTCATGCATTTGTACAAGACGCTCGAGAAGTATGCCTCAGATCGTACGTATATATCCTTGCAGGAGTATTAATATGCAGACCATGGGGAAGTATCGTTACCACTGACAAAAAGCGTTCATGACATAAAAGAGATTCAAAGTAAATAAGAGTACATATAGCACAGGTGCAATGAACATAAGAGTACGTGTTTCATAGGTTTATATATATATATATTTTACAGGTGCAATGGAGTTCTTGTTTCTTATTTTCCATATTGATGCAATGGAGACAAGAGTTCGTATTTCATGATTTAAATATAGATGCCGTGAAAATAAGAGTTTGTGTTTCATATAGCTGTAATGGAAATAAAAGTGCATGTTTCATACTTTTTTATACAGGTATAGTGGAAATAAGTTCGTGTTTCACATTTTGCATATAGATGAAATGTAAACAAGAGTTGGAAATAAGAGATCGCGTTTCATATTTTGGATATAGCTGCAATGGAAATAAGAGTTCATGTTTCATATTGTTTACATAGGTGCAATAGAAATTAAGAGTTCGTGTTTCATATAGGTGCAATAGAAATTAGACTTCGTGTTTCATATAAGTGCAATTGAAATTAAACTTTATGTTTCATATTTTTGCATAAAGATGCAACTGAAATTAGAGTTCGTGTTTCATATAGGTGTAATGGAAATAAAAGTGCGTGTGTCATATCGTAATATAGGCGCAGATATAACAAGAAAGCATGCGAACGCCTGGTATCATCACTGATTTCAGTGATACATTCATATTTTGCGTTCTGTGCTATCTGTTTCTGCTGATGTACAAGAGTGGTTTGCTCACTGACACTGAAGTTATATATCATAGTATAGTTGCAAGGGAAACAGGAGCTCATGTTATAAGTCGTAACAAAGGACATCCTGTAAACGTCATACACTAGCATCGTAACAAAGATGTGAAGAAACACCTCTTCGTCCAGTCTGTCGTATTGACGACACACCGGAAACATCTGATCATGGCAAATCTAGTAATGTAGATATCAAGGAAACACCTGTTTATGGCAAATCTAGTAATACAGATATCAAGGAAACACCTGTTCATGGCAAATCTAGTAATAAATATAGATATCAAGGAAACACCTGTTCATGGCAAATCTAGCAATAAATACAGATATCAAGGAAACACCTGGTCATGGCAAATCTTGAAATATAGATATCAAGGAAACACCTGGTCATGGCAAATCTAGTAATATAGATATCAAAGAAACACCTGTTCATGGCAAATCTAGTACTATAGATACTACTATCAAGGAAACACCTGTTCATGGCAAATCTAGTAATATAGATACTACTATCAAGGAAACACCTGTTCATGGCAAATCTAGTAATATAGATACTACTATCAAGGAAACACCTGTTCATGGCAAATCTAGTAATACAGATATCAAAGAAGCTCCTGTTCATGGCAAATCTAGTAATATAGATACTACTATCAAAGAAACACCTGTTCATGGCAAATCTAGTAATACAGATATCAAAGAAACTCCTGTTCATGGCAAATCTAGTAATATAGATACTACTATCAAAGAAACACTTGTTCATGGCAAATCTAGTAATACAGATATCAAAGAAACACCTGTTCATGGGAAATCTTGTAATATAGATACTAGTATAAAAAACCCACCTGTTCATGGCAAATCTAGTAATACAGATATCAAAGAAACACCTGTTCATGGCAAATCTGGTAATATAGATACTAGAATCAAGGAACCACCTGTTCATTGCAAATCTAGTAATACAGATCAAAGAAACACCTGTTCATGGCAAATCTTGTAATATAGATACTAGTATAAAAAACCCACCTGTTCACGGCAAATCTAGTAATACAGATATCAAAGAAACACCTGTTCATGGCAAATCTGGTAATATAGATACTAGAATCAAGGAACCACCTGTTCATTGCAAATCTAGTAATACAGATCAAAGAAACACCTGTTCATGGCAAATCTAGTAATACAGATACTAGTATAAAAAACCCACCTGTTCACGGCAAATCTAGTAATACAGATATCAAAGAAACACCTGTTCATGGCAAATCTGGTAATATAGATCCTAGAATCAAGGAACCACCTTTTCATTGCAAATCTAGTAATATAGATATCAAGGAACCACCTGTTCATGAATACAGTATAAAGGAAACACAACATTGTGCCATACATATGGTACTGTCGACACAAGGGAAACACATCTTCACATTATGTACCGAAATATGAATGCAAGACCACGTAACAAGATAGATGCAGTAAAGACATAAATTCATATTATATATCGTAATTTAAATATTAAGTATCACGTGTTGTAATTTGTCACAGTGGTGTGAAGGAAAGAACGGTTCGTGTTATATGTCGTAATGTAGATGAAAACAGAACGACGGCTTATGTTACATATGGAAAAAAGGATGTAAGCAAACAAAGGTTTGTGTTACATATCGTAATATTTGTGAAAGCCAAACAAGGTGTTTTGTTATACATTGTAACATATGTAATCGTAATGAAAAGAAAATATAACAGGGGATTACGTTGATATCCTGATATAGATGAAAGTAAACACGTTTTATTATACTCTTAAGGGTAAAATACTGTAAATATTGGTGAAAATAAAAATGGTATTTTCACTGAGTAGAATATCACTTTTGCCTTCAACTACTTTCTGATTAAAGAGTTATGCAGACTTAATCGATGTCTCGATCATTTATAAACTCGTGGTCTGACAAAGTTGATATGTTCACTCGTGAACACTCGTAAACATATCAACTTTGTCAGACCACTCGATGAAAATACATGTTATTTGACAACATAAACAACATAACTTCTATTTATTCTTATGCATGGTAATATGAACGAAAGCAAAACATGTTTTTGTTAGACATCATAATGCAGTGAAAACAAACCAAAGGTTTATGCTACATATCGGAATATAAATGAAATGAAAAGAAAGGTTTAAGCTACAAACACCTTAATATAGGAGAAAACAAAACAAAGGTTTATGTTCAACTGCATAATATAGTTGAAACCAAAACAGAGGTTTTAGTTACATATCGTAATTGAAAACAAAAGAAGATTTAAAGCTACATATATCGTCATGTAGATGAATCTCTCACAAACGAACGCTCATGTGTGACATATCGTAATATATAGTGAGACAAAGCTAGAGGTTTTTTTTGTTATATATTGAAGTATTCATGCAAACAAAACAAGGAGTTATGTTACATGTCGTAATATAAATGAACAAGACAAAGTGGTGGTTTAAACATACTAATATAGTTGAAAACAAAACGAAGGTTTATGTCATATATCGTATATAGTTAATGTTATATATAGTAATGGAGATGAAACCGAAACAACGGTTTATGCTATACATAGTTATACAGCTGCAAGTAAAGCAAGAGTTTATGCTATACATAGTTATACAGCTGCAAGCAAAGCAAGAGTTTATGCTATACATAGTTATACAGCTGCAAGCAAAGCAAGAGTGTATGCTATACATAGTTATACAGCTGCAAGCAAAGCAAGAGTGTATGTTATACATAGTTATACAGCTGCAAGCAAAGCAAGAGTTTATGCTATACATACTTATACAGCTGCAATCAAAGCAAGAGTTTATGCTATATATAGTTATAAAGCTGCAAGTAAACAAGACTTTATGCTATACATAGTTATACAGCTGCAAGCAAAACAAGAGTGTATGCTATACATAGTTATATAGATGCAAGTAAAGCAAGAGGCTTTGCTATACAGAGTTATACAGCTGCAAGCAAAGCAAGAGTTTATGCCATACATAGTTATACAGCTGCAAGCAAATCAAGAGTGTATGCTATACATAGTTATACAGATGCAAGCAAAACAAGAGTGTATGCTATACATAGTTATACAGATGCAAGTAAAGCAAGAGTTTATGCTATACATAGTTATACAGCTGCAAGCAAAGCAAGAGTTTATGCTATACATAGTTATACAGCTGCAAGCAAAGCAAGAGTTTATGCTATACGTAGTTATACAGCTGCAAGCAAAGCAAGAGCGTATGCTATACATAGTGTTATACAGATGCAAGCAAAACAAGAGTTTATGCTACACATAGTTATACAGCTGCAAGCAAAGCAAGAGTTTATGCTACACATAGTTATACAGATGCAAGTAAAGCATGAGTTTATGCTATACATAGTTATACTGCTGCAAGCAAAACAAGAGTTCATACTATACATAGTTATACAGATGCAAGCAAAGCAAGAGTTTATGCTATACATAGTTATACTGCTGCAAGCAAAACAAGAGTTTAATCTATACATTGTTATATAGATGCAAGTAAAGCAAGAGGCTTTGCTATACAGAGTTATACAGATGCAAGCAAAACAAGATTTTATGCTATACATAGTTATACAGCTGCAAGCAAAGCAAGAGTGTATGCTATACGTAGTTATACAGCTGCAAGCAAAGCATGAGTTTATGCTATACATAGTTATACAGATGCAAGCAAAACAAGAGTTTATGCTACACATAGTTATACAGATGCAAGCAAAGCAAGAGTTTATGCTACACATAGTTATACAGATGCAAGTAAAGCATGAGTTTATGCTATACATAGTTATACTGCTGCAAGCAAAACAAGAGTTCATACTATACATAGTTATACAGATGCAAGCAAAGCAAGAGTTTATGCTATACATAGTTATACTGCTGCAAGCAAAACAAGAGTTTAATCTATACATTGTTATATAGATGCAAGTAAAGCAAGAGGCTTTGCTATACAGAGTTATACAGATGCAAAAACAAGATTTTACAAGAGTTTACATGCTATACATAGTTACATAGTTATACAGATGCAAGCAAAACAAGAGTTTATGCTATACATAGTTATACAGATGCAAGCAAAACAAGAGTTCATGCTATACATAGTTATACAGATGCAAGCAAAACAAGAGTTCATGCTATACATAGTTATACAGATGCAAGCAAAACAAGAGTTTATGCTATACATAGTTATAAAGCTGCAAGCAAAGCAAGAGTTTATGCTATACATAGTTATACAGCTGCAAGCAAAGCAAGAGTTTATGCTATACATGTACATAGTTATATAGATGGAAGCCAAACAAAGGTTTATGGTCAATAGATTATTGTAGACCAAAACAAAACAAAAGTTTATGTTAAATAGCGTAATATATACGAAAACAAAACAACAGTTTTATATCCAATACAGCAATATAGATGAAAACAAAGCAATGGTATAAGTTTAGTAACGAATTATTGATCTAAACAAAACAAGGGTTAACGCTTTACATCGTAATGAAATAATAGGAACACAATAATGTATGTCATATATCACAACACTGTTTTTCACAATCTCATTCTGTTTAGCATAATATAGGTGCGATGAAAATACGTGCCTGTGTTATATGGGGATGCTTGTAAGCAACACATCTATGTACCCCCTCACATCCCAGACATAGTCTGTCATACAGACCCTGAAGCAAATATATTCAAGAAATCCCACGCAAGTCTAGAAAATGTGGCAAGATTTCTGAAAATGAAGAAAGTCTCAGGGCTCCATTTTATTATATTTGGTTGGGTTTTTTTTCACTTTAAGCCTTTTTTCTGTAAAATATGTTCATTTCAGAACGAGTTGTTAGTCTAATCCCAGACATAACGTGCGTTGTTAACACACATACACCCTTACATCCTCACATTAAATTCCGTTGAGATTTGTCTGTTTTCCTTAATTAAGTTATGTCCATTAAACTATTAAAGGGATGTTTCAAGCATCGCTAACACGAACGTCCAGGCGTCCAGTCTTCTGTTTGTCTAGCTGGACGTATTAATTAAATTATTTTGGAACTCTGTTGCCCTTTCCGTGTAGTTGGTTTGTTTTCAGCTTGTGCTGTACACGCTGTATGCGCCATCCAATGTTGTCATTGTGTCACAGTTATTGGAATTTACCCGTCAATATGTAAGACATTACGTTTCGTTTCTACGTCTCATGTAAGAAGAATTTCGAACATACATGTATACAGAAAAAGGAATCGTTCGGATGACCTTCTGTTAAGTGCTTTTCAAGAATTTATTGCTTGTCCTACATATGATTCATGGTATATGTCAAACTATCATACAATAGCTCCCAATTAAACATTCTAGTTCTGCTCGATTCACTAGCTCACTTCTCATGCTGCCATCCACTTGATTGTATGGTCCGACTACGAATATGTACTGACTATCGAGAATTTCCATGCGTTAGTCCGAACCTGGCGGGGCTCCACCAATACCCTTCACCCTCCCCCAAAAGCACCCCTAAAACCAAAACAACAATAATACAAATACAAAACAAATAAAAACAAACACACAAAAAATACCCCACCTCATACACCTCACGGAATATCGGGGTTGTTCCCTAATTCAGAATTAGTATGCTGTGCAGAATTAGATATCTGATCAATTATGTAGATCACGTGATACTGTAGGTCTGTCAACATTTGCATATCGCTCAATGGTTCCCTTTAAAAAACATGATCCAAGGAGTCAAAGTATAGTTTATCTTCACAGTGAAACATTGCTATGTAACGAAATCCTTTAAGGCACCACCCCGTCTCAACCGTTATCAGCAGGACCTACAATTAACACTATTTTGTCTCGAACTATGAACAACAAATCTACATATGCTTGATGGCTCAAAGAAGGTCGAAATCGGCCTCACCACGACAAACTTAGTGAGAACAGTTAACTGCATTTCCATTGCAAGTAGTCAGGCCCTAGTCATGATGTTTCAAGGAGATTAAATCTTGTTTTCAAAAGTTATTTCATTTTTTCTCAAAAGCTCTTTTCCCTCAAATCATCTTCGTTGAAATGATATACCTGAACATCCGCATTCAGATTAGTGTTACTCAGTGAAACCCTCATACCTTTCTAGTAACAGATTTCAAAGCACTGACTTAAACCCAATATCACCAGAACAATTGTGAAAGTCATCAAATTCCTTTCCATTATATTCTTAATCCAGCTTTTCAATATCACCGAAGTCTTTCGGCGTCAAAGGGGATCAGCCGCTGATTTTCATTTGCGACCATTTATTTTCCGCTATCATTGCACTTTTACACACACCCGAACAGCGCGCGTGCAACATAATTGATAATGTTCTTCGAGTCCACTATTGGATAAACATCAATAACGGCTTCAAGGCGGTTAATCAATAAATCGTCAACGTTCGAGGTAATCTTGGTGCCTGAGCGGTATTGCCAACCGACCGACTGGCTTTGGTACCCTTCAGACACGTGAAGGATCGGCGAATACCTTGAGAAAAGAAACAATTTGGATAGTATGTTTAGGAAACATTGTCAATAAGTGCCCCCGGCTGTTGACAAAATGGCGGCTTGCTGTGGCCGGTTCTCACGTCTGTTGAGCAAGGTTGCCCGGATGGTGGCTCAGCCTCGCTTTGAGTGCGTCGCAGATGAAACAGACGGCACTGAGAACATTTGTCTCTATCCTGTCCCCAGCTTGAGCAATTAGTGTTGCTCGGAATTGGGTTGAACACAATACGACGTCTGTTTTAAGATAACTTGTATGCGAACTTTGTAATCCATTAACAATAAACATGGCGGATGGGCGACCCACAGAGGCGAGTCATTCTTAGACCTTGCGTGCAACTCTCACAACACAAGTTATTAAGCTCCCGTGAATTCACAACTGGGGGATGGTTGGTAAAAAAACAAGCAACAAAAACGTATAGACGGATTAAACTGAACAACAAACGGAATGGATACTGATCGTGTTAAATGGATCCATGATAGTGGTATCATGATAAACCTAAGAAGTCTTTGGATAAACATAGATGGTTATTTAAGATCAGCTCAAATGTATGGAAAAAAAACACCCAAAATACCCAAAGGCAACAGAAATTATCAGTCTATAGATGTTCCTTTCGCAAAATATTTAGAAACAATGGAAAGATCACACTCTTAGGGGAGTTATTGAATATTTTCATCACTGAAAATAACAGACTTTGGCACTTTGTACCTATTAATCTACTTGATCCCATCTCGACCTGACATCACTTTGAATATGGCTTCGTCAAAGGTAGAATTAGTGGTCTTGACCACAAGTTTGTCAATGTCCAACCTGGTCACTTCAAACCAGGGACTTGACAAGATATAGAAATGATGAGACTGGGTGTTGTAGGTTTAAATATGTAACCGGCAAAATATGGAGGATGGTGGTGGTCAGTTTCGTTCTTATTTCTCCACGCCAACTTTTTGTTGCTTGTCCTTTAATGTCCGGTGATAATTACTTTTATCAAAGGTCTTAACAAGGAAATAGGGTTGCGATGTACACTGAAGACTGAATACATTACCAACAATGCCAACGCCGAGAGATTAACGTCAAATGCATGTATGAATGCTCTCGTAGCATTTACAATTTCAAGACCGTGATTGATATTAAAATGACCAAGTTCGATTGGGCTCATTGTGGTTAACTTAGAACACTACGAAAGTTACACATTTCTTGTTTATGTGTTCATTCTAAAAATAGTATATATGTCTTAAGATTAAACTTAATTATAATGGCAGAAAGAAACAATTGTTTCCACTTTCATATGTATACATGTTGCTGATGTTATTATAGATATAAGAAGTATAATAACAATAATAGCAACGTATATTCTGCAGATCCTGAAACAATATCGAGGACTCCTGCTGGTTTCAAGGTCAAGGCTATTTAAATCTGTAACTTGGCAGTAATAGATTAGATTGTCTTCTAGTTATATTTGTTTGGATTAGGTTACAGATAGTTATAGTTCTCAGTGATGTACTATGTCAGTGTGAAATATATCTATTGGCAAAATAAAAACCTTGTGTTTTAATTGAACTACTGACACGGTGATTTTCAGTATTATCATTTAATTAATAATGTAATTGTTTTTTTCACTCTCTTTAACTTGTCTTCAGAGAATCCTTCTTTCATGCTTCAGTCAATCTCTCTCCGTGTGGTAAGTTCAATACGCTTGCTCATTTATGCTGACTCCACAGATATGTCTTTTTTTCAATGACATGTAATTCACTGCCAATGATGTGTCATAAAATTGATGACATATCAGTTCAGGTATAAACAATCACACAGTAAGCTGAAATATACAAATACAACACCCTATTTGTACGGACTCCGTTTAGTGGAAATCTTGAAATTCCGACGATTTCCTAGGGAAATACAGTTGCAAATAATTAAACGGAACTTTGTTAATCCCGACTGTTGAATTGAAAAACTATTGTGCGGATTAACAGTGATCTTCGTTTCATAGGGGCGGTGGGGTAGGTAGCCTTGTGGTTAAAGCGTTCGCTCGTCACGCCGAAGACCCAGGTTCGATTCCCCACACGGGTACAATGTGTGAAGCCCATATTGCTGGAATATTGCTAAAAGCGGCTGAAAACCATACTCACTCACTCTTTTTTCATAGATAAGCTATGTTCATTTTCGATCCAATCTAATGTTAAATTTTGTTGCATAAATTGACATCATTTGTAGACCAATACATGTGCACAACTATGTCTTCAGTGAAGGCAACTGATGACGACTTAGTACAGCTTACATCAAGGGAAATAACTCTTATTTGAACTTGCAACTTTGTAATTAACATATACTATTATTGTTATACTAATGTTAAAAGCATGTATTTAAATCACTTAAAGCACAAAAAACGACACGGCACCATACTATGTTAATAAAATTCGTGTGCTCGTGATGCCAATGGTTAAAAAACTGAATGATGATATACCTTCTTTTAAAGATACAGTGAATCAATTTCGATTTTAACGATGCATTCAGATGAAAGCTACCTGATCAGTTTATCATCTGTTACAAATCCTTCCGTTGTCTTGTACATCAAGTGTTAGACAAGTCACATACTACGAGGCTTAAAAGAGTAATTATTGGAACAAACGGAGTCGAAAATTTCTAATTAAAATGACCCAAGTGTGTACCTACTACGATAATTGGGAGTCGAATTATACCTGTAATGATGGCAATACAAACTTCAAAGCAGAATGGAATGTTCTCCGTCACGAATAAAGCTCCGCTCTGTGATATATTGTCTTGTTATCGGTAAACCTTTCTTTGTTGCCTTTCTCAATAAGTCTGTCTCCTACGCCCCTTAAAGTCTCATGTGGCGACTCTTTTACAGTCTTGAGGAATCACTTTCGAATTTCGGGCAAATGTAATCCAAGAAAACTTGCTTTTTATTGGCCCGATTCAATGCCTCTACGTCATCAATGGAACAGGTTAGCGCGTGAGGTTAGACGCTGGTATCACGCGGCACGAGCGCACGCGCTGAAGCAGACGAGATCTTTGCGAGCAGACGACAACTGAGAATGGATTGGTCGCTTGACTGGCCGAATGGGCTCCGCAATCTTCCATGGTACCGGTCAGTAGATCTTGTTAATAATGTGTTTTTATGTAGTACAATATACAAACAACTTAATGATGTATCTTTATTGATGAAGTTATGCAATCATTACAACAGTATGTTTGAAATATGTCGCAGTTCCTGGTCGATTTGTTGTAACAAAATTATCGTTGATGTCAATTTAAAAGATGTGGTGTTTTATACAATAAAATGCATACTTACCACGAACAAACTGGAAGGGGGTCTTGTTAATCCATAGCAAGTCCTATCACTGTAGCGATCCGCTGAGGCGAAATGTTTACAACAAACTTCGTTTTCTATAACAATGCAATTCATGGTTTTTATAAACACACAAAAAGGTCCTGGTAAGCGACAGCACCTGTCGAAAACATTCATATGTTTCCATTATCGTGTTCAGTCAAAGGAAGAATTTGCAACAAGGAATAAGTCATATTTTTTGCTATGTACATCATGAAAGAAAAACAATGAGCATGTTAGCTCGTGAAACTAATGTGAAATATACATGATACATATCAGTGAAATTGACATCGTCGACTTTGATATAGCTATGCCACGAGTCGTAGATTTGAAATTGACGTAAGACTGATTTGAAATAGACTGCACTGTGTTCCCCAGTCACACTCGAGTAGATAGGTATAAATTTGATAGAATCCGTGCACAATTATACCACTGTCTGTTCCTATAGGTAGATCTAGTACATTTCCCTCGTGGAACAGTAATTGCGAAATAATCGCTCTGAAAGATAACGAAATGCGTTTATAAAAAGGATGTAGTTTTGACAAGCATTCGTGCATAATTTGCATGTTTGTGTTGAAATGAGCACAACATGTTGTTACTGTGCAGTCATATGTGATAATGTCTTTGCTAATCATGCGTCCTGAATAGCTAAATATTTTATATAGTTGTCAATTTCATTGGTTTGATGCGAGGTGATTGGATTCTGCACTGTTCAAAATATGAACATTTAAAGTAGATTTCTGTTCTCAATAATACTTTTTCTTTTTCATAATGTTTTGATTACTATTTTAGTGGCATTTTGGTCAGTTAAATTGACTCGTATTGTTTTAACTCTTTGTTTTATTGGTGATGGTATATTTCTCTGGACTGCGAAAATATTTTATGTTTAATGTTTATAATTGTTTTCAAAATGAATCTTTCGTGAAAATAGTCACTACTAAACGCTTCATGCTATGACGCAGTCGTCAATTTGTGGTGAAGTTCCCATTTGAAATTTTCAAATGATATAATCTGTATGAGCACAGCTGGTTGCTGTTTGTTGTGAATAGGGATGCTGTTTGTTATGAATAACGATGCTGTTCGTTATGAATAGGGATACTTTTCTAAAGAAGACGTGTTTCACGCCTGCAGTGACGCTATGCTGATCATATTGTTTGGAACATAACCAAGTGATATATTTTTCAAAGTTATACGTGCTGACCTATGTTAAATAATAATAATTATTTTTGTATTATAATATTTTTTTATAATTAAATTACATTTAAGATTCAGACATCCTGAACGATATACCTCCTTCTTATGTCTTTCTGCAGAGGAAATAATTTTATCATGCCTCACCGTCTCAATTCCACTATTTTATTAGAGGCGTAGATATATCCTATATCATTACGAGTTGCTTGGATAGTTTAATATGCCCTATTGACACATTTCGTTGTTATCGTGGTAAAATAGTAGTTCAGTAAGCCCGGATTATACTTTTATGTCATATTCCTTTATTCTGCCAGGTCAAATCGTGGTTATCTAAACATGACCACTGACTGAATACTTGACCAGTGGGCGCTACGGGTTCACAATGTTACAGCCAGGAACAATGTTGCCTTTGTAAATGTCGGCAAATCTTGGCCTTTTCTTTGGACATGACCGCAACAAACAATTATGCTTGAAACCCGAAGATGTTCATTATGACCCAAATCCAAATCTACTATCACCGTGAAATACTAAGATAGCGACATCAAAATGTAATACCCATGTGTGCATCTTAGCTATGGACACAAACACAGCTCCTTTACATAATGTCGTGGTATTTCAAATGACATTCTCTGATTTATGCATATTTTTTTTAATTCAACACACAAATTTCCAGGTAGGAAAAATATTTTCTGCATGAAAAAATCAATTGAAGTGTCGTGGGCATTCCTTCAGATATCCGATTATTGAAGTGTACAGTTAAAGTTTGTGTACATTTTAACATCGTCAGGCATTTTAACAATTAGTATGTATAATCTGTAATTATATACAGCTACTGGGTTGCAGAACACTTCAACGGTTCAATATGATGCAAAACGTCTCGAGAATCCGGCAAAACAGATTCCCGGGGAGGGGGATGGAGGCCCAGTGAAGGTGACAAAATATTGGACCACTTAAAACACATAATATGAAGGTACGGTGTTTTCATACCTCCACAACAAAATAATAGATACTGCGAAACGCGTGAAGTGAAAGTAAACCTACAAAACAACAAAAATATTGTGCAAAACAGCTGCTATGAAAGTAAACAGTTATACATACTCCCAAAATACCAGATAGTGCAATACCCACACTATGAAACTCAACTGTGGTACATACCTGAGAAAGAAACAGAGGTGAGGTGAGGTGAAATTGGGTTTAACGTCGCGCTGGAGAATATTTCGCTCTTATGACGACGTAGAAAGAAACAGAATAGATAGTACAGTGCAAAACAATTACTATGAACGAAAACTGTTATACACACCTACAAAACAGACAATTACATGATACAAAACACTAACATATGAAAATAACCGTTATATATACCTACAAAACAGACAGTTACACAATACAAAACACTAACATATGAAAATAACCGTTACACACACCTACAAAACAGACAATTACACAATACAAAACACTAACATATGAAAATAAACTGTTACACAAACCTACAAAACAGACAATTACATGATACAAAACACTAACATATGAAAATAACCGTAACACACCTACAAAACAGACAATTACACAATACAAAACACTAACATATGAAAATAACCGTTACACAAACCTACAAAACAGACAATTACATGATACAAAACACTAACATATGAAAATAACTGTTACACAAACCTACAAAACAGACAATTACACAATACAAAACACTAACATATGAAAATAACCGTTATATATACCTACAAAACAGACAATTACACAATACAAAACACTAACATATGAAAATAACCGTTATATATACCTACAAAACAGACAATTACACAATACAAAACTCTAGCATATGAAAATAACCTTTATATATGCCTACAAAACAGACAATTACAGAATACAAAACACTAACATATGAAAATTACCGTTACACACACCTACAAAACAGACAATTACACAATACAAACCACTGAAATATGAAAATAAACTATTATATATACCTACAAAACAGACAAAACACGTCTAATGATATATAATAAGTAATCACCTCCATGCTTACAGTGTGTCAAATACTGAGATAAATAAATGTGATGCACTTGACAACCACTGTTCATCCCTCACCTATTAACGGTTGTCTTCCTTTATCGCGACACAAAATATGGCAATGTTGATTCAGAATAGGTGTATGTGTTATTTGAGATTTAAAATCAAACTAAGACAATAATAAAAGAAGACCTTGGGCTGGGAATTGGTTTCTGATAAAGTTTGCTCTCTCTGCATGCACATGAAAGTTGCTTTACAATGCAATATGGTCGTCATACAAATCGGCATTGTTTCCGCTGATAGGGAATCTTGTAATTGTTTAATGTGAAACAGCTATCACGCTTTTGTCATAGTTAAAGATTTAAGAAAAGCGTGGCAGCATAATGCCTCTACGTTTTAGTTTTATTCGTTTTCCCTGAAACATTTCAAGTACTTGGCAATAAAGTGATAATTGCATTTTCGGATTAATCAAGGAAACTACTGAATCATTCACAGTGAGAGAATTAGCAATTAGTTTCGTCGGATCAGACGGATTTGGTGATTCCTGGAAGTTTTCATAATTTGTGTGCGATGAGATTTATCAAGTTAGTTTTAGCGTGCTACATGTCGAATTGTAACATGTTGATTGGAGAAGCAAAATATACAACCAACAGATTGGGGTGGGGGTGGTGGTGGGGTGATGGGTCGCACATTTATGCATATTTATCATGTGATCGAATAAACAGAATAAGGTTCCTTTCATCAAATGTAACACATTATTTTTCTAACATTTTGCATGGAAACTGTAGGGATGTTTTGGTAATGCGCTGGGAGAGGCGTGTTCTGTTTCAGTTCGGTTCAGTTTTGGTAGATCCATTGAGTCACAAACAACTACTTGAACATGTGGTAATAATAGTGAAACAAATGCTAATAAACTACACATTGGTGTTACATTCTATCGTTTACAGTTTCAACATTAAATGGAATCAATTCACTTGTTTAAGTTTCCGATGTAAATAATATGTGGCACTTCTCCGTTTTATTCCATCCCAAAATCGCATTGCACAGTGCCTTGTTACAAGGATAGTATAAATGCGTGTCTCTGTTATACTTTGCTATCACGTTCCCCACTCTAATTTTGATTAATCATACACGTCTACCCATTATTACTCACAGTTTTATGTGAAATAATTCTTTTTGTTGACACTCGGCCCGAAATAGTTTCAACTTGATGCATCTATGTTACTGAAATAAATGCGTTCCGTTGTGTCTGTGTGCACGTTATGGTTTATTCATATGAAATCTGTGAGACTTGTTGATGCGACTTTTTATTTTTATAATGTTTTTCAGATCTTGTTTTTGTCATATTTGTACATTTATCTACATAGCTTCATCTATTTGAAAACAAAAATATGCTACTATGCACCCACTATACATGGCTTTATTGAATTGGAAATACACATTAGGTTCTGTAAGAAGATATCTATTCATTTGTTATGATACCGTACTCAAATGTTTTGTCGAACGGCAAAAACAGGCTATTGAACAACGCTTCTCTGCCATCTGTGTGGTCCAAGTAACCAATATCGGTATTAAAGATATCGATCGATTTGTTTGAACGGAGATGAACCTCATCTTTAAACCTACAACAAAGACGTCCATGAAACAGTACCATACAAAGCGTTAACACAGCAAGACGAGGCTAGTTTTAACGTGTGAAGTTGCACCAACGTGAAGTGACATGTTCTGTTGCCAAATACGACACGACTATGATGCGTAGTATAGGTGATATCTTAGTACTAAGGTGGTGAAACCTACATTTCACACGTCCTTGAGTTTCTGATACTTTCATACATTTTCAGTTGTATTTCAGGATTTTACATGAAGTATTTAAATATAGTCAGTTCATGGACTTGGTATTGTATTTCTGAAAAAGCATAGTTCGAGATAAAAATAATGTTTTTGTTCTGTGTCAGCTCAACGTACTGCTGTCAAGGTGATTAGACAAGGGTTTAAATTTCATATTCGATTATGAGATAGTTTACATTTTCCCCACCGAGGCAAATCTAATTATTTTTAACAAATATTTTAATACTGAAATATAAACTTGCGTTCTCCTTTCAAAATATTAATACAATACCATTGTTTAAGGAAAATCAAGTTTTCTGGATAGTCAACTTCTTTATTGCAATGAGTGCGACGTTTCGGTGTAGGTACAAGCACTTGCTTGATAACGGTGCTTTTCCTTCATCTTCACAACTTCTAAAATGCATCTCAAACAAGTAGTACCATCTTTAAACTGCTTGAAATAAGGAACTTAGAATAAATGTTTGCAAATACACGTTCGATTTGTTCAGACAAGAATCTGTTGTAAGATTCAGATGACTATACTTTCAAAATAAACTTTATTATATTGTAGCTGTAATGTATTGTAAACTATCTATGTTAATTTTTCCTGTCCTGAGTTGCTTTCATCACAACAGAGAAATACTATCACTGGAAAAAAAATAGATTGTCCACTTATCATTGAAGCCATTGTCCTGGGTATATACATGGTATCAGCACCACAGAAATCTTAAACATAGTGTATTATTTAGTGACCGACCTTGTATTGTCGACGATATAATAGGCTAAGTCTCTCTATTACTGACGCGCGTGTCGCCACTTTGTTTCCAATTTGTCGTATATCAAACTTTGACAGCTGCAATCCAATGACACCCTAATATAGGGGGATCTCTAAGTATGTAAATAATGTAGATAAGTACCGGTGATCCCCCAGGCCTACCGGTTGACTGCAGTAATAGAAGGCACGCGTCCCTACAATAGCAATTAAGTCCCAAGGTGCCCCTCGTTGACACTCGTAATTGAGAGGGTTTGCAAAGGATGTGGGCCTCAACATGAAATGGACATTCTTCTTCCGCGTCAGTGTGTTAGTTTCAGACAACGGCTATCAATCAAGAGCTGATATGAAATTAACATTTATCCAGAAAGGGAGTGTACAAGTCAAATTCGTATGTAGCAACTTAACTTGTTCATTTGTAAATTGTGTCATTCTGAAATTGACATGAAGGAGGTGGTGACCTGTTGACATTGGTACATGTACATGAAATCTACATTTAATGTTAACGTGAACATCAGTGATTGTTAGGTACGTTGTAGGAACTGTCTTGTGCTCATTGTAACTGACAATACAACAGGATTTGTTTACATGTCCATGATTACAACTGTTACTGATATCGTTTGATACAAACTGTTTACATGTACAAAGTTATGAAACAACGTTGATCGAACTCCTAAAACGTAATGTTTCCTTAAATCCTATCTTATATTGTCGCGGCAAAATGTTCATAGCTTGTATCGAAATAACCGAATACTCAACATAGATTCAATCTTCTTTGACTTAAGGAAGTGTCTCTATATCTAAGAGGAGCGTTTAAGTTCAACACAGTTGGTCTTCACATGGTACTTACTTGTACATTTCATTTGTCACAAGATGAAACACACTACACATCGTTGTATTAGATATTGTATATATAGTATCGTAACACGTTATCTGCACGTCAGCTGAAAAGTATCGACCCGCAAGACACTCAGGAACAAATGATATACCTTGTTTGGTTCTCCTTATCAGTCAATATTGTCCAGCAGGATGTAGGAGACATGGGAACATTAAGTTCATCTACCTTAAGAATAATGCATGCGCAGAACTCAATAATGTTTAGTTTCGATAAAGCGGATTAGATATTTTAAACTGGTGCGTATTATTTTGAAGTAGAGACATTGGCTTACTTGATATACCAACACGCATTTCCTTACAGAGTTACAGAGTTACCAGAAACATTGACTCATGGGTGGCCGCTAACTAGATGGTTATGACGGAGTCCATTTTAGATTTCCTCGTCTTCTGAATTCGGCGAAATGGCGCTATAAAATAAACTAACCAAACCTACTTAGCTAAACACTAAACATAGTAGAATAATGCCAAATTTCCACCAGACAATTCAAGAAATTGGTGTTTTCCCATATACACTTAAGAACGACGTAATAGATTATGTTGATTCGTTTTGAAAGACATTTTAAACAATACCTGCCATATAATATTATGATAAGACTTAGCCAATATGGTGAATCAAGTACGCATATTGTTACACAACGCATCACATCCGAGTTTACCTAGATGTATCAAGTGTTGGCGTTTCTTCTGTTTCCTTTTTTATATGCATGCAGCTGATTTTGCTTTTTAAAATAATTTCAATATCCATCCCATGAATTACAAACAATACACAAATATATTTCCGATGGTTTTCGGTCAAACATGTATCAGCGGAACACGGAACAGACAATGGAAGACAAGAACGTGTCAAGCACAGAATTCATGATTTGATCAGCGTAGTCATTAGTTTATCTGTTAGAATTCCTCGTAATGTTGACATTAAAAGGGAATTCCAATAGAAACATACCTGTGTTCTTTCGTCAAGATTGCAAAGTTTGAACTAACCAACACGTATGTATACGTATGTATGTGAAGCGTGTGAAATGTATCACTGTCAACAAACAGGCTCATTTAACTCGCAGACCGCCAGTACATATTCATTGTTGACAAGTTAAATCCCCTCGACATGTATTTTGTTCGTATACATAAATTACAAAATGCCTACCGGGTTCTACTTTAGTTTGATCGGCTCATTTATTACACTTAGTGAGAAACACGAAAAAAGACCATGAACTGAAAATACCAAAATTTGTCATTCAGGAGCAAATATGAAAGGCTACCTATCCAAACCTAGGTTTGATTAGCATTTAAAATAATGTTTATAAAGACCACCGAAGGTTGCAAATCCTTCTGTCTGGTTTTGCGTGTACATATTTCACACTTATGACGTTTGAAGATTATCTTTATGACGTTAAGTAATGTCATTTGGCGTCATAGTGAATTAGCATCACGTTCACTCGTCTTCTGCAGCCTCAGGGAGACGAACAATGTAAAGATTTCCGCATACTGTTAAAATGTTACAAACATTGCTAGGAATAACGCAGTTAATATATTTTAATATGTTCCAGAATTTTCTAAAACCAAATCTTGAATCACCAGTTGATACTTTTAATACACCCCTTTCATGTTACTTTATTCTGGTTAGCATTCTGTAGTTCCTTATTGAGAGGCCGTTTCCAGTTATCCAGTCATATACACTCATGGAAGCGAACAAGGGAACACATGAAAGTACAAGTGTTCCTTTATTCTTTTCCAGGTTTCTTCACAAGGTATGTATTGCACTGTGGGTGAAATTCTGGAAATAAATAAAGGAACACTTTACTTTCACGTGTTCCCGTATTTGTTTCCATGAGTATATAATTTTCACACCTTGGTTACTTACTTGGGCAAACTATTTCTCTATTGTCGGATAATTGAGACTTGTTATTCTCTGCCCTTGTCCAAATTGTTACTCCGGACACAGAGGCCCCGGACTGTTCCCACGATGTGTGAGATGAAATTATTAATCCACAATAAACAAATAAGCTGAAATGTGAATTAAGCTTGTTTGTATCAGCACTCAACAGATTGCCTCAAAGGAAAACCACGGGTCTGGTGATTTCAAGCCGAGATTTCGATGTTGATAGGGCGGTGGGTCAGCAGAGAATTTATAGCGCCCGCTCGTCAGTCAGGTCCAGGTTCGATTTCGTTCGTGAATAAATTGTGTTTAGACTTGTGTTAAGTTTTCTTGCTTTCTCTGCCAAGACATTGCTTGAATATTGCAAAAGGCGATCCAAAAGCATACTCAATGAATGGTGAAAATAGTAGCATTGTCGTTGTGCGGATAACTTGAACCTCCAGGTTGTTCCACATAATAAAATTTAGTTTGCAAGCAAACAAACAGTGCCTGACCGACTCCAGTCAAACTTGCTGCGACGGCCGTTATTTCAGAGACATATTTGATCTCCGTATCTCGGCCTTCGGGCTGCATTATACATGACGTGGTGATAATGTGACTATTACTGAATTAGAATCTCATTCTGCAAGGCAAAGTCATATACATGTAGAAACCCATGCATAATCTGTAAGCTTAAAACAGGAACAATGATTAATGCTGTATTTACATGCTTTACTGGAACAATATGAAATACATTTTGGCAGCAATTAATTCTATGAATACAAATTATTTATTATCAAGCTTTCAATGTGAATTAATTGTTCATCATGTCGTCGGAAATACTTCCGAGCTTGAAACATGTATTTATCTTATTATCACTGTTTCTGCTATGTCTACGTTCAAACCAAACAGTTTTCTTGCATCGATGGGAACGTCAGCGTCATTGCGGTCCCATGCTCTCTTGAACACAACGCAGCGACAGACCTATGCATCAGTAGTGCAGTTTCCGTCAAGTAATAATTATGGTACCAAAGCATAATGCTTATACCCTGAACAACCCTACAGATAGTAATAATCACCCCTGGATCGATGAAAGTCTTTTCTTTAATTCTGTCGTGTTTGAAAGAAAATTTAAAGTGCACTTAACGAAATGTATTGTACATAACCTTTGACATTGTAGGTTAGTTTTAATCGGGAGACTGCAATGAAGCGCGATACGTCCTAGTCGACGGGTATACAATGCAGAACCTTCCTGCGCCTGATATCTTGGGTTGTGTTGTGTTTCCCCAGGGAGTGGGGAATCCGAGCAGACTGTACAGTGATGGAAGGGAAATAATAACTAATACCCCGGGGTCATACATTTACCAAGGTAATGTATGTAACAGTGTAATATATGAGGTGAAATGGGGTGTAACGTCGCACTATAATCCGCTCATGTGACGACGTGCATGCGTGTGTATGTGTGGCTGCTTGTACTAGCCCAGACTTAAGCTGGTTTTATTGTGCTAGCTCACTCAGATACTATGCTGCAGTTAAGTGAATATACTGACTCCGAGTCGTTTTTGTACCCATTAATGCCGAACGTCAGGCAGGGAACAAAAAGTACCATATTTTAACGTCTTTTGGTATGACGCGGCCGGAGATCGAACCCGCGACCTTCCGCTCTCCGGGCGGAGTAATACATGCACTAGGGTAATATATGTTCCTGGGTAATATATGAACCAGAGTAACTCAAGAACCAGGGTAATGTGTTCCAGAGTAATATATGTTCCAGAGTAATATATGTTCCAGGGTAATACATCAGCCTGAGTAATATATGTTCCATGGCAGTATATGTTTCAGATAATATATGTTCCAGGCTAATACATGTTCCAGGGTAATATATAAACCAGAGTAATACATGAAGCAGGCTAATATATGTTCCAGGATAATATATGTTCCAGAGTAATAATATACTCATGCCAATACTGGTTGTCACCCCCTCCACACCCCACCCCCACACCCCACCCCACCCCCCTCTCCAATTAAACAAATTGAAGGGGGTGACAACCATTATTGGCATGAGTATGTTCCAGAGTAATATATGTTCCAGGGTAATATATGTTTCAGGATGATATATAAACCAGAGTAATACATGAACCAGGGTAATAAATGTTCCAGGTTAATACATGTTCCAGGGTAATACATGTTCCAGGGTAATATATGTACCAGAGTAATACATGAACCAGGGTAATATATGTTCCAGGGTAATATATGTTCCAGAGTGATATATGTTCAGGGTAATATATGTTTCAGGGTAATATATATACCAGAGTAATACCAGGGTAATATATGTTCCAGGGTAATATATGTTCCAGAGTAATAATACATCTTCCAGGGTAATATATGTACCAGGGTAATATATGTACCGGGGTAATACATGTAGGACGGTAATGTATGAACAGGGTTATGTATAAACTAGGATCACACATGTGCCAGGTACCATGCTAATATATGTACTAGGGTAATATATGTACCAGGGCAATACATGAACCAGGGTAATATATGCTCCAGGGTAATAGATGTTATAATAGCTGTAATACTCCAGCGTCATACATCTACCTAGGTAATATATGTTTCAGTGTAATACATGTTCTAGAGTAAAGTATGTTCTAAGGTAATAAAGGTACCAAGGTAATACATGTACGATGATAATAAATGTACCAAGGTTCTACATCACCAGGGAAATAATGCCTGTTCTTGTGCACCTTAATGTGTGAATAAAGCCAAATGTTCTCGAGACGTGTATCCCTTTAGTGAAACCCGCAATCACAGCTATAACAGAATCACAGCTAGAAACGTAATGGGATGAAATTGTTTCGACCCCACTATGATCGGTTTCTGGCTCTCCTAAGGGACGCAACTCTGCACAGGTCATTGCACCGCCTTCGTCGACTTGGCAAACCGCGTGTCATATGCTGGACATATGTTGTGTGACCTCATAGGACTGTATCAGTAATGTGGTGTATCGGTGACCTCAGACGTTAAAATGTGGTTCTTGTTGGTCCTTGCCTGGTGCTCGGCATTAGTGGGTAAAACAAGGACTGCTCGGCTCGGAGTCAGTATGATGTGTCTGAGTGGGGTATTCATGGTTAACTGCGGCATGGTATCTCAGTGGGCTAGCACTATAAAACCAGCTTCAGTCTGGGCTAGTATAAGCAGCCACATATACACACGCATGCACGTCGTCATATGAGCGAACTATTCTAAAGTACGACGTTAAACCCCATTTCACCTCACCTTACCCGATATCATTCTTCTATGAAAAGTCACATAATCGCAAAGGGATTATTATGTTAAGGCAGGACCCTATCCACGCAAAAGCATTATTATGTTAAGGCAGGACCCTATCCACGCAAAGGCGTTATTATGTTAAGGCAGGACCTTATCCACGCAAAGGCATTATTATGTTAAGGCAGGACCCTATCCACGCAAGGGCATTATTATGTTAAGGCAGGACCTTATTCACGCAAAGGCATTATTATGTTAAGGCAGGACCTTATTCACGCAAAGGCATTATTATGTTAAGGCAGGACCTTATTCACGCAAAGGCATTATTATGTTAAGGCAGGACCTTATTCACGCAAAGGCATTATTATGTTAAGGCATGACCTTATTCACGCAAAGGCATTATTATGTTATGGCAGGACCTTATTCAGGCAAAGGCATTATTATGTTACGGCAGGACCTTATTCACGCAAAGGCATTATTATATTAAGGCAGACTTTATTCAAGCAAAGGCATTATTATGTTAAGGCAGGACCTTATTCACGCAAAGGTATTATTATGTTAAGGTAGGATCCAGGGCCGTTGGTTACAAAATGTTAAGATGTTTTTGTGATATGTAATATTTGAACGTGGCTCAACTTCGAGATTTCGAGACTTTTGAGATCGAGGAACTGATACATATATGTATTATGATATCTAGAAACCTGGCTTAGCTTCGAGATACGGAGGCTTTTGAGATCTAGAAATTGCTACATATTTGTGATATGTTCTCTGAAAACCTGCCTTAAATTTGAGATATCGAGAATTTCGACGTCAAGGAACTGACATGAATTTGTATGATGTAACCTAGGAATGTTATCTTGTATGCTGTTATCTTCGAGACATAAGTGTTAACGGGTTGTAGTATAAGTTCCTATATGTAAGGTGCAATTTAGGAACCTGACGTCAACCGACTTTATTGATGTTTCGGTTTGTCTTTATAAATTTGTTTCAAATTAGATCATCTCAATTTTTTTTGACAACACACTCCCTCAACAAGCTAATGTGGCCGTCTTCATCTTGGTGTTCGTGGTCTGAAGATCAATGGCTTCCACAAGGGCGTGACGCTTATTGCAAGGCGTGTTACATGACCGTCCCAGCTTTATTAAGCATCGCCACATAGCTGCTGAATACGAGCATCTTTGTGTGTAATTTGACATATCAACAGCGGGGTATATGACTAAAGATCCATTAATGACAGCGCGGATATGTTTTTCGTACAGAAATCCATATTGGAAAAAATTAAAAAGGGTGGGGTGACGCCAAAGTGACGAGTTCATACGCTGATACTTTCTACCAGCAAAACTGTTTGCACATCACTTTTTTGTTAGCTCACCTGGATCAAATTTTCAAGCCAAATTTATTTTGATTATTTTATCCGAATGTCGTGGTCATTTGTTAAACACCTGGTGTTATTCCTGTCACATGTTTTCCAGCATGACGTAACCTTATGCATGGGTCATGACTGTGTCGGCCATTGAAGTGACCGAATATATCTATACCATTTTATTATATTTTAAAAGAGGGGATCTTTTAATTTTCACTTTGAAGAAGTTATAAATTGCTAGAGTTTCGAAAGTCCGAAATAACGAGGTTGTGCATGATATTGCTTATCTTTCTAATGGCACAATCTAACAGGGGATACGTTAATGCAGGAAAATAGCCTACAGTTTGTCATTATCAGCAGTAAACTCTAAGATCCAATATCTTGTCGGTTTGTATAAATCTCTACCCTGAGATGTATTTTGTAAAGCTTAGATAAATACTAATATACTGTAATGCTGAGATATAAACTAACATATTTTAATGTTGAGATATATACTAATATACTGTAATGCTGAGATATAAACTAACATATTTTAATGTTGAGATATATACTAATATACTGTAATGTTGAGATATAAACTAACATATATTTTAATGTTGAGATATATTCTAATATACTGTAATGCTGAGATATAAACTAACATATTTTAATGTTGAGATATGTACTAATATACTGTAATGCTGAGATAGATTCTAACATGTTTTAAGGTTGAGATATGTACTAATATACTGTAATGCTGAGATATAAACTAACATATTTTAATGTTGAGATATAAACTAAAATACTTTAATGTTGAGATATATATTAACATAATGTAATAATGAGATATATTCTAACATAGTATACTCCTTATGGGGGATACTAAACGACCTTCCGTGTAATACATTTTTATTAAACGAGTTAATGATTTGGTATCAAACGAGCGAGAGCGAGTTTGATGCTAAATCTTTCACGAGATTAATAAAAATGGTATTTCACGGAAGCGAGTTTAGTATTCTGTTTATTACTCTCCAACATAAACTGATAGAAACTGCCTACGAAGTGTGATGACTCTCAGCTTTCCACGAGTCAAGCAAGGTCTAATACAATTGTGACAGAGCTATTAGCATTGTGACGTCATAACTGTAAAACATTATGACGTCATACGTCTAGCGGTATTACACTAGTGTAATATTGTCGTAAAAATATTACACTGCAGTATCTTCCACGGGCGAGTAATACTATTACTATTGTACTATAACTATTGTAATGCTTAGATATATGCTAATATACTGTAATGCTGAGATACTTACTAATATACTGTAATGCTGAGATATATGCTAATATACTGTAATGCTGAGATACTTACTAATATACTGTAATGCTGAGATATATGCTAATATACTTGTAATGCTGAGATATATACTAATACTAATATAATATACTGTAATGCTGAGATATATGCTAATATATTGCAATGCTGAGATACTTACTAATATACTGTAATGCTGAGATATATGCTAATATATTGCAATGCTGAGATATATACTAATATACTGTAATGCTGAGATATATGCTAATATATTGCAATGCTGAGATATATACTAATATACTGTAATACTGAGATATATGCTAATATACTGTAATACTGAGATATATGCTAATATATTGCAATGCTGAGATATATACTAATATACTGTAATACTGAGATATATGCTAATATATTGCAATGTTGAGATATATACTAATATACTGTAGTGCTGAGGTATATGCTAATATATTGCAATGCTGAGATACTTACTAATATACTGTAGTGCTGAGATATATGCTAATATATTGCAATGCTGAGATATATACTAATATACTGTAATGCTGAGATATATACTAATATATTGTAATGCTGAGATATATACTAATATACTGTAGTGCTGAGATATACGCTAATATATTGCAATGCTGAGATACTTACTAATATACTGTAGTGCTGAGATATATGCTAATATATTGCAATGCTGAGATATACTCTAATGGACTGTAATGCTGAGATATATACAAATATATTGTAATGCTGAGATATATACTAACATATTGTAATGATGAGATATGTACTAATATACTGTAGTGCTGAGATATACGCTAATAGACTGTAATGCTGGGCTAGATTCTAACATAATGTAATGCTGAGATAAATACTAATATACTGCATTGCTGAGATAAATACTAACATACTGTAAAGCTGAGATACTAACATACTGTAAAGCTGAGATACTAACATACTGTAAAGCTGAGATACTAACATACTGTAAAACTGAGATACTAACATACTGTAAAGCTGAGATACTAACATACTGTAAAGCTGAGATACTAACATACTGTAAAGCTGAGATACTAACATACTGTAAAGCTGAGATAATGAACATTCTACAATACTAACATGAGAGGGAGTTAATGAGTATTGCGTTACACTATCCAAGCAAGGTGTCCTGTGTGGTCGACTTGATAACACTGCTGGTTCTCCTATACCTTTTGCCGTTTTAAAACAGTTAATGTTAAAGATATACCCGCTTACTTAATCACTCGATCGTGATGTTAATAAGCATCGGGCGGTCAAATTATACCACTAGCTTCCTTCGGGATATTAAAGCATCATGTCCGCTATAAAGCTGGAATATTGCTGAGTGCGACGTAAAACTAAACTCACTCACAAACAAAAGCATCATGTTATCATGTATAAAGTCCATGTGAATATGATCGTATATTAATTATCAGGGCCCCGTTCCTCAAAGCGGCAGTCGTAAGTCTATGTTAAAGTATCTGAGTTACCATCTTCTTAGCGCTACGACAGTCGTAAGCTTATGTCAAAGTGTGGGAGTTACCATCATCTTAGCGCTACGCCAGTCGTAAGTCTATGTTAAACTATGGAAGTTACGACTGTCGTAGCGCTACGTTCGCTTTGGGGAACGGGGATCAGACAAAGCAAGAATCACTAACGACTGGACCCAGAGCTTTTTAATGACGCCCATGACGAGTAGTTCATTCTCGTTACTGGGTCCTCACTTGAATCCTAAATCGCACAACCATGACGGAAACAAACGCATCCTTTAGGAAACAAACAATTAAACTCCCATAAACACTCCTGTCACAGGTTCCAATATCTCATTGAAATATACAACGCTATGGCCACGTAGTTTGTAATGTGTCGTAAACTGCACGGCAATCGATGTGTTTGATTTAGCTTTCTATGAACAATGAATGTACTTCTCACTTATTGACATACTCTTAAATCTGTGGGGTTTTCACGGGGTTACGTGATTGAGTACGAGTTTTTGTGTATACGTACGCAAAGACCATTAACATTTAACCCTTCAATACATTATGATAATGGTGGTAGAAGGATGTAAGCCATGTGTCATGAGGTTCAGCCTATATGTGAGAATAGCTTACGGGTTGTGCATGGCCATCAATAGCTAAAGGTTGGCACAGGTGACACGGTTGCTGTTAAAATAGTTTCCACTGCAAGAAGCATACTTATAAATAATATTTTTTAAGAAAAAAAAAATCTGAATTATACCACTGAAAACACAATGCCATTTCGAAAGTGGTCAAATGTAACATATGTTATTTGGGGATTACACTTTCAGAAAAGTACAGATTTTAGAACATGTGTATATTTATTAGGTTGAGTCCCATCCGGGATTCGAACCCACACTCTCAGAGTCAGGATCCTTGTCGCCAGCACATACAGTCAGCCATCTAACCCACTCAGCCATCCAGATTTTATCACTTGTGGCCTGGCTCTGAGGGTGTGGGTTTGAATCCCAGATGGGACCTAACCTAATAGAAGTACTAGAATCTGTGTTAGAACATATGTTAGAATTATATCATTGGTTATATTTGTACAATCCAATAAATGTCCTTTGGCAATGAATTAGTGAGTGAGTGAGTTTGGTTTTACGCCGCTTTTAGCAATATTCCAGCAATATCACGGCGGGGGACACCAGAAATGGGCTTCACTCATTGTACCGATGTGGGGAATCGAACTCGGGTCTTTGGCGTGACGAGCGAACGCTTTAACCACTAGGCTACCCCATCGCCCTGCAATGAATTAAGAAATAAGGATGACGAAACAACTAAACCAGAGAATACAGAAGTTGGAAGGGACATTCTTAATACCTACATAATGTAAAGAGACAAACTAAACTAAATTAAACTACATTACAACAGCTAGAAACATACAAAGTGAGAGCTACCTTCCTACAAACGTACACGTGAAGATCCGGGTTAGAATTGGTCTTCAGCAGTACATGCTTTTCATAAGAGGGGACAAACAGGATCGAGGGTCATGCACTCTGACATGGTTGACACATGTCATCATATCCCAATTACGTAGATCGATGCTCATGATGTTGATCACTGGATTACCTGGTCCAGACTCGATTATTTACAGACGGTCGCCATATAGCTGGAATATTGCTGAGTGCGGCGTTAAAAACAAACCAGCAAACCAACCTAAAAACGGAATCTACATGTATAAGATTTTGCTACATACATTTAAACATCTTTGTGGGCATCCCGAGACCACATGAAAAATATCATATTTCATTTTTATCACTGTTCAATACATGATTGTTTTGTTCCAATTAATCAATGACGTTATCACATAACGTGACTTTTCAGCCACGTGTTCAGCCATATGTCAATTACATTGTCACCGTTAATGTGACACGCTGTGATATCACTGAAATATTGTTCCAATCAGGGCCTATCCATTCCTTTCTATCATCTGTCCCCTCCTTTTTATGAGTTTGTATATACACCCCGGTTAGATACATATTTTAACTGCTATGTACCTTGATAATGTTTATTTCAACAAAGGACCTTATAATTCACCATACATCCTATAACAACCACATGTTGATAGCACTGGGTGCACGCATTTATAACAAATACATCCAAAAGGTCATGACTGAGTGCGATGTTTATGCCGAGTTATCGACTATAAAACGATGTAATGCAAACAACAAAGAATTAAAAAAGTAATAAAAACTGAAAAAGCTTATTTGATTTGTTGTTTAGGGACGATAACTTGAGACGCCATTCCTACCGCTTATACCCATAAACCACTGTGAGTTTGTCCATATTGAGTGCAAATTCTGTCGTTTTCTTTCATCCTAATTTCTCTATCTGTGCTTCCTTTCTCCTTTCACGCCAGAGTGGCCTCCCTTGACAACTTTTATCGCTTACGTACATGATAATTTGTCTTTCACGCCGTTTGGGCACCATCGACGCTCCGCATATAAGACGTGATCGTGTCCCGCTGTTTTATGGCTAGTATTACGCTGCTGGCAAATAAACGCAATGATATGGGCTGTAGTGGTACGTTCTGAATAGACAGCGTCAAGTCACGCGTAGTGATTTCATAATTTGAAGCCATTGTGGCTTGCCGCCCGCTCACATCATTTGCGGTGGAAAATCTTCAACGGTTGACAAAAACCTTCCATTTTTCTTTTGACAAGTTTAATAGGTACTATCTTCCTTACAAATAGTTCTCAGCTTGTTCCACGTGACAAGCACGAACTAGAGGAATAATATGGTAATTGCGGAGGATTTAAGACCACGTTCCATCAATAAGACGTACCTCAATGAACTTTGGAAAATGCCTTTGCACTTAAAAGGCCTCTTTTGTCCGCTTATCTCCCTTTGTTTCGAATTGACATCTCCGACAATTTTTGCTGTATATGCAAAGACAATCAGACGTACATTCTGTTCATATGCTTTCGTTTTATCATTGACACATGTAAGTTTTAATCGGAGATGGCGGTTTAGGTAGCTTTACGTTATATAGCTGACACGTTACGAGCAACGGACATCACCACATAAAGCTGATTTATGTTTCGTCTAAGAAGTAGACATTTAACGCTCATATTTTTGTCTATCTCGGTACAAGGCATATAGGTGCATTTGGCAACACATGATCACTTTTTACGAAGTTAGATATTTCACGGTGCATACTGTACTAATAACTTTTTACGAAGTTAGATATTTCATGGTGCATACTGTACTAATAACTTTTTACGAAGTTAGATATTTCACGGTGCATACTGTACTAATAACTTTTTACGAAGTTAGATATTTCACGGTGCATACTGTACTTACAATATATGTGAACTGTATTAAGGAACATCGTCTTAATGTGGTGAATGATAAATAGGAATATTCCATTTCGAGTCTGTTGCCACCCTAATATCTTTATTGTCACCGTTACGTATCTTAAGCGCTAAATGAAGTTAACAGATCAGATTTATAGCCTAAATTTCGTTCTTCAAAAACTGGAATGGGTAAAATATAGTTTTAAGATAGTTCTGCGTTAGTACGATTCTGAACATGTCAGATTTACTGCCTGTCACATTCCAGTCCCTCGTGATAATGTCACCTTTAACAAAAGGTGTTTTCCTTGAACAGAAAGCGCCATGTTTCGCAACAAAGGTTTCAAGTTCTTCTTGTACAATGTCAGCACATATACGATCCTGCCAATGTCTTTCATTTCTGAGAAGAAAGGCTTGTTAAAATTCAATGGTGGCTGCATATTTCTGTGAAATATACAATACCAGCGTGTCAAGCGGCCGTGTAAATCTTCTATCAAAACTGTTGTCGATGGCTCCTTTCCTGAAATATGCAACATCTAATTGTTGTATATTTCACTCTGCGGGTATCCGATAGCAGATATTTCTGTAGTCACGTTTCATCTGTCTATAATCTCTGGCATCATATCTACACACAAGGATCGTTCAATAGGTAACACATGTTCTTATTCTTTTGTGTCTTTGCAGTGAAAACGTACCGAAGAATTTCACTTTTAACAATAAAGTAAATCAAATAAAGTGAAATTAAGATTTTAACTTGCTAATTGAACATTCAATCTCAGAATTGTATTCAGCTTAGAATAAAAGTTGTTTAACAAATCGCTATTATTGGTTTGTATTTCAAGGGGGGATAAGCGCAGTAGTTGGAACAGTGAAACAAATGCACGTGCGGTACGTGATGAACGTTAACTTAGACCAACCCTACTTGTTCCCGGTTTTTTATTTAATGTTCAGACCAATAATAGCGTTTTGAAACTTTGATCATTTGTTAAGCAACTTTTATCCTAAGTTAAATAAAATTCTGAGATTTAATTGTTCAATTGGCATGGTAAAATTAATTTACTTTATTCGATTTACTTGTTTGTTTAAAGTGAAATTCATCGGTACATTTTCACTGCAAACAGATCATACACGGACATTCCTGACAATGAGCTGGACTGGTATTGTGTTTGGAATCGCTGGTTGTAATTCTTGCAAAACCATTTCTTGTATCTTGTATTGTGACTGAAACCGATTAATACTGTATTGAAATTCAATTTGAAATTTCACAATTCGTTCCATTCGCTTTACATCTGGGTTTACAGCAGATGTCGTTTGTCACACTTTGACAAAATGAATTAACATTACACCTGTTGTCAATAAAACCATGAAATCTATATAGATCAAAACCCTTTCCATGGCCATAGGATGAGTGAGTGACGTGGGTTTAACGGCGCTTTTAACGGTATACAAGTTATGGCTCGGCATGTCAACTTAACGTGGAAGGGAAAGCTCAGAAAATTCAGTCACACCACAATATCATGAGTATTTATTAATAGGGTTGGGTATTACCAAAATTTCGTATTGCAAAATATTGTGATATGCGTTAGCGTATTGCAATATGTATTGCAATATATTGTGAAAGTGTAACACATGGGCTACGGTAATGAAATCGCTGTTTCCTTTCTTTTGAAACAATGCCACTGGGCATTGTCAGAACTTAGATGTCATTGTACAAGGAATCAATAAAAAGTATCAATATTTGTGACTCGTATACTGTGTGTATTGTTTTGAATCCTCAACAGTCTACAACGCTTTCATCAACCAGTTTTCAACAATAGACGATGAACATTAAGCAACACCTTTTTTGAAAATGATGAGAAATCTTTATGCAAACATACTAAACAAACTCTTAATTACTCAGTGTGAAATTATTAAACTACATTTTATCATCAAAATACTTTCCTTTTTATTCAGATATAAGAATGAGAGTGTTAAGTGCAAATGTTAAGTTATTTCATTGTCTATTCAAGCACCTCACTGGTAATAAAATATTTCACACAGAGAGACAAATGTTTAGACCTACAGACCCCCCTGGAAAGGATAATAGAAGCTTCAACACTTATGAGGGCTTAATGTTTGACGCCCCTGTGTGCGGCTGTGTGTGTTATCGGCCGATGTATTTTTTCTTTAAGAAGAAAATAAGCTGTGATTTCAAAGAAAATTTAAATGTCTTTCTCCATCATCTCAAGTTGTCCTTGTTACACTCACGCGATACTGCTGCTGTATATATTGATCACTGATGTATGTGGTTTCTGTTACTATCTAACATCTGTTGGGTTAACTCAAATTGATTGTCGTTTAATGTTTGGGATGACCTAGAATTATATTCTGGAGATATATTTTGTTTCATAAATCTTACAACCGTTGCGATTAAATTTCGGGGCACTCGTATCAAGATGTTGTTATTTCTAGCTGGGTTGTGGCTGAAACTGCAGTAAATATATTTTAACACTTCAGCTCAAATACGAAAATTTACATTCTACCCGAAATCATTTTTTAAACTGAAAATCTGGATCTTCGTTTAAGGGGTTGTTGGGTAGCCTAGTGGTTAAAGCGTGCAGTCGTCACGCCGAAGACACGGGTTCGATTCCCCACATGGGTACAATGCGTGAAGCCCATTTCTGGTGTCCCCAGCTGTGATATTGCTGGGATATTGCTAAAAGCAGCGTAAAATTAAACTCACTCACTCACCCTTTTATCATGGGAAGATTTTGGACCATTTGCTATGACCATGGGAGTCATAAAATCGGATGCAGCGAACAGTTCTGTGTGACTTAGATACTAAAGTCTACTTTTGATAAGAAACGTATGACTTATTTGACATATTTTCATAATGACACTGTATTCGTATGAAACTGACTCAAATGGAGGAATTAAATTTGTTTTAAATCAGTTGTGTCTGTTTTGTATTACACTGTTAGTGGGACGGCAGGGTAGCCTAGTGGATAAAGCGTTCGCTCGTTACGCAGAACACATGGGTTCGATTCGCCACAGGGTACTATATGTGAAGCCCATTATTGATGTGCTCCGACGTGACATTGCTGGAATATTGCCAAAGCGGCGTAAAACCATACTCACTCGTCACGCGAGTCTTTAGTGTCTTTTGGCAAGGGAGATAATTCGGAGATATTCAACTATATGGAGAAGGGGTTGTATTATGGTCACGTTCCAATATATAATGCGATTTTGATGAGCCTTGTTTTTAGGCGAGGTGAGGTTAAATAAGTATTTCACTTGTAAATAATTCATAACAACTATAATGGGAAAACCACAATGACATAGAAACTGAGGGGCAAATAGAAGCATACCGACTTTACCTAATGGCAAAACGAGGGAACTGCTGTTTAATTTATGTCTATTCAACCATCACTCATACTAGCGACAATATGTGTTTGCCGTTTGATGCTTTGATGTTTAACGCCACACAGCAATATCCTTACTATATGACGTCGGTCTGTAAAGAATCGACTCTGGACCAGACAATGAAGAGTGTGACATCACAAGCATCGAAGCTTGGTAATTTTATGTAAATATATTCCAGTTGAATACATACATGGGTAAGAAGTAGATATACAACTACAAGGCACTTACTGTATTTGTAAATGTTGGAAATATATGCCGATAAAAAATAAAAATAAATATACGCATCATTAGTTGTGTAATGTGCGCCGGTTTTTTAATTTTCAAAGTGTTAAATCAAATTACATTTTATAATATAAATTCTTTAAGATCTGGCCAAGCACCAGGACAGTTCTTTGATTGGATAGAACATCCCAAACTTAAGATATTTTCAACATAAAATTCGCCAAATGAACTCAGATGTTTTGTTTCTTTTGCTCATCAGTATAGCTCGTTGAAACTCGTCACTGACAATTGGTTTCCAGACCGGGTATCTTCTAGAATGGTCAACGAAACTGCATTTGAATGAAGTTAATAGTGTCTATTTCGCGTGTATATTTATTGTATGATAAAATGGAGCTATATATTTAGATTAAAATTTCCCTTGTGAAGTTTCTCGCAAGCTTTTAACTGTTTGCTACTGTGAATCGTTGCTTTCCATTAATAACCGTTAGGAATAAATACAGAAGAATAGAGAAGGTGTCATTCTTATAATGGAATCACTATCGTTCTGAGTGCTGCAGGCGGGTAAAAAAAGCCTCCATTGTGGTTTCGTGTTTCTTTAAAGCAATCATTTAGTGAGAAATGGCCATATATCATTCGAAAATACGTTCCAAATTGTTGTTTACTTTCTGTCGGTCTTGGACTTGCAAATTATTCAATTGTCCATGGCCTCGTTGACTTAGACGAGGTAATGCAAATTGAACGTCACGTTAACGAAACACATTTCAGCAGACAATCTCGTGTTAATGTGCCGAGTATAAACATTGAAACTGAATATGTTCTTTCACACTGTTCCTCCGGACAATGAATAGCTTACGGAAACGAAGCAACCTTCGTTGCGTTCTGCTGACGGTGGCAATCAAGAATCTTATTGATAATCGTTTTCACACCAGAAAAGTGACTTTTTCAATGAATATTTACGCTCTGAGTTACACGGATAATCGTCCCTTGTTAGAGAGCGAGTTTCGTTTTTGAGCGGACTGGATTCTCGCAGAGTGAAACAGATTGGCTTGTCGCATGACAGTCACACATTTCGTTCCGCGATAAAACATATTCCGCAATTTCGATGTTTAGTCAAATTTCTCCTGCTGCTGTGGCGCAAATTGATTTCTTCACTCAAGGAGTCCTTTAGGGGTATTCCTTATCATTTTTTTGGCCGAGTTGAGAAACTTGAGATTTTCATTTATGGCGGTTTCTTAACAACACGAACAACCATTTCTCCTCAGGAAAAACTCATTAGGTATTATCTAAACGTGAAAAATGGCACGTTTTGCCAAGAAATCTCGAGAGGGTCCGCTCAATAAGCGAATATTGCCTCTTCTCTTTAGTTTTAACGCTTACCATGGTAAAATGGCTACCAACAAATTATCGTTCGTGGAAGAGCTCTGCGCAAGTTCGTGGCGCGTGTGTATTTCGCATTCAAAACCTAGCACCTCGTAATTGTTCCGAGTTCGGTTGAGGACTCAGGTTAAAGTTTTCACTTAACTCCTTTAAGTGTTAAATTACACCCTACTCTCGTTATCAACGTTTACACACATTCAGGAACATTTGGCTTCCGTGGGGAATATTTGGAAGGAAATATTTCTATCCGTTTCATTTTCAAATCCGTATAATTGGTCCAACCAACAGCTGCGTGCGCAGAGATATATATTTCTATGAGCGATTAGTCTTTTTTTGCTTCTCATAACTGTCTTTGTTACCAAAAAATGTGTTTTGTAGTTTTTTCCAAACCAACAATCGTCATAATAGCATTACAGCCAAACATCAAACGATCTAGATTTGTCAATTTCATTTTCTCCCCAGTTCACGAAGTAATTAAGAAATTGTGGATTCTGTTGAATTGCAAATGACGTTTAACAAAACATGATCTCCGGAGCTGAACTGATTTAAATCGTTTTATCTCGGTTATTATCTGGCGCTGATTTTCGTCGCTTTTGCGTTTAACTGCGTCCTTACATGCATATCTCCATTGTCTTCCTGGCGATTTTAGGGGACAATTACTGTTCTTTCCGTATAAAAGGCCCCTGCTAATAACACACATGTTGGTCTCATTCTCTTGAAAAATTTACCACCTATTAGTTAGATCTGGAGATATACAACAAGTTTATAATTTAATCACTGCTGTTCCAAGACAAAAATTTCCCAAAACACTGAAATTTCTGTCACGATGCTTTCCGGAAATCGCCATGCGATAATCCGTTTTAAAATTGGTTGTAATTCTTTTTTTCGTCTCATTGTAAGTTTTTTATTTATTTATTATGAGAATTAGTTTTGAAGAATAAAAAAATTAAATGGTTCGATATGATGGACATATGGCGCCATGGAATATCAGTTTAACCAAAACGGAAAGTATTTTGTGTAACAGGAGGTTGGATATTTTCGTTTGAAAATTTAAAGTATTAATTAAAATAAACAAGAAAACAAAGAATGCAGATGTTTGTTGACAAGAGTATCAAAAGCCGGTCTATGGAGAACGACCTCGTTTGCAGTTTTAACTTTTTTTCAAGCGCTTGTATTTTGCTGGGGTAACATATTCTATACCTCGCTACGAAAACATCTGACACCAAACACAATAACAATGTCGCAAATGTTTTTGTAAAGATTTAGAAATGATCTGCGGATAGCAGAATGATTAGTAGACCGAAAACAAGGTGTTTAACATTCTGTTTCATTTATTATTGATCACCGTGCATTCCTCGTGGATCTGTTTAGCATAGCAATCATTCTTAGAATACACAAGATATGATGTGTTTAGATACAGGACAGTCGCTGTTTAAACTTCCTATTACTCATCATGCTACAACGGTGGTGTAGTAGGGAGATTTAATTGCACAAATCTGTCAAGGTTTGGGTCAAGGTTTGGTCGTTAACGATATTATAATGTGCTGCAATCTGATAAACTTTAGTATGATTTCATGCATTTCATGACATGATGCAAAATGTGCACTACTGTCTTTGCACTCAAATATGACATTAGCACTCAGCTATGACATTAGCACTCAGACATGACATTAGCACTCAGCTATGACATTAGCACTCAGATATGACATTTGCACTCAGATATGACATTAGCACTCAGATATGACATTTGCACTCAGATATGACATTTGCACTCAGATATGACATTCGCACTTAGATATGACATTGAACACTCAAATATGACATTAACACTCAAATATGACATCACTACTCAGATATGACATTGGCACTTAGATATCATATTAACACTCAAATTATGACATTAGCACTTAGATATGACATCAGCACTCAAATATGGCATTCGCACTTAGATACGATATTTGCACTCAAATATGACATCAGCACTCACATATGACATTGGCACTCAAATTATGACATTAGCACTTAGATATGACATCAGCACTCAAATATGGCATTCGCACTTAGATACGATAATTGCACTCCAATAAGACATCAGCACTCACATATGGCATTAGCACTCAAATATGACATTAACACTTAGATATGACATTAACACTCAAATAAGTCATTCGCACTCAAATATGACACCAGCACTCAAATATGGCATTAGCACTCATATATGACATTAGCACTCAAACATCACATTCGAATGCCCTAAGATTATATAGGATGATTTAATGTGCGTAGATGTTCATCTGACAGCTTTTATATTTGATATTTCATATAAACATATATTTATGCAAAAGCTCCTATGCAGATTAGATGTGTATAGTCTTCAGCAAATAGATATACATCATTACGACGATGTGTGTATACATCTTTCAGGAAGTAGTGTTTGATAGGAAAAAAAACGTCAGAATGACCGACGATTCCACCGAGCGTATAATGAAATTTGGAAGTATTCAATATATGAATAGATCACTGAAGTTAAGTCAACTACGCTTTAAAGAGTATTTCAAGCTTTGCAATTCATAGCACGTGTTAGCACAATTAAATGTCACAGTACTCGATTACGTTTACCAATATTTATGAAAAAATGTATTCATTTATTTTATTTTTTTGTTTGTTTGTTGGGGGTGGGGGTGGGGTGGGGTGGGGTTGTTGTTGTTTTTGTTTGTTTGTTCGGTTTTGTTTTGTTTGTTGTTGTTTTGTGCTTTTGTGCTTTTGTTTCTGGGTTGTTTGTGGGTTTTTATTATTTATTATTTTGTTTTGTTTTGTCTTTGTTCTGTTTCTTTTGGGTTGTTTTTGTGTGTGTGTGTGTGGGGATGCATTTTCTATTATCCTCGGGGGCAAAATCGGGATTCGACCGACACCTGCTATCAGGCCGCTTCGTGCTTACTACCTTCAGAAGGTGTGCAAAACGTTGAAACATGTTAACACCTTTGGCATAAAATCATCGCGTATATTCCTTGTATTGTAAAAAGACCTTACCCTTTGGTGATTTCTAAACCACCTTTCAAATGACAAACACACGAAACTTTCATCAGAACCACAGGAGATAACTCCCAGAAAAGAAAACGAAGCCGCGCTGTACAACGCCGTCGTTCCGCTTTGAACTGCTTGTCTAGCCCGGCGTTTCTTTGATGAACGAAGCTTATACGGAAAATGGTAAACTAATTTGTTAGTTTTGTCACCGGGATAAAATGTTTGGCGACAGAGAGTATGAAGGAAGGGTGTGTAGACGTGAAAGTTAGGACGAGGTGCCCGTTGGGGTTATCAGGTACCGATAAGAAGCCATAGGGTTTACAAATGACTGTTTGATAGGGGGGTCTAGGTGCCTGCTAACGGTACGTTACTAGCTAGCATGGTAGAGGCACGGTGAGAAAGTAACAAGGTAGAGGGGTGAAGAGGGTGCTTCTTGTTAAGCACCACGCTCAGCAATTTCAAGCTATATGACTACTGTATGTAAATAATCGTGTCCAAACCACATAATCCCGTGATTGACATCATGAGCATCTATGTACGCAACGATGAGATGTGTCAAAGGTCAAAGTCAGAGAGCCTGGCCGCCCGATCCCGTTACTCGCTCCTTATTGGTTGTGAGTGTGTGATGGTTACATGGTGGATGTTGGGTGGATTTATGTTGCAGTTGTGTTGCAGATCAGTTGGTTGATGATGATGGGGTGGGACATGGGTTGTGGATAATAAAGTTGGAAAGCTGGTGGCTGATGAACAAAACTGGTACCCGAGATTATCCGGGTTAGAATTGGTCTTCAACAAACCAAATAAACAACAACAATCAACACGAGGGAATTGCCTATCTAAATATCGTTCAACAACGTAAGTCCTAGGTAGTTATGATGTAGGTGGCTGCTGATGACGGGCGTACGTTTGGTTGATTAAAGGGTAAGTGAGAGTGAGCGAGTTTAGTTTTACGCCGCACACAGCAATATTCCAGCTATATGGCGGCGGTCTGTAAATGATCGAATCTGGACCAGACAATCCAGTGATCAACAGCATGAGCATCGATCTGCGCAATTGGGAACCGATGACATGTGTCAACCTAGTCAGCAAGCCTGACCACCCGATCCCGTTAGTCGCCTCTTACGACAAGAATGGGTTACTGAGGGTTCATTCTAACCCGGACCTTCACGGGTGGATAAGTAATAAGGGGTATACAGTGGAAGAGTTGTGGTTAATAATAAAGGTAGGATTACATGGGCAGCTTGAACTATGGATGTTTTGCATGGAAGGGAATAGTATGTTTAGTATGAAAATCTTAAGATGCAAGCACATTTCAGCACATTAATAACAGAAAATGTGTACGACGATTTTTAATATTTGATGATTTGGCCTCAAATTAGAGCATTTTGCTTGGACTCAAGGATCGTTAAATCGTACGGACAACCACAGCTTTTTCTATTAAAAAAATATATTTCCTTGAGTTTGCTAGATAAAGATTTGTCTGCAACTGAACAGGAAACGTCGTCTTGTGCACAGTATTTTCACTGATGAATAACTGAGAAGTGGTCTCATATTACTTGATACAAAATAGAACAATCATAACAAAATGAAACATATTTCTTTTAGGTTTAACTTGCATTATCATGTTCTTTGTGAAACAATGAACCACACCACAGTTTATTTCACGGAGAGAGATAAGGGTGTTAGGTTGATTTGAACAGTGCACAGTAGTGCTGGTGAAAGATTTCGTTTGGCTATCTAAAGATCGAACCGAATATTCTGCTTGTCGGGCTGACGCACCACCCACACGGCTACCCATCACGTACAACAATCTTCAGTTAAGTTACAGAGAATATATTAAAATTCGCGCTGCATCGAAGCTGTAAAAACTTAACGAACATATGCTAAACACTTAGTATTTGAATACATGTTGTCACATCAAAAGTACAGACCTTGTGTGACCTAATGATTTTTGCGTTAAAGGTCAGAATCGAAACATGCTAGAAAATAATTTGCTTGATTACTTTTCTGTAATTTCTTTTAAAGATACATTATTTCTCACGTGCGTGTCTTAAAATATTATTGATAATACTCCTGCTGTGTCCCCATCATCATCTGCTCCATCAGCATCAGTGACCGCCTTCAGCTTCATTACAACTATTGTCGATTTCAGTTGACCACGGGCTACAAATTGATGCTAATTACACGCCATTGTTGTCAATAACACTACAGACATCTTGTCAGGATAGCCAAGTATTCAATTACAATAAGTTCACGCAGTCAAATTCATATTAGAAGTTAATGCCTATGTCAAATTGCTTTCAGCAGTTGGCACAGTCGGACCTAGTGGAAATAGAGATTGGTGTCAATTTCCACTCATATGATATTCCCAAGATTAACTAAAGTCATTGTACCGCCGATTTTATTCGACTCGGGTGTGATGATGTCTAGCATTCATAAATGGACAAATCGTGTAGCGTCTAGTCCGTTAGCCCAAAGTGACCGATTACACGGACGAATGTCCACGAATTCAGATTGATCGTGATAATCATATGCTTCAGACGGGCCCCTTGCCACCCCGCGGCCATTTTGAATCGTACGGCGCCATCGCGAAACAACCCAATTGACAGTTCGATGATTGTTGGGCGTGAAATACTTGATAATGGTCATTGTCCTTTACTGTGGTCATTGTTTGCCTGGTCATTTTGGACAGATTGGTCACTCGGGTGGTCATTGCGTGGACTCTAATGCACCCAGTTATGTAGACTCAGACAGCTTAGCGCCTCGGCAGACAATCAGTGGCCAAACCAAAGACGGCGAGATACGCTTGTCTGTTTTCCTGATCTGTGGGTGTTGGATCTTGTTTAAAGGTACAGGAATCCTGCATTACCCAAGGTGTAGGGAATGGGGTTTTGCACAACACCCCTACCCCCCTGGGCAAGACGATGGGTCTCGGTTTGATGGACATTGGTCACTTTAACGTAGAGAAGGCGCTTCGAGGTATTCCCAAGTCAGACGTCCCGTATGGCACAAACCTGACCTTTTAAAAGCGTTGTTAGTATCAACACCTTTGACCTTACAAAGGAAGTCAATTAGCTGATTTAAATTCCATGGAATACTAGACTGAAATCGATAGCGTTATTGCCTGTTTAGTTTAGTCTATGTATGACTACATGATATGCATTTCTAAAGATGTTCATTTACACAGTTGACCGTGAGGAAACCATGGCAATATGACATCTCTATGTGCTGATTATTAAATAAATATCGTTTCTGAAAATTAAAGTCTTTTCAAATGTGATTAAAGATATAAGACAGGTTGAAGATCATGTCCGTTGTCGGTGATTTCTCCTTTTGTATATGTCCATGCATTCCACGTGTATTGAGCATCTCAGGCTGAGAGTCCTTCTTAGATGTTCTGACATGAGTAGACTCAATTACATTTTTGACAAATTATTGTTTCTTTTTCAGCCATGTTTTTCTCAACGCTGGTAATTTTGCATGCATGAAAAATACAAGGTCTTGTCATTGCTGCAAATGCAGCGCCCAGCCTTTATTCCAAATTATCAGTTTCGTAGCCACTCTCGACATTGACATATGACGGGTCTTGTAGATTGCTGTCGGGGGAGAAATTGAACATAGTTAAAGGAGACACCGACGCATACTTCAGAATTTGGGTCAACCTTTTTTAAAAACTGTGAATTAGTTCTTGAAGTTGTTGTAAGTTATTTGATAGTGGATTTGTGAAGCTGCCTAACCTTTTTCATTCATTTTCCAACTGTAATAGTTTTAAACACGATCACCCGATTTTCAAAATTACGAAACTTAAAATACGAAAGGTAGTTCTATATGTGCCTGATTCACCTTGTCTGATTCCAAGTGTTTGGATGCTTATGTCAGTATACAGAAAGTTATTAAAACTGTACATGTCGATATTAATGTAGAAATGATTTCTGATAACATTTTGCAGTACACTTTGTAAAAATAAATTATTACAAGCTTATGTAGCATAATCCATCAAAAAATTTGGTAGATTATTTATACACATTTTCAAACAAACTCATTACAAATGGATGATAAAACATAACCTTAAACAAATTATAGTCAGGTAATCCGAACTACAATAATTTCAGATCGACTGCATACCAAAACATTAAGTCTCACCATTTTGTGAAATATCAAAGTTTGTCATATTTATTCACATTTTAATCACCATGTTCATAAGATGACTTTAATTTTCATTTCCCATTTTTTGAGTAGATCTTTATGGCATTATTTGTTTTTGTTTAATGAATGTAATTTTCTTGCCAAGATAACGTTTCACGTGATTCTATTCACATTTTAATCACTTTGTTCCTAAGATGACTTTCATTTCCATTCCCCATTTTTGAGTAGATCTTTATAGTATTATTTGTTTTTGTTTAATGATTGCCATTTTCTTGCCAAGATAACGTTTCCCATGATTTTAGTTTTCCTGATATTAACGCGTTTACCTAGAAAGCCTCCACTCTCAATTTCTAGAAAAGCAGTTAACTGTCGATTACTCGCGAGATATATCTTTTTGAAGATGCTGAAATCTATATGCTTCCTGAACACTGGGCTCCGTATCTTTCATCTATTCATAATTCATAACGTTTCCACCATTTAGTCATTTGTTACGCCGATTGTGCGGGCATATTTTCAAAACCGTACTTTTTCACGAGAAGTAAAGTACCCGAAATCGCTAACGCATCTTCCTTCAGTAGCAGTAAGTGGGTAATTAGTTGATGATTTTATGTTTAAGGAGCGTGGGATGAAGAATGATTCAATAATTGGCTCGTCCCGTCTCTCCATAATGGTGGATCTAAAAAGCGCGTCTTTTTCACATCAATCATAATTTTCTTGTTAGCGCTTGTTTTCCGTGCGATACCCATTTCATGACAAATGGAGATGTATTTCCATGTTTAGAATAGTTGCAGCGGTGTTGGTGGGCTGCGTCATTAAATACAGTAGTCGCAGTCGAAGCAGTTGATGGAGAGTGTTACCTGCGAGTGAAGTAGGATTCACAGTGGTAGGAATAGTTGTTGCTGAAGGGGCGGTAGTGATGGTAGGAATAGTTGTTGCTGAAGAGGCACTGTTGGCGGTAGGAATAGTTGTTGCTGTAGAGGCACTGTTGGTGGTAGGAATAGTTGTTGCTGTAGAGGCACTGTTGGTGGTAGGAATAGTTGTTACTGTAGAGGCACTGTTGGTGGTAGGAATAGTTGTTGGTGGTAGGAATAGAGAGGCACTGTTGGTGGTAGGAATAGTTGTTACTGTAGAGGCACTGTTGGTGGTAGGAATAGTTGTTACTGTAGAGGCACTGTTGGTGGTAGGAATAGTTGTTGCTGTAGAGGCACTGTTGGCGGTAGGAATAGTTGTTACTGTAGAGGCACTGTTGGCGGTAGGAATAGTTGTTGTTGAAGAGGCACTGTTGGCGGTAGGGAATAGTTGTTGTTACTGTAGAGGCACTGTTGGCGGTAGGAATAGTTGTTACTGTAGAGGCACTGTTGGCGGTAGGAATAGTTGTTACTGTAGAGGCACTGTTGGCGGTAGGAATAGTTGTTACTGTAGAGGCACTGTTGGCGGTAGGAATAGTTGTTGCTGTAGAGGCACTGTTGGTGGTAGGAATAGTTGTTACTGTAGAGGCACTGTTGGCGGTAGGAATAGTTGTTACTGTAGAGGCACTGTTGGTGGTAGGAATAGTTGTTACTGTAGAGGCACTGTTGGCGGTAGGAATAGTTGTTGCTGTAGAGGCACTGTTGGCGGTAGGAATAGTTGTTGCTGTAGAGGCACTGTTGGTGGTAGGAATAGTTGTTGCTGAAGAGGCACTGTTGGCGGTAGGAATAGTTGTTGCTGTAGAGGCACTGTTGGTGGTAGGAATAGTTGTTGCTGTAGAGGCACTGTTGGTGGTAGGAATAGTTGTTACTGTAGAGGCACTGTTGGTGGTAGGAATAGTTGTTGCTGTAGAGGCACTGTTGGCGGTAGGAATAGTTGTTGCTGTAGAGGCACTGTTGGTGGTAGGAATAGTTGTTGCTGTAGAGGCACTGTTGGCGGTAGGAATAGTTGTTTTGTTACTGAAGAGGCACTGTTGGCGGTAGGAATAGTTGTTGCTGAAGAGGCACTGTTGGCGGTAGGAATAGTTGTTGCTGAAGAGGCACTGTTGGCGGTAGGAATAGTTGTTGCTGTAGAGGCACTGTTGGCGGTAGGAATAGTTGTTACTGTAGAGGCACTGTTGGCGGTAGGAATAGTTGTTGCTGTAGAGGCACTGTTGGCGGTAGGAATAGTTGTTGCTGTAGAGGCACTGTTGGCGGTAGGAATAGTTGTTACTGTAGAGGCACTGTTGGCGGTAGGAATAGTTGTTGCGAAGAGGCACTGTTGGCGGAGAGAGGTGTTGTTACTGTAGAGACGAGTAGAGATATAGGCGTAGTACAGGTGAGGGGTAGATATTGTTGCAGTGGTAGAGGTGAGGTAGATATAGTTGCAGTGGTAGAGGTGATAGATGTGGTTACAGTAGTAGAGGTGGGGGTAGATATGTTGCAGTGGTAGAGGTGAGGAGATATGATTGCAGTAGTAAAGGTGAGGGTAGAGATGGTTACAGTGGTAGAGGTGAGGGGTAGAATATATGGTTGCAGAGGCACTGAGGTGAGGGTAGGAATATATGTTACAGTAGTAGAGGTGGGGGTAGATATAGGCAGTAGTAGAGATGAAGTTAACTATGGTTTGCAGTGGTAGAGGTGAGGGTAGATATAGTTGCATTAGTAGAGGCGAGTGTAGATATGGTTGTTGCAGTAGTAGCACTGTTGGGGTAGATATGGTTGCAGTAGTAGAGGTGAGGTTAACTATGGTTGCAGTAGTAGAGGTGAGGGGTAGAATCTGGTTACAGTAGTAGAGGTGAGGGTAGATATGGTTACAGTAGTAGAGGTGAGGTTAACTATGGCTGCAGTGGTAGAGGGTGAGGGTAGATATAGTTACAGTGGTAGAAGTGAGGGTAGATTAGGTTGCAGTGGTAGAGGTGAGGGGTAGAATATAGTTGCAGTAGTAGAGGCGTTGGTGGTAGATATGGTTGCAGTAGTAGGCACTGAGGTGAGTAGATATGGTTGCAGTAGTAGTAGGGGTGGGGTTAACTATGGTTTGCAGTAGTAGAGGTGTTGGGTAGAATATGGTTGCAGTAGTAGAGGTGAGGGGTAAGATCTGGTTACAGTAGTAGAGGTGAGGGTAGGTAGATATGGTTGCAGTAGTAGAGGTGAGGGTGAGATATGATTGCAGTGGTAGAGGTGAGGGTAGATATGGTTTGCAGTGGTAGAGGTGAGGGTAGATATGATTGCAGTGGTAGAGGTGAGGGGTAGAATCTGATTGCAGTAGTAGAGGTGAGGGTAGATGTGGTTTACAGTAGTAGAGGTGAGGGTAGATATGGTTTACAGTAGTAGAGGTGAGGTTAACTATGGTTGCAGTGGTATAGGTGAGGGGTAGATATGGTTGCAGTAGTAGAGGTGAGGGTAGATCTGGTTACAGTGGTAGAGGTGAGGGTAGATATGGTTACAGTAGTAGAGGTGAGGGTAGATATGGTTGCAGTGGTAGAGGTGAGGGTAGATATGGTTGCAGTGGTAGAGGTGAGGGCAGATTAGGCTGCAGTGGTAGAGGTGGGTGTAGATATAGTTGCAGTAGTAGAGGCGAGTGTAGATATGATTGCAGTAGTAGAGGTGAGAGGGTAGATCTGGTTGCAGTAGTAGAGGTGAGGTTAGATATGGTTGCAGTGGTAGAGGTGAGGGTAGATATAGTTGCAGTAGTAGAGGTGAGGGTAGATATGGTTACAGTAGTAGAGGTGAGGGTAGATATGGTTGCAGTGGTAGAGGTGAGGGTAGATATGATTGCAGTGGTAGAGGTGAGGGTAGATATGGTTGCAGTGGTAGAGGTGAGGGTAGATATGGTTGCAGTGGTAGAGGTGAGGGTAGATATAGTTGCAGTAGTAGAGGTGAGGGTAGATATGGTTACAGTAGTAGAGGTGAGGGTAGATATGGTTGCAGTGGTAGAGGTGAGGGTAGATATGATTGCAGTAGTAGAGGTGAGGGTAGATATGGTTGCAGTGGTAGAGGTGAGGGTAGATATGGTTGCAGTAGTAGAGGTGAGGGTAGATATGGTTACAGTGGTAGAGGTGAGGTTAAATATGGTTGCAGTGGTAGAGGTGAGGGTAGATATGGTTGCAGTAGTAGAGGTGAGGGTAGATATGGTTGCAGTGGTAGAGGTGAGGGTAGATATAGTTGCAGTAGTAGAGGTGGGGGTAGATATGGTTGCAGTGGTAGAGGTGAGGGTAGATATAGTTGGAGTAGTAGAGGTGGGAATACCAAGACCTTCAGTAGTATATACATGGAGTAGAGACATATCCTTTGTTGCATTAGCTGTGGAGAGTGTTGCAGTGGTTGCAGTAGTAAGAGAAAGACTAATATAAGTAGTCAGTAATATAAACGTAGTCTCTGTGGTTATATTGGTTGTTGTAGTTTTGATGGTCGTGGTAACAAAATTACAAGCCAGCTCAACTGTCATCTATTCTATTGTCGGTTCATCTAACCCTAAAGTTGTCACATTTCTTCGCCTGGAGAAATAAACACTCTTCAAAGGACTGCTTTCACAAGTATAGCAAAACCGGAGAGCTGGGAATCAAATGAAAATGGTTAAGTGCGAGTGTCGGTGCATTATTCGTTTTAAATTTTTTTTCTCACAAGTCCGGAAATTGAACGTGATTGCAAGTCGACGCCATTTTGACGTTGGTGGTGGCCGCTGTATCGCACTGACAACATCATCAGCTCCATATTAAGTCAGCCTTATCGCCGAATGACAAAACATATGCTAAAGCAATCTTTTCAAGCCTGCCCCAGGGCACAGGATGGTTATTTTCCGAATATTACCATCACACGTCACCTTCCCAAGGGGGTGGGGCTAAACAACTTGGCCGGCATTTGCCGAGTCTCCAGGGGTCGAGGGTCACGGAATTAACGCTTCGCTTTGCCACCTTCCCGCTCCATGTATCGAAACATAGTGCGCTAGATAATTGGAAAAGGTTTTTCTTGAAATGACCCTCTTCAGATTTCACACGTATGTCCCGGTTGTATAAATTGCTATAATTTTTTGCCAGTTTCTGTAAATTCGCCACCACGAAGTACTTCAACTACACGAAAGATTTAAACTTTGTTCTTAAAAGTTTCCAACTATTTCCATTACTAATCCCATTCTTCATAGCCCGACAGTAATTTTTACATTAATATTTTTAAAAGCAATTCATCTTTTCTAAACAGCTGAGACTCACCAAATGATATCGTTGTCGATTTTTTGTTCGCTTCTAAAATGTAGAGCTATTATTTCTACCCATTATTCTGAAAACACCCAATAAATTATTTAGGATCTATCAGTTACAAATGACACATAACGCCAATTTAAAACCATTTTACTGGAAAATACAATATCTCTCAATATTCGCGTTTCCTTGTCGACACCTGATACTAATGCAGCGAGCAAAGTGAAGTCCGTTTTCAACACACTTTGACTGAACATATATTAGGTTACGCGTGTTAAGGACCTGGGCGATATTCTTTCGCCGGGGATATCACTAAACCTACTCTATATCCTATGTTTAAACCCATTAATTAAAGCCATTTACCATGTACAACAATGCATGTTGTGTGTCCATTATACCAGAGGTTATTCAAAAAGTGTGATCCACTATCGTATCATTTTAAAACGGAACTGATTAACGTCAACAAAAGAAACATTAGAATACTGCAAATGTAAGCTATGTTTAATATTGAATGGTGTGAGTGAGACAACAAGCTTCTGTTTCCAGCACAGCAGTCCGACACGTGCCTCTCTGTGTTTGAAATCGATATTTCAAAGGTTTACATAAGAGATTGTATTTGTATGTTTAGCCTGGCACACACGACACGGGTGTGGGTTGAACTGCGTATTTCCTTCATTCATTGGTCATGGTCGTGTACCCTATTCTGTAGGCGTGCATGCAGATGACGAGGTCGTGTACAACGACGCTGCGCTGCATCCAGTGGCAAGATATACCGAGGCAGCGTCGGAAACGGCGTTTAAATATCGCCATAAACAACCTTTCTACCTTTTTTAATTTTTGTGAGAGACACATATTTTTACTATTCAGTAGGATGGGGGAAAACAAGGGCTGAGGATATTTTAGCCACACACAAGCTTGTTTTCCGTAAAAAAGATTACGCAATATATATATATATATATATATATATATATATATATATATATGTGTGTGTGTGTGCGTGTGTGTGTGTATATATATATATATATGTGTGTATATATGAAGAAAAAAATCACTTTTCCTTTTAATTATTCAGCATTTATTCACGCATTTTCAGCAAAGTTTGGAAAAAACCAAGACAGAATATTCACTTTTAAATTGTCTTTTTAATACATGTAGATTAAAAGTATTCCAGAATTAAAAAATAGTCGAATTAAGCATGACAGATATTTCTGGTCGTTTTGGAATTAGGTGTTTGATCGTGGTTGTGTTAGTTCTGTATAATTAATGCATACATGGTATGGACCGAACTGAATAACTGATACGGGGACCCAGTTAGATATCACACAGTCAATAGATCAAGAGGATTTCCTCGGCAAACAAATTCGTATTAACCGTAGATCGGGACAAGCAGAGTGTCGTAAAAATTTACATACTAAAGTCAGGGCTATAGTAACATGTAGTCTCTGAAACTATAATATTTATGGGGAAAACCATTTGTTAAATTATCGTAATGAAGTAATAAAGAAAGGAGGCAAGAGACTGCCTTTCATATTAGAACCTGCGGCAATCTAAACTTGCCAAAGATTATAGATTTGTCATGGGCTGTGTCATGTATATTTGTTTCTAATAGTAACATTCTGTAGTAATATTTAATAGACGACTGAATGGATCGGGGACGGTTGGGTAGCCTAGTGGCTAAAGCGTTCGCTCGTCACGCCGAAGACCCGGGTTCGATTCACCACATGGGTACAATGTGTGAAGCCAATTGCTGTGTTCCCCGCCGAGACACTAAACTCACTCACTCTCCACATGGACCGTGTTGTTGATTTGTGTGGATCGATACACATAATATCAATCACTAGATTGTCAAGTCCTTGTTACTTACAGGACATCGTCGCGTTCTTGGAATAAGTGTGATGTTAAACAACAAACAAACAATCCCAAGTGAGAACAGTTTTGTTCAGTTTGATATGATTTGTAAACCGGTCCTAAGTGACCGTGTCAGTATCATTTCCTTGTCGAGAAGCGTGACACATATGCTTGAGAGGGTATATATCTGTGTGCATCGATTACACAACAACTCCAGTAGTAGCTGGGTGAGTACGTTTCCGGTATTTGTAAAATCCGGACAATCTAGATAAACCGGATCCGGGAGCCGGGCATCAACAAACCGTTTCATGCACCGTGTCGGTAACACTGGACATGTTCTATTGTAAGGTACACAAGGGCTTTCGGTTTAACTATCCATGTTCCCGACTAATTGACATGTCGTTTATACCCGGACCATGGATAAAGGAAAACGATAATCTCGGTTATATAATTACTACCGGCACCGAGTCCTGCTGGCCATATGTTTGGCCGATGAAGCCCCCTTCACCTGTAATCATCGACCTACTTATTCATTCGTGCTCAACACGTCAGGAGAAAAGGCTCAATTATCATTGAACAAGCTTAAATTTTCATACAGTTATTAACCCATGCATAACCAAAGCAATATACATGTTCAGTGTTACTGAATATCTCCACAGGCCCTAAAACAGCATAATCATACATTAGATAAACGTCGGTAACACATCATTCGTTCATTTCACTTATCCGGATGTCGATTGCATTCACAACATCATAATTGTTTGACTGCCATCGACAACAATTGCGAAAAATTCTGCTCTAAAGTAAAATGAACAGGTTTATGACTCCATATTTAATTACACTTTCCCTGAAAGGCATTTCAAGTGATGGCCGTCCGTGCCGCTCTATCCGTTATTATGCGTATCATATAAACGTCACTCGAAAATGATCTATTGCTAATCACATGAGACGCATCTGCGAGCTAATTTCACAAGTGAACGTAAACACTGGTCCTCGATATCGCCATAGTTCTGCTTTTACGAGCACACTCCACAAAACATGTGATGGGCTTTGATTGTTGGTTTGATGTATTAATCATTACCTTTGTATATACTCCTTGTATATACTCCTTTTATATATGCCCCAGTTAAATGGTTGCTGTTTATATTTGTTTATACTGCCTTTGAAGCCAGGTGACGTGGGAACTGCATCTTGAATAAGGAAACGTTAATGCGTAAACAATTGTTACACTGTTAGTGTATTTAATTTTTCATTTTAATTCAAAAACGCAATTCAATGTTAACACTTCTAACTCCATACTTCGCGGAGTCCAACCGTTACGTCTTTAACTGCAGCCAAGATTGTTAAACAGAAATTGATAAAGGTATATTTCAGAGTGCCACCATGTATTCTATTAAATTGAGACGATGTTCTGTTCGTTCCAAACCTTGTAATAGTATAAATTTAAATCTAATGGAATGTCGTTTTAACTTTTTTCGAAATAAAAAATTAAATCTAAGAAATTCAGATTATTTAAAAGTCAGTCCTCCATCCAGAAAAGTATTAAATAATCCAATTTGAATCAAAATGAGTTTTTACTTAATGTGTATAGTACCATAGTTTACTACAGTCTAAGACGAAGCTGCAAGGAAAGAATATTGACAAATCTATCCTCGTCTATGTCATAAATCAGGAGAGTAGAATATATACCAGCATGTATCCTGATTTGAAAATAGCGTCATGGACAAATTACCTTAATACTTTATTCGTGTATCGAACATTGACGCATTCGGCTACAATAACTCAGTGAGCGTATTAGCAACATGCGGGGATCGTGATGAGCACAGACGATGAACCGCAAGAAGACATGAACAAAGTCTTAAGGACATAAAAGAAGTCTTATTCCATCACACAGCAAACACGAAACACGGAAAATTTGAATTTAGGTGCCACGAAATGGCGTTTATCGTTATATGTCCATCTAGACGTAATGGAACCCTGGCGCGCCTCGTTTTGAAATTGCCGAACTGTCCGCCACTTCGATTAGTTGCAATAACAGACATGATACGATCTTGGCGTATAAAAAGGATCTGCAAAGTACATCATTTTTGCGACAGAATCATAGCGTCAGTTTGTTAAATAGGAAAAGGCGATGAAATGATGGTATTATTTGTTCTAAACGAAGTCGTATTTTCTTTGAGACTGATAATGATCTCTGGGGACTACACGTCGTTTTGTAAATAGGCTCAGAGAAAGTCTCCCCGTGCTGACTCTTTCATGTCCGCTGCTTGTATTGTTGGTTTTAGAAAATCGCCACTTGCTTCAGTGTTCAAAACGAGGCTATTATAAATAAGATTTATAGACGCGTGTAGTGTAGGAAAGTTAAAACGTTCTTGTGTTCGCTGTAATTATCGAACTATGATGGGAGAGCATCAGGTCCCGGCGTGCTGTGGTACCCCTATATAAATCTTGACAATGGCGATGATGACTATAAAGGGTTGTACGTACAAGGTCGCTTTCAATCTGAAGGATGACGTCTTTAATGACGATGATGATGATGGTGATGTTGATGATGATGATGATGTGGTGTGTTCTAATTCATCTTGATAAATTGGTCGTAACGATGAAAATGTCCTTCCGTGGACATTCCTTGAGGGTTAATGATTCAGCTAAATGAGTGAGTGAGTTTAGTTTTACGCCGCTTTTAACAATAGTCCAGCAATATCACGGCAGGGGACACCAGAAATGGGCTTCACACGTTCAGCTAAAACATAATATACGTCGGAGACAATGGTGATGATGATGATGATGGTAACACAATTTTCACAATAACCATCACCATCATCGTAAGGGCATTACATCTGGATAAACGAGATAAAATGGTATTTCATAACATAAACGTTTTAATCTTAAAACTACACACATATAATCAGATGGTCTAAAATTTAAACACCCTTATCATCACAAACCCAAAACCAAAAAAATAAACTTAAGCATGTAAAATTTGTCAAGTGACATGAAATCGATTTCAAAACCACATCCACTGTCCCATTAGTGATACACCTTCTGCGCTAAACCATGTTCCATCCCCACCGTGTATGTTTCCAGCCAGGAACATGACGAGGCACATCATGTGATATTGACACCCTGATTCCACGAGTTATAAGCTCTCGTTGTATCTATGCGCAGACTGGGTTTGGGCCACATATTTCATCCTTAAGATAATAATCGGTTGATATTAATGCATACTGAGTCCCATTAGACGGACTAAATGTAGTAACGTTATCAGTATTAGCGTGCAGCTTTACATTGCGCTCGTTGGATGCGCAACATACATCAAGATATGCGACTGGTAATTTGACAGAGAGTGTCCGCGGATTAATATCTCGCTAAAGTGATTAATTGTGTAATAAATGAGACTTTCTCACGCATCTCCGGCTGCGCAGTGATTGACGTAGTGTACCTGGCGCAAATGACGACACACCACTGTCCATAGACTAACGCTTAGTCTCTTGAAGATATATCATGTTGATAGTAACAAACAAACCCATTTAAATTGAAAAGGAGCCCCAGGGAGACCAGAGATTCAGAACCTGAGGAAATCTAGACTTGCTTTATTTGGGGCTTTAGCACTGCAGATAGGGATTGGCAGTAGGGGAAATAATGTGGTTCAGGGACTGTGAGACAGACTATATTGTCCATTAAAGTGTGAATTATGTGGAACAGATATCTCTTACATAGGAATGTGTAGTATGTTTTAAAGTTACCTTTATCAATGTTTTAGAATTATCACGAAGGGGTGGGGGGTTGGGGATATATGGGATTCAAACACTGTACACATTTGTCCGCGTTAGAATTGGTCTTCAGTAACCCATGCTTGTCGTAAGGCGACTAACGGGATCGGGTGGTCAGGCTCGCTGACTTGGTTGACACATGCCATCGTATCCCTATTGCTTAGATCGATTTGCTCATGCTGTTGATCACTGGATTATCTGGTCAAGATTCGATCATTTACAGACCGTCGCCATATAGCTGGAATACTGCCGTCAAAAAAACAACCAACCAACCAAATGTACACATTTGGGAATCAACCCCTTCGGTGTGGAAAGTGAACGCTTTACCCATAAGGCTGCTCTAACGTCGTTTTGAAAAGTATTTCAGTTACACAGCGATTCAGCTAACATGGGACGAATGCAAGATTTCGTAAAGGTTGGACATGTTTGTGAATCCATCAAGCATGTGTCTTCGTCGTGTCCTGGTGACGTAGGTGTTTGCTCATGCTATTGACCATCGGTTTATCTCTGGTCCAACTTCTATCAAATCCCGACAGACGGTGCATTGCTGGAAAATCTAACTGCATCGTCAGTAAGTCTAATTAACAGGTTGAAGCACAACTGCAACTTCATTGACATGTTTGGAAAGATCAATGTCTATATTCAGTATATTTGAACTGTGTCATATTATCATTTCGCGAATACTTTCATAGAAAACCAACTAGAATCTCGATAGAAATGGTATTTCGCGCAATGTCAGTGTTGAAATGAAACGATCGAACGTTCTGGCTATGCAGCTCAAGGGAGGTTACTCTTATATCAGTTTTCATCACGTGACCGCCACTTCCGGCTCCAAGTTCCCGTGACCTTTCTATATCGTCCCGGGCATCGGCTATGACGCCAAGTAGGGGAAACTCGCGCATTTTCCCGCCATTTCCGGAGAGATCAGCCACGGGCATCTAACAGATACTTACGCAGTCTGTTATCTCGGATCGCCTTTGTCTAAACAATTGTTCTCAATGATGGCAGTTTGATACTTTGCTATTGCAACCTCCCCTCCCCGTCGCAGTCAGCATGTAACTCAGGCGTACTGTTTAGGGGAAGTCGCGAGACTGTTTGTTATTTTGTTTCTTGTATAACCTCGAAAATACGAGTCGTTCATATCCGTAAACGTTGCCTTGGCGTTCCGGATGTTTTTTAATGCGGCATTTAAGAGGCGTTTATGTAAGGTTTGCATGCTAGCCCGTGCACCTGGGATTTAAAGGGCTAATTGTCGATTTCTCGTATTCCCTAATCACGAGAAATTTAGAAATATTTATCCGTATAATCGACAACACAGCTCAGATGAAACATAAATTTCCGTGACTGTGAGATTCCATTTTCTAAAGGTAGTGTTTCCTTTTGATCTTTCTATAAATCTATCCAATTATTTATAAAAATCCGTGTAACCACCTGTTCATTTGTTTTAAACTTGGACAGTTAAAAGACATAGAAATAAAAAAGGCAGGCTGGTGTGTCAAAATAGTTGATATATGTGCCAAGAAGAGTGAAAAAGTCACTTCAATCAACCTGTCCATAATAGGTTTTTTTTTTAATCTAATTCTCAATTACGTTAAAACACAGCTTGACATTAATATTTTTAAAAAATAATATTGAACTCAAAGACATCAAAACGCAAACCGACAACGTTAATAACAAAGTGTGCTGTTTAGCGCGAAGTACCCCATAATCCTTCCTCAGTCAGTTCTTTTCGTTTGAAACTGAAAATGTTAAATTACAACCTTTGTCGATTTCGCTGTGAAGTGTAGAGACTAACGTATTATTCAATCACAGGAATGATGCGGATTTCATGTCCATGTGCGGTCACGTACCAAACATGACAGGTTTATTTACAAGGTGTCCATCAACCCTTTGAAGATGAAATTGACAATAAGGGCAGCCGCCTTTGATACTCATTGTATCATTTCCCTGACGCCATTTGCGTTAGTAGCAAATAAAGGTGTTATATTGTCAGTGCTGTTGTCGATTTCACTCACAAGCTTGTCAGTTTCTTTGATACCTTAGCCAGTGTATATGACAAGATAGTGCGGCGACTTGTATATTGCATGTCTATTATCTCTGTTAATTAACTAGTATATGGTCTATGTTACACAGCTATGGGTTCCTAATGGTGATGGATTTCGGGACATACCTTGCTAATTACAAGGGACATGAGACGGTTTGAATTTACAATTCTGTCTTTGAATCACCGTCGGTGTATCTAAGTAAAACTTCACTTGGTAACGTGAAATTTTATGAATGATGGCATTTTGTTTGTTTGCAAGATCAGCAACGGAAAGGGATATTTTTCATAAATTTTTAACTGTTTTCCAACTGCATCTATCCTTTTCAACCAATATTTAGTGTTTCCTGAATATTTAGTTAGCATGTATACATGTATATGTATATTATCCCAACATTCAATCCATGTATAAAGACTGTCAATCAATATTATAATCATGTATGTTTGGTAAATAACCCAGCGTGTAGAGCAACTAAATCCTTACCATTGCGTCATAACATCTATGTAACATTATCTATGTAACGGAATGAGAGGTTTTGTAAGTTTTTTTAGCTATTAACATTGACTTTTGAAAACAAATTTCTTCTTCGCGTTACTAATATGTGATTCATTTATAATATTTTAATGTATAATAATCCCCTTTAATATTGTAACCCTTATCACTGGGAATTACATTAAATTATAATTTACCTGAGTTTCTTATGTTTACGGTTTGTTTAAACCACCATTTTTGCGACTTTACTATTGAGAACAATGGGAGTAGACAAATGGTTGTGTGGTCCTTCAGGGTGTGGAACAAGTAAAGCCAAGCAGTAGCTGGACTTAAACAATAAACAACTTAACAGGTAAAATGAAACGAGGGGAAACCAAGAATGTTCAAACTAGCTCCAGACAACCAGTGGTTGATAGTGTGAGTACGAGTACTTATTCTAATACGGGGACACAGTCAATTTGCTGGGTTTGACTCAATTTCAATAATATTTTCAATTACATTACATCTTTCTAATTTTAAGGATCAGCCTTAATGGAACGTTTTATTTATCAGTTAATTCTGACATTATCAGGTATTAAATCTGTAAGTCACTTATAGATGGAACACTGATTCATTACTTCGGGGTGGGATGGAGGAGTCTCTGGTTGTACGGCCTATGAATACGAGCCATCTTAGTTTAAATTTAAAAACAAACAATATAAATTCGGATATGATCATATAATCAAGATTACAAGGGTATTGGGGAAATACATACAGGAAGTGAGATTTTCAATGAACGAGTCAGAATTACGTTTCAGACCATTCTTTCAGTACTTTGTTTCTAGTGTGACCTGTCAGAATAGATTTAGTGCTTATAACTCCACTATGTGAGTAACTACTTTTATACAAACTGTGTTATGATAATTATGAAAATGAATTGAGCTTTCAGGCTGTGTATCTTGGAGATATACTACACATTATACGTTCACGCATCGGGGTTAAAGCATTTGCTGATCATGTTAAAATTTGGGTTCGATTCACAAAGTATTGCTGAAACCTGTTCACCATACCTCATCACTCCCTATAACAAATAACCAGGGGTTCCATTCAGGAAGCAACCTGTACTAAGGTTAACCTTAACCCCCATTCTGTAACATTGCACTAAGGTTACTTTATTGACTTACGATCACCTTAGTGCTTTGTGAAACGAGGCCCTGGTACCGAGATCTATGTTGGTATCACCAGTGCATGCACGCACTTAGACGTGCATAGATAGTGGTTGACACGCATGGTTTAGTGAGTTCGAATCTCTGTTCGACACGATTATGTTTCTAGGTTTGCCAGCACCATGCCCGTGCTGCTGGGTCTAATTACATCACTCGGGGCAGTGGGGTAGCCTTGTGGTTAAAGCGTTCGCTCGTCACGCCAAAGGCCTAGGTTCGATTCCCAACATGGGTACAATGTGTCACGCCCATTTCTGGTGTCCCCCGCTGTGATATTGCTGGAATATTGCTAACAGCGGCGTAAAACCCAACTCACCCATTGCATCACTCAGACTCACTCACTTTGTTTATCTAATTAGCTATACGAGACACGATCCAGCGGATGTATTGACTGAAACTTGGGAAGCAAACAAATAACGGTAGACATAAAATATAGATACTCTAAAAACAAGATGGAAAATAATGGCTAAAAGTAATTACCGTGATACCCAAGAATGGTGATTCAGTGTTTATTTATTACATTATGAATACATTTAATATGTAAACACAAGAATTTTAATTAATCCAGTTCATTGACATGCCCTTCAGTTTAAACCCTCACTTACAATGCAGTTATTTTCCTTAGGGAAATACGGTAATGTAGCACCGTTGAGTTAATCTCCGGTCGATGAAATGTCTCATGCATCGGTGAGATATCTCGTGTCGGAGGGACATTTCGCCACTCCCTTATTTCATCAAGCAAAAAAATGGCTATTTGGGCGTCCGCGCGCATGCGCTGTCGTCCTCGTTGGATGTTATGGAGAATATTATGCCGGTGATTGGGCTATTATTACTGACATGCTGAAATGTATGGGCGTGAAATGAACAAGATTTCTCTTTGTTGCTTCTCCCACAGCCTCAACAGATGCGATATTTTGATGTATAGCGATAACCCCCGTGTAGAATGTATTTGTACTGGGATCATACTTGTTGAAATGGGTTTGATATTAGATTATCATCCCAATGTATCATGTCCCCGGAACGTTGTCTGTGTGTAGAATATCATCTAAGCGCTTAATGTAACAACCGGCGATTCTTGGAATGATCCGAGCGAAACGAAATTATCAGTTATGCCCTTTGTGCATGTTCTGAATGAATAAAACAAGATCCGATCTTAAATACTTGTCAATGAGGTGTTGAAACATATAGATGGAAAATGTCCTATTGAATGTAACACTTAAAGACGAAATGGACTCGGACCAGTTGGCAGATGACCCAGGTTGATATACGTCATTAAAACTCAGTTTGCTTGTTTAGATAGATGTCTTCATGTGTAGTACTCCAGCAGTTAGGGTGGGTACAATGTGTGAAGCCCATTTCTGATGTCCCCCGCCGTGATATTTGCTGGAACATTGCTCACAAGCGGCGTAAAACTCACTCTCACTCACTAATTCAAGTGACTTCTCCTTCTTCAATTCTTTCGATATATTGTTGAAAAATGGAATATGTTTCCACAGTCCTACGGGTTTGAACTTTCACTTCAAAACATCAACAAACCATGGATCATTCTGTTTTAATTGCAGTTATTTTTACAATTATCACTTTGAGGTCATCTTTGAAAGCGGTACTCTTTTAGAGTATCGCTATTCATTGTACATAGCACTACGATTAATTCGGTTACTGTTTTACGTAGCGTAACACTGGCGTATTATCATTGTTCTACTGGCGACGATGATCAGACCAACAATAATCATAATTTTCTGCCAAAGTGTGCTATATTCAAAGTACGTAATCCCTTCGGTAGTTCACACCAACCATTACATAGGCGAGGTGTGCGGATTATCGATTCAAATCAAACGAGTTCACCGTAAGCTCCTAAAACGAGTTAATCATCCACATCATTAGCGATAGGTGTGCGACAGGGCGACGCTCTCTGCCCGCTGTTATTCATGCATTTTGCTTGCAAGATGTCAAACAAGGGCGGCGCTCGAGTGTTTATCACAGGCTCTTGTACGTACTCAATAATCCGTATAATCGTTAATAAGTCTGAAGATAAGTAAATTAGTAACGCGGCGGAAATTTAGGTCTTATGCCGAATCGGTGCCTATGTGTCTGTGCCCTCTCTGCCTTCAGCGCCGTGTGCATATCACCATTTGACACGAACAAAAATCGCTTTCTCTCCGTAAAAGTGTGAATTTCATCGAGTCATGCTGATAAGTATGAGAGCCACAATGTCTACCAATCAACGCATGTGTTTATCTGGACAATCTATTATGATCTGTTTTTTTTTTGTCATAGGTCGATTAAGTGTAGATTTTTAAAAGTGCACGTGAATTGTGTTCTGTTTTATAGTGTGTCTTCAATCTGCGTGAAGCTGTGATGTTACTGTTCTGTTTTTTGTGTAATGGACATTTTTAAAAATCGAGGATTATCATTACTGTTTTTCTATATCTTAAACGTTTGTTGTTGAGAGTACATTCTGTTGAGTAATCGGGAAAATGTTATTTCCGCAAATGATTTGACTTTATTCATAGCGGATCCACTCATAATCATTATCTGTGAAAATATTCATGCAAAAGTCGGTTTTACAAATAAATATTGCGATGTAAAACAAGTGTTTAATGTTTCATACGTATGTTAGTTTACTGTGATATTATGAATAAAAACAAAACGCTGAAAGAATGCAGTCAAAAAGACAATGTATAGCCTGTATATTTACCCGTGAGACCTGTATTCGCAACAACAGATCCACATCCGTAACAACATATCCGTACCCGTAACATCGGATCCTACTCGTCTCATTAGCGATCACTATCGCCCTTATCCCACTTCTTACATCGACAATCGACAGCGAAACGGGGGCTATTTACTTTCGTGAGACCCTGGTGGAGCTGCCTCCCCATTGAGAAACCCTGACGCCAAAGTAATTTATGGTGGAATGGGTGAAAGTGGTCCTAGCCAGTGACATTGTCAGTAATAATAAATTCTCCCCCATCGAACTTGTCTGTAAGTAGCAAGTACTGCAGTTAAGTGGTCGCGAGACCCTCGGATTGTACGACCCCACGATCAGAGTTTGGGCTTCTCGAGGGGAGAGGCAGTCGTTTTCAGTGTGTATTGTCGTGCGTTTTAGTGCGGGACGGTGTTTTGTTTTTGTTTCAAGGGTGCTTGAGAAAGCTGGTCGCACCCGCCCAAACGCATCATGACCATTTCTAGCATTCCAGTTTTTACTGGCATTGTTTGAATTGGCTTTTCAAAGGGAACGCCTTCTTGTTCACAGGCTCTATAAAAATTAGTATAACCCAAACGTATAATTTTGTCTGAAACGAAATAAAATTTAACAAAGATAGTAGCCAATGTTTATGAATAGTCCGATGATTACTGTATTATTTCATTTCGGAGAAAGATATTTACAGCTACTTCAGAATGCTTAAGAATAAAGAAATGATATTACAGAGATTTATGAGTAATATTTGATTGCATGCTAAGCATTTGCCTTAATCTAACCAATACTGCTGTCTTTGGGTCCAATGCGGTATGAGTGCACGAAGATTCGAACTCTACTAGCCTTAATTAATAGTTCTAATGTGTGGTGCAACTTTTCAAGTCGATTTAAACAAAAAGGAACAAAACTCTGATTCAGTATTGTTTACGCAATGTCCACAATCGTGCTTATATCATTATTATGATTAAAATCTCTAACAAATATATTCATGGCAGCATGAATGTTGTGTATATGTAAAAATGTGTTTCCTGTAAGAATCCATTAACTGTTAACCACATCAGAATCCTGCTCTCATGTTCAGAAGTAACGAAATAGACACGTCTATGTCTGATATCAAATGATTTGACAAATGATTAGGTCACGCTCATTATCATATGAAATTGACAGAACCCTGATAATGTACACTTTGCGTCCTTCGACGACCATTCCTGATAAGACAGACACGTGGGATGTTATTTTGACTCGTGTCGGGGGTTGTTAATAACTAAAAATGGGATAATGAGTAGATGTTGTCCATCTGTTTGATAGCACGTGTTTCAGTGTATTGTACAGACATAATGCTGGTTTTTTTAACGAATTCCATGATGGTTTGTAAATAACTGTTTTCTCCTTAACACAATGTCGATCGTTATATCTTATCCATATATCCATATAGTCCATATCATAGAAACAAATAACTTACAAGTACTGTTGTATTTCTCAACCACCCACTTGCTGTATAGACAGAATCATGTTCTGCCTCGTGCATATATTCCATTCTACACACACTACACATATTCTACTCGACACACTGGCAGGCATATTTTCTCCTACACATATTCCCCTCTTCAGTCAGATGCATACTTTCCCATCTACACAATCCCATGCATATATCCTATTCTACACAGTCTCTAATATATATTTCCCTCTGCACAGTCAAATGCATATATATTCCCATTTCTTATGCATATAAACCCTCTACACACTCGTAGGCTTCATTCTTAGACACCATTATGCACCCAACGTTCGTCTGCTGGTCATAATTTTTTCCCCCTCTTTGTACCACCCCCCCCCATTTCACATATTGGGTTACCTCATGGATACATCTTCTCTCATTCTCTCCATATTTTATCCCAAACTTGCAATTTTCATTCACCTAATTTTTCTTTATGCATGTATTTCTTCTTACAATCTCAACACCAGTTAGTCCCATGCATGCATCACATCACTCATTTTTTCTCGTATACATCCTCTCTCAAACTGGCGTTCTCTGTCTAGTCACGTACAAATTACGTCATGAAACTTTCATTTTCTCATAAATACATTTTCTGCTACACATACTCTCTCCCCGAAATATCTCTCTATATCTCATCCCTCCCTCATTCCGGCTTATCTCCAAATGATGTCATGTGTAGCGGAGTTGCCAAAGAGCGTTATACCACTAAATCCCACTACATTCCCACTACATATTTCGGCCTTGACAATTGTGCATTCAGGCCTAGACGGGCGGCGCCGGACAGATTCGACCTGGGCCTACAGCGGTCCGTGTTAGCTGGCGACCATGGGGCTAGCACCTTGAACGCTTAGAGGGTACTTATTAATTACTCTTCTCTTACACTGCAACTTGTCGAGCAAGCCGTGTGTATAGCTGATTGGTCTTTGGTAGGTTTCGCTCAGTTAAATGTCACTCAAGTGTTATTATAGGCCTGTGAGCTGGCGCTCGTAAATAAACAAAGTTATCGGAGAATCTGTCCAGGCTCTGTATAAAGTCATCTGGGGGCGATCAACGTGAATGTAGAAGACTATAGTCGGTGAAATCGACAGGCAGGTATTGCATGTTAGACTACGGTATCGAATGACAGTTTAGGATGTCGATTTCGTTGATGGGAATGTCAGTTTAGATAAAGTACGACGCCGGTTAGCATGTCAGAAGACTAATCTCCCGTAATACACATCCTGCTTTGAGCCTAATTGGACTGATAAATGACTAAATGACCACCCAGTTTCTTATCGTCAACAACTGGACAAATAAATATAATATTTCAATGAATATGTCACAGATCTGACATATTGCCCCCTTAAAACAACGCCGACTGGCCTACGATATAGGAAACAGAATGTCGGCGAACGGCGTGTTTGCGCTGTGGCGACTCGGGCCCGGTATAAACACCACGAAACAACTTCGGGACAGCGTGCCGGAGGGCGTGACGTCACAGCCTTGGCGCCAGCCGTACTTACGAGGCTAAGTTAGGCTGGAATTTGAAAACAGCAAATCATGCTACACCGAGTCGCGGACCCTCTCTCGCCCGACTGCCTCGGTCGGCGATTGATGGCGGGGGTTGAAAGGGAATCCACGGGTTGAGCGAAACCCTACTGAACAAGGGGTTGTGTGTACATTCGCGTTATGCTGGAGACATCCAAACATTAGCGGGCGACAGGAGATCTACACATACACTGAAATCGATATCTGACAGTTAACCACGATATTCACACCTCCACCTGTCACTCAAACTCGGGGGCGGGGCTTGACACGAGAAATTGACTTCCGACGAAGTCGGTCGATTTTTCTCAGTATACACGCCACATTGAATTCAAAATGACGGATCATTCGTTGTATGTCAAAAGGAATCGGTAAACTTAGTTTCTGCGTCAATATTTTGTAAAACAGAAATTTCTGACTGCGTTTATTCCGTGGGAAGGTTCCCGCCGCTGTTGGCATGTCACCCTACAGCACAATTTGACATGAGAGCGGAGAGTGCAGCGACACCTCTTTGTGAGCCGAGTAACATGTGTACTTGTCAAAACCACGCCCCGCTCGTTAAATGATTGGTTGAGAGGCAGATAACGCGGCCAATCGGCGGCGCCCTTTCGTCGCGGAACAATGCCGAGCATAATGCATGTGTAATACCGGCGATGGGCCACAGGCAAGGGACGATCACATAACCCACTACATGTAGCCTTAGCCGTAGGTTTAGTATCTCGCTCATGATTTTGCCGGACACAGCAAAGAGCTCAATCATGGCGTACAATCCCTTTCTAATTCACAGACCCATGGATTACGCGATGGGCTCTCTCCTCTCACAGTCGCCGTTCCTCCCAACAATGACGATACAACACCCTGGGCTGGCAGCCTCCCTGCTTCCAAAGCTCCAGCACGGGCTTGGGCGTGGTCCCATGACCCCCTCGGACATGATGCCACACCACGACCCCTTCAGACCCCTCCGTGGGATGGAACCCCCCGACATGGAGGTCAACGATGACCCCAAAGTAGAACTAGAAAGCAAAGAATTGTGGGAGAGCTTCCACAAACTCGGCACGGAGATGGTGATAACAAAATCTGGCAGGTAGGTGATATTAATCCGCTATTGACAACATATCTGCACATTTCCCGCAGAACAGAGGATGAAATCGACAAGACATTTACACATTTTGCTGACATATACACCAATAAAGAATACCTTTCCATCTCGTTGGATACACTACAATGGGAAGACTAATTACGATGGAACAAATGGGATAATATCATTCAGTATAGTGTTTCGTCAGCGGTACGTGCGATATCGATTCCCCGTCGATGTATTATGTCCAACACTATCTGGAAGAGATAAATGTAAAACGCACTGTTATATCAACTAAGTGAAACACTTCACCTGGAAGTAAACAATTGAAATATCACATGTGGAAATAAATACCCCACTTTGTAGCTGTGATATTAAAAATTACTTCCCCAATGTACCATTCCGTTATTTATCCTAAGTTTTCAATACAGTATAGTTTCCAGAATAGACACAGTTCATTTGCAAAACGCCCAATATATTTTGATGATCTTGCATTGAAAAATATTTTAAAGGTTATAACTGATATAAGTGTTGTAGTGCATTATTTGAAGTACATAGTATTGATGCTTACATTGTAATGTGGTATCATTATAATGAACCACTTTTCAAAGCAGCGAACTTTTTGTAAAGAGATTGTTTGGAGACAGTGGAGCAGCTTCCGCTTTACGAAATAATTAACCTGTCGGTGTGATCAACCTAAAATGTTAAACCCTTGTCATTATATGGTATAATCATGATAATGTATTCTTAGTTTCATCATCATCCGTACAGGCAATGCTTGTTGTATGAAACGAATATTCCACAGCTCGTCATTTGAACAGGTGCTTCGGCAGTTAACCTCTCAAAAGGGACAAACACTGTAATTAACATGCTTGAAACATACATCAAACCGTGTTGATTTCTGCGGGATGACAACATTTATATCCGATCATACTGTCGCTGTCTTGTTCATTGTTGTGTAATTGACATGAAGTCTGTCACCCAGTGACATACAAGAACATATCTGTTTAGATTGAAATTAAACAGGCATACTAACTCGTACATAGTAATTTGGTGTGGATGGCTTCGCGTGACGTGTTTTGCTCTATACAATATCAGTATGAAATGAACATCACATTTACCCAAAAGTGCACACTTGATGGTTGATATGAACAAGTGTCAATTTTATGATATGGAGCCTGCATGATTTATAGCCACTGAGGCTCAATGTAGGATAATTAATGTAACGCACCCTAAACATTTCTAAAATATTTAAGCACATTATAAAGAACACTTCAACAGGTTTATGTTGAAATTGTGAACGGGACGATATCAATGTCTGTTCTAAATAGCACATTTATTTTGATAGATAGTACAAAGTACATTTGTACAAACTGATGTTTAGTTTAAAAGGCAGCGATATCATTTGCTCTATATCCAACGACTTGCATTGGTATCAGTTAACCGTGTATGGTCCCAGTTTAAACCTTTTGCCATTTTGTTGCCACGAATATTATATTTTACGAATATGATGCTTCCAAAGATATTTATGGGCATGAACAATATCACATTCCTACATTATAATCCCCGATTAATGACTATGTATAAGGGAACAAATCAAGGTATTTCTGAGATGGAATCACAGACTGCAATAGATTAAAGCCTGTCAAATATTTTGCTATTGATTCTATACAAACGAAATACCCTTTACGTGTAAACAATGCTTTGACCTGATTTGTATAATAAGAAAACAAGTCTTGACTATCCCGAGATGCTGGTATATTTAATCATTCATTTCGTTTCTTGGATAAACAATCGTCAACACTTACAGTGTGAAGTTCTATTTAGTTATCACATAAACCAACAATGAAGGTTTTTTTAACTGGTTATGAAATGACTTGGATTTACTTTCTAGTGATTTCATCAAGTGTTATGTATAACATTTTCTATATATGTTGTAGACAGAAACATGCCATTGACTACTGAAATCATCCTAGTTTCTATGAAACATGTCGACCAGCATTATTTTCTTGTGAATTTACAATATTAATTATTTCCACATGAGCATAACAAATACCGTGTTTACATTTATCTGAGAATTTTTGGTCCTTGGTTTTGTAGAAAAGTTCATGTATGATGCGTTCTTGTTTTCTCATCGTTCTTGGTACATCATATGTCTGTCTTAATCACCCGCCAGTCTCATCATAACATTTTTAAAGTGCTTATTTGTCTTGTAAATTATTGAACTGATATGTACATATAATTAACGGTAAATTACATGTGACAAACGGCATTGACAACCTCATACAAAGGGCACTTTGACAAAGAAATATACAAAGGATCCCGTGTTTATTTTGTGTTGTTGTTTTTGAGCGGGTCAATAAGTGTAAACAATCTATACAAGTCTAACAGACTTGCATCTTGTTTTAAACGAGACTCGCGTGGAGCAACGTTCGAATATAATGCATTCACATCGAAGACACTTCTTGTTGAGCGTGTCTCTTATTGAAGTACGCGTTCTGATAACTATCGATGTGTATCATAATGGTATGATATCCGCTAGGACTGTTATTGTTTGTCATAAACAATATTCTACCTGCTTAAACATGTTTATCATCATCATCATACATAATCTTGAAACTATCGAAAACTAATAGCTTAACAATACTATTCACAAAAATACCTTAAAATGGAATTCAAATTTGGTATTTGAAGACAATAACTTGAATACATGTTTTAAGTTTAATAGTTTGAAATGGAGTGTTTTAATGCTGTTTATGTCAATATTTGTATCAGATAAAGAACACTGAAATACCTTACACAATGCCTTTTGTATACAATAGCGTACAGTAATTTGATTCAAGTACATAGTAGCTGCTGGCACTTGTATTAATGTGCCACATCCCTTACATTGATTTTTAATGAAGAACGTCATTGTATTATACAAGAAAATAGGTTGTTTTTTGCCGATCCCCGTGCAGTGCATTTAGACTGTACATTGAAATCAGTGTACTGAAATAAAACCTCAGGTAGATGATATGGTGCTACGTTTACAAGTCAAGTGCACGACTTGTGAATACACACGGTGATGGTGAAACAGAACCGGCTTAATTTCTGGCACACAAATACTGTAATATTTTCTTTTGTTAGCTGTTTCACGATTGAATTGTTATCCCATTGCAGTACAAATTCACCAACAACCAATATTCCCGGTTGTCAATGATTGGTTTAACGAGAGTAATCCTCTAAACAAATCCGTATTCGTTTCGCATATCATTATGTAGTTAATTCGTCCATTTTCTCTCCTCTTCTTTCTTTTGTTCATATATACTTTCTCTCTCTCCCTGGTTCTTTCTCTCTCTCCCCGTATCTCTCCCTATCTCCCCCCCCCCCTCTCTCTCTAATCGAAGCACTGGTATTTAAAGCAGTTGTTACGATATGTCAACTACCATGTGCTTTAAGCACATCGAAGTGAGTTGTTAACCTTTTATATAACCTTTTGTAACCCTACGACAACAAATTCCAATTTACAATGTTTCAATACCATCATAATACTGGAGTCCATTTGAAATATGTGGACACCTATTTCCTGAAATGGACAACGCCGTGTGACATATTTCAGCAGATTACAACCCTTATGATACACGTGTCCTAATATAGCTATCAACTCGGGATCACAGTTTCATAAACAAAATGCGGATTGCACCTTCGTTTCATGATTTAGCACGATTTGCTGTATCCACCAACTATTAATTTTCATACGAATTGGTTACAACATGGTTTTTTTAAATCAATATGATGAAATGAAAAAGCCGCACTGGTTAGAAATGAACACCTGTGTTAAGCGTGTGGCGACATGCTTGAACGAAAGTCTTCTCCAACCATCACACGCTAGTTTGAAATATATTACCAATTGATGTCTGTTCCATCTGTGAAGCAGGAAATATATTCATAACAATAAAGCCACAATTCGTTGGTATATTGATTTTTCTTTGTTTAATTCCACACAAATTTGAATATATGGCTTGTAATGCTTGATAATTTTTACTTAACGGAACTTGAGTTCGGTTTGATGTAAGTATTAGTGAAACAACTCCGGTGCTATTGATGACAATGAACATAGCCAGAAGCGTGAAGGTATCCCTAGGCATTTCGTAGTCAGTCATTCCGCACTCAGTCCCTCCCGTTCAAATTATACAACAGATGAGTCATCAGCACCAGATAAAAACTAAAATCAATTTAAAAATGAAATAATTTATCATAATGACGGCAGGTCAGTTTTATAATGTCGGACAGGAATTTGAAACATTTCAGTTCTCATAATGTCAGTGATAGCTGGTATATTGTTTTACGTTGTATAGCATAATATTTGTGGTTCTTTAACTTAAACTTCAGAGTCGACAAAGATGACGAGGTCATTATGTTCACTGTTTCAGCAGCAGTATAGTGCCACGAGACGCTATTCAATGGAACTATTAATGGCAAATACACCTACAGTCATATTATATGTGCATATGTTGCTATCAGTCCAGGACAAGACTGTACAAGATATGGTTCAGAACAAATATTTGCTATAACACAATGAGTTGTGGGAATTCCTCTATAGTATGGCGGTTCTCCGAACATTAGCAGTAAGTTCTCCGAACTGCAGATCTTTATCTTGGATGTAGTTATGGGAAAGGATTTCTTGATAGGAGGTATCACATTGACACTGCTTTAACCATTTCTCCAAGACGAATGTCTGCGACACCGATAAGCTCAATATGTAACTATCCATGTCAGAACGTTCAGCATAGAATATTATTCCTTTTCATGTCCCTCCCAATTCCCAACTCACCACCATCCCTTTCCAACCCCCCTTCGATCTTCCATGTTCTGTTGTTGACAAAAAGGTTATTTCCGTTTCTTCTGACAATATCCCAGAAACGTTACTTATATTTTGGGGTCTTTGTAATCGATTTGTTCGTGGATCTAACGTTTGTAAGCCGACGAAAATAGTGGCCTGCAATGCATCATGTTGTACATCTGTAACATCGCGGGGAGTGGACTACTGCTGTATGTCAGTTTCTGTTGGTGCACCACAACTGTTTCACAGACACGTCTCCAGTTGGTCTCACAGTGCCTGAACCACATTATTTTCCCTACAGCCTAGCCTTCCCTGCAATGCTAAAGTCCTAAATGAAGCAAGTCTAGATTTCCCAAGGTTCTGAATCTCTGCTCACCCTGGGGCTCCTTTTCAATTTAAATGAGTTTATTTGTTATAATCCTAATTATAAAAATTGTGTTTATTCGGAGACTATGATGAGACTAGTTTAACACTTCTCTTAAACTGATGCTTGGATCTGGTTTGGCGGCGGTTCCAGTAAGCGTTTAAGATTGAACTATTGAACCAGTTAACATTTGTATAATCTACATGTAGTTATATCTACAAATACATGGTTGCATTAATTAGAAAAAAAAATAATTCCAGTTTCACGCACAGAGCTATTTGCAATGTCTAGACCTAGTTGAGAAGTAGGCCCTAGAGTATCGCGCTAACACTATGATTGGAAAGTGAGGTATTTAGACTGATTCGTGACATATACTTTAGTACGTACATGGACGCTGTGAGAAATGTAGGCATCTTCCGTAGCATCAGTGGGATGAATCCACCTACATCTCCTGTAATCCGCTCCACAGTCACTATGGTTACGCCAACTAAGGATCCATCAGATTTATGCATAGCATTTGTAATTAAATGTTTAGCCTGATTTTGCTGTATTCAAGTTGTCAACTAGAGATTAAACTTTCTTCCTGAAAGTACGTTCAACTCAGCAACTTTAGGCCACGACGAGCACCACGAATAACTGATTCTTGAGTTCAAACAAGCCAAAACAATATCAGAGAGAGTTTCATGTGAACAGAGATCTCATTAGAATACAAAACACTTTAATCCCGTTCCTCCCACGAACTTCGTTCAATTTTAATTTAATAATCATTGCAGTGGTGGTTCTTTGTTCATATTTCCAGCCATGATTTGTTGACGTTGTTAGAAAACTACACGTCATCGTACTAGAAGTACATGTAGTAAAGAGTGTAGGATCTTGTCTGATCCGAGCGTTACTTACATTGCATTAGTTCAAGTCTGGAATAGTAATGGTGGGTAGTACGTGGTCACATAATCTAAGAGCAACGGTTTCGGGTACTACAGAGCTTTGATCATCCTACTTTCCTTGATGCTATCCTGGTGTACGATCCACACGTTTGAAACCCCATGTAATTACAATTAAGACTGAAAGCTTGAGATATTCAGACACTATATCTATTACATCCAGGTTGACAAATACAGTCGAATGATATCGTTGGTTTGAACAGGCCTCCATTGCTTACCAGCTTTTCATGAATTTATTTATTCGTTAGTACTTCCTTCGTTCATTCATGCATGCTGCCAACAAACATTCATTTATCTTCTAGCATTCTCAAATAATTTCGGAAACGGTTTTAACGAAGTTAACTCATATCTCTGATAGCTCTTAATTTTAATATCAAATCCAATATTTTAAACTGTTGTAGTCTTTGTCTTGTTTCTCGTCGTCCAATTTCCAAGGTGTTTTGATATTATCAACTCGAATGTTTAATTGAATGAGTTTTAAAATTATTGTTGTACCATCAGTTACTCGCCTTTTTTGTCTAGGACACAAAGATGCTGGATTAAAAAACAAAATACTGTTGGCAATTGGAATAAAAAATGTTCCTGTGTTGATTTAGTAGTGTCACAGGTCATTTTGATAAGCGTACGAAATCTCTGCTGGTAGAGTCCGTTGTATGATTCCGACTACAATGGTTGAAGTTGGTGGTTGGACAACTTTAGACTGAAAAAAAACTTTATTTTGTGAGTCTTTGACATTAAGAAAAAAACACATAATGTCGGGTTAACTGTTAACTGAAAACTCTAACATTCCTTCGTTACCTCCATATATACTCGTTCACCATTTACAGCTTCATGTATTATGCAAATTAAATAACAAGCAGTCGTCTGTTTACCACACCATGAACACAACACCATATATGATATAAAAAAAACGCTTATATTCTTGAATCTTTAAAAAAACCAATTATTCGTATGAGTTAACGCCAACGCATGGCTAAACAAGCAAACGCACTTAATGCATTTATTCATACAACCCGTTCGCGGTCCTGAAATCAACATTGCTAACTATGATTGACACATCTGCTACAGCTGATGTCATAATTATCGGTGAAGCCATCGAAAGCCCAGTGACTGACACAAGACATCTGATTGGCAGAATACTTGTTAATTGCACGTTCAACGCGTGCAAAACGTGCTTTGTTTAGACAGGTCAACGTGTTGAGTTTATCGCCACCGATGACAGAGTTATGCAACCAAAGTTGCTAATGAGCTACTGTGTGATCTTTCTTTTGATGATATTTATTGATTAACCTCCGCCATTGTTTCTGGGGCGGCTGATCGATGTGATCTGCGTACAACGACATCACAGTTCGAACTGTCGATGACACTGTTTCGGTGTGTCTGGTGGCCCACTTATATCGTTACTCAAGTGCACAGAGTGTTGAAGTATTGATTCCGGAAACGGAATACCACGTATTTTACTTACTGTAGCATATGTACCCCGCTACAGTGATGTGTCATTTCTATCACCGACGCAGTGTGTTTATAAATACCGTGAGACCCGGGGACATAGTGGGGTTAATTAGTAGACTGACGTCTCAGTTGATGAGGTCGCAGTGCAGTGAGTGAGTTGGATTTGACGCCGCTTACAGAAGCATTACGACGTTGGAGGATGAAGTATTGGGGCCAAATTAGGAGAGAGAGAGAGAGAGAGAGAGAGAGAGAGAGAGAGAGAGAGAGAGAGAGAGAGAGAGAGAGAGAGAGAGAGAGAGAGAGAGAGAGAGAAAAGCCCCGTAAGTTTACGACATGATAACATATGTAAATAACCCCGTATTCAACAATCACGACCGTTAAGATAATATTTGCACGCATGCATGTTCCAGTCTGTATAATACTGACCATATGGGTAAGACAAAAGTATGTACCTGACAATAGGGAGAGAGTATATGGGGACAAAAGGTTGCAGACAATGCGAAAGTGCATGACAAAACGTATGCATAAGGACAGCGCGAGGGGATTTTGTGAGCACATATGCATGAAACCATGGATAGGCGTATGACTAAAACAATGCATGAGGAGGAAGAGAGAGCGTGTATGACTGCGGTAATCGTCAGGTCACTCTCAACAGGATTACACCTGACTGCAAACTCCACGCAGGGACATCTCACAGGCATAGAGGCTAGTCCTACTTCATAGTTACTGCTGATCGATGAGACTTCGCACTGACTCGGAGCTGTTTATGGGAATATATTTTTATCATTACCCTGTCGCAATATAAGCTTATGATTGATTGAAACAAGTTGCAATTAACATCGCTGTCACAGCTGCGACTGCCAGTCAAACGTCTAGTACAATATATGACTTAATCCTTGGCCAGGAAGTCTTGTGAGAACAGCTATTGGCGGACACCAAGACATGGAAAACGGAAGCATCAACAGCCACTTTGTGATTTATAACAAAATTGGTGTCAGATATATCAAATTTTCGAAATATGTGACAAGACACTTTGTAGAGAGCAATAAATATGCAATGAAATTTATCAAGACAAAGTTGAGATCTTTCCCCCTAAAGGTGGGAGCATTTTTCCAAAATGATCATCGTTTCTAGATAATTTCAAAGATACTTTTAATGGCAATTACTGATGCTGACTTGTCTCATCTGTTTTTTGTCCCAGTGCCAATATACATCTAAGAATTATTTCATTTGGGGTAGCCCAGTGGTTTAGGTTTCAGCGCATCACGCCTAAGACCCAGATTCTGCTCCCCACATGTGCATAAGGTGTTAACCCTACCTTCACCTGTCCTGCCCCTTGATGTTACTGCGTTACAACTCAGAGCATACAATTCATTTTCCTTCTCTCACTCAGACTTGTTATTATTACTACCAGGGCAGATTTACGTCAGTGTATTATCTTAATATAGCCACGCTCCTAAAACTGTGAACTATACTGGACAAAATAAGTTAGGAATATTGTTATTTTTATGATTGATATTTTATCAGTGTGTCAATGAATAAATAGATCATTGTTCGTAATTTCAAAATTTACATATATCCCTAACTATTTTTGTCCAGTGCATTTATCTACCATGTGCTACAAGCGTACATTGCCGATGCAAAGCAAGCGAACACACTCATCAGAATCTAGACAAACGCTTAGTCCCTGAATCTATACAATATAGATAAGAAATAGACCTATGTAAATTGAAAAGGAGCCCTTGTGAGTTGGGAGACTTGCTTCATTTAGGGCTTTAGCATTGCAGGGAGGGCTGGGTTGAAGGGAAAATAATGTGGTTCAGGGACTGTCAGACAGACTAGTCACAATCTTACAATCCCAATCAGATCCTAAAACAAATATGACCAATCTCGCCCATGCAAGTCTAGAATCTGTGGCAAGTCTATATTACCACAGTTTCAGTAGAAAATAAAGATAGGCTCCGGTCTTCTTTTCATTATATTTTTTATTATAATTTGGGAACTATTGTTTCTGTAAAATATGTTCATTTCAGAGACTATATGTCAGTCTAGCCTAACCGTAACAATGGTTTGACGACAAGTTACTGGAAGACGTGTGACAGCTCGTTATATATATCTTGCTCGACTAAAATAACTATCTATATATAGTACATATATACCGTAAATGCATTGCAGGTTTATAATTCGTATATGCAGTGAAATAATGAATTAAATGTGATTCGGACACACAAGCAAAATTGTAATTATTATATCAGGAAAACTGTAAACAGATATTCGTTTTTCCGATATATCACTTTGAAGGAGTGATTTGTTCGAGGGTCTTTTTCGCGGAGGCCTCTAAAAGTCTCGCGTGGGAGACACTACATGCACATACTGTCATAATATTTTCATAAGCGATTATAACCACATGTGCAGCTATGACAAGACCCCTCTCAGACTAAACAACGATGTAAGATGGCGCGCACGTGACATCATCGCTTCAGGAGCCCACTGTAATCAGGCTGATAAATTGTCCTCTATAACCCACGCCAAATATGCAACAACATTGGAATGTCAGGTTAGCGCGACAAGTTGCGTCCAAGGCTAAACTTTGTAACAGTGAGAGATGTGTCGTGTGGCGAGGGGTGGAGGAGATGTGGGGATTGGGGTGGGGGTGACGAATGGGATATTTGGTGTGGTGGTACTTGATAGTAAATGTTGCATACCTGTGTGAAAACATACTCGTGGAATTGTGAAAACATAATATGACTACTACTACTACTACTACTACTACTACTACTACTACTACTACTACTACTACTACTACTACTACTACTTCTGCTGCTGCTGCTGCTACTACTACTACTACTAAAGTAACGGTGCTAAAGATTTTCAACGAATTGTAAAAAACATAATATCAGTATTACTGCTACAACAACAACCACTACTACGACTACTACTACTACCAGTACTACTGTTACTACTACTACTACTACTACTAATATTACTACTACACTACTACTACTACTACTACTACTACTACTACTACTACTACTACTACTACTACTACTACTACTACTACTACTACTACTACTACTACTACTACTACTACTATTAAGGATGATATTATCCATGATAATAATCAAGTAATGATGGTGCTGATATACCACACGCAGTATTATCAATATCACAGACATATATCAGATAGAGTAGTGTTACAGGTATGTTAGATGTGTTATTTCCGCCTCACAAAATGATATTACTTCTGCGTTTTTGATTACATTGATTCGTGTGGAGAGAATGTCAGTTTGAATATATTTGACAATGATATGATTTGTATTTACGATATTACTGTTTCATCAGGCGATAATGGCAGAATTAATTCATGTTGTGTGACGGTGGTAGTTTTACTTCATGCAGCCATATTAATTGATGTGGTTTGGTGGCAGTATTAAGTCATGTACGGGCAGCGACAGTATTAATTCAAACAGTGGCAGTAGTAATTCATGTTGTGTGATGGCTGTGTTTGTTCTTGTGGTGGCGGTGACAGTTTTAATCCATGTGACGATGTCAGTATTAATGCATACAGTGGCAGCTTCAGTATTAATTCATATGGCGTTGGCAGCACTGGTTCTTGTCCTAGTGACAGATTTTGGTTCATGGCAGTCTTTGTTTTAGCGTTGACTATAACGTTGACTCATGGATGATGATAGTCTGTCTCACAGTCCTTGAACCAAATTATTTTCCCTAGCCTACCCCTCCCTGCAGTGCTAAAGCTCTAAATGAAGCAAGTCTAGATTTCCCCAGGTTCAGGATCTGAATCTCTGGTCTCCCTGGGACTGCTTTGCAATTTAAATGGGTTTATTTGTTACAATCAAAATTATAATATATTCAGAGACTGAGCGTTAGTCCAGGATGATGACAGTAGTGCATCCCTGGCTGATGATGATAGTATCGACTGTGACGATGAAATAGCTGTTGCACTGACCTTTGACATATCAACAACATTTCACATCCAGGTATCACTTGCCTTATCGACACTATTGATTACAGCTCCAACAAACACCGATTCAAAACCTGCATATTCGTACAGCTGAAAGTGAAAGTGTCACTACAGTAATAAGAAAGTAAGATTGTTTATGGATAACAAGTTCTTTTATTATATATGATGCGACGTTTTGGTGTGGATTCTTATACCGTTGTCAAGCACGAGTGAAGTACTACAGCACAGAACAGACTTGTATACATGAACAGGGATTAAGTAATAACAACATGTAGGTATGAATCAAGGGTATTAACAACAACAACAAGGCACGGTGGTAATAATGTAGTGACAATAGGATGAAGCCAATGGTCCTAGAGGCAGAAACAAAATATACATGGCTGATGACAAGAAGTTGTTATCCATAAACAATCTTACTTTCTTATTAGTCACCAAGTTCTAAATGCCAATCAAACAGATCGTAACTACAGTAACACAACCGCACCTGCCAGGGTGTACTATAACCGTTATCACCTCTCAGTGAAATCCGACCCCACCAGTGTGTAATAGACCATATACACCCTAAGCTTCTCCACATGACCCACGTGAAATGTACAAGCAGTGTCAATTTCTTTCACGCAATAAACAAGCAAGACATGTACATCCCGCCTCCTCCACCATTTGGTACTCATTTTGAGCTATTATCGGTATCGGTGTTATGATAATGTTACCCACTCCCCACAAGATCTGTTATCAGTAATCTTTGACACTTATTAAGTTAATCAGCGCGTGCTTGCCGTGACGGGAACGGGGCTACTCGAGTAATTATTTATTACGCCGTAACATAGCCGTGACGTAACGACAGACGAACAGACAGACAGACAGTGAGGTATGTAGACATATGTCACGTGATCCGGTAAAAGGGATTAGGTAACGAGGGCATTTGAGCCTGATGTGGGAGGTCAGCCACGAGCTCAATACCGTAGTTACCACGTCAAGTGGAACACGGAAGTTGCCCGCAGACAATGACATATATACTCGTACAGGGCCGCACAGTGTCGTTACATAGCCCCAGGGTGGATAGTTATCTTTTGTTACGCTTGACGATTATCCACCGTAAAAACATTGCAACGTATTAGGAGGGTGGAGGACATAATGTTGTACTTCTACAACAGTCTTAAAGAAAACGTGAAAGTTGAAAGTGTGTTACTTCCTACTGTTGTGTGATATCTGTTGCAATGGCCCTTCGTAATAGACGATACTTAAAATATGGATATTATATGTAATGATATCAACATGTAATTAAATAACACTGAAAATGACTCGTAAAGATCCGGGTTAGAATTGATTTTCAGTAACCCATGCTCGTAAGAGGCGACTAAAGGGATCGGGTGGTCAGGCTCACTGACTTGATTGACACACGTCATCGTATCTCATTTGCGTAGATCGATGCTCATGCTGTCGATCACTGGATTGTTTGGTCCGGACTCGATTATTTACAGACTGTTGCCATATAGCAGGAATATTGCTGAGTGCGGCGTTAAACAATAACCAACCAAACCCAAACTCTGATAATTATTTCTGTCAGGCTTTCATAAAATCTTCATTGATTTTTTTAATAAAATGATTAGAAGGATTATCGTACTGATGTACAAACTAAAACCACATCTGTAGTAATTTACGTTAATCTGGAACCAGGTTCCCTGACAGATGTTTTTTTAGGAATATAAATACACCGTATACAAATACATGTCTCGATAATATTACAGGTGGAACCACAGGTTTGATTGATCTGTGACTCACTGCGAATGATGCTTGTCCGGTTGATGTGTTTCATAGGATGCATATTGCAGTGAAATTAACAAGTTCACATTTCTGAACCTGATAAGTAAAATGTGCTTAACATGCGTTTGACAAATAAGGACATCTCCCTACCCACATGAACCAATGAACTGTGTACCTGCTTTTACCCATGTTCCTTCAATATCGATTCATTGGGCACAAAGAACAGACGCATCTACCCATTTTAAGAAGCGAACCCGGATCTTTTGTGTGAAAGGCGAGGGCTTTAACCACTTCGCTAGTCGACTTTAATGTACAACAGTCAGTTACGACAAAAATAATTAAAACTGTTAAACATACATGCATCGAAAATTATATTTGCAGACCAAATGAATATATTTCAGGAGTATGACCAATTTCCAAAACGGGCGATGACGGTGTTTTGTGTTCTACTTCCCAGGACGTGAATCATTACTGAGTATATATATATAATGTACACATCAGTCACGATGTACTGAGTAGAGGAGGTTCAGAACAGACAATCCCTTTGAGAAAACTAGTATTGATTAATCCCGTGGTGTATTTTGGTCTTTCCCGTTTCCGTTTTGCCTGTCCGCAATAGGTTAATTTTTTTATATTTCGTGAATTGGGACAATTACTATCAAGTAGTACGATTGTATTGCAGACTGCTGGTTGTGTGTTCGTGGGATGGGGGACACCTGTTGTGTTTGTTTCCACTTGTGTCATGATGCTAAGAGACCTGCTACCATTATTGGTGGAAGGAGATTACTATCTGACATGTTGCTTGCTCTTTGAGTCAGTCAGTTTTCAGACATTGCCTTGTTGAACTGATGTGCTCAATTACAAAAGACACACGCCGTTTCTCCTGATTGTAATTTGAAAGTGACGTAGTCATAAGTGAGTGAGTTAGTTTAGTTTTACGCCGCACTCAGCAATATTCCAGCTATATGGCGGCGGTCTGTAAATTATCGAGTCTGCACCAGACAATACAGGGATTAACAGCATGAGCATCAATATACACAATTGGGATACAATGACATGTTTCAATCCAGTCAGCGACCCTGACCACCCGATCCCGTTAGTCGCCTCTTACGACAAGCATGGGTTGCTGAAGATCAATTCTAACCCGGATCTTCACGGGTTGATGTAGTCATGTGTGTGGAACAGATTGTAGTGTTTGGTTGAAGTGTTTGTATACAGGTAAGGGTAGGTAGTGATGATTTGGTTAAATTGTCTGATTAGAGTGAGTGGGTGAGTGAGTGAGTATGGTTTTACGCCGCTTTTAGCAATATTCCAGCAATACCACGGCGGGGAACACCAGAAATGGGCTTCACACATTGTACCAAGTGGCTGATGTACGGATAGGTAGTGATGTTTGGTTGAAGTGTATGTATGGATGTAAGGATATAGACGGTTGTGTTTGGTTGAAGTGTATGTATGGAGGTAGGGACCTAGACAGTTGTGTTTGGTTGAAGTGTATGTATGGAGGTAAGGATATATACAGTTGTGTTTGGTTGAAGTGTATGTATGGAGGTAAGGATATATACAGTTGTGTTTGGTTGAAGTGTATGTATGGAGGTAGGGATATAGACAGTAGTGTTTGGTTGAAGTGTATGTATGGAGGTAAGGATATAGACAGTAGTGTTTGGTTGAAGTGTATGTATGGAGGTAGGGATATAGACAGTAGTGTTTGGTTGAAGTGTATGTATGGAGGTAAGGATATAGACAGTAGTGTTTGGTTGAAGTGTATGCATGGAGGTAGGGATATAGACGGTTGTGTTTGGTTGAAGTGTATGTATGGAGGTAAGGATATAGACAGTTGTGTTTGGTTGAAGTGTATGTATGGAGGTAGGGATATAGACAGTAGTGTTTGGTTGAAGTGTATGTATGGAGGTAAGGATATAGACAGTTGTGTTTGGTTGAAGTGTATGTATGGAGGTAGGGATATAGACAGTAGTGTTTGGTTGAAGTGTATGTATGGAGGTAGGGATATAGACAGTAGTGTTTGGTTGAAGTGTATGTATGGAGGTAAGGATATAGACAGTAGTGTTTGGTTGAAGTGTATGTATGGAGGTAGGGATATAGACAGTAGTGTTTGGTTGAAGTGTATGTATGGAGGTAAGGATATAGACAGTAGTGTTTGGTTGAAGTGTATGTATGGAGGTAGGGATATAGACAGTTAGTGTTTGGTTGAAGTGTATGTATGGAGGTAAGGATATAGACAGTAGTGTTTGGTAGACAGTTGGAGGTAGGGATGTTTTTGGTTGGAAGTGTATGTATGGAGGTAAGGATATAGACAGTAGTGTTTGGTTGAAGTGTATGTATGGAGGTAAGGATATAGACAGTTTGAAGTGTTTGGTTGTTGGAAGTGTATGTATGGAGTGTAAGGACATAGACAGTTGTGTTTGGTTGAAGTGTATGGGTGGAGGTAAGGATATAGACAGTTAGTGTTTGGTTGAAGTGTATGTATGTATGGAGGTAAGGATATAGACAGTAGTGTTTGGTTGAAGTGTATGTATGGAGGTAGGGACATAGACAGTTGTGTTTGGTTGAAGTGTATGTATGGAGGTAAGGATATAGACAGTAGTGTTTGGTTGAAGTGTATGTATGGAGGTAAGGATATAGACAGTAGTGTTTGGTTGAAGTGTATGTATGGAGGTAAGGATATAGACATTAGTGTTTGGTTGAAGTGTATGTATGGAGGTAAGGATATAGACAGTAGTGTTTGGTTGAAGTGTATGTATGGAGGTAATGATATGGACAGATTTGTTTGGTTGAAGTGTAAGTATGGAGGTAAGGACATAGACAGTAGTGTTTGGTTGAAGTGTATATATGGAGGTAAGGATATAGACAGTTGTGTTTAGTTGAAGTGAATGTATGGAGGTAAGGATATAGACAGTAGTGTTTGGTTGAAGTGTATGTATGGAGGTAGGGATATAGACAGTAGTGTTTGGTTGAAGTGTATGTATAGAGGTAAGGATATAGACAGTTGTGTTTAGTTGAAGTGAATGTATGGAGGTAAGGATATAGACATTAGTGTTTGGTTGAAGTGTATGTATGGAGGTAAGGATATAGACATTAGTGTTTGGTTGAAGTGTATGTATGGAGGTAAGGATATAGACATTAGTGTTTGGTTGAAGTGTATGTATGGAGGTAAGGATATAGACAGTAGTGTTTGGTTGAAGTGTATGTATGGAGGTAAGGATAAAGACATTAGTGTTTGGTTGAAGTGAATATATGTATGGAGGTAAGGATAAAGGCAGTAGTGTTTGGTTGAAGTGAATGTATGGAGGTAGGGATATAGACAGTAGTGTTTGGTTGAAGTGTATGTATGGAGGTAAGGATATAGACAGTAGTGTTTGGTTGAAGTGTATATGTATGGAGGTAGGATATAGACAGTAGTGTTTGGTTGAAGTGTATGTATGGAGGTAAGGATATAGACAGTTGTGTTTGGTTGAAGTGTATGTATGGAGGTAAGGTTGTAGACATTAGTGTTTGGTTGAAGTGTATGTATGGAGGTAAGGACATAGACAGTAGTGTTTGGTTGAAGTGTATGTATGGAGGTAAGGATATAGACATTAGTGTTTGGTTGAAGTGTATGTATGGAGGTAAGGATATAGACATTAGTGTTTGGTTGAAGTGTATGTATGGAGGTAAGGATATAGACATTAGTGTTTGGTTGAAGTGTATGTATGGAGGTAAGGATATAGACATTAGTGTTTGGTTGAAGTGTATGTATGGAGGTAATGATATAGACAGTTTTGTTTGGTTGAAGTGTATGTATGGAGGTAAGGACATAGACAGCAGTGTTTGGTTAAAGTGTATATATGGAGGTAAGGATATAGACATTAGTGTTTAGTTGAAGTGAATGTATGGAGGTAAGGATATAGACAGTAGTGTTTGGTTGAAGTGTATGTATGGAGGTAGGGATATAGACAGTAGTGTTTGGTTGAAGTGTATGTATGGAGGTAAGGATATAGACAGTTGTGTTTAGTTGAAGTGAATGTATGGAGGTAAGGATATAGACAGTAGTGTTTGGTTGAAGTGTATGTATGGAGGTAAGGATATAGACAGTTATCTTTGGTTGAAGTGTATGTATGGAGGTAAGGATAAAGACCTCTGTGTTTGGTTGAAGGGTATGTATGGAGGTAAGGATAAAGACATTAGTGTTTGGTTGAAGTGAAGTGTATGTATGGAGGTAAGGATAAAGGCAGTAGTGTTTGGTTGAAATGAATGTATGGAGGTAGGGATATAGACAGTAGTGTTTGTTTGGTTGAAGTAAGGATATGTATGTATGAGGTAAGTATGGATATATATAGGCAGTAGTGTTTGGTTGAAGTATATGTATGGAGGTAAGGATATAGACATTAGTGTTTGGTTGAAGTGTATGTATGGAGGTAGGGATATAGACCTCTGTGTTTGGTTGAAGTGTATGTATGGAGGTAAGGATATAGACAGTAGTGTTTGGTTGAAGTGTATGTATGGAGGTAAGGATATAGACAGTAATGTTTGGTTGAAGTGTATGTATGGAGGTAAGGATATAGACATTAGTGTTTGGTTGAAGTGTATGTATGGAGGTAGGGATATAGACGGTAGTGTTTGGTTGAAGTGTATGTATGGAGGTAAGGATATAGACATTAGTGTTTGATTGAAGTGTATGTATGGAGGTAAGGATATATGCGACAGTAGTGTTTGGTTGAAGTGTATGTATGGAGGTAGTGGATATAGACAGTAAGGATAGTGTTTGGTTGAAGTGTATGTATGAAGAAGTAGGATATAGACAGTAGTGTTTGGTTGAAGTGTATGTATGGAGGTAGGGATATAGACAGTAGTGTTTTGGTTGAAGTGTATGTATGGAGGTAAGGATATAGACAGTAGTGTTTGGTTGAAAGAAGTGTATGTATGGAGGTAGGGATATAGACAGTAGTGTTTGGTTGAAGTGTATGTATGGAGGTAAGGATATAGACAGTAGTGTTTAGTTGAAGTGTATGTATGGAGGTAAGGATATAGACAGTAGTGTTTGGTTGAAGTGTATGTATGGAGGTAAGGATATAGACAGTAGTGTTTGGTTGAAGTGTTTGTATGGAGGTAAGGATATAGACAGTTGTGTTTGGTTGAAGTGTATGTATGTATGGAGGTAAGGATAAAGACAGTAGTGTTTGGTTGAAGTGAATGTATGGAGGTAAGGATATAGACAGTAGTGTTTGGTTGAAGTGTATGTATGGAGGTAAGGATATAGACAGTAGTGTTTGGTTGAAGTGTATGTATGGAGGTAAGGATATAGACAGTAGTGTTTGGTTGAAGTGTATGTATGAAGGTAAGGATATAGACATTAGTGTTTGGTTGAAATGTATGTATGGAGGTAAGGATATAGACCTCTGTGTTTGGTTGAAGTGTATATATGGAGGTAAGGATATAAACATTAGTGTTTGGTTGAAGTGAATGTATGGAGGTAAGGATATAGACATTAGTGTTTGGTTGAAGTGTATGTTTCGAGGTAAGGTTTACTTGCGGTCTTGGTACATCTGTGCAAATGTTCTCTACCTACTTAACTTTTGAGAATTAAAGCTCACATTTCAATGTTTCAGACTGACTGACTGACTGAGTTTAGTTTTACGCCGCTTTTAGCAATATTCCAGCAATATCACGGCGGGGGACACCAGAAATGGGCTTAACACATTGTGCCCATGTGGGGAATCGAACCCGGGTCTTCGGCGTGACGAGCCAACGCTTTAACCATTAGGCTACCCCACCGCCCCCAATGTTTCAGAGCTGATAAAGTTCTGATTACAGGTTGCTATAGTTTTGAAGGGGATTTGATTGGAATTGGGGTGACTCTCTTGTTAAATATTGGCTCTGGGGTGATGGGATCAGTAGATATCAGTAAAAGTAGTTCGTAGTTGCTGCAGTAGTGCTAGCAGATGTGACATTGGCTGTAGTAGTAGTAGTTGTCGTCGTCGTCGTCGTAGTAGTAGTTGTCGTCGTAGTAGTAGTAGTAGTAGTGTAGCAGTATTAGTGGTAGTAGTCGTCGTAGTAGTAGTAGTAGTAGTGTAGCAGTATTAGTAGTAGTAGTCGTCGTAGTAGTAGTAGCAGTAGCAGTAGTAGCAGCAGCAGTAGTAGTAGTAGCAGTAGTAGTAGCAGTAGTAGTAGTAGTAGTAGTAGTAGTAGTGGTAGTTGTTGTTGTTTTTGTAGCTGTAGTAGAAGCAGGCGGTTACAGTCAGACTCGAAATAAGATCAAGTCATGCCAGCACGTGACCAGCGAGGACATATTCACTTGACCGATGGACTTGATGATATCACGTGACAAGATAATGTGCCTCCAACTTCGTTGTCTGCTACAAACCTAGTTACAACCACACGGGAACGGCAATTTAAGTGTTAGTGTCTTAGTGCTAATATTTTAGTGTTCACGATAAAAACGAACTTAGGATATAACGTTCTATTCCAAAACTGGCACACATTTCTTTTACACACATATCAACGGGACATTTTAATTGTAAAGTTTCCAACTGACACTGTTATGAAACATTTTTTCATTTTACATTAATTTAATAACATATGACATATGACAGATACATTTTGTCATCAGAACAAGACCAATTCGATACCTATTCATATATTTTTTTATCATTTTTCACATAAATGTATATAAATTTGGAAATTTCGATATAAGTGCATAAAAGTCTCAGCGCCTTTGAAGTAGCTCCGATTATAGTTTATGATAGAATGCCTTGAGGTAGCCTAAGGTGGATAATACTTTGAAACGCTCCCAATTCTGACATCAAAGTAGTCGTACCTTTTCTCCTAGGCTACAATAAAATCAATAGATAAACGAAAACACATCATTCACAACAGATGGTGAGAAGGGATGTACTAAAACAGCAGTATTGTGAAAAAAGTTAAAACGAGACAAACGTTATGTCTCAACATAAACACCACCAGTTTAAATCGACATCATTGTCATATCAATTGCAGCGGACGTATGTACATTGTATCCATGCTTCCTGTTTCAAACGTACATTGTATTCCTTTTTTACATTCGACATGCTGAATAACTAGTTTAATCAAGTGTATATTCGTTTGAAGTAAGTGAAAGGTTATTATTAGTTCTGATATGAACTGTTTGTACATGTTTTGTATAACACTTTCTATTTATTGTAATGCCTTCATTATGTAATATGAACAACTGAATGTGTCAATCGTTGTCGACAAAAACCTTCCAATGATTTGCAATAATATGTGACCATAAAATGCAATATTATTTAAATTTACTCAGGCACACTATATTTCAAATTAGATATAATTATTGGACCAATATCATTAGTAATAAAACCACAAAAAATCGAAGATTATGAAGATGTGGCAGTTTTGTTATGTATCAATTTTTCATGCGTGTTTTTTATAAAGAATTTGAATAAAATATGTGCAATAATCAAACTCTATTGGCATTATTACGAACATAAGGTCAAAAAAAATATTATATTCACCCGAGAACAGCTTATTTTGTTTTATCAACGCAGACATTAAACAAACAATGTCGCAATAACAGCTTTTATTAGACAGGATGTGGTTCTGCACCATGACTTTGTTATACATGTATTTTGTTAATAAAACCTAGACTTGCACTAGTCTCTAAGGTAATAATTAATTGAAATAATATCTTCTAATTTAGGTGTTTTATAAGAACACATTGTCCCTAAAAGACTGGGGTCCCCGTGTTGTCCGCTTATTCAGACTTACCTAACGTAAGGATAGAATTACGTTACTTCCATAGACATCAGTAAAGCTTTGGAGAATGGCTACAGAAACCCACCCGACCGAAATCTGGATTGTGTAGCTATTGCCACCCTGGAGATTATTTTATTGTGAAATATCTGATTTGTTTGTCTGTTTGGACTGGTATGAGTAATACACGAACAGTAAAATTTACCTTTGTTTTATTGTTCTTTTCTATTGCTATTAAACTAAAATCTAAATTTTGACAAGTTCATCATTTGTCAAGGCCCTCGACAAGTTGCAATGGCTGATTTTCACGATGGAACATCGTCTTTTGATGGTACCGTAGATAGGAGAAATACAACGACGAGTTTTTGTGTCCCTTTGTTCATTTTCCTTAAGCCGGTATTCAGTTTACTGACCGAAAAGTGTTAGAATTTGTTTGACAAGGGTTTGTTGTGACTCCAGAGATTCGTCGCAGCTAATTCCTAAACCCCTGCATACCGTAAATACCGTGGCAACGTTTACCATGTGTTGAAACTGAAAAGCGTGTATATAATATATTGATATGAAATAACGGTTTATCTTTCTGAAGGGTCTACAATAATAGACAATGTGCTTTGGCGGTTTCAACAGTGTGTTGCTCTGTAAATAAAAATATACAATACACAGCATCACTAAATTAGATGTTCCAGGTTAAAAGTGTCTTATCTTATAGTACATCCGACTGTCTTGACAATTACGAATCTGTATTAACAGAATTTACATGTTTCAAGTAGCCGGATACATTTACAACATAAACATCATTCAACTTAATAATTTGTTCTCTTGTATTTTTATCATAATCACAGGGAATAAAACGCTTTTATTCCACTTAAGAAAGCAACCCATATGGTTAGAAGTAGCCGTTAAACTTGTCCATTCAAGTTGTTGTGATTTATTTGAATCTTTACGACCCTTGCCGCGACGTCCTATGAGAACTTCAGTTTACCAAGTCTTACTATCTTACATATAACTAAGAAAGGGGCTTGAACTCTGTCAGAGTATAGTAAAGTCCGGATTAGTTGGCAATCCGACTAAGCAAAAATAGCCCGACTTCAAAGACAGTGTCAAAGCGAGGCTAACATATATGGAAGCGAGGCACCACAGTGGCGACAAACCGTGTCACGAGACTTTGACGAGGTTTTAATGTTACGCCATATTGGCGACTTGTTGGTACCGTAGCTCACGTGAAAATTGCGGATTCAAAGTGTTCCCCTTCTGACGGTCGTGCAAATATTAGTAGACAGCGAGACTATTATTTCACGATGGTGTAAAAAATCATAACTTATATTTAATGCCTTATTAAATATAGATTGTTATGATATATACGTATGATATATAACTTGCGTAAATTGCATAATATGTATATTGTCATACATTTTATGTAGGGACCAGATTTTCTTCATTTGAACTTTAGGCGGTGGGGTGGCCTAATGGTTAAAGCGTTCGCTTGTCGTGCCGAAGGCCCGGGTTCGATTCCCCAGATTGGTATATTGTGAAGGCCTTTTCGGGTGTATGTGCTGCGATATTGGTAAAAATGAGTAAAACCATACTTTATGTCTACCTACAGCAAGACGGATCATCAAAAAGGGCAAGCATATCTTTCGGTACTATTGAACATATTGCATCATCGTCATCACATGGGGCGTTTGGGTATCCTTGAGGTTAAGGCAATTGCTTGTCACTCATTCATACGAAACATACAGCTGGATTGTAGCTGAAAACGACGATAAACTTACAGCAATGTTGAAGACAAGTGGTTCAAGTGGCAACGCTAACTCACACTCACAAATCCCACTCACTCGAAACATACATTATCACTCACTCACTCACTCACACAAGCATACTTACCTTTATATCCAACAACGCAACACGCCGAGGCTGTCTCACAGTCACTGAACCACATTATTGTCCCTAATGCCTAGCCCTCCCTGCAATGCTAAAGCCCTAAATGAAGCAAGTCTAGATTTCCCCTGAATCTCTCAACTCACTGGGACTCCTTTTCAATTTGAATGGGTTTATTTGTTACTATCATAATCATATATATTCAGGGAGTCAATATCTTCTAATTACCCTAATCTGTCTCACAGTCCCTGAACCACGCTATTTTCCATACAGCCTAGCCCTCCTTGCAATGCTAAAGCCCTAACTGAAACAAGTCTAGATTTCCCCAGAATCGCCCATCTCAATTTTCAATTTAAATGGGTGTAGTTGTTACTATCAAACTTATATATATTCAGGGACTCAGCGTTAGTCTAAGGGCACGGAGTCGGTCCTCCAAACATAGTTTCGTTACCCGCTCCATATCAAACGATGTGTCAGCTGTTGTTTGTCAGATTGCTGGTGACTGTCGTGTGCTGGCTTACGGTCACAAGCCATCGGTATTGTACTTTCACTACTCCCTCTACACCTTGTAAGGCTTAGTATGACAACCAGATGATTTTATCGCCTTTCAACTTTTAAACTTTCATAAACGTTAGCGGTCAATATTTGTTTCTTAATTTATGGATCACGATTTTGATTTTGTACTTTACATGCTCATGTTTTATCATGATGACGATGCGTTAACATGAATTATGTTACCTGTGTCCCTAGGTTGGTTAACGCCACACTCAGCAGTTTTCCAGGTATATGAGGCGATCTGTAAATAATCGTGTCTTGGCCAGACAATCCAGTGATTGACGTTATGAACATCGATCTAGTTGGGATACAGTTCAGTAACCAAGTCAGCATTTTGACCACCCAGGACAGTTAGTCGCCTCTTACGACAAGCATGTGTTTCTGAAGACCAATTTTAGCCCAGATCTTCACGGGTCCACGGGGTTTGGAAAAGGTAAACAATCGTCCATGACAACTGTATGTGTATGTGAGTAGGTAAGATGTCACAACAGTATGGCAGGGACGCCGTGAACGGCCTTCACGGATTACAACTACGTGGGATGGACCGCGTCTTCGGCTTGATGAGCTGACGCTTGTCTATTGGGCGCTGTGGTCTCCGTTGCTATTGACTGTTCACGTCTCTGCTAATGTCTCTGCTCATAGTCTTTGCTAAGGTCTCTGCTCGTAGTCTCAGCCCAGGTCTCGCTTATACTCTTTGCTGAGGTCTCTGCTGGTAGTCTCTGAATGTAATCTCAGCTCAGGTCTCTGCTTGTAGTCTTTGCTGAGGTCTTCGTTTATAGTCTCAGCTCAATGTCTCTGCTTATAGTCTTTGCTGAGGTGTCTGATTATAGTCTTTGCTGAGGTCTCTGCTGAGGTGTCTGATTATAGTCTCAGCTCAGGGCTCTTCTTATCGTCTTTGCTGAGGTCTCCGTTTATAGTTTCAGCTCAATGTATCTGCTTATCGTCTTTGCTGAGGCGTCTGATTATAGTCTCAGCTCAGGGCTCTTCTTATCGTCTTTGCTGAGGTGTCTGATTATAGTCTCAGCTCAGGACTCTTCTTATCGTCTTTGCTGAGGTCTCTGTTGAGGTGCCTGATTATAGTCTCAGCTCAGATCTCTGCTGATATTCTCTGATTAAAGTGTCTGATCTGGTCTTGATGAAGTCTCTACTCGGGCCAGTTTGTGATAATATCAAGTTTTGTTTTTTTCCAAATCAATTAAAACCCACTTAAACTTAACTCGCAATGTATTATTCAGCTTAATATTCCAGTTAATGAGTGTCCTCATTGCACAAGGCGTGACAATCGTCACAAGGCGTAGAAATAGATTGCACAGAGGTACAAGACCCTGTCGCACACGCTCCTTAATTTACAGCGTTTCGGCAAACTTACTGCCTGTAGTATTATAAACAGTAAACAAAATATGTCATGAAACGAAAACAATACTGAACCAAATCACTGCAGGCTAAAGATCAAAAACACAACTGTGCTATCCCCATCGATTAATGATTTCTTGTTTGTTTCGGCTTCAGGCATAATTAAACATGGGTGTATACTTTCGGTTGCTGGTAATCTATTTCGTATTAACTGAGTTGAAAAATGAGAACTATAAGGAAAATTCTGCTTTAATTATAACTATAACGAATATCTGGAACCCAACGTCACCGCGACTTGATGGCATGTGTTTCGGGTAATTAGAACCATTGTTATTTTTCGTCAGTAGAATTTTTGAATTTATCGATTCGGTGCTATTGTAGAAACAAAGAAACTACACGAGGCGCATTCTTTGGATATGAATGAATATATTCTAACACAGAAACGTACAGGTTACAAATCCAAACTGGAAATGTCCTCAGAGACCCCATCCACTACATTGCCATGCTGACAGCGAACTGTTTTAATATTGAAGTGGTGCGCAGATGTAAATTTATTGGTTGTTATTCATATACTTATAAATATGGATAGAATTTCGCCATTATTCGCAGAATAGTTGCAGGTAGAACTTTTTGTTCGCCTGGTCACGTTTGTATTAAACTGAAACCATATTCCATAAAACGTGTCCATGCACAAATTTTCTCCAAAACTACAATGTTTTGTATATTTTTCGCAGTTTATTCTTATTTATTAGAATATTAGAATTTTGGGCATCGAGCTGAGATACCATCATTTACATAACTATAGTAATTTTGTAACGTAACTGGACTCTGTCTTCCTTTATCTGTAGCTATCGAAAACTATAAAAGTTTAGTAAAAATTATCTGGATTTTGCCATTTGAAGGTTTTTTGTCTCTAAGTGAATCTTTCACGTAATAAATTCCAGATCACTCTGTAATGAATTTTATATAGAGCTTGTCAATCTTACGAAGAATGTGACAATTGAATTTTAGTTTAGTAAACCCCTGAAATACCAGCTTTGGTTTAATCTTGCACAGACGTATTATGCACGTTTTCAAAATTCTCTTACACTGTAAGCTTTCAAATGATTGATTTCTTCATTGCTTATATTTCTTGTTTTAAATTATTTAATTTCTACTATCCCTGGAATCAGCTTCGACCAAGTGACACCACGTTTATTTCTTCGTAGTGTGTTTTCCAACTGCCCAGCGACTCTATATAAATCTGACTTCATATTTCGAAGAACCTGTCACACTAATACTTGCCCGTGTTTCCGCCAACGAGTTTAGAATTAAACATCAAAAGTATTCAGTGCGAGCCTATTTGCTAATGGTAAGGATTTAATCCATTTTACAATTAGGAAATGTCAGTTTTCGCAGATATCATAATAATTGTAAGAGGGGATTGTCTCAGAAGTGGCACGAAGGGAGGACAGCGTCCTTTTTTGTCTGATATTTGATTATATAATGTGATATGAGCGATTAGGCTTATGGCGATAGGCAGCGACTTCAAAAGATCAAATCCAATTTGTCTGATATGAATTAAATTCTTCTCTTAGTCTCCCATTTTTCCAAATAACGGAAATGGTATTTTCATGGAGTGATTTTGTTCATATCTTATAACATAGGCTTTCTAGTACGATGATGTGGAGCGAACGAAGAAATTAATATATTTGTTTAAATGAGGTTTTGTTCATATATTTTGTTAAAGTTTTCTAATACGATGAGGTGGTATTTTCCTCGAGACATGAGTGGAAGTGATTTTGTTCATATCTTGTGTTGAGGTTTTCTTGCACACGATGATGTCAAGCGAACGAAGAAATGAATATATTTGTTTAAATGAGGTTTTGTTCATATCTTATGTTAAAAATTTCTAATACAATGATCTGGAGCGAACGAAAAATTATATGTATGTGTTTAAATGGGGTTGTATGATAAATGTAACGGTCAAGAATTTGGATTTCGTTTGGTGAATTGTTTACAGCTGATGTTTGTCATGTGAAGGCTATGTATGGTGGACGGGTTTATAATAACCCTCATGTACAGAATATGACGAGGTAATATTTAGGTAACGATAACATTATAGACAAACATGCCACTCATTGGTGGTTTTAATTACAACATACTATCCCAGATAGCAGGTGACTGGACTAGAAAATTACAGATTTTATTCGAAAATTAGGAATTTACTGCACCTGCACAAATGATAAAGTACATAAAGATGTAGGGACATTACTACTCTTATATATCTGTCTATACATATCTCTCTATATAAAAGAGATTTAGCTCTCCCACAGAATTCAATTGTTCTAAAATTCTATGAAATATATGTTCGCAGTCTGCATATGTCAAAATTGAACCAGCTAATATTACCAAGCTAATGCGATTATTAATTGTGTTAAAAAGAAAAATTTGTTTTGTTATCGAATTCGCGACATATTATCCGAAGAACCTGAAATAATTTTGAAATTGATAAATCACTGACAATTCATTACACAAATTTAACAATTTTGTATAAGTACAATTACTTTCGCATAGTTCAATGGACAGCCATGTTTATGCCATATATTATACTACTGTAACTGACAATGGTGTCTGACAATATGGATGCATCGAATGAACGTTTTCTAGTGTACGGAAAATGTTTTATTGAAAACAAAAGACAATGAAGCAAAGCCAAAATTTCTGAATTATCAGACATGTTTTTAGCAGATCAAAGTTTTGTACAAAGAATGTTTCGTCATTGTGAAACTAAAGACGAAGAAAATGTCCAATTAAAATTAGTCTTTAGTCTCCAAATTGGTTTATACAATTGAGAACTTATTTGTTGACCCGTTTGTGATAGTGTCGATGTAGAGCGACTTTAGCAACAAAATAGCATTTATTTAGAGGCAGCTCTTGCAATTGGAATATTGATAAAGGTTTTGAGAGTTTTGTTTTACTGGTAAGAGCAAAGAATATATGTTTAATAGCATATTTCCCTCGTTGCGATGAATTTTTTTCTCTCTTTTTAGAAACTCAAAATGTAGCAATATGTTACATACGATACTGTAAAACTGACAGTTCACAGATGTTCGACTAATTTCAAAACATGTGCTTGTGTTTTAGGTGTATAGACCCGAAATGAAATATTGAATGATTTCACATTTTAATGAAAAGAAATCACATTCGTATTTCACAGAAATCAGTTTATTGTAACGTATATCATGTTAATAAAAATGTATTACGTACCGTCAACAGATTTTGAAAAAGTAGCAAAGTTGTGTAGTATACCATTCAAAAAAAGTAGGGGATATTGGATTTACAAGATTGATAAAATGCAAATGATAAAGCCAAGGAGGAAACAGACAACGTAAGTGAAAATGTGACAATTTATTCCATTCCTTTGGAAATGTTTCATCTGTATGGATATATATTACTTATTCTCATATGCATCGACAGTGGCTAGTGGTATGCTCGCAAAATGGAATATCCCCTACTTTTTTGAATGGTATACATGTATTATACTGAGCAGGAACTCATCAGATCTGTATATCACAGTAATACCCCATTCATAACGTTCTTCAGCGTCTTCTCCAAACATGAAGACACAACCAATCACAGGCCGTTTCACCAAGAAACCACTCGAGTTAGCTGCATGATATATTCATATCATGTAGTATTGTGTCTTTAACTCCGTCAACAGTCAGGCTACAAGCGCCACTCAGCCGCACTGTGATGATTGATTGCTTATTTAATGACAATGCCATGAAACAATAAATGACAATGGATATCTAATGGTATGTTTAGAGGCTTAAGATGACACAATAAAACCTTGACATACGTTTTATCGGTTGTGTTGACGGTACCCTCTAATTGATTTCATCTCCTTGTTTTGTGTCCTGGCCAGTAAATGTGTTGAAGGAGGTAACATTGTGTTATGACACAAGGAGCTGCAATCGATTATATTGTGTTCACAAGTGTCGTATTTCCAAATTGGAGTTTGTAGGTATGATGATATTCTTTTTTAAGTATACTGTTTATTGAACAGAAAATTTACATTAACATTTACCGTTCTTCGAATAAGTGAGTGAGTACGGTTTTACACCGCTTTTAGCAATATTCCAGCAATATTACGACAGTGGACACTAGATTCACATATTGCACCCATGTGGGTAATCGAACCCGGGTCTTCGGCGTGAGGAGCGAAATTTCTTACATAAATTATGTAATTGTAATATGTACATTTGGAACATGTTTTGAAAACTTTAGCCACTATCGTAAAATATTAGCTTTATCAATTATACTGATTATGGAGATAATATACGTAATACTTTGAGTTGGTATGTACATTGGTTTTGTGGAATACCTAGCCTGGCTTGATACATGGATCGGTTATTATACATATAGTTAATACAGTACTCATCGACACAACACAAAAAAATACAAAAAAGTTACAAATGTATCATACATAAAAAATAATACTTCTTTATACAAAGATTTTATGAATATACACGCATATTCTTTTAAAAAAAGGAAAATAAATTAAACTTGTTAAAACAATTTAATGTATTTATTTAAAATTTACAATGATTATTTTGCAAGTGATTTTTTTCAAGTCTTGTTGGTTTTGCCGACAAGTTGAAGATACGAGTGGTTTGGTACACACGAAACATAGCCTTTATTTTGCTGCTGGTATTGGCGACGAAGCATTTACTAGGTCGAATGACGGTAATAACTGGAGTTGCAAAATAACATGACTAGAAAAAATACTTGAAGGTTTTTACACTGCAGTCAATGGGACTCCTCTACATGTACAGGGAATCTCATTCACGAATGGTCTTAGACTTGCTCAAATCTCTAAGGTATTATTAATAGTTTAAATGATGGAGAGAGAGAGTGAGAGAGAGAGAGAGAGAGATAGAGAGAGAGAGAGAGAAAGAGAAAGGGAGGGAGGGAGAGAGAGAGAGAGAGAGAGAGAGAGAGAGAGAGATTCAGACACACACAAGACTGAGTGTGTCGCTGACAAAGCATGTAAGTTTACGACATGTTTATGCTATGTTATTTTCAAGTTGAAAGAGAATGTGTAACAAAAATAATATAAATAGCAAAAAGGCTGTAGTATGCTCTTCTTGGAATGTTTGAGGTTAAATTGTTACATACATGACACTGCTGTCTTGGCAAAACATGTTTATATTGACAACGACACAGTGTGTTTTAAGTCAGCCTCCATCGGGATATATTCAGTTCGAGGGGATGTCACATCAGGCTATTATTTCTTATGCCTGCCCATAACTGAATCGTACTGAATCTTGTACACAAATTTCAGAAAGTCCTGCTTTGATAACTACTGTTAGTACCTATGTGACCACATTGGTAAACCTATACACACTGAATTGAACTGAATCTTCTACACACATTTCACAAAAACATGATTTCATAAATATACTTAGTAACTATATAACAACCTTGGAGAGTTTTACACACACTGAATTGAACTGAATCTTGTACACACATTTCACAAAAACCTGCTTTCAAAACTATAGTTAGTAACTATATAACAACCTTGGAAAACTTTACACACACTGAACTAAATCTTGTACACACATTTCACAAAAACTTGTTTTCATAACTATAGTTAGTAACTATATAACAACCTTGGAAACCTTTACACACACTGAACTGAATCTTGTACACACATTTCACAAAAACATGCTTTCATAACAATAGTTAGTTACTATATAACAACATTGGAAAACCTTACACACTGAACTGAATCTTGTACACACATTTCACAAAAACCTGCTTTCATAACTATAGTTAGTAACTATATAACAACCTTGGAAATACTTTGAGCATGCACTAGTGCGTGGATATGTCACACAGCTTGCTTCAAAACCTGCAGCTATAGTTAGTAACTATATAACAACCTTGGAAAAACTTTACACACAAAGTCACACAGCTTAGAAAAGTAACTTACAATATCTTAGAAAAGCTTTACACAATCAAACAACTACCTTTAATAACTACAGTTGTAACTATATAATACCTTGGAAAGTTTCACGCACAAAATCACACAACTTGCTTCAATAACTATAGTTGTAACTATGTAATAACTTGGAAATATTTACACACACAAATCACACAACTTGCTTTAATAACCATAGTTGTAGCTTTATAATACCTTGGAAAGTTTCACACACAAAATCACACAACTTGCGTCAATAACTATAGTTGTAACTATGTAATAACTTGGAAATATTTACACACACATATCACACAACTTGCTTTAATAACCATAGTTGTAGCTTTATAATACCTTGGAAAGTTTCACACACAAAATCACACAACTTGCTTCCATAACTATAGTTGTAACTATGTAATAACTTGGAAATATTTACACACACAAATCACACAACTTGCTTTAATAACCATAGTTGTAGCTTTATAATACCTTGGAAAGTTTCACAAACAAAATCACACAACTTGCTTTGATAACTATAGTTGTAACTATATGATAACTTGGAAAGTTTTGCACACACAAATCACACAACCTGCTTTAATAACTAAAATTGTAACTATATAATAGCTTGTAAATCTTAGCACACACAAATCGCACAACTTACTTTGATAACTATAGTTGTAACTATATAATAACTTGGAAAGTTTTACACACACAAATCACAATACTTGCTTTAATTACTAACATTGTAACTGTATAATAGCTTGTAAATCTTTACACACACAAATCACACAACCTGCTTCAATAACTATAGTTGTAACTGTATAATAAAGCTTTACACACACAAATCACACAACCTGCTTCAATAACTATAGTTGTAACTGTATAATAAAGCTTTACACACACAAATCACACAACCTGCTTCAATAACTATAGTTGTAACTGTATAATAAAGCTTTACACACACAAATCACACAACCTGCTTCAATAACTATAGTTGTAACTGTATAATAAAGCTTTACACACAATCACACAACCTGCTTCAATAACTATAGTTGTAACTGTATAATAAAGCTTTACACACACAAATCACACAACCTGCTTCAATAACTATAGTTGTAACTGTATAATAAAGCTTTACACACACAAATCACACAACCTGCTTCAATAACTATAGTTGTAACTGTATAATAAAGCTTTACACACACAAATCACACAACCTGCTTCAATAACTATAGTTGTAACTGTATAATAAAGCTTTACACATACAATATCACACATATAACACTTTTTAAATTCATTACTTTACCTGCTTTAAAGCCTAATACATGTTGAACTATTTGAGTCAATATGTGGAATTACTTATCTTTGTATTTAACCGAAAAATAAATAAAGAATTGTCTCTCTTCCACCGACACCCTGCTTATCCTTTAAGATGAGCCGACGCAATAAAGTACGTACATACGCATATTATCACTTTACGAAGCATTTAAAGATACGGTCGAATTACGTTAGTCATGTACTCATTATATGTAGGATTTTAGTTTTTTAAAGGCTGTAAATGTCCTGAACATCGGAACTTTTGGACAGTTTCAAGTCAACAATATTCACGGACATAAACACTGAATCGGTTAATGGCTACTCGGTCGGCTTTGTGCTAGAGTGGACAGAAATCTGTTGTTCCAGCCTCTGCCCTTGCATTGTTCTTTTATGTTAATTTTCACTGTCTGATCATACCTACACTCACCGTGTGTCTGGGGCCCATAAAACCCGATTGGGTTTGAAATTAGCTTGAATATGACCAATTCTACTCTCTTTTGAACAAAAGCCCCACAAACGATGTTTTATTTTCTCAAATTATCCACCTGTTTGATCAATACTGCTCAAAGCCATAAAACATATTGGTTTGAAATTGACGATTGTTGAGCTCTCACACTGACTTGGATTTGTATTCACCAGTCTACTATTTCGCCTTATTAGCATGAACCAGTCAATAAAAGCAGCGTTTTTACAAAGGATTGTTAAGCTGCCAGACAGTCGGATTTAGCTTGTACGTCTCAGTGTGGTAACGGGTAAATTTTGCTTTGTAGAATAATGTTTCATAGCTCTCCCCCCGACAATGGAACGTATTGGTTTATGGGGTACGATTTCCATAGCATATTAGCCTCTGGAGGGTACATCGTGCAGTAAATGTAGTACCCCAAGCACCTACAAAGACCCTTTTGGTGATAGAGCTATTGGGATTTATGTGGATTCCTCCCTTGGATACAGCTCAAGCTGTTTTAAAAGGTGTTGAAACTCAGGGAAGGTTTATTATTTTCATATCTTAGCGTCATACCACATAAAAAGCAGCGCACGGACTGTATGCTGTGGCTTGGACCACCGTAGGAGAACATTGCCTGTGGTACACACAAGGGTCGTTCATCTCACACAGAGAATTATCCACAATGTTAGCATAACACTTTGACTTTATTTCAGTTTGATAGAACAACTTCGTACAGGTTTATTGCTTTTCGTGCTAGACTTTCGGAGGCTCTGTATAGCAGTAAAAAAAGAAAGAAATAAAGATCGCGCGTTTTAGGAAAGGAATGTCAGGTTCATTCACTTTAACTCGGTATAGTCATGCGCTGTAAAAGTTTATTCGGTATTTGTGCGAATTGGGATATACATGCTCCACATTTAAATTCTCTTGAAGTGTACTTCAAATAAACCTTTTTATTCATAGTTTTCTAAAGGGGCGTGGGAAGCATTCAGTACATACGTATACTGCAACGAATTTATTTAACCTTGACTTTGACCTTGATATTTCTTTTCCAGACGAATGTTCCCACCGTTCAAGGTGAAGGTCTCCGGGTTGGACAAAAAGGCCAAATACATACTACTAATGGACACCGTTGCCGTCGATGACTGCCGTTACAAGTTCCACAACAGCAAATGGATGGTGGCCGGCAAAGCTGACCCCGAGATGCCCAAGAGGATGTACATCCACCCCGACTCCCCCAGCACCGGAGAACAATGGATGCAGAAAGTTGTCTCCTTCCACAAGCTGAAACTCACAAACAACATTTCCGATAAACACGGATTTGTGAGTACTGTACTCTCTGTTTTTGTTAATTAGCTTGTCTCGTTGTTCGTAAACGTATCTTCTACTGAATGGTGTTCCTAACCCAGATTCGACTCTTAAATGATTCGTGGCTTTTCATACCAAAACCTCATGACGTTCGCCCATATTCCTAGTCCTTAAAACCCACCCTACCTCCCACATTGAGGGGCACACCGTGAGATCGTTGTGACAATGGTCAAAGTGGCGATCGAGTCAAGTTCTGCTGAAGTTCATAGCTTCTGGTTACACCTTAGACTAAGACCCAGCCTCTGAAATGAACATTTTTTAAGAAAAGAAAAAAACTGTTCATAAAAAATAATCATAAAATATAATGAAAAGGAGGCCATAGACTATCTTCATGTTCAGCCTGAAACTGTGGAAATCTAGACTTGTCGCATGTTCTAGACTTTCTTGGGCTTTCATGGATATATTTGTATAACGACCTGTATGACAGTCTAGTTATACCGTTGTGTGGTTCGGACTGGTAAGGTAACAGGGCACCGCGTAAGTACCATGACCGATACGATATATTTTGGTAAAAAGTATAAATACTTCGCAATTAAAAGTATTCAACTTTTCAAATATGAACATGTAAAACGTCAGATTTACCACAGTGCGACAATAACATCAATGTCAGGTGAAGCATGACCACAGGTGTATTGATTTCACAGGTGTATTGTACTGTGATACATTCCAACGGTGTCAATATCATCTAACGACCCTTGCCTAATGAGTTTAATGACGCTTTTGTCTCGCAAGTAACAGTCTTAGAAATATGAATTTGGATTCAAAATCGAAGGCAGAGTTCACGTTATTGGCATATCTAAAATCTTACGACGCTTTCGTGGTCGAGTGGACAGAGTATCCGTCCGGCGAGCCGAAGTTCTTTGTTTGAATCTCTGGTTGTGGCACACCAAAACACGTTAGATGAGTATTTACTGTTACCCTGCCTCGTGTTGGGCAGGAAGGGGTTAAACAAGGACTTGGCTTGGAGGCAGTATAATTTGTCTGGGTCAACCATGTGAAACTACGACGCATTTATCTCAGTGGGGTGGTATTCAAAAACAGGCACAAGTTCGGACCGGCACAAGCTGCTACCCAGTCACACCCACGCGTCGCTATATAAGTACAGTAATCTTGTACGGGACGTTAACCCTGTTTCACCTCCCCCTCTATATCTTTACTCGTACCCCTGTTTAATATGAAATATGAAAATTCCATCAACCAAGGGAATGGAGTGAAAATACGCTACAAACGAATCGTTGGAAAGCAGTCCTCGCTGGTAGAAACCTTCTCTACCAAAAGGAGCCGTAGGTTTACTATACTTTGAATTATGCATTGTTTGAGGAGTGCGTTTTTCATTAGATGGTTTGAGTGGACCGAGAGTCAAGGGGGCGCAATTTGCTGTAGAGATCGAATCCCTTAGCTGTTCTGGGTTCAACTCATGATCAAGATCCTTGCTTTCGTCAAACTGGCCAATGTCAATGACGTCAGTTTTGGCCTCCCTCTCGCATGGACCCGTGAACATCCGGGTTACAATTGGTCTTCAGTAGCCGATGCTTGTCGTATGAGGCGACTAACAGGATCTGGTGGTCAGGCTCCCTGACTTGGTTGACACACGTCACCGTATCCCAGTTGCGTAGAACTGATGATCACTGGATTGTCTGGTCCAGACTGGTTTATTTACAGGCCGCCGCCATATAGCTTGTATATTGCTTGGTGCGGCGTTGAACAACAATGACTATGACACGCCATGTTGTAACGGTGATCTGTTTGACCAAACATGACACTGAGTGCATCTGAACTTGGTGGAGCTGACACCTAGCTTCATCATTGTTTGATAGTAATTCATAAATATATGCTTGTGATATAGTTGGAACTGTACAATAGACTGCTTTCAGCAGTGATTGCGTAGAGATGTTGAAATTGATTTCAGTTACACTCCAGTTGCATTTGATATATCACAGTGTATGTCGATGCATTCGAATCAGTCGATTGCTGTCGAAATTTGTGAGAAAGGTTATGTTACATTAAGGAGCTATATCGGGATTTTAACCTTTGAATGTCCATATGTCTACGCTGCCTAGTCGGTCTTCCCGACCACAGATAATTAATTAAAAAGGAGCCTTAACTCAAGTCTAGAATGCAACATATGTTATATTTGGGATTGCACTTTCTCATCCTCCATGAAAGGGTAGATAGTGAAAGTACGGTTTTCACACCTTCAAATCTCCTGGTTGTGATATTTAAACAGGGACATACTTTATAAATTTGATCAACATTTCGACATTTTAGAGACATTTTACTTAAAGGCACCAGTCTTTATTCTCATCGTATTTTAACACCGTTTGACACTCGTTGTAAGATGAGCCATTTTATACTCGGCTGATAATGGACGCCAAATCGAACATAGCGTACTCATCAACTCGCATTCTCGACAACGTTCGATAATGACCACGCCCACCATTTTAAACCCGAAGAGCTCCTCGCATCGAGCTAGACAATGACTGTGTATGTCCTTCTAAGTCAATTCGCGGTAATTAGCCACTTGTAAATAATGCTAGACCCAGACAGTGTGAAATATTTATAACATCAACGCAAGCGTGAACTTGTGTCTTATTATCCATTATATCGTCAACAAATGGAGGAATATGGCTGAATGAGAAGGTCGGGTCTCGCGATATCTCGTTCTCAACGAGATCATGGCCGATCGAATTCTGGGGGACTTATTGATTGTGTAGGTGAACGGGGATCTTTTAGGATTGGGTGGGCGGTTTCATATCATAGTCTTCCGAGCTGTGATTGATGGTGCACATTTTATCAAAATTAATTCCATACATTTGTACATGAGGTGGATTTTGATTATCTTGACGAGGTCATTTCTGATTTAATTGATGATAATTATGCTTGCAAAATGCACCAGATAAATGCAGATTCATATTTACATTCTGTGAACGTTAAAATCAGATTAAAACTATTGCAAATGAAGTATATTTTGTTCGAGGTTTTAGTACAACAATAGACTTTAAAAACGTTGGTGGCAGATTACTTTTAAGAAACAACTTTTGAACATACTTCCTGGAAATAGTTATGAATTGAGTTTCTCTGTTTTACTGATCAAAGACAAAATATTCAAAGTATTATTCAGTATTTTTCAGTAGTATAGTGTTCTTTCTTTTTCACACGAAATGTTTATGATGTCATTAGCAGAAAGAACGCTAAACGAAATTAAGGAAAATGAACAAACACAAATATTTAAAAAGTGAATATAGCTCTAAAATTTAATTTAAAATGGTTAAATGATCCAAATTTCGTTGAAATATAACCTCATGAATCTGAAAAAATCACCTTATCCAATCTGCCTATGTTTGGCTCTGAGCCAGTGTTCCTCGACTGACGGCTGCTTGTACACTTAACTTTCATCCAACGAGTCGCCAGGAGTCTGCATTGGAGAAGTGGTTTTGACGGAAGTAAGTAATCGTGTTTGAAAGATAGACAGTTAAGGCTGTGTATCTTTGCTGTCCTCAAAGGCCGAGGTCTGCATGAGTGATAGGCGGCATTACGACAGCGAGGAGGCGAGAGGGGGGACCGCACGTACTGTGACGTTCCAGGGAGGGATACCGTGTCGGGAGCTCACACCGTGAAATTTGCCCGTATGTCAACGTAACATGGGGCTGATTCATATGGAGAACTGGTACCGTTGCCATTTTTAGAACTATAGATAGGCTGTGTTTGGCAATACGACGCAATTTGCTATGAATTATTAATGAGTTAAGATATTGTGTGGCACAGTAGAAAATTACAAGTTAGTTTGAAAGTGCATGTAAATCAAAACTGCCGATAGTAGTGCGTCCCAGTAACATCTAAGAACGCATATGACTGATTCTAAACATGAAGGGATTGCTTAAAGAAGGGCAAATTTGGATTAAAGTTACTGGCTTTGTAGTTTATATCAGGAGGTATAACTTATAACTTAAGAGTATTATTTGTCAATGGGTAAACATTTCAACTTTTTTCTTGTGATGTAACCCACATATATGAAGTATATGTCATATTTGGGATTACACTTTCTTAGTAAAGTACAGATTCTAGTACTTTTGTTGGGTTGAGTCCCATTCGGGATTCGAACACACACCCTCAGAGTCAGGCACCTAATACCTGCACACAAAGTCAGACGCCTAACCCGCACAGCCACCGCGGCTTGTGGAAGCCTGACGGATGGAAGTCAACCCAACAAAAGTACTACAATGTACTTTACGCAGAAAGTGTAATCCCGAATATGACATATGTTACATTTGACCACTTTCTAAATGGCATTGTGTATTCACAGATCTGAAGTAAGTAAGTAAGTAATACAAAAATAAATAAGACGTATTGTAGGTTTTATAAGTAATTCGGTTTACTTTGATGTGAAACTGTTGACATATGACACCTGAGTTGTATTTTTAACCTAACACCTGGTTCATGGGCAACACACTGTCTATCACAGATATATGTCAGTCATTTTGGACTACGTTGAAATTCATGTATGAACTGTCTTTGAATATATAAGGGAATGTGACATGTAACTGTCATTAACTCCGCAGATAACACCAACCCTGAGCATGGGAATTATTTAGGAGAAAACCAGGTGGTCTTCTTTGAAGCATTTTTATATGCCAAACTGCTGAAATATTTAACTACATTTTCACCAGAAACGAATTTTAAGCAATCTTACCTTGACCTTCTGTGTGTTATTAATAGTGAAATTTGTAATGACAATACAAATTAATTAGTACATCCAAATTGAAATAATCCGCGTGAATACAAGCATACATGTGGCGAAAGCGTAGTCAATGTGTGAATTTTTCTCTGTATGGCATAAAAATATGACTGTCAGTCCATTGGGGAATTAAGTAGCATCATTGGCACCTGTGTGGTTGACATGCATGCTCGTCAAATTCCAATTTATTCAAAAAGGACATAATATGGATTAAAGAACCAACAATTCTTCCACCATAAATGTTTCTAAATGTTCTCAGTGAAATAAATATATTTAATGTTGGGTTGATGTAGTCAGTTACGTAAAATGCTCGTTCGCATAAATTCAAGATGTAAGCAATCGAGGTTATATCTGCGTTTCTTTGCATCGTGTACGAATTCCTATCTATCATATTATGTGTGTATATCTTCTCTTACCCTGCGCCAAGGAGAGTCTCACTTTTCGTTTTCTAAGTACGGAGAAATTATGTTGACGTGCCTGAAAGCTTACCTGTTGCTATCTGATAACGGAGGTTACGAATTTGTAACAATATTGCATGTTATGTGTGAAATGAACACGTTAGGAAATATATGCCGGGAATCGGCGTGTGTATCTGTCTGTCGGGGTAGGCAATCAGCATTACTTAACTTCAAGCAGTTATCCTAAATCTCTAGCTATTTGCGTTTTCGTCTGTACTTGAGCGATCCCTTGCTTTCTGTGTGGCTGAAGCCTCTCGTGCTCGCTTTTCGTTTTTGCTATCAGATTCTGATAAACAGCGACAATCCTTTATCGCCCACCACACGATGTCAGTAGTTTCGGTCCGTATCCAGATTCCTATGGCAGATGAAGGTTTTAGTAATACCCGCTGTCACAGGACTTCACGCAAGTCATGTGTTAGGATTTCATGGAGGGAACTGCGCGTTCGGAGATTGAGCGCACTAGAATACACTAGGTATCGGTTGATAGATCTCACTGTCAGAACTAGCAGTCTTTTCCATCTGGAAACCCATCACCGATTCCAAAACGATAAGTTTGGCGGTTTGAAATGGCGACAGAAAATGGCCGCCACGCCACCTTCAAGTTAAATACGGACCCACGTGAGCGTGCTAATTGGCGCCAAATTTCTTAATCTTTGGTGCAGCTCCATCGTGCCTCTATGAAATTAACATAGTCAGTGCTGGCGCCATTGAAAGAGAGAAGTTCACCTCTTAAGGTGCTATCTTCTCTCAGCATCTCTAGACGAATCGCAAGATATGCCCTCAAATGCGTTCTTACTTCTTCATGCTCTTGCCTGTGTCTTTATTGTCGACAATAATTAGAGCTATTGATAGAATGGCGACAACTCGTGCGGTGAACTTGCAGTCGCAGACGCCTAAGTTAAACAAGTGTACCCGGCGTTTGAGAACAAACCGAGCGACTTCCATTCGAGAGTTTGACGCACGTGTACTGTGTAGCGTTGAAGAAGCTTGGTTGCTGTAATTAATATATGATTGTGTTTGATCATTCGCGATGGACGTTTCTAGTTACTCGCTCTGACCACTGGTCATCGAGGACAAAAACGTTGCTGTTGGTCATTTACAAATAAAATGTCGGTGTCAAATTATATTCAGATTTTTCTGGATTGTATATTGAAATGTGCAAAGCGCAAGACAACATTGTTTCCATTTCTTATATTGGTGAAAGTAAATGATAAACTCCTTTCCAGAGCCATTTCTTAGTCGGTTTCTTTACAATTATTTTATTTGGTATGTTGCTTCTTTGATTTGTATCGGTTTTCAGCCTTTATTTCGTTGTTACGATCTAGAGAGGTTTGGTTAACAACACCAAACTAGTCATTTACAGAGTTGTCATGGATACTAATAAACAAAACTACTCAGAAATTAAGGATTATTCTCAGCTCCATTTTGGATGTATATATTTTGAGTTTTGTAGATGTATATTTTCAAATGCGATGGCTGTATTTAATAAACTTAAAGTCCGAACTACTTTATGATATGGTAAATATCACGTGGACTATTTTCCTTTTCGCGTTGAAAGAAGTACGCTTACGTGAGCTAACATCCTATTGGGGAGTTCTGTTATCTTTTGTAAAGTATCGCTGATTATTTTAAACCAGTCAATCGACAAATGTTTTAACTGTAGGGCGTGATTATTAGTAACAGCGACAATAAAGTTAAAATCGGGATCATTACGAATTAATCAAAGTTGAAGAAACTTGTAATCGTTCACACCAAATTTACGCCAACCTTTTAGCAGTTATGACATTTTTAAAGTTAATTTAATCTTTATTGTTGACAAGCAACCATACAAATTGATTGCTCGCAATTTATGTTCTATTGGTTAGTTACATATTTGTCAGCTCTGCTTGTCGAGGTGAGACAACATCTGCCGTAGTTTCGTACAAACGGCCATGCCACCCGTCAAAACGTTGACCTTAACAAATCAGCAATCACGCAGCCGTTTATTATGCAAATTAGGTGGACAAGACCTTATTAGTCCCTAATCGCCTATCAGCCATTTTCGCTGGCAACTGTCATCATCTGTTTGCCCGTCTGTCCAAACGAGCAGAAAGACAACTGATATGCAAGGGGGGTAATTGCAAGGGCTTGGCGGAGTTTTTACGCTTATGTGGCGAATTATTACGTGAGTGGACGGCTAGATTTACGATTGCAGCGATAGCATCGTCAAGCGCTAACTTGGCACTCATGAATCGACAACCGTGCTGAAAATATCGCTACGGAAATCCTCATTCGCGAAATTGCTGATGTCGCGATGGTTTTACATTAGAATATGTAGATGATGGCTTGATATGGTATCTCGCCGACCAGGGCGCTCTGTATGAGGTTTTAAGAGACTCTGACTTCATTTGTGGCCAGGGTATTGGTTTACTGTTGCCAACGTCATGTGCGAAAGTTTACGCAACGAAGCTGTGCCGTTAACAGCTGCATGGTAGACTAGAACACTGTTCTACTGTCTGAGGTGAGGAATGAAGATTTTGACGCGATCTGGGTGTTAAAGAAATCGCGTTATCATCAGCACTTAGCAAACCAAGCATTTCCTTTGTGTTTTAGAACAAATAAATATGTCACCTCGCCTGGTACTATCTCAACGCTAGAAAACAGAATGGATTGCATTGTTCTCGTAGGTGTGAGAGGGGTGTTAATGTCCTAACACATTATTGACGTTTACACTCCTGTCATCTGTAATTTAGCATCAGACTTACGTCATCTTCTCACGGACTTCAGGGAAGCCGTATCTTCCCGTGTTGGATGTTTTTGTCCAAAGTCATTTAATAAGTTCATATAAATCCACCTACTTGTATTTTGAAGCTCACAGTTGCCAGAATTCTTCCTTTGAACCTTTCGTGTATTTTTTGTCGACGAAATAAGTGTATGGGTATGTGAATAATTTGCCTCATATACTGTTGTGTATGGCTCAGGGTGAAAGGACCGGCCTAGCGCCATATAGACTCACGCTTAATCACTAAACAGATAATTCTGATACATGCATAACTCCATTTAAATTGAAAAAGAGTGCCAGTGAGCTCAGAGATATAGAACCTGATTAAATCTAGATTTACTTCATCTTGAGATTTTGTATTGCAGAAAGGGTTGGGAGGGGGGACACATTGTGGTTCAGGGACTGTGAGACAGACTATCGTCATGCATAGGTCATCACGTCTCATAACGTCCTTTTGGGTGTAAACGCTCAGCTCAGAACCATTGGGTATAAAGGCTCACAACAACCTGCTATAAGGTAGAAAGGCTTATTGGATATCAATTGGATGTAAAGGTTCAGTTCAGCCACATACAGGATATAAGGGCTCAATATAGCGTCTGACTGTGTGTAAATATTCATCTCGGCGTCATACTGGATATAAAGTCCCAGTACGGTGTCATTGGTATAAAGGGTGAGCTAAACCCCATACTGGATATAAAGTCCCAGTACAGTGTCATGGGTATAAAGGGTGAGCTAAGCGTCATACTGGATATAAAGTCCCAGTACAGTGCCATGAGTATAAAGGGTGAGCTCAGCCACATACTGGATATAAAGTCCCAGTACAGTGCCATGAGTATAAAGGGTGAGCTCAGCGTCATACTGGATATAAAGTCCCAGTACAGTGCCATGAGTATAAAGGGTGAGCTCAGCCCCATACTGGATATAAAGTCCCAGTACAGTGCCATGAGTATAAAGGGTGAGCTCAGCCCCATACTTGGTGTAAAGTCCCAGTACAGTGTCATGGGTATAAAGGGTGAGCTCAGCGTCATACTTGGTGTAAAGTCCCAGTACAGTGCCATGAGTATAAAGGGTGAGCTCAGCGTCATACTGGATATAAAGTCCCAGTACAGTGCCATGAGTATAAAGGGTGAGCTCAGCCCCATACTTGGTGTAAAGTCCCAGTACAGTGTCATGGGTATAAAGGGTGAGCTCAGCGTCATACTGGATATAAAGTCCCAGTACAGTGCCATGAGTATAAAGGGTGAGCTCAGCCCCATACTTGGTGTAAAGTCCCAGTACAGTGCCATGGGTATAAAGGGTGAGCTCAGCCCCATACTTGGTGTAAAGTCCCAGTACAGTGCCATGAGTATAAAGGGTGAGCTCAGCGTCATACTGGATATAAAGTCCCAGTACAGTGCCATGAGTATAAAGGGTGAGCTCAGCCCCATACATGGTGTAAAGTCCCAGTACAGTGTCATGGGTATAAAGGGTGAGCTCAGCGTCATACTGGATATAAAGTCCCAGTACAGTGCCATGGGTATAAAGGATGAGCTCAGCGTCATACTGGATATAAAGTCCCAGTACAGTGCCATGGGTATAAAGGGTGAGCTCAGCGTCATACTGGATATAAAGTCCCAGTACAGTGCCATGGGTATAAAGGATGTGCTCAGCCACATACTGGATATAAAGTCCCAGTACAGTGCTGTGGGTATAAAGGGTGAGCTCAGCCCCATACTGGATATAAAGTCCCAGTACAGTGCCATGGGTATAAAGGGTGAGCTCAGCGTCATACTGGATATAAAGTCCTAGTACAGTGCCATGAGTATAAAGGGTGAGCTCAGCCACATACTGGATATAAAGTCCCAGTACAGTGCCATGGGTATAAAGGATGTGCTCAGCCACATACTGGATATAAAGTCCCAGTACAGTGCCATGAGTATAAAGGGTGAGCTCAGCCCCATACTGGATATAAAGTCCCAGTACAGTGCCATGAGTATAAAGGGTGAGCTCAGCCACATACTGGATATAAAGTCCCAGTACAGTGCCATGGGTATAAAGGGTGAGCTCAGCGTCATACTTGGTGTAAAGTCCCAGTACAGTGCCATGAGTATAAAGGATGTGCTCAGCCCCATACTGGATATAAAGTCCCAGTACAGTGCCATGAGTATAAAGGATGTGCTCAGCCCCATACTGGATATAAAGTCCTAGTACAGTGCCATGAGTATAAAGGGTGAGCTCAGCCCCATACTGGAAAGTACAGTGCCATGAGGTATAAAGGGTGAGCTCAGCCCCATACTTGGTGTAAAGTCCCAGTGCAGTGTCATAGGTATAAAGGATGAGCTCAGCGTCATACTGGATATAAAGTCCCAGTACAGTGCCATGAGTATAAAGGGTGAGCTCAGCGTCATACTTGGTGTAAAGTCCCAGTGCAGTGTCATAGGTATAAAGGATGAGCTCAGCGTCATACTGGATATAAAGTCCCAGTACAGTGCCATGAGTATAAAGGACGAGCTCAGCGTCATACTGGATATAAAGTCCCAGTACAGTGTCATGAGTATAAAGGGTGAGCTCAGCGTCATACTTGGTGTAAAGTCCCAGTACAGTGCCATGAGTATAAAGGGTGAGCTCAGCCACATACTGGATATAAAGTCCCAGTACAGTGCCATAGGTATAAAGGATGAGCTCAGCGTCATACTGGATATAAAGTCCCAGTACAGTGCCATGAGTATAAAGGGTGAGCTCAGCGTCATACTTGGTGTAAAGTCCCAGTGCAGTGTCATAGGTATAAAGGATGAGCTCAGCGTCATACTGGATATAAAGTCCCAGTACAGTGCCATGAGTATAAAGGGTGAGCTCAGCGTCATACTTGGTGTAAAGTCCCAGTGCAGTGTCATAGGTATAAAGGGTGAGCTCAGCGTCATACTGGATATAAAGTCCCAGTACAGTGCCATGGGTATAAAGGATGAGCTCAGCGTCATACTGGATATAAAGTCCCAGTACAGTGCCATGAGTATAAAGGGTGAGCTCAGCGTCATACTTGGTGTAAAGTCCCAGTGCAGTGTCATAGGTATAAAGGATGAGCTCAGCGTCATACTGGATATAAACTCCCAGTACAGTGCCATGAGTATAAAGGATGAGCTCAGCGTCATACTGGATATAAAGTCCCAGTACAGTGCCATGGGTATAAAGGATGAGCTCAGCGTCATACTGGATATAAAGTCTCAGTACAGTGCCATGAGTATAAAGGGTGAGCTCAGCGTCATACTTGGTGTAAAGTCCCAGTGCAGTGTCATAGGTATAAAGGATGAGCTCAGCGTCATACTGGATATAAAGTCCCAGTACAGTGCCATGAGTATAAAGGATGAGCTCAGCCACTTACTGGATATAAAGTCCCAGTACAGTGCCATAGGTATAAAGGATGAGCTCAGCGTCATACTTGGTATAAAGTCCCAGTACAGTGCCATAGGTGTAAAGGGTGAGCTCAGCCCCATACTTGGTATAAAGTCCCAGTACAGTGCCATGAGTATAAAGGGTGAGCTCAGCCCCATACTTGGTGTAAAGTCCCAGTACAGTGTCATGGGTATAAAGGGTGAGCTCAGCGTCATACTTGGTGTAAAGTCCCAGTGCAGTGTCATAGGTATAAAGGGTGAGCTCAGCCACATACTGGATATAAAGTCCCAGTACAGTGTCATAGGTATAAAGGGTGAGCTCAGCGTCATACTGGATATAAAGTCCCAGTGCAGTGCCATGGGTATAAAGGATGTGCTCAGACCCATACTGGATATAAAGTCCCAGTACAGTGCCATGAGTATAAAGGGTGAGCTCAGCCACATACTGGATATAAAGTCCCAGTACAGTGCCATGGGTATAAAGGGTGAGCTCAGCGTCATACTTGGTGTAAAGTCCCAGTGCAGTGTCATAGGTATAAAGGATGTGCTCAGCGTCATACTGGATATAAAGTCCCAGTACAGTGCCATGAGTATAAAGGGTGAGCTCAGCGTCATACTTGGTGTAAAGTCCCAGTGCAGTGTCATAGGTATAAAGGATGAGCTCAGCGTCATACTGGATATAAAGTCCCAGTACAGTGCCATGGGTATAATGGGTGAGCTCAGCGTCATACTTGGTGTAAAGTCCCAGTACAGTGCCATGGGTATTTCACAAGCGCATGACTTTGTATCTGTGATCTTTTTTAGTATATTGTTTTATTATATTGTTCATAGTTTGAAACTGTACCAGGTCTTTAACATGTGTATAAATGTAATTCACGATGCTTGAATATGCATCACTTTATATACGTTTTATTATCGATAGACACATTCGTTAATTCTTGGATTTAATATGTGGTTTTGCCCTCATTTCAGACTGGGCTGGACTACTTCCAAACGATCCTAAACTCCATGCACAAGTATCAGCCTCGGTTTCACCTTGTCCGAGCCAACGACATACTCAAACTCCCATACAGCGCCTTCCGAACTTACGTGTTCAAGGAAACGGAGTTTATAGCCGTAACAGCCTATCAAAACGAAAAGGTAAACCTACCAGGGTTATTATGTATGGTTGAGAGCATGGGGATATGCTGATACATTGTGGTATTGGTGTCACCGAGTTGCATGTTCATTATTTCTTACTGTATCATACTTGGCATTATGAGGGGATAAGTATTTCCATCCTCGGTGGTCTGGGGTATATTATCAAAAACCGTAGCGCCACCTACTTCAACCCCATTCCACCCATGATCAAAGGGAGCGGTGTAAGTAGTTGTTATAGTAGCAGCAACAGCAGCAGCAGTAGTAGTAGTAGTAGTTGTTGTAGTAGTTGTTGTTGTAGTAGCTGTAGTGGTAGTAGTTGTAGTTGTAGTAGCAGAAGCAGTAGTAGTAGTGGAAGTAGTAGTAGTTGCCGTTGTCGTAGCAGAAGAAGCAGTAGTAGTAATAGTAGTAGTGGTAGTGGTAGTAGTAGTAGTAGTAGTAGTAGTAGTAGTAGCAGAAGAAGTAGTAGCAGTAGTAGTAATAGTAGTAGTAGTAGTAGTAGTAGTAGTAGTAGTAGTAGTAGTAGTAGTAGTAGTAGTAGTAGTAGTAGTAGTAGTAGTAGTAGTAGTAGTAGTAGTAGTAGTAGCAGAAGAAGAAGAAGCACCAGTAGTAGTAGTGTTAGTTGCTGTTGTGGTAGTAGTGGCAGTAGTAGTAGTAGTAGTAGTAGTAGTAGTAGTAGTAGTAGTAGTAGTAGTAGTAGTAGTAGTAGTAGTAGTTGCAGCAGCAGCAGAGAAACAGGAGAAAATGCAATATAGGATATCGTACATGGTGATGTAATAGTCGTAACAGAAGAAGGCCTGACAATATATGTTGATGTAGCCGTATATGCCAACGGTGATGATCATGGCACCAAAATTAGTTAGAAAAACATGTCATTAACACAACAACAGTCACAAGAATCTGCAGTTTAAACAGTGTAGTCATGTTGCTTTTCACGTGCAATATGGCGTCTATTACACAGCCGTAGCACCTTCCTTCTCCAGTGCAACTTTCCCTTGCTCTGACCTCGCTCAGTCCAAAGAGGATTTATGATCTTCGGTTAGTGTCATTTCAATTGATTGGCGCGAATGTGTCTTTTAATGTTGATAATTAACCTATGTCCAGAAAAAAACGGATCTTTACTTTATTGATATTGGTATTGAAATCATCGGTTATTGCAACAGACATCAGTCATAAGTTACTTGTCAAATACAGTTTGCTAGTGAACATAAAAACACATAGGGGCTGTTAATAACAGAAATCTCACCTCCGATGCAAATCATGCTAATTTCGCCTTGATGTGCAATTTATCACCTGTGATTCTCTTCATCATGGGAACGCGGCTATCTAGTTGCAGGTGTTACTGGCATCACCCTTTGTCTATTGATCATCAGTGCAAAGAAATATGCAATTGACGATGTCATCATTGTAAATGAACGTGTAATTAACCGTATCTTCAGTGCGATCAATCAGATATTTGAAAACCCTCTACGAACATTTCGTTCGCGCAAAGCCAAAAGTGATTACACCGAAATTGTTTATTCTTAAATGATCGGAAATGAACGAAGTTATCCGAAGGAAAGCGCCACCTGTTGTCGAGTTGGGATTAGATTAGATGGGGGTAATTAACGATATTAAAGTAGCCTATTTATGTATTTGTTTTCCAACGTGAATATTACTGCCAGTTGTAAACGACGACATTGCCAAGTTTCTATCGATGACCAGCTCGGATGTGCACCAGATGGCTCCGCAGCTAAACATATTTCAACTTGTCATCATTTGACGAAAGTTTTATAATAATGCGTAGTCCTCGGAGCGTGATTCCTGTCTCCTCCTTTCTATTTACTCATCAGGGGAAACGTTAAACGCGGGTTGATTTAGCGCAAATACATTTTCTAACGACCAGGTACCCCAAACCTACGCGGTAATTACCTCCCGACATTGTTCAATTACCCCAACTAAACAATATCTGGTAATAAAACCGTGTCAAAGCGCTACGCCTCGTCTGGTATTTTTAAGGTACTAAAGCCAGGAAGACAATAAAAGCCATAATTTTCGAAAATCTTTCTACGCAACACCCATAATGCAACAGTAGGTGAGAACCAATTATATAATGGTGTTATTGAGAAAAACAAATTAAGGTGTTAAATTCTCTACCCGCCTGCCCCTTTATTCAACATGACAGACTTTCAGCTGAAAAAAACAGTAAATCATAATTTCTTCAAAATTTCCAGTTTGTAAATATGCCCATAAAACTATTCATATTTGAGTGATTACCCAGGCTCAAATGGAAAAGCCATTTATATACATAACTTAAGACTTGAACAAATCGCATAATGCGCCCGTGTACTTAACAGAACTCCGTACACTTTACCCTTTCGCCGTACAGATCTATGGAAGCCTTGACCCGTAAATATTCGGAGAATGTTATCACTCGTCAAGATGGTTCCTACTATAAGGGCTGTTAATCCTGTTCTCGTTTTATTGACACGCCGTCTTTCTATGAAAGGATAGCATCATTTAAGCTCTGATTATTATGCTGCACTCCGATGACACATGAGTGACTTACTGACACATGGTGGAGCCAAGAGGCTCCCTAATAAGGAGAAATGGGGTTCCACTTCGCTGCACATGTCACAACATTGTGAAAAGAAGCCAGATATTTATATCTCATGCTTAAAAGTTGATAAAATGATTCTCCCGAGAACGCGCCGAGATTACATCGAAATCATATTTGCTGGACGTAAGGTTGATATGTAGAACTGAAATTATAATTCCGTTTGTTCAGTCGGGATAACACTGAGTTGAGATAGGAAATACAATAAGACCACGTTTTCCAAACATTATACTGCACTTAACACCTGTTATTGTGAGCAGTAGGCCAACGTTTGGAGACGAGGGACGAAAGTCACATTCGTGTATTCGTAATCTTATATGATCATAAACGATGCAAATGTATTGCAAATATTATTGTATGTCATGTACCTTGGTAAATGGATGATAATCTAATTAAACAAACGAAAGTTTTAATCATATACTTTACAATGTGTGAAAGAACCTCTGTGTCATCGTACACTTACAAAGTTGATTCAAACTAAAAGAAATCACATTATATTCCAGATAACACAGCTGAAGATCGACCACAATCCGTTCGCTAAAGGCTTTCGAGACACAGGAGGAGGAAAAAGAGAAAAAAAGTAAGAAATGAAACGAACATAGCATGTCTCCCTGTCGTGACCCTGTCAATCAAAAGTCTGCTTCTGTCAATTTCACTTGTGGATCTTTGTGGTTTGGTATTAGCGGTAATTTTCTTGCAAAGGCGATCATTCAGTTTAAACGTTCATCGTATGAATTGGCTCTGATTTAGCTCCTGGTTGTAGTCTAATTTGATTTTACGATCGGTCCGCAGGTCTCGCGTGTGTCACCTTACGCATTAGAGGGGGATAATTTAAACACAAGTTCTAAAATTTAGCTAGTCCGTAATCCTAATAATATTTCCCAATTTCTATCGTTGGTGAATGGTTCGCGATGCGTAATTGTCAACAACGTCTATAGTTCGTGTTAGAGGGGTTATATTTGCGCAAATGAACGCCATTCATTGCTAACAGACTGGGCACGGGGCCCGGAAAAGGCGTAATGAATTGCGAGCTATCTTCTTACAACGTGTCAGGAGCATAAGACGATTACTATAGAAACTCAAGGATCAATTGCTGGCCGTTACCAAAACGATCCGAGCTTTAAAACAATTATCTAAATTGAGAATGGCCGTGCAAACTGCATCCTTAGTAGTATAACCTTCACGGGAAAGCAGACAATTCAACACCAGTAGGTTTCAAATGAAGTTGATAGCTAAGAGCCGCGACCTGTCTAAACAATTTTATAAGGTTATCATTTTCTGTGGGATGATTGCACTCCTCCTGTTCTCTAACAATGACTTGACCCCCGTCCGGAAATACCCCTATATTGCTGGAGTGGAGAGCTATTTGGTTAGGAGGATGTAATTCTGTTGGCTTTACAAAAACTGTTTTGTTCCGAAGTAGGATAATAAGATTCGTGGTTACAGTGAAACGAAGATCTTTCCGACTGCAATTTATTAAGTTTGCAATCAGGCCTATTGTCCACGACCTCGGACAGGAGGCAAATCTCTTTAGTGTCATCTATCTCTTACTGCTCTGTTTTGACTGAATATACTATTGTATTACCTAGCCTGTTACTTCCTGTATGCGTCAGCGTGTGATTGGAAATATGATTTCTGCAGTACATAGATGTTGATTAAATTCTTACAGGTTCAAATTAAGCGGGGACGGTAGGGTAGCCTAGTGGTTAATGCGTTCGCTGGTTACGCTGAAGGCCCGGGTTCGATTAGCCACATAGGCACAATGTGTGCCCCGCGGTGATATTGCTTGAATATTGTTAAAAGCGGCGAAAAACTCACTCACTCAAGTAAAGCATCAAGAAACTGTTAAAACACGATCGTCGAAAGATTAACTTATTTTCGTACATTATTTGTTTTGATGGATACTACTGGTTTGTTAAATGAATATAATTGGCGTTTCGTTAAGGATTGTGGCAATTTGTTATGTTTGATGGTGTTTGTTACCTCTTTTAGAGTATCCCATCCCAACAGAAGCCACTTTCACTCCTCTGAACCCATCAACCCAAGAGCAAACTTTAACAAGGCAACAAACCCCTTGGCCAAATGACAAAAACCCCAAAGCACCATGAAACCATACCGCCAACTATTGTCACCAACAAACCTTTACCCCACCATAGCTCCATCACTTAAGTGTGATGGGATAGCCTGGTGGTAGACGCGTTATCTTTTCAAGCCGAAGTTCTGGGTTCGATTCCACAATTTTTTAAAACCCATTTATGCTGATTTGCTGCTCCGATATTGCCAACGCGCCGTAAAATTTTTTTCACGGATTCACTCCAAGGCTTAAATCACTCCTAAATCTTATACGACAATATCACCACACTGCATACCTTATATCCAACCCACCACACAACCATCCCTTAATCCTTCATACCATCACAACTTAACTTCGCTATGCAACAGCCCCACCACCGATTGATTGAACTCCCCGCCAATCGCTAACATCAGGTATTTTCTCAGATGTTAGTTTAGTTTAAACATATTTTATTCACAATGTGGAAAGGATCGGGGACAAGCTCTTTCAACTCTTTCTTTAAACCCCTCTCCAAAGATATTTACAATAACTAATTACGTCACAAGCAATTATTAGAAACAGAGACAGAGAAGGACTGAAAGATAACAGGGGGAAATGTTATAATACAAAAGGTGTATAGAGGGAAGACTACTGGAATCGTTTAGATTTGCATATATATTGATGTACATTTTTGAATATAATTTCATTTTTATGATTTGTCAGATCTGCAATGCCGTTTAAACTAACAGACAATGTAATCACAATTTATTAGTAATTACTACCACATACATCTTGAATAGCTTTAAGCATGATCTTTCTATGTTGATTGTATAAAGAACATTCTAAGAAATAGTGATGAGCATTTTCGCATGGGTTTCCACATGCGCAGGATGGATCAGTGATTAGCCCTACTCTGTACAGATCGTAACTTAAGCTACTAGCTTCATGACGTAGTTGAGTATGTAATATGTTAAATTTTCTAATACCGTAAGAAAAGTACAGTGGAGCTGAGTTATATGTTGTTATTATGCTCGATTTAAACTTTGATAGTGAAGTACAATTTCTTACATCTGTAGATAAATTGTTCCACAATCTCATAGTCGATGGGAAGAACGACACATGATGTTCAGATGTTCCTTGATAGTTTGTATTTTGACACGTTGGTGTACAGTTTCTCTATTTCTAGACGACTGCTCCTGGGAAGTTCACAAAGTACGTCCGGCATGCACTGCGAGCAGAAACCGGAAGTAAGCCACAATGGCAGTGATGACGATGAAGCCGAAAACGAGGTTATCGTGGTAGTTGAGACTGACGACGTGGCAGCGCCCGTGGTGGGAACAGAAGATCGTGTGTCACCGGAAACTTTGCCAGGTAATACTGACGTAATGTCTACTTAACGATGTTAATTGGAGTTATTGTTGTGGGCGTAGCCAACTTATTTAATATATTTATGTGAAGTCGCCGCCAGGGACTTATATCGTTGTGAAATGTTTGTATGGAAACCATAAGTCAGCATATGCTGATGTTGGTATTTCGCATACAACGGAGACCAATAATGGAAACTCATTGTTGAAGTTACTGTAAGATTTCATTCCTATTTTCAGAATCCCAAACTTCCGAGTCAGCGGACATTAAGAATCCAGTATCCGTTGACGATCCACCCGACCCAAACATCGACAAAGATCATTCTGAAGTTGAAGGTGACGTTCAAGTTGAACGTCGAGTTGAAGGTCAGCGTCACGATAGTGAGACATCAGTCACTGATGTCAAGGTCGAATGTGCAGATGACGATGGCGAGGAAGAGATTGATGTCAGTGACGATAGAGATTCCGCTCAGTATCACAATGTATTACATTCAGAGGACGAGACGTCGTCAAACCATGACCATTTACGCACGGAACCAGTGACGGACGATGAGGGTCATGATGAGGTCAAGGACGAAGTGAGTTCAAGGCCAGCTTACCGATCATCTGACACAGAAAAGCGCTCAGATGGCGAGAGATCAGACTCGGACAGTGAACATGTGAAAGAAATGGTTGTGGAACGCGAGAAGTCCTTCTTCAAAGAGCACACTAGTCCCCCGAATGTGACAGTGATTCAACCATCTGTGTCTCATCCTATGTTTCCTTATCTCTGCCCATCGGGTTACCCCTCATCGACAGCAGGGCTGCATTACCCACTCAACCCTGTACTATTCAACACATCATCCTTGTCCCACGGGTCTCTTCCGGTATCACTTCTCCATCACACGGGTCACAATATGTCCCCCATTCCATCCTCCCATCTCCACGGGCCGGGGATGGGGTCGTCTAGCCACATGGGGGGATCCCATGGCCTCCTCCAAAACTCCAATCTCCTCCCCCAAGGGTACCCCTCCTTGGGTCTCCCGGGCACCTCGCTGTCGCACCTCGCAGGATCTCATCATCTCAGTTCCCTTTTCGCTTCTCGAAGCGCGGGACACAGATTCAACCCTTACACAATACCCCTGACCAAGACCACAATGGCTTCAGCAGGGTCCCCCATCACCTCACCCTGTGCTCCCCTTGGGGGTGGGGAACCTTCTTCTCGGGGCATCACCCATTCAGTATCATCAATGTGTCAAAGTCCACCCTCAAGGAAAAGTCCACTCCAAAGCATAGCTGTGACTCATGCCAACCCTCACAGTGAACTGAAAAGCATAGAGAAAATGTTGAATGGTCTCGACAGAAGGCAGGCGCATCGCGAGTCGGACCTCCGGCTTGACAAATAACACAGCCTGTTCATCACTAGCGACTTTTATTGACGGGTATGCCAACGTAGACACAACATGAATTGTGAACAGTTTATCTACATATGAGATTGACCTTCTCAAACTCGAAATGGCCAAAAGTATGTATATGTGCACCTGAACTGATGACGTCATCATTATATGTGAAGTGAAAGTGACACTGCCATGTGTAGTATTGTGCTGAATGTCGACATTTAGATTTGTCGAAATGACGTCTTGGGACTGTCGCTATGACACGGACGACTCTGTTCTTTTTTTCTTCAATTTAAAATTTGACATGAAAATCGTTTTTGCTGTTGTAGAACAATTTGTGATTGGGCAAATGTGCAAAAGACAAATCTGTGATGCTTGCGACTCGGTCACGGCGGAAATGACCGGACATTGACGGAAATTGCCGAATTCATTGGACAGATCACAAACAAATGTTTTGATCTCTGTGGCCGAAAGTAGTTTAGTTTAGAACATCCTACTGTTTCCAACAGCAGCAACGGAATCCATTCTGTTGACATATAGTCATTAACAGACTATGCCATGGTGTTAGTTAGTACCTTTGGCGTATTTTTTTCTCAAACATAGTGCTGTGTAAGTACTTTGACACTGATACAAAGGGGAGAGCATCAAATGAAGGCAGTACTTCTATTACGGTTCCATTAAGTGCTTCTATCAACTTTCATCTTTTTTTTTCAAAAGGAATTATTGAGTACACGTTGGGTTCATCCTGTATCTAACGCTATTAGCGATAATTATTCAACATCATTACCAGAATAAATTCCCAGTGGCAGAAATAACGGTAAGACTTCTGCTCGTATCCCACCTAAATTTTAACGATGATGATATATATATTTCAGGTAATATGATTTGACTAGAAGGTATAAAATAAGTTTAAAATTGACATTGTGCCTACATACATTAAATTATCGGGTTAGGTTAGCCATGCAAAATGAAATTTACGGGGGGATGCGGGCGGAAGTCTTTTCCGAAATATTCCTATGTGTCTTCCTCAAAGACCAAGTAAGGCTGGTTATTCTTCTCATATTCTCAACGTTTCGTATCAATAACATTGTTCCTGCTCTGCATCCTATTTAAAAAAAAGAGATGAGTGTATTTTATTCAAAATGTCCTCTTTACGAATATTCACAGTCATCTGAAACTGTAGTTTCTTAGGTCAGAACTGGGGAAAATGTTAGGGATAGCTGCGTTGAAATATTTTGAATACTTCATGTTTCTAGTACTGTGTTTTCAGGTGCCCAAACGTGTCAATATAATGTCATTACAGCGTCATTACAATGTCCATAAAATGACCCGCAGTATTTGGTTTCCTAAATTCCGTGTTGGATGCATCACTTGATGAATCCAGAGCCGCCAGTTGGGCGGAAGGTATATGTATGAAAGGATAATATTTATTTGTTAGATATGTGTTGATAAAATGACTATCCCTCGAATCTAGGGGGTCGTGTCATAATATCTGACCACTTGACCACATAGGCTGATCGTTGCACTCTTGCCCTGAATATTAGACTAGTATGGCAAGACTTTGCTGTCATTGTAACTATGCGTAAACCAGTAGCATGGACGTACATTTGATTTCAAACAAAATAACAATGTTGCCTTTATTCAGGTATATGCTTCATTGTGGGTATATGCATCAGGTATATGTTCGGTTTCGGTATTTGCTGGATTTGGCTACATAAGAGTATTCTGTATATTTAAAATAGTATTTATTCAAAAGGAAATATCAGCAATTAGATAAACGGGGCTACGAGTGCACATAGTATCAACGGAATTATTTCAGCTGTCAAAATGATAATTATGACACGATCCCCAAGATGGATAATGTTTTCAAAGATCTCCAATAGCTATGATCCCGTTATTTTCAATGCCACTCTTTCTTAAGTACAGCAACACCCTTGACTATGACGTCTTTTAAGACAATTCTAAAGTTTTAATACAGATGAGTAAATGATATTATTTTTAATGAACCGACCGCCAAGACAAAGGTTCTGAGCGTTGTTAATCAATTAAAGGTTCTATTAACAAATTTGAAAAATATTTACAAAGGCGTGTGCTATCCTTAAGAAATTAAGGACGAGGTTAACCTGCGAAAGGGATCCGCAAAATGAACTCTATGATGTAGTTCGACTGCAGAATGTGTGTAAATATCGTAATGAATGTAAAGTACATCTTGATTAAAGTCAAACGAACCGAGTAACCAAATACGATATTTTCTGTTTTTATTCAATATTTAACAGCTTTCTCGTCAAATCTCGCATGATTGGGTGTCAGATATTTTGCTTCATAATCCTTCATTAGCTCTGGCCAGTAATTCATTGTTTTCCGACACCTGATCAATTTCACTCCCGTGGGATATTTTCCTATGAACTGTGTAAACACTTCCCGTGTACATTACACGTGGTGAAATTGATTAACCATGTCGATTGCAATTGAAGATTTGACATCGTCATTTGTCACTAGAATGACGATTTCGTTAGTTTAACATTGGCCTGAAGTGGAACATGGTTTTATGACCTAGAATATGGTCATGAAGGAAAACACGAAATAAATAAGAAAATTCTTATACCCTTAATCCTAATACCCTACTATCATCAACGTAATGTAAAATGTTATGCATTTTATCAGTAAGATAATTCAAGACATATTCTCACTTTCAGAAAGCAAAGATCTGAAATATCGTTAATTTCACGAAACACACACGGTAACTTGTAAGTGTGTACCATATCTAAAAGCGTCCGAAAGACTGTGGGTGTCAATGTACAGAATGATCTTGTTACTTGCAACAACTCAGTCGCGTAATATTACCGACATGCTGAACTGGCAGTCCCCGCAACCAGTTTTAAAGGGTTATAAAAACATTCCTTTCCACACAGAAGAGAAGATTGAGATAATGAAGACGTAAAGCTGTCACTATAAGACGAACTACCGACGAAAAGGGCATTTCTAAGGTTATCTTACTAAACGACATTTGACATTATCTTTGCAAATCTATTTGAGCACTTATTTTGTTGAATTACATACAGTGCATACGACTTCGTTATCTCACAGTCCGGTTTAAAGGGGTCTACTTTTAACCGTGTATCGCCGGTCAACGGTGTGTGATTGAAAAAACATACATATATTGGGACAATATAATTTTGCTCCGGAACATCTAGTTATCCACACTTTGAGACAAACGGAGTACTGATATTCGACATAGTTTTCCTACTCAATGTATTTGCTTGTAGCATGCCACCACGGTTTGTTCAGTCGACTATAAGTTGCGTCCCCTGGATCTCCCAGGATCCGATGATAACCAGATGCTTGACAGCTTGATCATGAATACACTCAGCACCATGTTTGACTTTTCTCCCACATCAAACTAACACACCACAATATAGTTGAAATGCTTCTCAATACGGCACTATACCCAACTCACTCACTCACACATCAACACTTATCCCGTAGCTGCCCGTCAAATACTGTTTCCTGCTGTGGTAAAGGTGGTCCCGCGCATTCCATACTTGTCTTTAGGAGTGAGTGAGTGAGTTTAGTTTTACGCCGCACTCAGCAATATTCCAGCTATATATGGCGGTGGTATGTAAATAATCGCGTCTGGACCAAGCAATCCAGTGATCAACATCATGAGCATCGATCTACGCAGTTGGGATACGACGACATGCGTCAACCAAGTCAGTGAGCCTGACCACCCGATCCCGTTAGTCGCCTCTTACAACAAGCATGGGTTACTGAAGACCCGGATCTTCACGGGTAACTTGTCTTTAGGGGCAACTCAATGGGTTCCATGATCAGACTCGATGGCTTGGTTGATTGTACGTCATCGCGACCCAACTCTGTGGAACGTTTTCATGATATCAATCACTGCATTGTCTGGGCTAAAATAGATTATGAATGGGCCTCAGCTATGTAGCTGAAAGTTAATGTTTCTAAACATCCAAAAACCCAAAGATCACAATAGATTTCACTTCCAATTCATTATATAGCCAATGTATGGTGATTTATTTCCATACTCGAGTACATCACCGAGTCTCATGTCTAGCTAAATTATGATATTGCTGCGTTACCACAAAAAGTGGTATGGTACCGTTCGTGGAAGGGAGAATACATATTGTCTGTTTGTCTGTCTATCCCAAGTCTTGACATTGTTATACGGGGCCTTGCCAAACTGTAACACTGTGCTCTTAGATACTGCAGTCGTACCTTCTTCAGTTAAACGGGTCCGGATGGATGTGAGTCATAATGGCAGGGAAAAGTAAGTCACAGCGAAGTATCCATCTGAGACTTTGACCATTTTGAGCTTTGAGGTTGGTCACTCTGAGATACCTGAACATTAGTTATGAATTTTATCACTGAGTGAGTGAGTATGGGTTTACGCCGCTTTTAGCGATGTTCCAGCAATATCACGGCGGGGGACACCAGAAATGGGCGTTACACATTGTACCCATGTGGGGAATCGAACCCGGGCATTCGGCGTGATGAGCGAACGCTTTAACCATTAGGCTACCCAACCACCCTAATTTTTAGCAATCCCATCTGCAGACAAGGTATAAGATACGAGTTTCGACATCTTCGTAATACTTCAGTATTGTGCTAGGTAGCCTAGTGGTTAGAGCGCTCGCATCAAGGTCCTGGTTGCATTCCCAACATGGATATTCTTTGCGAAACCCATTTCAGGTTTCCTCAATCATGCTACTCATGGAATAATGTCAAAAGGCGGCGTAAAACCATATCCATTCACTCGTATCCTCTCTGCTACAACCAGATGCCGTTATCTGATCTTGGCCGAGTGTCATTAACTCGTGATGTTGAACTGAAGCATTGTTTCTATGTGTACCTCGTGTGCTGATTGATTGTGAGATTGATTTAAATCATAGATCTGACCAAGCAGAAAGATAACGCAGTTTATGATAACCCAATTCCAAATCGCTGGGTGTATTCATTTTAACGAGTGATGGTGTTGTAGCCTAGTGGTTAATGCGTTCGCTGTTCACACAGAACACCCAGGTTCGAATCCCCACATGGGTACAATGTGTGAATCCCATTTCTGGGTCCCCCACCGTCATATTGCTGGAATATTGCTAAAAGCGGCGTAAACTCAAACTCACTCATTTTACCGACCCAAGCGCCTCTTTCAATGTGCCAGCAGAAATGAACAACGCAGAAACAAGAAAGCGTAGAAATGAAAACAAAAACCGACAATTTACTTTTGATCATATCTTCAAACTTGTAACGGTCTGTCTGAAACGATCAGTTAAAGGGTTCAAGAATTTTCCACCAACACATGCATATGTACGTAATTTCCAGAATTAAAAATCGTGGTCATTATATGTGATAGAAATTGATTCAGCTAAAGCTTTACTTTGTCCTCAAGCATCTGTAGATAATCTTTTCAAAATCAGGTTTTAAGACTAATAAACAGTTTCAACTCAAGGCATCATGATTAATGAAGATACTTTAAATGAAAACATCGACCATGTTTACAATCCATCTCTTTCAAATGGAAATGACAGTCTGTGTGCCATGGAGGAACGCGCAGCTAAGATAACTCAGAGCATGTGGTCTGACAAAAGCAAATAATTTTGTTTAAAGATAAACAACACTTGATTTAAAAAGGACAAAAACTGCTTTTTAAAAAGACAAACAATTTCAGGTGGATGTCCGAATTTTCAAACACAGCACCGAGTTCATCCGACATAAAATGCACGTTTTTCTCGTGCTGCAAAACATGCAGGTCTCAGTCAGCTGATGATGTTAATTTCAAGCCAGCGGGCCTGTCTATCAATTTCGCCTCAGACTTGGCGAGCGGAATCGGCGAGTCGCAACAAATTCTCGCTGTAAACATTTACTCAATGCTCGGCGTCGAGCAAACGGCGACAGTATGGAAACCCAGTCTATCTCACCGTCGGGCAGCAATCTTTTCTTCTTGGGTAAATTTGTACAATTGAAATAGTTCATATTGGTTCATAAGTGCTCGCAGAGTGTTCGGGTTTCAGCAGACGGTGGAGCGATGCGGTTTTCTGTGATTGACTGACAGTTGTTGTGAAGCTTGATGTACATTTCACGACGCAAATATTCCCAACGCGAAATCAGCATAATGTGTTGGTTATTGAGCAGTCTGAATGATACTGTTTGCTTTCGACTGTTTGGCTCAGTGTGTTCGTTGTGTGCGTGCGTGCGTGCGTGTTATATACTGCGTGTGTTATTCGTCTAAAGCGCACCGTATGTTTTGTTTTCAAATATTCGTGGGACAATTCAGCAACGAATAGTAAGGCCACACAGAAAATCTTGTTTCTCATAACTGTTTTTGAAAGAATATCGGGTGGGCGGATTGTATTTTCACATTGTATTTTATTTTATGTCCCAAACCCCTTGAATTCTGTGGAAATTAGCACCTTTTCTCCGACAGAAAATAACAAATTAGAAGTGTGAAAAATTCATGCACATTTTGAGAATCAAAGTTGCATTTATCCTTGTGTAAAAAATAACAAATATCTTAGGGTCGGGTCCAATTTTGGGGGTAGGGCGGTAATGAGAAACAAGAATATTTTTATATATAGCCTAGAGATAATCAACGCAGATATTTCTTACAGTATTAACATTGCATATTATAAAGCACATCCGCTGTACCCATTCCATATTGCAACGTTAATGATCATGGGCCCAACCCGGGGTTTCTTTGAAGGTGTTGACATCGTCGACAAATGTTGCCTAAAATAGGTGTTGTGCATATGGCTACGGAGTATAATGTCAACCATATGCGCCCATAGCTGAAAGAGTTAAAAAAAATTATATTTTCAGTCTCTGTTCTTTTGTAGAGCCACATTTTATACTTTTTTCACAAGATAAATTATATACAAGAAGTGTTTACTAATGTTTCCGAACTTTGTTTATTTATTCCGAACAGTTCAATTTTTTTATTTCTTGTAAATAGCAACCTTAGACTCGTTAATTTCGACACAAAGGGTGTCGTCTTAGTCGACTCACTTCGCCATACATCACGGGCTGACGTTTACAACAAACTGAAAACAAGCCTTTGTTGTATTCTTTTCCATTATTTAGGGGGCTGATAACTAAAAACTTCAGTCATTTAACCAGTTCATCGAAAAACGATAAAAATTGGGCAGTGTTCTGAAGATCTTTGTAAACACGAGTCATATTTGTATTTCTCCCCATTATTGAAATTAACACGTGTTTTACCCTTCTTGAGGCGTTATAATATTTCTTGAATATTATTTTTCTAATATCATGTTTTTACAGGCGTTGAATAATATCTTGCTTTTAACATAATTTCTACCCGAGCACGCTCCGTTCGCCCCTTTAAGGGCATAATCTAAACATAATTATGCAGATGTTCACATTAGGCCGTCAATTACGTGTCAGAGTGGCAGCTTGTCTATTTCAACAGTGCCCTATATCAACCGCCATTGCTGAAATGGATGCGGGTCACGTGATGCACTTAGGACCCGTATGTGCGCTCATTATGGCGCATCGACCGTATATCTTACGTGTTGTTGGTGCTTTTATCATTTGTCAATATTACTCACATTTCAAAATATAGGTTACACCTCGAGTAAATCTGTGAATAAGGCTACCTTTCTCATGGCGAACCCCCATGTCAATATCATGTACATTTCAAACGTGAAAGATATAACATCAGATTAGCAATTAGACATATGACATAAATCAACTAGAATGCATGTACATTTGTGATTTTAATCATACGGAATTACGAAAGTAATTTTCAGAAACACTCTGATCCTCGGCAGTCTGAAAATACTGCATGAACATTCACGGATATGACACCTCTATAAGGTTACAAATCAGCTGATGAAATGTGCACGGATAATTTAACACTGAGGGTAGAGCAATTAACACTGGTTATAATGAACATGTCTGTGCTCAGACTAAAGAAGCTAATTTTAGAATCAACAACACAGGTAAATCACGGGAGGGATTATTAAACTAATTATCAGATGGGATATTATAATTCGAGACAAAACATGGCAATATGTACCAGGAAGTTATCGTTTTAATTATTTTACTTTTATGTCAGATCACCAGGTACACAATTACCACTTCATGTGGACCATTTCCACAAACATTCACGCTTTAACTATTTGTATATTTTATAACAGGCACACTGCATGCATACATGCCTGCGTACATTCATTAGTCACACATAACTAAATATCGACCAGAAGAAAGGTATTTCAAACTGCTGTAACGAATGAAAATCGTAGTTTGGATGTAACGAAGTGATGGTGAATTTTGTAAGTGAGTATTGTTTTGTGCCGCATTCTATGCTATCCAGTCTATTTCACGACAGCGTACACATAATGGATCTGTTGTCGGGGAACGGTAATATAATATATGTATATACACAAAGAACTTAGTTAAGCACCCTGACACATATATCTCACGATTGAATGAGCCCCGATCTTAACCGTTTGAAACATATCTGGGACATGATTGGTCGTCGTGTGCAATAAAGGGATCCTCCTGTACAGAACCTGGCCCAATTGGAAGCTGCTTTAAACGAGGGATGGTGTAGACTGCCCCTTCAGAGGATCAGGGGGTATGAGTAGGAGAGTGCTGGCTGTCATACAGTCACATGGAGGTTACACTCGGTATTGACCTTGAATCGTGTAAGCCACGCAAAATGACATTTTGAATGTTCACATTCACCAATAAATTCAACATTAAACATTCCTGGGCCATACTTAAACAGACATGGTTTTGTATAAATATCAGAGTTGTTTTTTTTTTAAAATGAGCAATTATGATCATAAAATCAACATGGATTCCAATCATTTTGTCGTATTTTATGATTAAAAGGATCATACGGGTCAAACTCATGTTTTTCCATCGTGGTCACCACGAGTAGTTTCATGTACGTGTTGAAAACCTATATCATTGCAAAAATACAGGGGGGTGCTTAATTTAGTTCTTTGTGTATATATCAGCTTGGGCCCACTTGCGTAAAGTGATCTTAGCGCTATGTCTACGTTGCGAATATCGTAGCGCTAAGATCGCTCCGTTGTTCAAAAAGCGGGCCCAGGTCCTACGGATTAAGTCGGGTCTTACGATGAGCCAAGTTATGCTTTGGCGACGGCTTTATGACGTCATGATCTCGCTGCGAAGTCGCGGATCATTCCGTCTAGCTCGCTCGCTAACCTGCAATACTAGTAGAATGCAATTGGGCATGAGCAATCGACCATGAATACTGTACATCTGGTACAGTCCTCAGCGGTGTGTGTGTGTGTGTGTGTGTGTGTGTGTGCTACACATGGTGTTGTAGAGATGTAGAGACGAGAGAATACAGCAGACCGTCCACATACATATCTACATGATCTCTTTACACAAGTTTATACACCTGCTTAATATGCATACAGGCAACCTAAACTGAAGAGCAAAAGTAATTATACACCGTACTTGATAGAAATGAATGAGTGAGTGAGTGAATTTAGTTTTATGCCACTTTTAGCAATATTCCAGTAATATCACGGCGGGGGACACCAGGCATGGGCTTTGTACATTGTACCCATGTGGGGAATCGAACCCGGGCCTTCGGTGTGACGTGCGAACGCTTTAACCACTGGGCTACCCCACCGCCCCTCGTTGATCAGACTTGGTAGTAGGTTCCCATAGCCTTTATCTGAGACAAAAGTGGAAAATGATTTCCATTTTTCAAGTGGTGATGCCACTTAGAAATACTTGAAAATAACTTTCAGGGTCTGCCCCTGTAAATAGTAGTCTCACAATTTTCTTATGTCAGTCACCTTACAACAGGCAACATTTTGACCTGACATACGTTTGTGGCATTTCCACTTGTGGTCTACACACGCCCATTAAGTGTATTACCTTACCGCATGAACTGGTGTAATTATTTATTGGCAATTTGTTTACTACATTTGGGTATATTATTAGTAAACACTATTGGACTGTATACGATAACAGATGTGATTCTATACAAGAACACTGTACTTCAGAATGATCCAACAATCTTCTGGACCATTACACTAACGTTTGTTTGTTACACTAATATATATAAGTTTGATTGTAACAAATAAACCCATTTAAATTTGAAAGGAGCCCCAAGGAGACCAGAGATTCAGAACCTGAACCTGGGGAAATCTAGACTTGCTTCCATGGACTTGCTTCATTTGGGGCTTTGGCAATGCAGAGAAGCTGTAGGGACAATAATGTGGGTCAGGGACTGTCAGGCAGACTACTGTAGGGACAATAATGTGGTTCAGGGACTGTCAGGCAGACTACTGTAGGGACAATAATGTGGTTCAGGGACTGTCAGGCAGACTACTGTAGGGACAATAATGTGGTTCAGGGACTGTCAGGCAGACTACTGTAGGGACAATAATGTGGTTCAGGACTGTCAGACAGACTACTGTAGGGACAATAATGTGGTTCAGGGACTGTCAGGCAGACTACTGTAGGGACAATAATGTGGTTCAGGGACTGTCAGGCAGACTACTGTAGGGACAATAATGTGGTTCAGGGACTGTCAGGCAGACTACTGTAGGGACAATAATGTGGTTCAGGGACTGACAGGCAGACTACTGGGCCATTTGCGGTTCGCTTGATACTGTTATAGTCTTGTTGTCTGCATGTCCAGACTACGTGTATGGTATGGCAACGACAATCCACAGGAAGGTATGCTATCAAATGAATTTCAGTGTACGTACTTTGTAGACAATCACATCGACTGTCAATATATGCTAAACTTAATGCATTCTAGAAAATTAATTAAATCTAAATAATTAAAGCGACCTAAACAGACGGTAGGCAGACTCGATTCTGGGGCTTATTCCAGTTTTCACACGTGTAATAATGCATTTAGTAGTTTCTACCCTTTAAACACATTTAATCTTTCATGTTGAAACGATGCAGGTCATAGTTTAGCTGACTAGCCCTATATCTCAACTTTGTTTTGAGTGCTGTAAAATAACAATTCATAATGCAATTGTAGTGAGATATATGTTTGTAGTATTTGTATTTATAGAACTAACTGCCCGTGTATCCGGTAGAATGCTCAGCAATATTTTTATACCTAACGAAGTGCCATTGAATCAGCGTGCTTAATACACTTACACAATGTTAAATGCTTCGGGTAGCAATAATTTCAGGCTATATTTTGTGAAAATTAGCATTAATTAATACGAATTTAATGTACTGTAGAACGCATATGCATAACATGAGGTAACTTCGTAAAGAGGTTTTCGTATGGATACATATCCCACAGTGATGCGTGAATACACCTGAGGCAATGCATACATGCATCTGATACGATACAGCGAGCATACAGCTACCTTCAAAGCGCCTGATGCATGCTTAGTTGTCCTTCTATTGGCTATATATGGCTGAAGTAACGCTGGTGTGACGTTACGTTTAAACTCACGCACTATTGGTTTTTCTCTAGTCTTTTGTCTCTTTGTGTGCGTGCGTGAGTGAGTCCGCGCGTGCGTGTGTGAATGAATAAAGGATAAATTGCATGCATTCTATTTTCCGCCACAGAATCGGTGGATAGTCGGTCAGACTGTTACAACGGTTTCAACCTGAAAATTGTTTTCCAGATAGTTGCTAAACAACCAAATAGGTGAAAACACAACTGCCTTCACATTACTTTACAAGGTAGTGTTTAGCACAAAAATAAGTCCCAAGTTACCGTCATTCGCGGCCATCAACAGGTCCCTGTAAGTGTAACTGCCCTTTATCTTTAATGTATGACGTCATGTTTGTCAGAGTCAGATCATGTCACATTGTCATAGCGTTACGAACTGCAGTCAGGTGTTATATACAACCAACAAAATAATTCAAAACATGCGTGACAAGACCCCAAAGCAACAATACAGGCAAAGGGACAAAGCAGCTTTGTAGAAAAGGTCCCTGGTAATATTCTTAGTGCAAGGATCACTTTGTGGAATGTGGACCTGGTAATATCCTTAGTACAAGGATCACTTTGTGGAATGTGGACCTGGTAATATCCTTAGTACAAGGATCACTTTGTGGAATGTGGACCTGGTAATATTCTTAGTGCAAGGATCACTTTGTGGAACGTGGACCTGGTAATATTCTTAGTGCAAGGATCACTTTGTGGAATGTGGACCAGGTAATATTCTTAGTGCAAGGATCACTTTGTGGAATGTGGACCTGGTAATATTCTTAGTGCAAGGGTCACTTTGTGGAATGTGGACCTGGTAATATTCTTAGTGCTAAGATCACTTTGTGGAATGTGGACCTGGTAATATTCTTACTGGTAAGATCACTCTGTGGAATGTGGACCTGGTAATATTCTTAGTACAAGGATCACTTTATTGAATGTGGACCTGGTAATATTCTTAGTGCAAGGATCACTTTATTGAATGTGGACCTGGTAATATTGTTAGTGCTAAGATCTCTTTATTGAATGTGGACCTGGTAATATTGTTAGTGCTAAGATCACTTTGTGGCATGTGGCCATGATGACATTCTTAGTGCTAAGATCGTTGTACTGAATGTAGTCCTGGTGGGTTTTCTTTAATTCGTGATTTTTTTGTCATAAGAGGAAACGATGTTATGTAGTAAAATGTCTAAAGGAAAGACTCATAGTACTGAAAGTCTCAATATAATATTTACAATATGATAACAATAAGTAAAGAGGAAATCTATAGCTTATTGCTTCTGTGAGCTGACCTGATCCTCCCTCTCTCTTTCTCTCTCTCTCTCTCCCTCCCCTCTCTCTCTCTCTCTCTCTCTCTCTCTCTCTCTCTCTCTCTCTCTCTCTCTCTCTCTCTCTCTCTCTCTCTCTCTCTCTCTCTCTCTCTCTCTCTCTCTCTCTCTCTCTCTCTCTCTCTCTCTCAGATACCTGTTACACCACATCCCCCGAGGGAACTTTTCCCATCGCTTCACACATAGAATTACTCACACCTGAACAATATTTACGCACGTATTAACACGTCTAGTCTAACAAGTAATTTTCGCTCATTTCGTCTCTTTTTCGCCGTCAATTTGTGGACACGGACAAGGTGTGGAGACGAAAACAAGAGGCGAGATTCCTGTGGAATCGACCTGTTTCCCCCCAGACACAGGAATGACACCTCGCCAGTTCTCTACAGGTGTGAACAGTGAACATCCCGAAAATAAAGACATACCATGAGACTCATCGCCACTTCGGCGCCAAATCGATCAAATCTTACATGCCTCTGGAAAAAAATAAAATTCACACCAATTTGCTCTCAACCAAGGAGATGGTACCTGTGAGGTTATAAAACGTTGTCTTTGATCTGTTTTCACAACACCAAACATCTACCCGCGGACATGACCGTTAAGATTTTATTGATGTTTTATGCGACACGTTTTCGCCACCCACGTTTAGTCTCGTTCAATCTCATTCAATCTCGCTGACACGCCAGATAAAATGCCTTTTGATTTTGAAATAAATACGCGATCGATCACGTCACCAGATATGCTCCTGTTGTAGAAATAGTTTAAAATTTAAAAATTTGATTAAGATCTCGTCTTCGAGATTAAGAGACTACCTCTTTGCACCCTCACCAAGATTTGTAGGTAACTTGAACACCTACCTTTCTGAGTAATTGAGTGTGATCTTTTCTCCCCATTATCTGAATGTAACTGCATTTTCGCGGAAAATTAGACGATATTTTAATCAAAATTTAAACTATTTCTACAACCAGGTGTGCTTTTTTCCATTCTTTCGCAACAAAACACCCTGCATATTAACCGCTCTCGATTGCTTTAACTGGATAAATTTTAATAGGATTTTTATTGAATTTGTTTGATTATAAATTTCACATTTCCCTTTAAAATATACCAATTCATATCTGGTGACTTGATCGATCGCATATTTATTGGGTCCTTAAGTTTGATGTATTGCTGGAATCGAGTAGTAATTTATTCTCCATTTTGAGGTTCTTTTGTGTCAATAGCGTTGATATTTGTTGAAATGTGACTGAGATGCTAAGTCGTGTTTCATAGGCATTAATTCCGTATAATTTCGAAATATCAAAGGCATTTTATATGACGTGTCTATGGAAATATGTTAAGGTGGGGGGTTTTATCCTCAGTATTTTAAATTCATTTCTACAGACTATTCATGTATTATCAAAAATGCCTGATTTTGATTGTAAGATTTGGCGTAATAAGCCTTGAACACATAATGTAATTCCGCTCTATCAAGAAACCATGTCATCTTAAAAGGCTACTTCATTTCAAAGAGCATTTGTTTATGTTTTGGGGTCTGAACACTGACCGCGATTATAAAACTCCCAGCATGCCTAGAGATGCAGCAATCATTTGACCCAACAAAGGAAAAAACAAACGCACTTGCTCCGCCATCGTTTAGCGATTATGTGAAAATTACCCTCGTGTTTGTTTCACTGTTGATCTGAGGGGCCTCGAGGCGCGCGTCGGGCCTTCATTGACAACCATGGGGCGATTTCAGTTGGCGACAGGGCTTGGTGTTGGGTCGTTTCTGGGTCGATAGAGTTTAACTTTGAACTCTGGTCTCTTATTAGAATAAATGTCTCTGAAAATATTAAAAAAAATGTATAGACTTGTTTGGTTAGGGCTTTTGCATTGCAATAAAGGGATGAGCTGAATAAAGGGTGTTTGTTTGTTGGTTAATGCCGCACTCAGCAATATTCCAGCTATATGGCGGCGGTCTGTAAATAATCGTGTCTGGACCAGACAAAGCTGTGATCAACTTCATGAGCATCTATCTACGCAAATGGGAACCAATGACATGTGTCAACCAAGTCAGCAAGCCTGACCACCCGATCCCGTTAGTCGCCTCTTACAAGCATGGGTTACTGAAGATCAATTCTAACCCGGATTCTTCACGGGTCTAGTAGTAGTAGTAGTAGTAGTAGTAGTAGTAGTAGTAGTAGTTGTTGTTGTTGTTGTCGTCAGTATTTAGTATTTTAGTATCGTCGTCATTTACAACGTCATACATTATTTATCATTATGATCTTATACAACACAAGCACAAGGAAACACAAATATTATTTATTTAAAACGGGTATACATAATGTCTGTACGAAATTAGCCATCGTTTGTTGAGAAGAATAAACAGTTTTTACTTGTGACTAATTCAAACGTTAACTTCCTATTTTATTCATACTGCTCTATTGCAGCATCTGGTTTCGACATAAAACTATTGAAATGAGAAATCGGTCTCTCTTTAATCTTCATATTAGAAATCAAGTACAGCGCGTGTAACACATTTTGTGTCATAGCGAGGTCTACCCCGCTGTGTATGGAGTATTGATTACTTCCTGTCGACACACAAGTCTCGGAAATCGCGAGAAACGGTGAGATACACAAACATGACAAAACACGCAGTTACTTTTTTATTCATTTCAACATAGTCCACACAAACGAAATTTACTTACAGTCCCGTGATTATTTGCCGTAAAAAAGAGTCAAACGTTTCAGGAATGACGTTTCTTTTTCCAACCCTAGTCGCAGTCTCACAACTCAATCTATCTAAATTAAACGCCACCCACACAGTTACCCCATCAGCTACCTGAGCTCTATTTTAGACCGTGTAATATCACCTGTTGGGCGCTTTTGACCACGGCGACTAATCTCGACGACCCGTTATGACTTGCGAAGGACAGCAGACAAGGTGTCGCTGGATGTAAATAGCCGTGTTATACGGCTGGAGAGCTACATCAAACGAGCGATGGGGAAAATCAAAGAACGGTCCCGTGGACACTATTAAAGGGAGGGGAGAGAGTGTAGAAGGGAAAGTGGCGTGCAGTGTTTGTTCAGCGTCGTAGAATGATTGAAATACACACCTAACTCGCAGGTCCAGACCTTCAGGCAGACAAAGTTATCTTTCGGCTTTTACCACGACCCGTTTGGAGTTGAAGACGGTCCCCTCCGTAGACTGTGTTTCGCGTGATCGTTGTGTTGATGTATACACAGCGTATTAATATCCGGCTATTAAGACTGAGGATTCATGTGAAATCTGAGCCAGTGCATGCCCACGAGAAGCTCAGGAGAGTCTATGACGGTATGCAGTGGAACTATGCTACTTGCCGTGTTTACAGGATTATCATGGTCCTTATGAGGTCGTTCGTGTTTACACTTATTGCCCCTTGCAAAATAAACATAAATTAAAAGGTCTGAGCGTTTGTCTTTTATGCGTGTCACAGTTCTATACCGGAATTTTTAGAAAAGGTAGATATAAAGGTAGATATATAATATTTGTTTACGTTAAAGCCACTATGTAATACATTTATCGATTAAAAGATGTGTTCGTGCAGGTTTTTATAAATATTAAAACGGATATATATGAATAATCCGTAGACGAACACATAAGATCAGCTATACGATTTCTTTCTTACAGATTCACGAGTCTGTTGACTGTGACATGAATTTTATATCGACATGTCAAAGTTCTTTCTCTATATTATCTCGGGGTATATGCATCAAGTATTTAGTCTCCGTTAAACTACATTTGGATAATATCACACTACTTGTGCTTCTGAAATACACAAGTTCAACAAAATAAATACAATTCTCATTCCTTTTCATGTACAACGAACGTGTATCAATGTGTTGATGTATTGATGTCTTGATGTATTGATGTGTTAATATATTAATGTGTTAATGTATTAATGTGTTGATTTCTTGATGTATTAATTGTGTTGATGTATTAATGTGTTGATGCCTTGATGTATTAATGTGTTGATGTCTTGATGTATTAATTGTGTTGATGTGTTAAGATATTAATGTCTTGATGTATTAATTGTGTTGATGTATTGATGTGTTAATATATTAATGTGTTGATGTATTAATATCTTGATGTATTGATGTGTTAATATATTAATGTGTTGATGTATTAATGTGTTGATGTATTGATGTATTAATATATTAATGTGTTGATGTATTGATATGTTGATGTATTGATGTGTTGATGTATTAATGTGTTGATGTATTGATGTGTTGATGTATTAATGTGTTGATGTATTGATGTGTTGGTATATTTATGTGTTGATGTATTGATGTATTAATGTGTTGGTGTATCAATGTATTGATGTATTAATATTGGCTTCATATATATTGCAATATAACTTCACGCAGATTGTAACACCTCCTTACATTGTCTCTAGGACGTCTCTTGTTTGTGAAAATGTAACAACTTCATCATCTTAGAACCCCACACGTTCACGCTGGAGAGGAAACTTGGGTTAACTGGGCTTAAAGTCGGTTTACAGTGTCAGCTGTAATAGTCTAATTACTGAAAGCACTACAAACTAATAAAGTATTTGAGAGTCAATTTCTTAAGGGTTGTTGACTGTCAGGCTCGTCTTCATTGCCGATTTGGCAATAACGCAACTCTGCGTGTTACCTTAAGGTTGAAATTGACACCCGTGAGTGGAAGTTCATATTTATTATTGTCTAAACCTTTGCCTATTAATCGCTCTCTTTGACTCCTTTGAAGCTTTTGTGAGGGCAATATACTCAGGATATAGGGGTTTTTATTAGTAAAACATAAAATGTAGTACTACTGTGTGAAGATATATAAATTTAACAGTGTCACAAGCTCTCCAGCAGTTAGCGAGTGCGTGGTAACTTCGAGACGGTGTGGATAGTTTGGGGGGTAGCGTTTTATTGCGCCTATGGTCGGGTAATATACGGGTGGGTCAGGCAGAATGTGTGGTAGACGAGGGGACAGGGGTATATTGGGCGCCAGGTCAGGTGTTCTTGCCGGCGGGGTGGGGTCACGGGGGATGGTCACGAGCTCGAGAATTGGTCAATTGTTTAACTTTAAACAAATCAAGCTCGGTGTGACAAACTAGAGCAGGGGTTCACAGATCTTAAATTCCACTAATACGGTGTAATATGAAACTCTAGACAAAAGAATCCCTTCTTCCTCCTAAACTTGGTAAGTCAAACCTGCACTGGAAGTGACCGCTTATTTCATAACAGAGCTAAAAGTTGTTTCCTTAATACGTTTGTTTTCATTTCTCTCCATGTTTAAAGGTTTGCTCTGTAAAACTTAGGATTAACATAAGACCCATACTACCCAATAATTGTCATAAAGACGTTTCCTAGTATGTATACAGACATGTACTATGCATGCATTGGTAATGATTCGTTTGTGGGCTGTTATATACTGTATATGTGCAATAATGTTATCGAACCGTGTGTTCGGCCAACCGTGTGTTGTAGGCCAACTGGCGGGACATTGTAATGTACCTTTATTTACCATGTTTTTAAGTGTTCACTTGTACATTGTTACAATGTGTGACACAATAATAAACTAGTTTTCTTCTTCTTCTACTTCTTCTTCTTGACCCGTGAAGGTTCGGGTTAGAATATTGATCTTCAGTAACCCATGCTTGTCGTAAGAGGCGACTAACGGGATCGGGTGGTCAGGCTCGCTGACTTGGTTGACACATGTCATTGGTTCCCAATTGCGCAGATCGATGCTCATGCTGTTTGCACTGTATTGTCTGGTCCAGACTCGATTATTTACAGACCGCCGTCATATGGCTAGAATATTGCTGAGTGCGGCGTAAAACTAAACTCATTCACTCACTCTTCTTCTTCTTCTTCTGTAGAACAACGTTTCTGCTATTTCGTTGTTATTTCGATTATTACCCTATCGGTTTTGAAAAATACATACACTGCCTTAACGTACAACTCCTCAGAAAATAACGTACCACTAGCCGTCTGACATTAAATCCAAGCAATAGTTATTGTAATATAATTAATAAGCGAAATAATGAATAAAATCCACTGAACCCAGAGCAGTCTTTAATTCCAGTCCACACCCAATTATTCTAAACTTGAATTGACTCCTTTTTTGTTATTTTTACTTAATGTCTGGGAGACAGATTACAATTACACACACAGACACAGAGACACACACAGAGAGAGAGAGACACACAGACAGACAGATGCATACATGCATATTTCTTAACTTCAAAAATCAAATTTTAACGAATGTGGAATCTATAAGTACTTTTAAAAGCGTCACATGTCAATTACATTCGTGTTCATTTTCCTTGCCTGCTATCGATGTTTGATTTACTGTCGTTTAATTCCACGTAGCAAGTCCTTTAAACACATATAATTTACCATAAAAAAGTGCAGAAATTGATTAAGGTTAGTTTTCTTGTTTGCTGAGTATATCCAATTCCGTGACAATGGAACAGCTGGTTAAGATGTATATTTCGCGTTAGGGCTGTAGAGCTTGTGTTGGCTTGGTGAAGAACTTATCGATATACTGTATTTGTTCACGTTATATTTTCACAAAGACACTCAAACTTGGTGGACGTCTTGGCGTGATAACGGGTTTTATTTTTTTATCTTCTTTGATGACGAACATGTAATTGACAGTTTTCATCAACACAGCCAGTATGTGTTGTACATGTTGGGTTTGTTGATGACATCGTGGGGTGTGGGGGTTACTAATAGGTAACATCTTTTGGTATTTGAGCATGCAGAAGGTATTTGAGCCTAGGGAAGGTGTTTGAGCCTAGGGAAGATATCTGGGCCTAGGGAAGGTATTTGATCCTAGGGAAGGTATTTGAGCCTAGGGAATGTGTCTGAGCCGATGGAAGGTATTTGAGCCTAGGGAAGGTGTTTGAGCCTAGGGAAGGTGTTTGAGCCTAGAGAAGGTATCTGAGTCTACGGAAGGTATTTAAACCTAGGGAATGTGTTTGAGCCAAGGGAAGGTATCTGAGCCAAGGGAAGGTATCTGAGCCAAGGGAAGGTGTTTGAGCCTAGAGAAGGTATCTGAGCTTGGCGAAGGTATCTGAGTCTAGGGAAGGTATTTAAGCCTAGGAAAGGTGTTTGAGCCTAGGGAAGGTGTTTGAGCCTAGAGAAGGTATCTGAGTCTGCGGAAGGTATCTGAGTCTACAGAAGGTATCTGAGTCTAGGGAAGGTATTTGAGCCTAGGGAAGGTATCTGAGCCTAGGGAAGGTATCTGAGGAAGCTATCTGAGCTTGGCAAAAGGTATCTGAGTCTAGGGAAGGTATTTGAGCCTAGGAAAGGTATCTGAGTCTAGTGAAGGTATCTGAGTCTAGTGAAGGTATCTGAGTCAAGGGAAGGTATCTGAGTCTAGTGAAGGTATCTGAGAATAGGAAGGTATCTGAGAAGGTATCTGAGTCTAGAGGGAAGGTGATCTGAGGAAGGTAGAGAAAGGTATCTGAGTCAGAGGGAAGGTATTTGGGGAAAGGTATCTGAGGTGAAGGTATCTGAGAATAGGGAAGGTACCTGAGGTCTAGGGAAGGGTATCTGAGTCTAAGAGAATAGGGAAGGTAGGTCATCTGAGAAAAAGGTAGTGTGTCTAGGGAAGGTATCTGAGTCTAAAGATGACATCTGAGAAGGTATATCTGAGAATAGGGAAGGTATTTTGGTCTAGGGAAGGTATTTGGGCCTAGGGAAGGTATCTGAGTCTAGGGAAGGTATCTGAGTCTAGTGAAGGTATCTGAGAATAGGGAAGGTATTTGGGCCTAGGCTCGAGAGTGGTTACAGCCAGAGATTAAGCAAACCTACTAGACCGGCCAGTAAAGGAATATGTGGTTTAGGTGGTTGTGTGTCATTGGAAGCTGGCAACTTGGAGGGATGCTCAGGCTATCAACCACATGTTTGTGTGTCACAGATTCGATAATGAACATATCATTATTCTACAGCGGGAATAAATAATGCAGGATGTTACGGAGAACATTTGCTTTCTCACTTTCTGGTGGAAATAACTTCCATAGACTGGTTAAGTTATGTCATTTTATATTTCTAGTTCACTCGTCGGTTACAAATAGTACTGACTGAAACGAAGGGTTTCTTCTCCTAATTTATGTTTCATTTGGATGTTGTCAATTATGTAAACAACTGTCCTTTAAAAAATACTTTGTGCTTCTTTTCACTATGGCAAAAAGGCAGCTATTGTATTGTTTGAGTATTAGACGATTCACTTTTTTACAACAAAAAATACAAAAAGAAACGGAAAAAACGCAACCACTAGAACGACCTTCGGCCTCTCCTGCCTCAAGCGTTGATGGTTTATCTATTGTGTCATTCAATGAAAAAAGGAGTTTTTTCTGTTCTTTGAAAATACTTGCACCCACTGACTTTGTAAACGCTTCTCAGAGGCGTTGAACTGTTCAGTAACCTTACAGCTCTTTGACTGCTAGACCAGAAACAAAAGACGTTTTATTACATGTTTCAGTCTAATATCAGTTTTTTATGTCTTTTTTTCATTCGGTAAAAACCTCTAATATCCTTCAGAACTTGGATGACTCCCCAGAGTTTAGGCACCAGATGCATCCGTAGAGAGTGAAACGGGTGTCTCCATGATAAGATCGTTCAACTGAGTTACGTCCGTTTTCTGTATCAGGATTCGATGATAGTGGGTTTGGAATCCTGTTTTATCCAAATTATTATCTAGTATCTGTATTTCTATTGTGGGTTTGGACGTATGCTGTTAGTCTGCCATACAGAACCTGAAACAAATATATCCAAGAAAGCCCATGCAAGTCTAGATTACCAAAGTTTCAGAAAATAGGTTCCTTTTCATTATGTTTTATTATTTTTATTCATAAAACCGTTTTATTCTGTAAAGTATGTTCACTTTAGAGACGGACCGCCTCCGTGGTGTAGTGGTTAGAGCGTCCGCCCGGAGAGCGGAAGGTCGCGGGTTTGATCCCCGACCGCGTCAAACCAAAAGACGTTAAAATATGGTACTTGTTGGTCCCTGCCTGGCGCTCGGCATTAATGGGTACAACAAGGACTGGTCTGCTCGGAGTCAGTATAATGTGTCTGAGTGGGGTATTCATGCTTGACTGCGGCATGGTATCTCAGTGGGCTAGCACTATAAAACCAGCTTCAGTCTGGGCTAGTACAAGCAGCCGCACATGCACATACACACGCATGCACGTCGTCATATGAGCGAAATATTCTCAAGCACGGCGTTAAACCCAATTTCACCTCACCTCACCTCACTTTAGAGACTAGATGTTAGTCTAGTGTGTTGTGAACGTCAGCATCATTATACCCCGACTTATGTTGCCACATCCCATCGATACGTCACGCCAGGCCCTGCGTGCAATCGATCCGGTTTAGAACTGGTCTTCATCAACCCATGATTGTCGTAAGTGGCGACTAACGGGATCGGGTGGTCAGGCTCACTGACTTGGTTGACACTTGTCATCGTATCTCAACTGCGTTGATCGATGGTCATGATGTTGATCACTGTATTGTCTGGTCCAGACTCGATTATTTACAGACCGCCTCCATATAGCTGGAATATTGCTGAGTGCGGCGTAAAACAACAAACCCCAGCCAACAAGTGTGCAATCAATACACCACGTATACGTCATGTGTACCCATCTGTACGGTACCGTACGGCACCAGCTCTGTTTATTCTGCCTGGTCAGTACGTGCACTGAACTTGCAGATTCTACATTTAGATGTGGTAACTATCTTATCCCACCTAGCGTACCAGGATCCGCTTATTACCACATAACCATGCACGTGGGGCACGGTACCCAGAATACCTTTTTATCCGGACACAAGAGACACCTCTGGTGCACTTGTCCAAGGAGCCGCAAATCGAGTCATTTCCCTTCACTGTGCAAGGATCGCTTGTCTTCGGATCGAATGCCACATTCGCCCCGATTCGTACATGTGTTTGTGGCTTTCATAAGATCGGTAAACGTCTACGTCTACGACTACGACTTTCTCCTCACTGGCGGTGACAGGAAGACACAGCGAAAATATTGTTTAAAGTGACATTGTTTAAACCGACCTCACTCACTCACACACAACCCGACGAATTCCTCTTGTGATTTGCAGTGAATAACGTCTGGAAATCTGAAAATACTTCAACAATGTATAATTGCGTATTGGTTGGTTCACGAGGCACTCAGCAATAATCCAGTTGTAAGTTATCGAGTCTGGACCAGACAATCCAGTGATCAACATCATGAGCATCGATCTACGCAGATACGATGACATGTGTCAACCAAGTCAGCTAGCCCCACCACCCGATACCGTTAGTCGCCTCCCACGACAAGTATGGGTTGATGAAGACCAGTTCTCACCCGGATCTTCACGGGTCCGTTATCAGTAATACGAGGGTAATTGTTTTATATAACCAAACTTCACCAAAGTCTCGCGATGATTTCATATCCAAAGTTAACGGTATTCCATTTCAAATCACAATCAGAAAGCACTAAAGTAACGCCGTATCGTCACCAAAAACGCATCCATTTCCTCAGTCCTCGCCTCATCACACGGCCCCGACCAGCTGACATCTCGTGAACACACGAGACACTCGTCCCTTTACACAGTCACCTCCGTCTCAACATCCACGTCACTCGTTCCCCCCACGTCCAGACAGCGTTCATGACGCCGGCGATCCCCTTTCCCTTTCGCTTACCTTTCCCAGTCCTTCCCGAGACAGCGTTCTCCCGTGTCTGCCCATTGGCGTTACCTAAGAGTTACGTGGCCTTCTCCATCCACTAACACAAGCTTTGTGGCTCCAGCTTAGGATGCAGGCTGCTGGCGATGTAGCTGGATCAAACAGTGAGGCTGAGAGAGCCGCCGCTAGTCCAACACTGGGCTCCGCGAAGGGCGAGACAGGTCGCCATTCCAAACTAACAAAGTGAGATGTGTCAACAAACAAACAAGAAAAAAATTATAAAAATAAAAATCAATATTTATTTTCGGATAAACGCTGCTGTGGTATTGTGAGGTATCTGAGCTCGGAGCGGGGCGGCGTGCAAGGGGTTGCAGGGGCGGGGAAGGGTGGGGGGGAAGAGTGGTGCATGCTGTGGGGCTAAGGAAACCTGGTGTATGGTATGGTTGGAATAGAGCCTTAACTGAGTGAGTGAGTGTGTGAGTGAGTGAATTTAGTTTTACGCCGTTTTTAAGAAATATTCCAGCAATATCACGACGGGGGACACCAGAAATGGGCGTCACACATTGTACCCATGTGGGGAATCGAACCCGTGTCTTCGGCGTGACGAGCGAACGCTTGAACCACTAGGCTACCCAACCGTCCCCCTTAACCTGAGAGTAATATCACAGTGTGTCAGCTTCATTTAGGACAAAACTTGAAGTACAGTCGAATGGAGTTATTTAGTTAGTGAGTGTGTTCGCTTTTATGGCACTTTTAGCAATATTCCAGCAATATCACCGCGGGGGACACCAGATATGGACTTCACACATTGTTCTCATGTGAGGAATCGAACCCGGGCCTTTGGGGTGACGAGCGAACGCTCTAACCACTAGGCTACCCCACCACCTTACGTCTTAGCAAACCAACGGGCACTGGTATGGTGCTGTCAGACCTTTATAGAGGCGAAGCCTGGATTCGAACACGCGATTTGACATGACCAAGGGAAGTAACTCTGCTCATGGAACCATTGTAATGAAATGTGTATGCAGTTGATACAAAATGTTATAAGACGTGTGTATTGTTTATAATGACGATACAACAACGATATACAACCAACGTTATATATCACACGGTACATGATATAACGCATACAGGCAGTTTAACGTATACTAAATGGTAATGCCAATACGTGTACATATCACGCGCAGTTAATGGTACTATACACACATCCTATATAAAGTATGGCGCATGGTACAATAATTACTGACCGTATCATGCGCAGTTAATGGTACTATACACACATGCTATATAAAGTATGGCGCATGGTACAATAATTACTGACCGTACTTACTCACGTACGCTACAAGTAACTACACATACATACAATAAAACGTACGGTACATGTTCACATGGATACGGACAATAAAGCGTTGCGTAGATCTATGCTCATGATGTTGATCACTGGATTGTCTAGTCCAGACTCGATTATTGACAGACCGCCGCCATATAGCTGGAATATTGCTGAGTGAGGCGTAAAACTAAACACCCACTGTACATGGACCCGATAAAACGTACGGTCCTTGTACAACACACGCATACAGTATCATACGTTATGTGGTACACAGTACCGGGCATACATCGACATCGTACGTCACTAAACGCAATATATATCCGGATTATTTTTCTCTTTTAACCAAAGTGTGTTTCGTTCAGCAGAAGCTTGTAAATGCGACGGCCACATGTTCATTCAAGACATCTCATGCTTACAGTCCTTTTGACTTTCAAAAACGCCAGTTACACCAACAGATATAAAAGTCACACCCAGCTGAGATTTCAAAACATTGTTTCCTTTGGATATTCGTTATTCATATTAATTATGCCTATATTTCTGCCGGTGTGAACGACTTTTCTGTTTAACCGACATTGTTATAACAGTCAATTTGTGGTCGAGTAAATGAAATGCCGGATTAATAAGATCCAGCCTACCGAGGGTCCGTTGCAGCCAGAACACCATCAACCAGTTAAGCATCCCGAACTGTAAAACTGGAAATCAAACGAATATTGAATACGATCCAGCCCAAAAAGGGTCCGTTGCAGCAAGAACACCATCAATATCCCGATAAACAAAAGGCCAGATTCAAGTTGATCCGCTTTACAAAGGATAATCGAGATAAAACTGTAAAAGTGGAACTCAAACGAAAACTGAATACGATCCAGTCTGACAAAGGTCCGTTGCAGCAAGAACACCATCAACATCCCGATAAACAACAGGCCAGATTCAAGTTGATCCGCTTTACAAAGGATAACCAAGGTGAAACTGTAAAACTGTAAAATTCAAATATTGAATAAGATTCAGCCTAACAAGCTAGAATACCATAAACCAGTTAAACATCCCGATAACCAACAGACCAGATTCAAGTTGATCCGCTTTACAAAGGATAACCAAGGCGTATTGTTAGCACTTGAAATCAAACGAATATTGGTTTCGTGTAAAAGTATACTGGTGGAACGTCTCCGGGGACACAGACAGGGTTTACATGCAGGAAGTGTACATAGCAGCAGGAATGAAACATAAAGGTCTGTGTCGTAAAACGCAGCAATGATTTCACAGCATCCCATAGACTCTTAGGGTTGAACCTGTACACATTCCCCATAAAACACCATCGTCCCTAGCGTCTGTATGCCAGATAGATATATATATTGCGTCACCATCCCTAAGAGCACCACCAGAGCCCGACCAGTTTAAGTAGATCGTATTTTACACCCGTAGCGCGGCTCTAATTCACAAAAGGCCCCGACAAGGACGTGTAGAGATTCCAGCGATATAGCTTGTATACGAAGCAGAAAAACGTACTAAAGCTGACTATCAATTTTCCTGATTATAATTAAAGATTGCAAACATAAACAGTCATTTCACAAAGCAGCGTGATGCTATGACCCAGCACTGTGAGCATTAGGGACCAGTTTATTACCAAATGGCCCGATATTTATTTAAGCAAGCCGTTGTGTATAGTCGTGCATCTTTTTCTTTTGTTCCTGGTGAATATGGTCACATCAGCATGGAAACAAGCGACAGAAAGTCGGTTTTGTCCCTGTCAGCAAGATACGGCGAAGCAAGAACAAGACGGCCCGCCCCCCTCTTTAGCGGGTCTCCAACCATAACGTATTAGCCGGTGCTCATGAATGAGAAATCTTTCATGCAGAACGAGCCGCTTTGGTAAGGGACATTTTCCTCTTACCCGTGGGACGGGAGACACAAGTTCTCATCCATTTTCTGGCGCCTAAACCGCTTAATCCTTCCTTCTGATCTACCCCTCCCTTTCACCCTCCCCACCCTTTTACCTCCATCTCCCCCTACCCCGTTCACCCCAGCCCATCTCCTCTCCCCACCCAACCTCAGCCCGTTGTTCGACAGCGCCCGGCTTTTCCTTATCTGGGATGACGTTATTTCATTTTCATCGCCTTTGTGTAATTGTTATGGCATGAAAGAGATTTCCCTAGCCACAAGATGCTTTCTAAACAGTCATCCTTTCATTATTATCATGCGTTGCTGACACTTTTCATACACAATTCAGATAATCATACTACGGGGACATAGGGTGTTCTCACGCAGTGGGCATAGGGGCACAGGAACAAAACATCTCAATACTGTTGTCACAGTCAATGATGTCCTTGTCAATCATTGTCAATGTCGTACCGGTCAATTGTTCTTACCACTATTTTCTTATTTAATTGTTCTCACCACTGATGTCGAAGATAATTGTTGTTATTACCGACGTTAAGGCCAATTATTGTTACTACTGATGTCAAAGACTATTGCTCCTACTGCTGATATCAAAGACAATTATTGTTTCTACTGCTTATGTCGAAGACAATTGTTCCTACTGCTGATGTCAAAGACAATTGTCCCTACTGCTGATATCAAAGACAATTATTGTTATTAATGATGTCAAAGACAATGGTTCCTGCTGCTGATCTCAACGACAATTGTTCCTACTGCTGATGTCGAAGACATTGTTACTACTGATGTCAAAGACATTGTTCCTACTGTGGATGTCAAAGACAATTATTGTTCCTACTGTTGATGTCAACCACAATTATTGTTATTACTGATATCAAAGACAACTATTGTTACTACTGCTGATGTCGAAGAAAATTATTCCTACTGCTGATGTCAAAGACAATTGTTCCTACTGCTGATGTCAAAAACAATTATTGTTACTACTAAAGTCAAAGACAATTGTTCCTACTACTAATGTCGAAGACAATTGTTCCTACTGCTGATGTCAAAAACAATTATTGTTACTACTGATGTCAAAGACAACTGAACTTACTGCTGATGTCAAAGACAATTGTTGTTACTACTGATGTCAAAGACAATTGTTCCTACTGCTGATGTCAAAGACAATTATTGTTACTACTGATGTCAAAGACAATGGTTCCTACTGCTGATGTCAAAGACAATTATTGTTACTACTGATGTCAAAGACAATTGTTCTTACTGCTGATGTTGAAGACAATTGTTCCTACTGCTGATGTTGAAGACAATTGTTCCTACTGCTGATGTCAAAGACAATTGTTCCTACTGCTGATGGCAAAGACAATGGTTCCTACTGCTGATGTCAAAGACAATTATTGTTACTACTGATGTCAAAGACATTGGTTCCTACTGCTGATGTCAAAGACAATTATTGTTACTACTGATGTCAAAGACAACTGAACTTACTGCTGATGTCAAAGACAATTGTTCTCACTGCTGATGTCAAAGACAATTATTCCTACTGCTGATGTCAAAGACAATGGTTCCTACTGCTGATGTCAAAGACAATTGTTCTTACTGCTGATGTCAAAGACAATTGTTCTTACTGCTGATGTCAAAGACAATTGTTCCTTCTGCTGATGTCAAAGACAAATTGTTCAAAAGACAATTATTGTTACTACTGATGTCAAAGACAACTGATGTCAAAGACAATTACTGTTGATGTCAAAGACAATTGTTCTTACTGCTGATGTCAAAGACAATTATTGTTACTGCTGATGTCAAAGACAATTATTCCTACTGCTGATGGCAAAGACAATGGTTCCTACTGCTGATGTCAAAGACAATTATTGTTACTACTGATGTCAAAGACATTGGTTCCTACTGCTGATGTCAAAGACAATTATTGTTACTACTGATGTCAAAGACAACTGAACTTACTGCTGATGTCAAAGACAATTGTTCTCACTGCTGATGTCAAAGACAATTATTCCTACTGCTGATGTCAAAGACAATTGTTCCTACTGCTGATGTCAAAGACAATTATTGTTACTACTGATGTCAAAGACAACTGAACTTACTGCTGATGTCAAAGACAATTGTTCTTACTGCTGATGTTGAAGACAATTGTTCCTACTGCTGATGTCAAAGACAATTATTCCTACTGCTGATGTCAAAGACAATTGTTCCTACTGCTGATGTCAAAGACAATTATTGTTACTACTGATGTCAAAGACATTGGTTCCTACTGCTGATGTCAAAGACAATTATTGTTACTACTGATGTCAAAGACATTGGTTCCTACTGCTGATGTCAAAGACAATTATTGTTACTTGCTGATGTCAAAGACAATGGTTCCTACTGCTGATGTCAAAGACAATTATTGTTACTACTGATGTCAAAGACATTGGTTCCTACTGCTGATGTCAAAACAATTATTCGTACAGCTGATGTCAAAGACAATTGTTCCTGCTGCTGATGTCGAAGACAATTGTTCTTACTGCTGATGTCAAAGACAATTATTCCTACTGCTGATGTCAAAGACAATTGTTCTTACTGCTGATGTCAAAGACAATTATTCCTACTGCTGATGTCAAAGACAATTATTGTTACTACTGATGTCAAAGACAATTATTCCTACTGCTGATGTCAAAGACAATTATTCCTACTGCTGATGTCAAAGACAATTATTCCTACTGCTGATGTCAAAGACGATTGTTCTTACTCGCTGATGTTGAAGACAATGGTTCCTACTGCTGATGTCAAAGACAATTATTGTTACTACTGATGTCAAAGACATTGGTTCCTACTGCTGATGTCAAAGACAATTATTGTTACTACTGATGTCAAAGACAATTGTTCTTACTGCTGATGTTGAAGACAATTGTTCCTACTGCTGATGTCAAAGACAATTATTCCTACTGCTGATGTCAAAGACAATTGTTCCTACTGCTGATGTCAAAGACAATTATTCCTACTGCTGATGTCAAAGACGATTGTTCTTACTGCTGATGTTGAAGACAGTTTTTCTTACTGCTGGTGTCAAAGACAATTATTGTTACTACTGATTCCAAAGACAATGGTTCCTACTACTGATGTCAAAGACAATTGTTCCTATTGCTGATGTTGAAGACAATTATTGTAACTACTGCTGATGTTGAAGACAGTTGTTCTTACTGCTAATGTCAAAGACATTCTCACTCGACCCATTTGACCTACCCCACTCGATCCAGTTCGATCCATTTGACTCTCTCACTCCATCAATCTTACTTCACCTAACTCGATTCATCGTACCTCACCTCCCTCGATCCATCTGGCTTTCTTCACCTCACTCGATCCATCTGACTTACTTCACCTCACTTGATCCATCATACTTCACCTCACTCGATCCATCTGACTAATTCACCTCATTTGATCCATCTTACTTACTTCACCCCACTCGATCCATCTTACTTCACCCCACTCGATCCATTTTACTTCACCCCACTCGATTCATCTTACTTCACCTCACTCGATCCATCTGACCCACTTACTTCACCTCACTCGATCCATCTGACCTACTTCACCTCACTCGATCCATCTGACTTACTTCACCTCACTCGATCCATCATACTTCACCTCACTCGATCCATCATAATTCACCTCACTCGATCCATCATACTTCACCTCACTCGATCCATCATAAGTCACTTCACCCCACTCGATCCATCATACTTCACCTCACTTCATCCACCGATTTTACTTTTCACCCTCACTCGATCCATCTTACTTCACCTCTCTTGATCCACTGACTACTTCACCTCACTCGATCCATCATAAGTCACATCTCTCGATGCATCATAGGTCACCATCTTAAGTCACTCGATCCATCATACTTCATCTCTCACTCTCGATCCATCATAAGTCACCTCTTCTCACTCGATCCATCATACTTCACCTCACTCGATCCATCATTTTACTTCAACCCACTTCACCTCATTCATCTTACTTCACCTCACTCGATCCATCATAGGTCACCTCACTCGATCCATCATACTTCATCTCCTCCTCTCGATCCATCATAAGTCACCTCACTCTGATCCATCATACTTCACCTCACTCAATCCATTTTACTTCACCCCACTCGATTCATCTTACTTCACCTCACTTGATCCATCATACTTCACCTCACTCAATCCATCATAAGTCACCTCACTCGATCCATCATAGGTCACCTCACTCGATCCATCATACTTCATCCTCACTCGATCCATCATAAGTCACCTCACTCGATCCATCATACTTCACCTCACTCGATCCATTTTACTTCACCCCACTCGATTCATCTTACTTCACCTCACTCGATCCATCATACTTCACCCCACTCGATCCATCTGACTTCTTCACCTCACTCGATCCATCATACTTCACCTCACTCGATCCATCTGACTAATTCACCTCACTCGATCCATCTTACTTCACCCCACTCGATCCATTTTACTTCACCTCACTCGATCCATCATAGGTCACCTCACTCGATCCATCTTACTTCATCTCACTCGATCCATCATACTTCATCTCACTCGATCCATCATACTTCACCTCACTCGATCCATCATAAGTCACCTCACTCGATCCATCGTACCTCACCTCACTCCATCCATTTTACTTCACCCCACTCCTCACTTCACGAGTCGATCATCTTACTTCACCTCCTCGATCCATCTGACTTACTTCACCTCACTCGATCCATCTGACCTACTTCACCTCACTCGATCCATCTGACTTACTTCACCTCACTTGATCCATCATATTTCACCTCACTCGATCCATCATAAGTCACCTCACTCGATCCATCATACTTCACCTCACTCGATCCATCATACTTCACCTCACTCGATCCATCATACTTCATCTCACTCGATCCATCATACTCACCTCACTCGATCCATCATACTTCATCTCACTCGATCCATCATACTTCACCCCACTCGATTCATCATACTTCACCTCACTCGATCCATCATACTTCACCTCACTCGATCCATCTGACTTACTTCACCTCACTCGATCCATCTGACCTACTTCACCTCACTCGATCCATCTGACTTACTTCACCTCACTTGATCCATCATCATACTTCACCTCACTCGATCCATCATACTTCACCTCACTCGATCCATCATACTTCACCTCCACTCGATCCATCATACTTCACCTCACTCGATCCATCTGACTTACTTCACCTCCCTCACTTACTCGATCCATCATAGGTCACCTCACTCGATCCATCGTACCTCACCTCACTCCATCAATCATACTTCACCTCACTCGATCCATCATACTTCACCTAACTCGATCCATCTTACTTCACCTTACTCTATCCATCATAAGTCACCTTACTCGTTCCATCTGACTTACTTCACCTCACCCAATCCATCGATCATACTTCACCTCACTCGATCCATCTTAAGTCACCTCACTCGATCCATCTCACCTATCCCACTCGATTCAACTCGATCCATGTCACTCACTTCACCTCACTCGATCCATCTGACTTACCTCACTTCATTCGATCCAACTTACTTCACCTCACTCGATCCAACTTTCTTCACCTCACCCGATCCATCTTACTTCACCTCACTCGATCCATCTTACTTCACCTCACTCGATCCATGTGACTTACTTCACCTCACTTGAACTATCTCACTCACCTATTTCTCCCACCACACCTCCTCGGTGTAGCTTAGATCCAACCTGCAGCAGTATTGATTGAGTGCGTACGTTGATACATCGTAGAACTATGCCGAATAGTTAGGCCCGCTGGGACACATGCTCCTAGTCGCTGTAAAGCAACTCAACTTGAAACCTTTACAACCACGCTCAAATCCCACGTCCTGTTTTTAGGTATATGTATGTGTTTGACGATTCGGTCCTTGTGCACAATGTGGTTTGGGATCTTATCAGTAACTCATCCATCTATGTTTTAGTGATTTTAAGACAACCGTTGATGCCGGATTTCACTACGAGTTAGTGAGTGAGTGAGTTTGGTTTTACGCCGCTTTTAGCAATATTCCAGCAACATCACGGCGGGGGACACCAGAAACGGGCTTCACACATTTTACCCATGTGGGGAATCGAACCCGGGTCTTCGGCGTGACGAGCGAACGCTTTAACCACTAGGCTACCCCACCGCCCCTACTACCAGTTAGAGGGACAGGTATCCCTTTGACATGATAGAAGCGTTTGTGCAAGAGTTCGATTCCCAATGCGCATGTTTCCAGGTTTGTTGGCCCACTATCGTGTTCGCTGACTTCTTCAATACTGTACACAGGGTCTAGGACAATTACCACCCGGACAAGTTTGATCTTTTGTTGCCAATGAATGCATATTTTTTTCATTGTCTCAATTAGTTGAGAAAATATGACTTTAATTAACACGTTTTCATCAAAGCAAATATTTCATCAAAGTAAATATTTCATCAAAGTAAAAATTTCATCAAAGTCAAACTTAATTCAAGGTTAAAAGTTGATTAAAGTTATAATATGAATATACCAAAAAAACAGTGACTTTTCTTCATGTAAAGTTGTGTTTATTGACAACCTGCATTCATTTTCTCAAATAAAATTACATAAAAATTCAGGGTGACAATTGCCCCCACTATTATTGTACAAATGACTGGGTGGCAATTGTCCTAGAAGGCAATTGTCCTTAGTGGCATTTGTCCGGGTGGCAATTGTCTGGTTGGCAATTGTCCGGATGGCAATTGTCCTGCTCCCCTGTAAACGTCCTTGGCAAGCGTTGTTTCAAACTTTCCTCACACTTTCCACTGAATAGCCGCGATACACCAGGAATCCTGTTTCATGAGGCGTTAAAACTAACTCACAAATTTGCCAGTGCGACGTCAGTTCCACAACAAACAAACAAACATTTCGTCGAAATGGGGTGCAGAAGCAATATTAATGAGCTCCTTATAATGTATTTTTTAACTTAATTCACAATAGGATTTACGCTATGTCAACCGTGACAAAATGTCACCCATTGTATGCAAGATAGGGGCCAACAAACAACTCGATTTTCAGAATTAATTGAATATAGCTTTGATAAGTGACCCTTCCCACTGGGCGAACTGAGAAAGTCATATTTTCAGTATTAAATATATTATATACAAAAATATTACAGTTATTGTGATAGAATTTCAATTTGACACCGCGGGGAGTGCTTAATGATATCGCCTGAAGGTGTCTGAAGGTTTTAAGCAATTAAGAGATCAAAGAATTGGGTGCTTCTGTTTAGTTGAAGCCCAAATGTGCTTGAAACTAGTTTGTACATCAAAGTGTCAGATGCACCGAGCTGTTTGAAGTTTAAATCATAAACATGATATAATTATTCAAATGGTGACAAATAGTTACTCACTAGAAAATGGTCCCCCTTTGCTTTTTGTATCTTTCTGGTTAATGTGAGACAAGGCTATTTGAGCCCTCCCTGAGTGGAATTGGATTGTGATAATGTTGGCGTTCAACCAAGGTGTTAAATGAATGATATCGCCTCTGTGTATTGTCGCTACATGTATTTTTATCCCTGTTATAATTTCATGTAATGTATATTATGTTGTCAATACGTACACTTTTGAAGAAGAAAAAACACACACAAAGATTTAAAAAATATTAATGGCGTTTTAAAGTAGGTACTCAGACACATCTCAACACAACATCTGACATACATGATTATAACCCAGTTGGTAATTTTCTAAATCTGTTGTGTCATAATGGAACGTGACATAAAACACAGTCAATATTCGCCATAAGCTCTAAAACGCATTTATGATGTATTTTACAAAATAGCTATAGAATTCTAAATCGTTATGAATTCCCCAACAAGCTTCTTCCAACTGCGCCGACCTATTGGATTATGATTCAGTATGATTCTGAGTGACTCTACACCGTTGATACAATGCCTGCAATAAGGGAATTCCAGCTTGGAGTTTTCCAGACATACTTGTAATTTCATTTTCAAATGAGTCTTTGATGAACTTTTTGTGTTTACAAAAACGCCCCCCAAATTTAAAACACATAATTGATAGTGACAAACCGTGGTTTGGGAGTAAAGTGGTCTCAGACTTAAATTTTCTCCATGCTTGATCTAATGCAAAATCCACGTAGCCGCGTGGTTAGGCTAATGCAACACGCCGCTCATAGGGTCTAATATTTAACAATCATTCATCAAGTTTTGCTTGTGTGTTTTTGACCAAGATTGGCGACACTTCTAAGTGGATGAGTAGATGGAACACCAGAATACGCGTGAACAAAACGCCGCCCAATGTCTACAGTTAATGGGAAACAAATATCCAATCTATCAAATCCCGACTTGAAGTCACACGAAGGTTGGGCTTGACTGTAGATTGGGATAAAAATCCATAAAAGCGTTTTGTCATACTTTGAATGTCGGTTTGAAACGTGCTATGTGTATTCATTTGATGTCACCGAACCCGTTTCGGGTCGTGATACTGTTACGTAAAATAGCAGGGCAAGGTGTGCCACAGGGTTATGTACTGGGTCCTATTCTGATAAGGAAAACAAATATTAAAAAGACAAAATTTTCTTACTTGTAACTAATAACTTTAAGTATCAAGTTGAACGTTTTCCTCAATAAAAGTGATGTGTTTGCATCAATAACATTCCATATATATAAAGACATTATACCGTAATGTTGCCAAAAGATGTTTGCATATACGCCAGTAGCGCAAGTACCGACATACAGAATTGAATGGTATTTTTGATAATGGTCAGATCTTTCTTCTACTTAATTATCAGTTGCAAATTCGCTATAGTGAATACAATAATGATATGTAATATTTGTGGGCGCCCTATGTCCTGGTCATGATGTCTCCCAATTGCAAGGCCACTGCGCCCTTGTGTTGAAGCCTTGGTCTGACCGATGGTCAAACATGTGTGTTTAGGTCACCAATACAAACGTCTAATTTGGCTAACTTACCACGTCAACACGAGAAAGCGGTCCGCGCGATTTTTCACACATTTCTGTTTACACTTTGTCGGTAAAAACGAAGGCTCTATCGCCTACCAAAGGCTTTTGAATTCCCTCCCCTTTTCGTCGCGTCTGAAACCGGCGTTAAGCTATTATTTGCGGGACAAATACGATTTGGCCAATGTGTATAAAATATTTAGAAATAGCTGCAAATATGACAAATCTTCCCGTTTGTGCCAGCATAATGTTTCATTGTTTTTTTTCAGCGACTGCTAGGCGCCCGTGCTAGTATTATTTAACACACCCTCGACAATGGGTTGATTCGTCCTATGTTCTTAGCACGAGAATAAATCCAACGCGTTTAATTAAGATCTTTCGCTCGGTTACGTCAATATGTTTCTTCTATGCCACTGATTATCAAATATGTGACGCCCATGTTGATTTTCATTACACGCACACTTGAAAAACAATAACTAAGAACTGCAAGTATCGTTCTTTGACTAACCCGCACTGGTGTTACGTGGGGGGGTTCCTTGTATGTTTAAATGTTAATCGTATATTTTATGGTGACATTCTGTATTTCCCTTATAGTTTAACTATAGTTTAACTAGCTCATATGCAAGATAATACAAATGTGAGTATTTATACGAATCAGTCTTTTCTTCATTTTTTCTTCTTTTCATGATATTTGTATAGCGAAAATATCCAGCTCAGCTCAGGTGCCCAAAGGCGCTTTGTTTTTTCCCTCGATCATACGATGTCAATCTCAACGGCTCATCGTATTTTTCAATCTCAACTCCCTGGGGATCATACAACTAACAGTAGATTCACACATGGTGAAGTTTTGCGCCTGATTGGAGAAGAAGCATTTTTATTTTACTTCAACGACCCTCAAAAGCATCTACACACTTATATTTGGGCCAAAAGATAACAAGCTTGGAATGTTTTTAATTGGCGATATTGGGTATCATAGCTTTATTTTGTACCTTTAATTTTCAGTTTGGCGACGTTTTGATTATTTCGTAATTGTTTGGTTGAGTCCTATCTCCTCGATACTGTATTTTCTTTTGTGCATCAGTATTTACAGGGTCGTATGGGTATGAATCCTCCAAAACAGAACAGCAAGCAACACATACCGCAGCAGTTTAATGAAACAGTCATACATGAATCTGTTGCTGTGTCTGGGCTTTGCTGGAAGTCAGTATGCTGTAGAGATGACGTAATAAGTAACAAGTGAAACACGACCTCAAACCAATCATAGCCAGACCCAGATGACACCGTGTCCCGAACTGGATTTGTATCCATCCCTGACATGTTTCTTCTATGAATATAAACGTTTACTGCGTACTGCCTCGCAACAGCCGTATCAACTCTCTCCGTCCTTAACATCATTACAACATTACCACGAAGACGTTTGACAGATAAACTGTCTTAGATTTAAAGCAATCAGAAAACTCCATTACGGTTTAAGTGAGAAAAATCTTATCTCGCGAAATAGCTACACCCTTGGGTCTTACAGTGCATAATTCTTAAGAAGGTGTAAATTAAGGAATCGTTTAAAACCGAACGCCGGTTAACAGGACGACATTTCGTCGCGCCGCCGTGTTCATTAGAGTAGCCAGAATCTGGCGTTTCGCAGCGGCATCGTCGCCGAGTTAATTTTTCGATACCACCGCTTTATTGGCCAATCGCTATCACTAATTACCACCCCGTGGGGCGAAAGGGTGGCATGAAAATTAGAATGACGGGTTTATCTGAAGCGTATGTCAAAACCGTAAGAGGTTGCGATAGTAGAGATAACAGCATATCACATTGGAGTCTGCAGTTTGTGGTTGGTGAACGGTTCCAACTGACTGATGGTTTGTGTATCGAATTTAACGAAATCTTCTGGTTTTGCGCTGCAAGAGAAAAGGAGATGGAATAAATTAAACGTTGTTATAAATATACGGCCATGTGTGTTAATCAATATCGTTCATCATCGTTTACTACATGGTATGTATTATGAAAATATGTGGAACTAATCATCTCGAACCTGCTGTATGTCGACCTTATTATCATCCAGTGAACTGCATCTTTCGTCTTTGAGGTACTCTGCTCTAAGGACTGGTGTCCAATCGAATTCTTACTGGGTGTTCAAATTAGAGGTTTAAGTGGGTTCAGTTCCCACTACAAGTTTGAAGCCAATTCGTGTTGTCTTGCTACTTCTTGCTAATTAGAATATTGATCTATGTAAAACCAACTACCGTCATTAGCTTACTTCCCGGTATCATTAAAGGTTAGACCAGGGCCACTGGGAATCATACAATGCGTTAATATTGGGCAAAAGTACAACTGTCGTTGTCTGCACTCGGTGTACTTAGTTGTCCATACACCATTGTTAGCAATGTATAATCCTCAACACACATAGTACATCAAGCAACCCAACCACTCTCAACACCCACAGTACACCGGGACGCTCTACCATCCTCAACACACATAGTACATCAAGCAACCCAACCACTCTCAACACCCACAGTACACCAGGACGCTTTACCATCATCAACATCCACAGTACACCAGGACGCTCTACCATCATCAACACCCACAGTACACCAGGACGCTCTATCATCATCAACACCCACAGTACACCAGGACGCTCTACCATCATCAACACACATAGTACATCAAGCAACCCAACCACTCTCAACACCCACAGTACACCAGGACGCTTTACCATCATCAACATCCACAGTACACCAGGACGCTCTACCATCATCAACATCCACAGTACACCAGGACGCTTTACCATCATCAACATCCACAGTACACCAGGACGCTCTACCATCATCAACATCCACAGTACACCAGGACGCTCTACCATCATCAACATCCACAGTACACCAGGACGCTCTACCATCATCAACATCCACAGTACACCAGGACGCTCTACCATCATCAACACCCACAGTACACCAGGACGCTCTACCATCATCAACATCCACAGTACACCAGGACGCTCTACCATCATCAACATCCACAGTACACCAGGACGCTCTACCATCATCAACACCCACAGTACATCAGGACGCTATACCATCATCAACATCCACAGAACACCCAGACGCTCTACCATCATCAACATCCACAGTACACCAGGACGCTCTACCATCATCAACATCCACAGTACACCAGGACGCTCTACCATCATCAACATCCACAGTACACCAGGACGCTCTACCATCATCAACACCCACAGTACACCAGGACGCTCTACCATCATCAACATCCACAGTACACAAGGACGCTCTACCATCATCAACATCCACAGTACACCAGGACGCTCTACCATCATCAACATCCACAGTACACCAGGACGCTCTATCATCATCAACACCCACAGTACACCAGGACGCTCTACCATCCTCAACACACATAGTACATCAAGCAACCCAACCACTCTCAACACCCACAGTACACCAGGACGCTTTACCATCATCAACATCCACAGTACACCAGGACGCTCTACCATCATCAACATCCACAGTACACCAGGACGCTCTATCATCATCAACACCCACAGTACACCCAGACGCTTTATCATCTTGAACACCCACAGTACACCCAGACGCTTTATCATCTTCAACATCCACAGTACACCCAGACGCTTTACCATCATCAACAACCACAGTACATCCAGACGCTCTACCATCATCAACATCCACAGAACACCCAGACGCTTTACCATCATCACAAACCACAGAACACACAGGAACTCTACCATCCTCAACACCCTCTGTACACCCAGCAACTAAACCCCCCTCAACACCCACTGTACACCCAGCAACTCTACCCCCCTGAACACCCACTGTACACCCAGCAACTCTACCATCGTCAACACCCACTGTACACCCAGCAACTCTACCATCCTCAACACCCACTGTACACCCAGCAACTCTACCATCCTCAACACCCACTGTACACCCAGCAGCTCTACCATCCTCAGCATTCATAGTATATCCAGCAACTCTACCATCCTCAACACCCACTGTACACCCAGCAACTCTACCATTTTCAACATTCATAGTATATCCAGCAACTCTACCATCCTCAACACCCACTGCACACCCAGCAACTCTACCATCCTCAGCATTCATAGTATATCCAGCAACTCTACCATCCTCAACACCCATTGTACACCCAGCAACCCTACCATTTTCAACATTCATAGTATATCCAGCGACTGTACCCCCCTCAACACCCACTGTACACCCAGCGACTCTACCATACTCAACACCCACTGTACACCCAGCAGCTCTACCATCCTCAACATTCATAGTGTATCCAGCGACTCTACCATTCTCAACACCCACTGTACACCCAGCAACTCTACCATCCTCAACACCCACTGTACACCCAGCAACTCTACCATCCTCAACACCCACTGTACACCCAGCAACTCTACCATCCTCAACACCCACTGTACACCCAGCAGCTCTACCATCCTCAACATTCATAGTATATCCAGCAACTCTACCATTCTCAACACCCACTGTACACCCAGCAAATCTACCATCCTCAACACCCTCTGTACACCCAGCAGCTCTACCATCCTCAACATTCATAGTATATCCAGCAACTCTACCATTCTCAACACCCACTGTACACCCAGCAACTCTACCATCCTCAACACCATCTGTACACCCAGCAACTCTACCATTCTCAACACCATCTGTACACCCAGCAACTCTACCATCCTCAACACCATCTGTACACCCAGCAACTCTACCATCCTCAACATTCATAGTGTATCCAGCAACTCTACCATCCTCAACACCCACTGTACACCCAGCAACTCTACCATACTCAACATTCATAGTATATCCAGCCTCTCTACCATCCTCAACATCCACTGTACACCCAGCAACTCTTCCATCCTCAACACCCACTGTACACCCAGCAACTCTACCATCTTCAACACCCACTGTACACCCAGCAACTCTACCATCCTCGACATGCATAGTGTATCCAGCAACTCTACCATACTCACCACCCACTGTACACCCAGCAACTCTACCATCCTCAACACCCACTGTACACCCAGCAGCTCTACCATCCTCAGCATTCATAGTATATCCAGCAACTCTACCATCCTCAACACCCACTGTACACCCAGCAACTCTACCATTTTCAGCATTCATAGTATATCCAGCAACTCTACCATCCTCAACACCCACTGTACACCCAGCAACTCTACCATTTTCAACATTCATAGTATATCCAGCAACTCTACCATCCTCAACACCCACTGTACACCCAGCAACTCTACCATCCTCAGCATTCATAGTATATCCAGCAACTCTACCATCCTCAACACCCACTGTACACCCAGCAACTCTACCATCCTCAACATTCATAGTGTATCCAGCAACTCTACCATCCTCAACACCCACTGTACACTCAGCAACTCTACCATCCTCAACATTCATAGTGTATCCAGCAACTCTACCATCCTCAACACCCACTGTACACCCAGCAACTCTACCATCCTCAGCATTCATAGTATATCCAGCAACTCTACCATCCTCAACACCCACTGTACACCCAGCGACTCTACCGTACTCAACACCCACTGTACACCCAGCAGCTCTACCATCCTCAGCATTCATAGTATACCCAGCAACTCTACCCTCCTCAACACCCACTTTACACCCAGCATCTCTACCAAACTCAACACCCACTGTACACTCAGCCACTTTACCATCCTCAAAACCCACTGTACATCCAGCAACTCCTTCCATCCTCAACACCCACTGTACACCCAGCAACTCTACCATCCTCAACACCCACTGTACACCCAGGATCTCTACCATCCTCAACACCCACTGTACACCCAGCAACTCTACCATCCTCAACACCCACTGTACACCCAGCGACTCTACCATCCTCAACACCCACTGTACACCCAGCAACTCTACCATCCTCAGCATTCATAGTATATCCAGCAACTCTACCATCCTCAACACCCACTGTACACCCAGCGACTCTACCATCCTCAACATTCATAGTATATCCAGCGACTCTACCCTCCTCAACACCCACTGTACACCCAGCAACTCTACCATCCTCAACACCCACTGTACACCCAGCAACTCTACCATCCTCAACACCCACTGTACACCCAGCAACTCTACCATCCTCAACATTCATAGTATATCCAGCAACTCTACCATCCTCAACACCCACTGTACACCCAGCAACTCTACCATCCTCAACACCCACTGTACACCCAGCAACTCTACCATCCTCAGCATTCATAGTATATCCAGCGACTCTACCATCCTCAACACCCACTGTACACCCAGCAACTCTACCATCCTCAACATTCATAGTGTATCCAGCGACTCTACCCTCCTCAACACCCACTTTACACCCAGCATCTCTACCAAACTCAACACCCACTGTACACTCAGCCACTTTACCCTCCGCAACACCCACTGTACACCCAGCAACTCCTACCATCCTCAACACCCACTGTACACCCAGCAACTCTACCATCCTCAACATTCATAGTATATCCAGCGACTCTACCCTCCTCAACACCCATTGTAGCCCAAGCAGTTCCTGTTGCACTAAAATCCATCGTAATCGCAGCAACCTTTTTAATACAATTATCAAACCCGAACAAAACCTGTTACCATGGTAACATTCCACTTTTACATAAACCCATCACCTTACAACTATATAATCCTATCCTAATTCCTATGAGAAGATCAACTCATTCAAAGCTTCAGTCCTGTGAGTCTTAGCACGCATATCTAATCATCAAAGTCTTCAGTCTTGTGAGTCTTAGCACGTATATCTTATCATCACAGTCTTCAGTCCTGTGAGTCTTAGCACGCATATCTAATCATCACAGTCTTCAGTCCTGTGAGTCTTAGCACGCATATCTAATCATCACAGTCTTCAGTCCTGTGAGTTTTAGCACGCATATCTAATCATCACAGTCTTCAGTCTTGTGAGTCTTAGCACGCATATCTAATCATGACAATGCACTTAAGGTTTGAAACACTGAAATGTAGTTTACAGTTTTTTCAGAATGAATGAAAATGACTCAAAGCACCATCGTTCCTTCTTTCAGCGAGTGACGTTATGTTCTTCATCAGTCCGAGGTCCACAGCATTCCTCTCAGTTCCTCTCTTCATGTATTATCATGTCTTTTGAACTTTTCTTTATATCAACCATGGCGAGACGATAATTACCCCTGTAAGCCGACTCGTAGAAAGATCATTTAATGATCAGCAGACCTTGCGTTTTTAGTTCCTTATTTTTGTATCAACTTTGTTTATTACGCCTCTGCGATTCGGGGAGATAAAATTATAACTTTCGTGCGTTGTGCTCCATGGTGGGACGGCACTTTGGGTTCATTTAATGCGAAACTTTATCTGACATTATACATGTTAAGATTACACTATTAAGCCATATTTTCAACCAGCCATTGAAGACTAAAGTGCAAAATCGCCATTAATTTCGTTTCGTCTGTACTTCTAAGAGTGATAACAGTAAAAGGTGGGTTAGATGTAAAAGTAGGACTGGCGCCACATGCGAAACCGCAACGCCTCTAAGTTAATATATTTTAGCGTGTTAAATTAATGTTAAAGGCGACACGGGGGTGTTTGGGGCTTCGCTAATCCAGGGGTGGGTTTCTGTGGAAGACGTGGTGCCAATCGCCAAAATCTATACATATTTGCATAAGTTCTAACAAACTGACGCAGTGCAAATAATTCTAATTATACATCAAACACGTCTGCCTGACATATCCATCAAGGTTCTCACATTCAGTCTAATGGAACCGAACCAGGACATAACCGCTTTATTCTGTCTGTCATAAATAAACACAATAAATATTCTGTCTGAAAAGGCGGACTGAGCACTTTCATTATCCCCGACCTCAACGTACGTAAACACTTCTCAAGAAGTGCGGGGTCTCATATATTTAAGACGTTTTTTGAATACGTTTTACAAGTTTTTTCAATGGCGTCATATGCTTTAGAGATTTCATATAGCATTTGTTTTGATGCTTGATGGACATTTAGATATACTGGGTGTTTCGCCTGCTGCTTTCGTTCGTTTCCTGTGTGTTTGGAAGTATGGCACTGTTATATTCGTCTTTCATGGCAACTTAAATGTTATTGCTATTATAGGATATTTATATAGCGCACATATCCACACAACTAGTGCATGCTCAAGGCGCTGAAGTGTTCCCTTGATCAACGGGTGTCTTTTTTCTTGTATCTGTTAACCAGCTCAACTCCCTGGGGAGTATTCAACTCATGCAGCTTATTAAGCGCAGCGGGTTATCACACAGCCTCACCCTCACAAGGTATCATTTACCGCTGGGTACCTTGAAGCAGGTGAACATCACAATGTGGAGTGTTTACGTTCAAAACAATCATGTATGTGACTTAAATACCGTTAAAAGCTTCATCAAATCTATACCTCTTGACTGTCATTTCAGCCGTGCCAGGATCTGCTAATTGTGGGTTCGAATCCCATCTATCATGTATCCTTGGTTTGCCAGCACCATACCCGTGCCCCTGAGTTCCACCAAGTATTAAAAGACTTCATTTCTTTGGATTGTCATCTTCCTTGCGCCTACTGTCTCGGTGTAACTTAAATAATGTTCGATCCCCATACTCAGTTTCACAGTGAGTGAGTTGGGTTTTACGCCGCTTTTAGCAATATTCCAGCAATGTCACGGAGGGGGACACCAGAAATGGGCTTCACACATTGTACCCATGTGGGGAACCGATCCCAGGCCTTCAGCGTGACGAGAGAACACATAAACCATAACACTACCCTACTGCTCCTTATTAGCAAGAAGTAAGCAGGTTGGATGCACGGAATTCTTTTAAGGAGACAATTTATTTAAACCCATTTTATGATAAATCTCATGTTTGAGACAATTTACAAATTCCTTGACCGATATCTGAGTGAATGTTGTTCCTTATTCAGGTCAGTAAACTATATCGCAGGTGTTACGACACAGGTCTCTAAAGGCGCATTTATAAGTCTAACAATATCGGCAATCTTATAACATTAATCTTTAGTGAGAAAGTGAGTATCAACTTCTACCTGTATGTAAACTCTGTCTGACATAAAGAATGATATCCATAGCAAAGAGGTCAACAGATTATTAAACGGTTAGCATATTCCTGCCAACCATTAATGCTATATTATAACAACATATTGCACTAGTTCAGAATGAATTGCTTTTTGGAAGAAACACAACTATATGGGTCAATATATTTTGCATATTCGGGACGAGGGTTTGGGAAGATTGGCGAGAAAGACAAAGGCTGTCCATCATATTTTCGGCAAGCAGTCCCACGCACGTTGTTGGTACTGATCATGCGCAGGCATGTATACATACACCTTGCACCTGTATGCATAACAGCGTTTACCCAGAAACTGAGATCATTAAGACGACTTTATCAAATAAATGTATATTTATATAAATCGTATCGTCATGATATTTTAATAATCATTTATCATATAATGGACAGTGTTATCAATGCAATAAACTAATCCGATAATTTTGGTATCATGATCCGACAGATATTCAAATGAAGTACCAATGCGGGAACTACCTTCAAGCTCCATACAGCGATGTTATGCATGCGCGCTCTGTAAACATTAAATTAAGTTGGAGGTTTCTTGATGTGCGGATGATTCTGTAGGCAAATCCGGAGCGGTGGGGGTAGCCAGGTGGTTAAAGCGTTCGCTCGTCACGCCAAAGACCTGGGTTCGATTCCCCACATGGGTGCAGCGTGTGAAGCCCATTTCTGGTGTCCCCCGCCATGATATTGCTGGAATATTGCTAAAGGCGGCTTAAAATTAAACTCACTGTTGGCAAATCACCTGGTACTGATAACTTCGGCGATCCACTCAAACACTGTTTTCAAATATGGTGTCTAAAATTACTTCAGTGAATGAAATTACTTTCTATAAACATGGAATAGTTTGTAAAATGACCTACTATGTTAAATATAATATTAATACACAATGCCATTTTAGAAAGTGATGAAATGTCACATATGTTATATAATATTAATACTGTATTAATTCCTATAAAAGCAACACACATTATTTACGCCTAACATATATTTACCATAATGAAAATAAAGACAACGAACACTTTCTATATCCCATGATCTGAACTGAATAACTTAAGTCCTAATTATACATGTTCGTTGTCAAGTATTATGATCAACAAAAGTTTATTCAATCGAACACTTTCTGTACCTGCCATTCTTTTTATCAAAATAATATCGGTATTTTCGTTACTTTATTCTATTCATAGAGACGGATACAATACATTAGAAGTAGTGACAGTAGAAACAGTAGATGTAGTGACAGTAGAAACAGTAGATGTAATGACAGTAGAAACAGTAGATGTACTGACAATAGAAACAGTAGATGTAGTGACAATAGAAGCAGTAGATGTAGTGACAATAGAAACAGTAGATGTAGTGACAGTAGAAACAGTAGATGTAGTGACAATAGAAACAGTAGATGTAGTGACAATAGAAAGAGTAGATGTAGTGACAATAGAAACAATAGATGTAGTGACAATAGAAGCAGTAGAAACAATAGAAGCCAGTAGATAGTGACATAGAAACAGTAGATGTATTGACAATAGAAACAGTAGATATAGTGACAATAGAAACAGTAGATGTAGTGACAGTAGAAACAGTAGATGTAGTAACAGTAGGCGTAGTGAGAGTAGAAACAGTAGGTGTAGTGACAATAGAAACAGTAGATGCAGTGACAATAGAAACAGTAGATGTAGTGACAATAGAAGCAGTAGATGTAGTGACAGTAGAAACAGTAGGCGTAGTGAGAGTAGAAACAGTAGATGCAGTGACAGTAGAAACAGTAGATGTAATGACAGTAGAAACAGTAGGCGTAGTGAGAGTAGAAACAGTAGGCGTAGTGACAATAGAAACAGTAGATGTAGTGACAATAGAAACAGTAAATATAGTGACAGTAGAAGCAGTAGATGTAGTGACAATAGAAGCGAAAGATGCAGTGACAATAGAAACAGTAGATGTAGTGACAGTAGAAACAGTAGATGTAGTGACAATAGAAACAGTAGATGTAGTGACAGTAGAAACAGTAGATGCAGTGACAATAGAAAGAGTAGATGTAGTGACAATAGAAACAGTAGATGTAGTGAGACTAGAAACAGTAGATACAGTGACAATAGAAACAGTAGATGTAGTGAGACTAGAAACAGTAGGTGAAGTCACAATAGAAACAGTAGATGCAGTGACAATAGAAACAGTAGATGTAGTGACAATAGAAGCAGTAGATGTAGTGACAGTAGAAACAGTAGGCGTAGTGAGAGTAGAAACAGTAGATGCAGTGACAATAGAAACAGAAGATGTAGTGACAATAGAAGCAGTAGATGTAGTGACAATAGAAACAATAGGTGTAGTGACAATAGAAGCGGTAGATGCAGTGACAATAGAAAGAGTAGATGTAGTGATAATAGAAACAGTAGATGCAGTGACAGTAGAAACAGTAGGTGTAGTGACAATAGAAGCGGTAGTGGCAGTGACAATAGAAACAGTAGATGTAGTGACAGTAGAAAGAGTAGATGTAGTGACAATGCAAACAGTAGATGTAGTGACAGTAGAAACAGTAGATGCAGTGACAATAGAAAGAGTAGATGTAGTGACAATAGAAGCAGTAGATGTAGTGACAATAGAAACAGTAGATGTAGTGACAATAGAAAAGCAGTAGATGTAGGTGACAGTAGTGACGAGTGAAAAAGTAGGCGTAGTGAGAGTAGAAACAGTAGGCGTAGTGACAGTAGAAACAGTAGATGTAGTGACAGTAGAAACAGTAGATATAGTGACAGTAGAAGCAGTAGATGTAGTGACTATAGAAGCGAAAGATGCAGTGACAATAGAAACAGTAGATGTAGTGACAGTAGAAACAGTAGATGTAGTGACAATAGAAGCGGTAGATGCAGTGACAATAGAAAGAGTAGATGTAGTGACAATAGAAACAGTAGGTGTAGTGACAATAGAAGCGGTAGATGCAGTGACAATAGAAAGAGTAGATGTAGTGATAATAGAAACAGTAGATGCAGTGACAGTAGAAACAGTAGGTGTAGTGACAATAGAAGCGGTAGATGCAGTGACAATAGAAACAGTAGATGTAGTGACAGTAGAAACAGTAGATGTAGTGACAATAGAAACAGTAGATGTAGTGACAGTAGAAACAGTAGATGCAGTGACAATAGAAACAGTAGATGTAGTGAGACTAGAAACAGTAGGTGAAGTCACAATAGAAACAGTAGATGCAGTGACAATAGAAACAGTAGATGTAGTGACAATAGAAGCAGTAGATGTAGTGACAGTAGAAACAGTAGGCGTAGTGAGAGTAGAAACAGTAGATGCAGTGACAATAGAAACAGAAGATGTAGTGACAATAGAAGCAGTAGATGTAGTGACAATAGAAACAATAGGTGTAGTGACAATAGAAGCGGTAGATGCAGTGACAATAGAAACAGTAGATGTAGTGACAGTAGAAAGAGTAGATGTAGTGACAATAGAAACAGTAGATGTAGTGACAGTAGAAACAGTAGATGCAGTGACAATAGAAAGAGTAGATGTAGTGACAATAGAAGCAGTAGATGTAGTGACAATAGAAACAGTAGATGTAGTGACAATAGAAGCAGTAGATGTAGTGACAGTAGAAAAAGTAGGCGTAGTGAGAGTAGAAACAGTAGGCGTAGTGACAGTAGAAACAGTAGATGTAGTGACAGTAGAAACAGTAGATATAGTGACAGTAGAAGCAGTAGATGTAGTGACTATAGAAGCGAAAGATGCAGTGACAATAGAAACAGTAGATGTAGTGACAGTAGAAACAGTAGATGTAGTGACAATAGAAGCGGTAGATGCAGTGACAATAGAAAGAGTAGATGTAGTGACAATAGAAACAGTAGGTGTAGTGACAATAGAAGCGGTAGATGCAGTGACAATAGAAAGAGTAGATGTAGTGATAATAGAAACAGTAGATGCAGTGACAGTAGAAACAGTAGGTGTAGTGACAATAGAAGCGGTAGTTGCAGTGACAATAGAAACAGTAGATGTAGTGACAGTAGAAACAGTAGGTGTAGTGACAGTAGAAACAGTAGATGTAGTGACAGTAGAAACAGTAGATGCAGTGACAATAGAAAGAGTAGATGTAGTGACAGTAGAAACAGTAGATGTAGTGACAATAAAGAAGCGGTAGATGTAGATGTAGTGACAATAGAAGCGGTAGATGTAGTGACAATAGAAACAGTAGATGTAGTGACCGTCGAAATGCGTCAGTTACACATGTTGCACCAGCAACGATACGATATAGGCCTAACCACGACGTCACGATGACTTAAATGCGGTACGCCTACAAATACGAAACAAGACTCTGTGTGTTTCAGTCCTACCCACGACATATGAGGATGTGGACTAATTGACATTGCATAGTTCCATGTCTCACCAACACGGGAGAATGTCGAGACATTCACATGCCCTGTGTTGACAATAGTGTTGACAATAGTGTTGACAGCCCAACACGTACAGAATATTTTACCATAAAACCTGGGCGCCAGACCCCAAATTCCCCATTCGGCAGACAACCGACATGTATGTACCTTTCGGGAAAGCATTCAAACAAAATGCCCATCGATATTAAAAACGCCAGAGCAAAACAACCGTCTGAAACACAGGCCTGGATCAAATGGCGCTTATTCCCAACAGACATGGTTACTTGTAAATATCACTCTGAAAATGTTTCACAAAGAATAACCACATTTCTTTATATACAACCGTGGATTTCATTGGGAGGGATATCTCTGTTCCCGACTGAGTTAAATCCTCTGGAGTCTTGATGCTTTGGTTTCGCTTCGCTGTTTGACCGGTTGTCTCGCTCAGCAGGCAATCCGCAGTTCAAATATTTACGGTGTTCTTTACCGCTGAGCCCAGGCACGGTACAGCCTTCCCGTATGCATGCATCACACGGCATAATAAAGGATGAAAATATTGTTCATAAGTTGCATCTATTTGTTCAAACACGATTGTCGCCAATGATATGTGTTTACTGGGTCAAGGGAGGTAACTCTCAATGTTGCCTCATGCCAAGAACTCCCTGGTTGGGACTTGTGGAATTTTATGGTTTAAACTCCGTATTGTTGAAGGGCCTTCGCTATTATCCTGTTTGTATTTATCATTTGAGACCCACATTTAGAATAAAGAAATGCATATAGGCTTTTATGTGGATTTGTTTTTTCAGTGAGAACAATTAATGTCTTGTTTCTGAATAAACCTGTTGTATAATATATTGTGACAATGCATGTTCTCGCCCCACGTGTTTGCAATTGTTTGTTTTGTGATTATTTCGAGATGTGTTTACAACCTTTCTTACGTTTTAATGTACAACTGTTCTTTTGTCAGTAATTCATAGTACACATTGCATAAGCAAAAGGTTTTAAAAGTAATTCAATCTTTCAAACTATGTTAACACTTTCTTGCAATAGACTACCCGTGAAGGTCCGGGTTCGTATATGTTACATTGTCAAACATATACGAGCGACATAACCGATAAAGTTCTTCATTTTAAACGTACTTTCAGTACAAAGTGTCGTATTGTGATGTAAATGAAAACATTTGCGGTAAATACAACCACTTTGTGAACACGATGATGATGATGATGATATGACGATGATGAAAATGGATAACGTGCTGATAATGATATCGTATATTATTTACTCTCACTAAAATATAGCTAAAAATCCACAATATCACACTAAAAGCCCATCATCAAAATAACAAATCTAGTAACACCAATAATATCCCTTCCATTTCAATGATAACAAAGGGAGGTGCCCTATAAATATTGCCTAATTCCATGATGATATTAATTATATAATGATCATAATAATACGCATCGCCCCGTTTTACAACAATCTTTAACAACAAACACTATCTTGCTACAAAAACACAGCCATGTGCATAAATGTGTGCGTACTCTCGTCATGTGTATAGTTCCGCCTTTTCATAAACACCGAACACTCCCGTGAGGGGAGTTTAAACAGATCGCTAGTCACGTTCGCTGGAGCGAAAATTTTATCATCATAATTCAAACCTCAATTAAAAATTAATTTCTTTGGAGCAGCGGACCATAATCCAAAACTTTTAAGTGCATAACAACAATAATCCTAAACACGAAAAATAAAACTGTGGCCTAGACAATGTGTCTCTCTTCAGTGGCAAAGAGAATCACATTTTTCGCCGACTTGTTGGCGACGGTAGCAAACCCGGTTATTAATTTCCCCCAGGCTCGTCTAATCCGCGTAATTGCCCACGGTGGCCCTGTTACTGTTCCCAACTCCCGACAACAACTGTAGGTAGGGGGCAGAGTGGCGGGACTGTGCACGCAGTAGTAGTGGGGGTGGGAGTAGTAGTAGCAGGGGGAGTTGTGGTGGCAGCAGCAGCAGTAGTAGTAGTGGTGTTGGTAGTAGTTGTAATGATGGTCGTGGTAGGAGTAGTAGTAATGGTTGTCGTGGTAGGAGTAGTAGTAATGGTTGTCGTGGTAGGAGTAGTAGTAATGGTTGTCGTGGTAGTAGTAATAGTTCTAGAAGCAATGGTGGTAGTAATAGTAGCGGTGGTAGTAGTATTAGTAATAGTAGTAGTAGTAGTAGTAGTTCTAGAAGCAATGGTGGTAGTAGTAGCAGCAGTGGTGGTAGTGGTAGTAGTAGTAGCAGTAGTGGTAGTGGTAGGAGTAGTAGTAATGGTTGTCGTGGTAGGAGTAGTAGTAATGGTTGTCGTGGTAGGAGTAGTAGTAATGGTTGTCGTGGTAGGAGTAGTAGTAATGGTTGTCGTGGTAGTAGTAATAGTTCTAGAAGCAATGGTGGTAGTAATAGTAGCGATGGTAGTAGTATTAGTAATAGTAGTAGTAGTAGTAGTAGTAGTAGAAGTAGTTCTAGAAGCAATGGTGGTAGTAGTAGCAGCAGTGGTGGTAGTGGTAGTAGTAGTAGCAGTTGTGGTAGTAGTAGTAGTGGCGGTGATGGCGGTGGCGTCAGTAGTAGTTGTAATAGTAGTAGTGGTTGTACTAGTGGTGGGGGGCGGCAGTATTAGCAGCAGTAGCAGAAGTAGTAGTAGTAGTAGTAGTAGTGGTAGTAGTAGTAGTAGTAGTAGTGGTTGTACTAGTGGTGGGGGCGGCATTAGTAGCAACAGTAGCAGAAGTAGTAGCAGTAGTAGTAGTAGTGGTAGTAGAAGTAGTAGTAGTAGTAGTATTAGTAGTAGTAGTGGTAGTAGAAGTAGTAGTAGTAGTGGTGGAGGAGTGGTAGTAGTAGTAGTAGTAGTAGTAGTAGTAGTAGTGGTAGTAGTAGTAGTGGTGGTAGTAGTAGTGGTAGTGAGTGGTAGTAGTAGTGGTAGTGGTAGGTAGTGTAGTAGTAGTGTAGTAGTAGTGGTGGTGGTGGTGGTGGTAGTAGTAGTGGTTGTACTATTGGTGGGGGCGGCATTAGTAGCAGCAGTAGCAGCAGCAGCAGTAGCAGAAGTAGTAGTAGCAGTAGTAGTAGTAGTAGTGGTAGTAGTAGTGGTGGTGGTAGTAGTAGTAGTAGTAGTAGTAGTGGTAGTAGTGGTAGCAGAAGTAGTAGCAGTAGTAGTAGTAGTAGTAGTAGTAGTAGTGGTGGTAGTAGTGGTAGTAGTAGTAGTAGTAGTAGTAGTTGTAGTAGTAGTAGTAGTAGTAGTAGTGGTAGTAGTAGTGGCGGTGATGGCGGCGGCGTCACTAGTAGTTGTAATACTAGTAGTGGTTGTAGTAGTGGTGGGGGCGGCAGTAGTAGCAGCAGCAGTAGTAGCAGCAGCAGTAGCATTAGTAGTAGTAGTAGTAGTAGTAGTAGTAGTAGTAGTAGTAGTAGTGGCGATGATGGCGGTGGCGTCACTAGTAGTTGTAATAGTAGTAGTGGTTGTAATAGTGGTGGTGGCGGCAGTAGTAGCAGCAGTAGCAGCAGTAGCAGCAGCAGCAGCAGTAGTAGTAGTAGTAGTAGTAGTAGTAGTAGTAGTAGTAGCAGCAGCAGCAGTAGTAGCAGTAGTAGTAGTAGTAGTAGTAGTAGTAGTAGTAGCAGCAGTAGCAGCAGCAGTAGCAGCAGCAGTAGTAGTAGTAGTAGTAGTAGATGTAGTGGGCTCGTATAAGGTTGTCGAAGCTGTAATCCAATGGTAGTTATTGTGTTTGTTGTAATGGGGAATGTAGTTGCCGTTGTAACGGTAGTCACAGATGGGATTGTATTAGTCGTTGTAATGATGGTGATTGTGATTGGATTTGTAGTGGCTGTCGTGATGGATGGAGATGGAGTAGTGGTGGTAATGGTGGATGTAGTAGTTGATGCTTCCAACTGTAATATTACCGGTTGTGGAAGTGGTAGTGCTGATGATGTCGGTGTGGTTGATGTTACGGTCGGTGGTGTGAATGATGTTGAAACTGTTGGTGTTAAATGTAGATGCTGTTAATGACGTCGGTGCAGGTGTTGTGTCGGTGGTGTTGGTGATGGCGTAGCGTCATTAGTTTTTGCAAGTAATGTCAAGATGAAAGTTTGGACATGCCGCTGTTGCTGCATGCATGGTAACGAAGGTCAAGGTCGTTGTGGTCATCGTTGCAACGACCACGCTGTTGTTTTGGTATCAGGTCCGTCAGTGGTGGTGGCTGTGGAGGTTCAAGATGTCAGGACTGTTGCGAGCACGTGTAATTTTTGGCGTGACGTCTAACAATAATCACTCACGACAAATGGTTGAAGACATCATAGTTTAAGAACCCGCTGTTCAAAAACGTACACACATTCATAGCTGTTGTTGAACGAATAACAATCTATCAACCATAAAATCATCTGTAACAACACTGTTAGAGCATATAACAAATAAAAATATATTTTTGAACGATTTGTCAGAAAAATCAAGGTTGCCTCCAAGTCAACTTTTCCCCAAAAAACATTTGAGAATTGTGTACAGATGGTCACAACAAACCACCATCACGACGGAGAGACGGCTGTATGCCCTACATATTACATTTCTTTAATATGACGCAACAAATCAGTTTTCAACGGTTAAATCATCACTGAATTCAACAAATTCACGCTATTCAGCTCCACCAGGGATTCAAATATCAAATCAGAAGACAATATTCCAATTATTTTAGCACTGGGTTGTTGCTTCGTAGCCAAAGCCGAACTAATCTCGCGGGGCATTAAACCTGATGCCCTGTTTGAAGACTCGAGTTAGTTGGCTGCACATTGTTCTGTAATTGTCATTAAGGCTGTTCAGAGTTCAGAACAAGTATTTTTCATTTGTGAGACAGCATTTGATCTTAAAGCGAAGAGTTAAAGTTCCAGCACGTTTAACTGTTTTTCGACACGACTCGCGAACGGAGTTTCACTAGGTTGAGAGGTTCTGTACTACGATTACTCACTCAGAAGTATAGAATTTCGTTAAAAAACACAAATTTATGTTGTTTATGTGCTTTGATTGTATTTTAGAAACTGATAAATCGTTAACAAGAATATCAACTTGCATCAATGGTAATTAAAATGTGATGATTTGGTTTCATGTGTTCTCGCTTCTGTTCTAAAATATTAAGTTGCTTTTTTCGCCAAACCAAAACAAATACATTAAGCTCATATGTCTTGAACACTGTTTAATATCCTTCGGTTAATACAGACAAGCATCAAAGACTACAGGAACGGTGGAACTGTGATGATCTGGTTTCATGTGTTCTCGCTTCTGTTCTAAAATATCAACTTTTTTCTCACCAAATCAAACAAATTCATAAAGCTCAAATGTCTTAAACATTGTTTAATATCCTTCGGTTAACACAGACAAGCATCAAAGACTATAGGAACGGAGGAACTGTGATGATTTTGGTTTCATGTGTTCTCGCTTCTGTTCTTAAATTTGAACTATTTTCTCACCAAATCAAAACAAATTCATAAAGCTCATATGTCTTAAACACTGTTTGATATCCTTCGGTTAAAACAGACAAGCATCAAAGACTACAGGAACGGAGGAACAAGAGAAAGAGAACACCTGTTTTTTTAAGGTGGCTAAAATGAAACAAACGAGAAGTAAGGTTATTTGATGGTGATGTGTTTGAAAGGGTATCACTCCCACTAACACCAAACGTTTCCGCAACTTTGTGGGGAGGTTGTAGGCTGGTAACGTCATGACACAACGTTAGTATGACGTCATTATATAACGTCATGTCACAACGTAATAACAACGTTGCAAATTTACGTTGAGGAAACATTATGCATTGCGCTCCTCACAACGTAATAACAACGTTTCACGATAGATTTTTCTATAAAACTTTTCACTTTGAGATTCTTTATTCACTATTCAGCTACAGCGTCTGGAAGGTAATACCTCCGTGGTCTAGTGCATAGAGGGTAGGGAATGTACTGCCTCCATGATCTAGTGGATAGATCGTCTGGATGGTACTGCCTCCATGGTCTAGAGGATAGAGGGTCTGGAAGTTACTTCCTCCATGGTATAGTGGGTAGAGCATATGGAAGGTACTGCTTCCGTGGTCTAGTGGATAGAGCGTATGGAAGGTACTGCCTAAGTGGTCCAGTGGTTAGAGGGTCTGGAAGGTACTGACTCCGTGGTCTAGTGGATAGAGAGTGTGGATGGTACTGGCCCCGTGGTCTAGTGGATAGAGCGTCTGGAAGGTAGTACCTCCATGATCTAGTGGATAGAGCGTCTGGAAGGTACTTCCTCCGTGGTCTAGTGGATAGAGCGTCTTGAAAGTACTGCCTCCATGGTCTAGTGGATAGAGCATCTGGTAGGTACTTCCTCCGTGGTCTAGGGGATAGGGCGTCTGGAAAGTACTGACTCCATGGTTTAGTGGATAGAGCATCTGGAAGGTACTTCCTCCATGGTCTAGTGGATAGAGAGCATCTGGAAAATACTCCCTCCATGGTCTAGTGGATAGAGCGTCTGGAAAGTACTGCCTCAGTGGTCTAGTTGATAGAGTATCTGAAAGGTACTGCCTCCGCCTCCGTGGTCGAGTGAATAGATGGTCTGGAAGGCACTGCCTTCATGGTCTAGTGGATAGAGGGTCTGGAAGGTACTACCTCCATGGTCAAGTGGATAGAGCATCTGGAAGGTACTTCCTCCGTGGTCTAGTGGATAGAAGGAGTGGAAGGTACAGCCTCCGTGGTCTAGTAGATAGAGTGTCTGGAAGGTACTTCCTCCGTGGTCTAATGGATAAACGGTCTGGAAGGTACTGTCACCGTGGTCTAGTGGATAGAGCATCTGGAAGGTAGTACCTCCATGGTCTAGTAGATAGAGCGTCTGGAAGTTACTTCCTCCATGGTCTAGTGGATACAGCATCTGGAAGGTACTTCCTTCGCGGTCTAGTGGATAAAAGGTGTGGAAGGTACTGCCTCCATGATCTAGTGGATAGAGGGTCTGGAAGGTACTGACTCCGTGGTCTAGTGGATAGAGCGTCTGGAAAGTACTGCCTCCGTGGTCTAGTGGATAGAGTATCTGAAAGGTACTACCTCCATGGTCTAGTGGATAGAGCAACTGGAAGGTACTGCCTTCATTGTCTAGTGGATAGAGGGTCTGGAAGGTACTTCCTCCAAGGTCAAGTGGATAGAGGGTGTGGGAGGTACTTTTTCCATGGTATAGTGGATAGAGCATCTGGTAGGTACTGCCCCCGTGGTCTAGGGGATAGAGCGTCTGGTCTAGTGGAAGTACGTCTGGACTGCCTCCGTTGGTTTAGTGGATAGAGGTCTGGATGTTACTACCTCCGTGGTCCAGTGGTCTAGTGATGATAGAGCATAGTGGAAGGTGCATATGAAAGGTACCGCCCCCGTAGTCGAGTGAATAGATGGTCTGGAAGGTACTTCCTCCGTGGTCTAGTGGATAGAAGGATAGGAAGGTACAGCCTCCATGGTCTAGTGGACAGATGGTCTGGAAGGTACTGCCACCGTGGTCTAATGGATAAACGGTCTTGAAGGTACTGCCTCCGTGGTCTAGTGGACAGAGCATCTGGAAGGTAGTACCTCCATGGTCTAGTGGATAGAGGGTCTGGAAGGTACTGCCTTCTTGGTATAGTGGATACAGTATCTGGAAGGTACTTTGTCCACGGTCTAGTGGATAGAGCGTCTGGAAGGTACTGCCTCCTTGGTCTATTGGATAGAGCATCTGGAAGGTTCTTCCTCCGTGGTCTATCGGATAGAGGGTCTGGAAGGTACTGCCTTCTTGGTATAGTGGGTAGAGGGTCTGGCAGGTACTTTGTCAATGGTCTGGTGGATACAGTATCCGGAAGTACTTCCTCCATGGTCTAGTGGATAGAGGGTGTGGAAGGTACTGGCTCCGTGGTCTAGTGGTTAGAGGGTCTAGAAGGTACTGCCTCCATGGTTTAGTGGATAGAGCATATGGAAGGTACTGCCTCCGTTGTCTAGTGGAGAGAGGGTCTGGGTGGTGCTGCCTCCGTGGTCTAGTGGATAGAGGGTCAGGGTAGTACTGCCTCCGTGGTCTAGTGGATAGACCATCTGGAAGGTACTAGGGGATAGAGCGTCTCCGTGGTCTAGTGGATAGAGAGCATCTGGAAGGTGCTGCCCGCGTGGTCTAGTGGATAGAGGGTCTGGAAGGTACTGCCTCCGTGGTCTACTGGATAGAGCGTCTGGAAGGTACTGCCTCCATGGTCTAGTGGATAGAGCGTCTGGAAGGTACTGCCTCCGTGGTCTAGTGGATAGAGCGTCTGGAAAGTACTGCCTCCGTGGTCTAGTGGGTACAGCGTCTGGAAGGGCCTTCTTCCATGGTCTAGTGGATAGAGTATCTGGAAGGTACTTCCTCCATGGTCGAGTGGATAGAGCGTCTGGAAGGTACTGCCTCCGTAGTCTAGTGCATAGAGCGTCTTGAAAGTACTGCATCCGTGGTCTAGTGGGTACAGCGTCTGGAAGGGCCTTCTTCCATGGTCTAGTGTATAGAGTATCTGGAAGGTACTGCCTCCATGGTCTAGTGGATAGAGCATCTGGAAGGTACTGCTTCCATGGTCTAGTGGATAGAGCGTCTAAAAGGTACTGCCTCAGTGGTCTAGTGGATAGAGTATATGAAAGGTACTGCTTCCGTGGTCTAGTGGTTGGAGGGTCTGGAGGTTACTAGCTCCATGGTCTAGTGGATAGAAGGTCTGGAAGGTACTGCCTCCATTGTCTAGTGGATAGAGCGTCTGGAAGGTAGTGGTCCTCCGTCTGCGTGGTAGTACCCCGAGGACGAGTGGATAGAGGGTCCGGAAGGCACTGCCTTCATGGTTTAGTGAATAGAGGGTCTGGAAGGTACTACCTATATTGGGCAAGTGGATAGAGCATCTGGAAGGTACTTCCTCCATGGTCTAGTGGATAGAAAGAGGAAGGTACTGCTTCAGTGGTCTAGTGGATAGAGGGTCTGGAAGGTACTGCAACCGTGATCTAATGGATAAACGGTCTGGAAGGTACTGCCTCCGTGGTCTAGTGGATAGAGCGTCTGGAAGGTACTGCCTCCTTGGTATAGTGGGTAGAGGGTCTAGCAGGTACTTTCTCCATGGTCTGGTGGATACAGTATTTGGAAGGGACTTCCTCCATGATCTAGTGGATAGAGGGTGTGGATGGTACTGCCTCCATGGTCTAGTGGATAGATCATCTGGAAGGTACTGCATCCATGGTCTAGTGGATAGAGTGTCTGGAAGGTACTGCCTCCTTTGTCTAGTGGTTAGAGAGTCTGGAAGGTACTGCGTCCGTGGTCTAGTGATTAGAGGGTCTGGAAGGTACTGCCTCGGTGGTCTAGTGGATAGAGGGTATATAAGGTACTACCTACGTTGTGTAGTGGATAGATCGTCTGGAAGATACTGCCTCCGTGGTCTAGTGGATAGAGCGTCTGGAAGGTGCTGCCTCCTTGGTATAGTGGGTAGAGGGTCTAGCAGGTACTTTCTCTATGGTCTGGTGGATACAGTATCTAGAAGGTACTTCCTCCATTGTCTTGTGGATAGAGGGTCTGGAAGGTACTGCCTCCATAGTCTAGTGAATAGAGCATCTGGATTGTACTGCCTCCATGGTCTAGTGGATAGAGGGTCTGGAAGGTACTGCCTCCATTGTCTAGTGGATAGAGCATCTGGATTGTACTGCCTCCGTGGTCTATTGGATGAAAGGTCTGGAAGGTACTGCCCCCATGGTCTAATGGATAGAGCGTCTAGAAGGTACTGCCTCCGTGGTCTAGTCGATAGTGCATCTGGAAGGTACTGCCTCCGTGGTCTAGTGGAGAGAGGGTCTTGGTGGTGCTGCCTCCATGGTCTAGTGGATAGAGTGTCTGGTTGGTACTGCCTCCGTTGTCTAGTGGATAGAGCGTCTAGAAGGTACTGCCTCCATGGTCTGGTGGATATAGCGTGTGGAAGGTACTGCCTCCGTGGTCTAGTGGAGAGAGGGTGTTGGTGGTGCTGCCTCCGTGGTCTGGTGGATAGAGGGTCTGGAAGGTACTGCCTCCGTTGTCTAGTGGATAGAGGATCTGGAAGGTACTACCTCCGTGGTCTAGTGGATACAGGATATGTAAGGTACTGCCTCTGTGATCTGGTGGATTGAGCGTCTGGAAAGTACTGCCTCCGTGGTATAATGGATAGAGCGTCTGGAAAGTACTGCCTCCATGGTCTAGTGGATAGAGCGTCTGGAAGGTACTGCCTCCATGGTCTAGTGGATAGAGCGTCTGGAAGGTACTGCCTCCATGGTCGAGTGGATAGAGCGTCTGGAAGGTACTACCTCCGTGGTCTAGTTGGGAGAGCGTCTGGAAGGTACTGCCTCCATGGTCTAGTGCATAGTGCAACTGCCTCATTTAGAAGCAAGCATGTAAAGCAAGTGACCGTACCGCCCCTGTGGTTTAATGGAAAGAACGACTTTTCGTACTGTTCCAGATGTATGTGGTAGAGTCTGGCCGTGGAACGGAAACTTAATAGTTCGCGTCATACCAAATGACGTTAAAGGAGTATACTTATTGTTTCCTTGCCTTGCGCACGGCAAGAAGGGGCTTAATCTTTGTTGGCTGGCTACAATTTCGAAAGCACGCCTCACCTTATTTCAGTCTGAGGGGTTTGGGGGGTTTTCTTTTGTTGTTCTTAGGGGGCGCGTGTCCCCGTGTGTACGCCGGCACATAGTTCAGTACAGGACTTTTATTTCTTAATCTGAAATAATGTGGTTACAAATATATACTGTATACAATAAAAAATATATATGAAAATTAAAATATTTTTCATAATTAGCGTTTGAATGTTATAGCTTCGCTATTATAATGCTGGTATGTGTGCATGGAACGAATGCACAGAACAAAAACGCATGTTCATAAACTTCAATGCACATTTACGTTTGAAAGTGTCATCTTGCATGAAAATGTCATTGAGGAAAGGTGGTTTTCAATATGCACGTGAAGTTCTGAGGAATCATGGGACATTGCATATATACTGAACCACAAAAGATAGCACATCACCGATAGCGGTTTCTTAAAGCACACAATAATTCACTCTAATTAATAATCAAAACGGAGGATTGAGTTCAAACTTGACCATTGTGGTTAACACATGTTCGGGAATCACATTTAGGGTTCACACAAACACAATCACCAAAAATGGTACCATTAAGATACCCAAAAATCAGTATCGTGCATGGCCTCCATGGGCATTGATGAAAGTGTTGCACCGTCCATACATGGAATGAATTAGTCGGTTGATGAAGGCCATAGGCACTTGGGTCCATACTCTGTGAAATGCCTGATCGAGTCCAGGAGCAGTTGTCGGCCTTGGTTGGAGGTCATTCAGTCTTCTTTGAGTTTCGTCCCAAAGGTGTTCTATCGGACTTAAATCCGGGCTGAGTGCAGGCTATTGTAGCGTTTGGGTGTGATATTGTTTTAGGAAGTCCAATGTTGCTCTTGGCAGTGTGGGCACGAGCGTTGTCTTGCTGGAAGATGTGATTTTGTAACGTCCAAAATATGGTACAACGTGAGGTCTTATGACTTGGTCAAAAGAACAAGCAGCTGTCACGTCATTTCTTTATCCTGGACCAAGATTCTGGAACACCACGGTGTCAACTAACTGGTTCAAACCGATTGCACCCAACACTATGATGTTTGGACCAACCCACGAGTCTCTTTCAACAACACACTCATTGGAAAACAGTTCCCCACGCATTCACCATACTCTCACTCTGCCACAGTGACTGTCGAAACACAATATCGGCTTTCATGAGATGAAAAAACAGTTCTCCATTGTCGATAACGCCAATTTCGATGCTGAGTTGCCCATTGTAGTCGGTTTGGGCGGTGATGAGCGGTGAGGACAGGACTACGATAGGGTCTGTGACAGCAGAGGTTTCTTCCGCGCAAACGTCAACGCACTGTATCGGCATTAATGGGTCTGTTGTGAGTCCCAATGGTCTGGCGTGCTGTTTCCGTCGCTCTGATGAAGCGATCCTGCAGATGGATGCGCACAATCTGTCGGTCTTGACTTTGTGATGTTACTGAAGGTCGCCCACTGCGTGGACGGTCTTGGATGCTGTTAGTGACCTGATACCACTCCTGCAGTCGGTAGATTGTCCTAACATGAACATTAAAATGATACTGGCTACCCTACGTGCAGTCGGGACAACTTGCAATCGTCCCAAGACTTGGTTCCTCATGGTGATTGTGTCAAAACAAAAATGATTTCAGGCAAGTTTAGGACTCGCTTTCATTGGTTGGGTTGTCACGACATGCACGTGTATTTTCATTTTCACGGAACCTTTAGCCATGTCCGCCTTTTTTGATGCGTTTGGTCGATATGCTTTTTCATCGGAAAACACACTGATGTTGGTAATAACTGTCAATTTGGATTGAAAAACATGTTAACAAAACGGTACAATCATAATAGAAACACCTCCTTGTAAGAACAAAATTTTGCAATTGGTTTTGAAAGGCGACGTTTCTTTTGTGGTTCAGTATATAAGGCCGTTTTGCTTTTAGACGGTCATTGGAATTTTTTTAGCTACATATCGTTCTGCCGCGATTCACTGCTGTAAATCGAAACATTGCCATTGGAAGTCTGGAGGCTAAGGGGGTCTCAATCTGCCATTGCACGTCACCTCAATGTTTACAATAGTACCATCGGGTCGTTTATTGGACCAACATCAACAAACCAATTCTACGCAGGATCGAACTCGAATTGGTATACCTCTGAGAACCGCTGCAGCGTAGGATAGGTACATCCGGGTACTTCTTTTGCAGACTCGAACAGTAATAGCAACTCCGATTGCAAGTGCAGTGCCTGGTTTGAGGAGAGTTTCGGTGCAAACCAATCGTAGACATTTACGAGAAGCTGGAAGTGTATGGTTCAGTGACGAATTATGCTTCCTGCTTCAGCATGTTTCTGTCGACGTCGAAATGAACGTTTTGCCCTGAATTGCCGTCCAGGTTGACCGATATGGTGGTGAAAGCGCCATGGTGTGGGGAACCATATCCTACACGCTGAAATTTTCCTTTGCGTGCCATCAAGGCAATGTAAATGCTACTTCAGAATGAGAACATTACAGTTCTTCAATGGTCTTCCGAATCGCCTGACCTCAACCCCATCGAGCATTTGTGGGATGAATTCGGCCGACGTGTACGCGAACGTCAACCTCCGCCCTAGACGTTAGTTCAACTGTCACAGGCATTTCAAGAGGGAGCCTATAACACGAAAACTTATTTAGTCCGTGCCGAAACGGTGTAGAGTACTTTTGGGGGCTCGTGGTGGCCACAATAGATATTGAAGAGATTGCCCAACTCGGAGCGGACGCAATCACTTGTTGAACGTGCTATAAGCTACACATATTATAACAAACATTCGATCGTTGATACTGTGAAATTTGGCTTCAACTACACCAGAATTACACGAGTTATCTTACTTTAAAGTTAGCAGATAAATTCGTGAAAATACGCCTGAGTGTTTTGGTTTTTTTGTTTTGTTTTGGGCTTTTTTTTTGAAAATATATATCAGTTAACGTACTTCATACTTCTACACAAGAAATAAAAGTATAGAACTGTGTAAAATAATGTTTCTGAAAAAAAACCCAGTAAAATCTCTTTATTAAGGAAGTTATGAAACCGTCTATTGAGACACAAACTAGAAAAGAAGGCAAAATCTAAAGAATTTTAAAATACCAGTTTCTTAGCTCTTAACATCACGAAACCTCCTTATTGGAAAGAATATTGAGATACCGAATAATAAAATCATTTAGTATTTCACTTTTCCTATGTAACATTATCTTTGTGGGAGTTAGATAATGAAAAAAGAGGGGAAGAAAAACCGCATGATTTTACAAAAAACTTGCATGTCTGTTAATTTATTACATTTTCGCTGTCGTTGAACTCCATCTTCCAATCACCCTATATCGGTGGTACCCTTGTGTCAGAGAAAACCGCAAATTACTTAAAATGACTACTAGGCCCGTATCTATTTAAACCAGCCATGTCTCTTTGCCAATATCTTAATCAAGAAAGAAACAGGTAAAAACTCTGTCACCTGTCCTATCGTGATCCTAAGCCCTTTTAACTCGCCGACACGTGCTCCGACCAGCAAGTAATTATTCTCGTTTGTACCTGAGCAGGTCTCGCGAGATCCCGTTAGTAGGGTTGTTAGCCTCGAACACGTTTTACCGTGAGGCATAACTCAATGTAATGAGAGGTTTTAATAGCGCCCGGCTCACGAGGCTTGTCGACAGCTTAGTAATTAAAAACAAGAAAGGCAGTCTGCGATATATTTACTGCACGAATATAAGGCTATATGAGCCCCAGACCCGTGTCATCGCCTGGGTGGGTGCGACATGCGGCGACAGTCGTCCTCCGTCACATCAAAGATGACTCCATAAAATGATAGATTCCTTCAACTCATTAGAGAACAGATAGTCCGGGCGTGGTGTGATTAGATGACTTCGCACAGTAATGTATCAATTTATCGCCATTTTTCACAGACTCGCAAGAGCGACATATCCGTTCGTCCCAAGATTCGCTTTTGATCTCCGATTTAGCTAAAGGTAAGTCGATGGTCGCGACAGCCAGGTAACTCAGACTCTACGTGAATTATGGATTCATAATAGAATCAAAGGATTCGCTCGCTTCAGCACTAATGACGACTGATAGGCTTATTACTTGTTCTTCGGCACTGACTTATTCTCTGAACAAATTTTCGATTATTTATCATCGCCTCGCTTTGTGTGGCCAACCCGCTTTCCTATCGTCATTTACTGCGGACCACCACCGGAAGCTAGGAAGAATATGGTAGGCACTCGGTGTGGTAATTATGCCCCTAAGAAATCCTTTCTTCTCTACACTGTATTGTAATTTCGCACGCAATGTTCAAAATGGGGGCAAATCAGGTAGTTCAGATATTATTTCAGCTAGGATTATCAAAAACCGGAATATCACCATAAGGGCGACTAACAACAGTTCATAATGAGTCATTGTCGCTCTCCACTAACCGGAAATAGTTCATACGCCGAAAATGATAGAAACTCAGCAGACGACTCCTTTGAAATGAAGAAAATTTGTCAAAAACTCACCTTGCTCGTTAGTAATTGTAATTCAAGCAGGATAAAGGCAAGACAGCATGTTGGAAGATCCACACGGCAGCTCTCCTTACAATACCTCGTCAGGTAGAAAGGGCCAATAAGCTAATTATTCTGACCCTGATATAAAGACGGACCGTTCTGGCTTTAATTGATTCAATTTCTTCTGATTCAAACGGCAGAACTTTCTTTGAGGGCAGTAATTTTCTCAGATGAAATATTAACCCCTTCATCTATAGATCACCTGCAATTGACTCTTTTGAAATAATTGCATGAGAACATCTTCTTTGATGTGTAACTAGGTGTCTGGAAGTGTCTCTTTAATATCACTGGAGATAGAGAAGTCGAATGTCATGTTGTAAAGTTCTATCGTTAGATTTCTCATATATTTCTCTGGGAGGCCACGAGGTTAATTTTTATTATATTGTACTCTCGACACCCTGACTAGCCCTTTGTTTCATATCAATAAGCATTGTTCTAGTTCGGTGTATGTAGGTAACGTCTTCCTACTGTCTGTGCTGCAGATGGCCCTGTTCATAAATTAAATGACGTCATTTCGAGTTTTTCTTTTCAAATGGTCCTTGTTTGTTGAGCTTTTTCTGATATGTATTACGTTAGCGTTGTACGTTACAGTGACGACGCGCTGATCTCATTAAACATTAAACCTGTTTATGGTTGTCTTTTGATTTGATGAAGGTTTTATACATGATTATATCAATCATAGTTGTCACTTCTTCACTAGATATATTCTTATGACTATAACATTTGGAGGCCAGGGTGTATGTATGCATCGATAGGTAAAAAATACATTGACTTGTAAACTAGAGTTCCAGAAAAAATGTTTTTATATGATGGTAAATACTAATGATAAAATACTAGTGAGTGAGTGAGTGAGTGAGTGAGTATGGTTTTACGCCGCTTTCAGCAATATTCCAGCATTATCACGGCGAGGGACACCAGAAATGGGCTTCACACATTGTACCCATGTGGGATAAAATTCTACAGTCCCACAATGATGTGCAACGGGATACTGCCCTGCAATATCGTCTCTCGTTGTTTACCTCCACTCATCAATGTTCCAACTCGTAATGGACAGCATGAACATAGATCTCGATCAACATCGGCATCAATCAACTGGCGGACATGTATCAACCAAGCCAGCAAGGTTGACCTCCCGATCTCGTTAACAGTGAAGATCCGTGACAGAATTGTTTAACGCCGCACTCAGCAATATTCCAGCTATATGGCAGCACTCTGTAAATCATCGCGTCTGGACCCGACAATCCAGTGATCAACAGCATGAGCATCGATGTACGAAATTGGGATGTGTCAGCGAAGTCAGCGAGCCCGACGACCCGATCCCGTTAGTCGCCTCTTACGACAAGCATGGGTCACCGATGACCAATTCTAACACGGATCTTCTCGGGTCTTCACAGATTGTTCCCATGTGAAGAAAGAACATTCGAGAACTCACGAGATGTCTTCACATGGATTTCCACAAAGACAAGTTAACGTTAAGTTTTCTAACAAATTTACAAATTAAAAATATCTTCCTTGAGAGAACTACAGGAACGTCTTTGACTATACTTCCTTAAGTTGAAATATAGGGAAAAACAATTAAAAATGTCCTGAAATCAACCTTTTGACTAAATGACCAACATACTCCTCCAGTGATTGTAAAAGTTGGCAATTGTTGGTAATTGTTGGCATAACAAAATCTACCGTTTTCTGCAGTCTGTTCCTATATCCTACCCTTTCTTTCTATCTCAGGAAACACTGTGTGAAGCCCATTTCTGGTGTCCCCCGCCGTGATCTATTGCTGTAATATTGCTAAAAGCGGCGTAAAACTATACTCACTCACTCACTCCTTATATCTTATCATTATCGCGTTAGTAGGAGTGGCCCTTATAATATAACGCCCTCTTTAGTGTTTTCGAACCATTACCGTGAAGATCCGGGTTAGAATTGATCTTCAGTAACCCGTGCTTGTCGTAAGAGGCGACAAACGGGTTCGGGTGGTCAGACTCGCTGGCTTGATTGCTAGTTCCAATTGCTAGTCTGTCATACAGAACCTGAAACAAATATAGCCAAGAAAGCCCATGCAAGGCTGGAATATGTGGCTAGTCTCAGTCCTTTTCATTATAGTTTTTTCTTATGCACTGTTTTGTCTGTAAAATATGTTCATTTCAGAGACTAGTTGTTAGTCTATCCAAATGCCTACATCGATCCACATGATGTCAATTACTTGATTGTCTGGTTCAGACTCGATTATTTACAGACCGCCACCATATAGCCGGAAAAATTGATGATTGCGGCGTAAAACAACAAACAAACATACAACCCTTGGCACCAGTATCGTCCTGATTAGCGGGACTCATACAACACCAGCAAGTCCCAGGTGTCGCTTTAATAGCGTTTAACAGTACCTTGTGTTGCAGGTATACATGTCATTTTCCCGTATAGCGTTTATTTGCATGGTTGAAAAGTACCGTTAACTTGACCACCAGCCGTGTAAATATAACGCTTAAGCAAGAAGACATTTTTATACCGTCCTGGGGGTGCCTCAGTAACTGAGCCCTTTGACTCGGCCTATCGGACTGGTGTAAAGATCAGCTTTGTGATCCGTCAATGTGTACTTGGTAGCGGTGTGGCCTGTGGGACTGTGTGTTCATAATGATTGACGTTTGTCTCTTACACAAAGGGAGACGCCGGAAGGGAATGGCACGTTTTTTGTCGGTTAAGTGGTAAAATGTATTTTTGACAATTGTAATAAAGTAGATGATGTTCATTATTATTTTATATGAACGTACTTGTATATACAGGAACACTGTCCGAGAAAGAACAAATCTTGACTTGTTATGAATGAACTGATGGATGTAAGTAGTGGTGGTAGTAGTAGTGGTAGCGGTAGTAGTGGTGGTGGTAGTGGTAGTAGTAGTAGTAGTGGTGGTGGTAGTAGTAGTAGTGGTAGTAGTGGTGGTAGTAGTAGTGGTAGCGGTAGTAGTAGTAGTAGTAGTAGTGGTAGCGGGCGGAGGGGTAGCCTAGTGTTTAAAGCGTTGTACGCCGAAGGCCCGGGTTCGATTCCCCATATGGGCACAATGTGTTAGCCCATTTCTGGTGTCCCCGCCGTGATATTGCTGGAATATTGTAGTAAAACTAAACTCAGTCAGTCAGTAGTAGTAGTGGTAGTGGTAGTAGTAGTAGTGTAGTAGTAGTAGTAGTGGTAGGTAGTAGTAGTGGTGGTAGTAGTAGTAGTAGTAGTAGTAGTAGTAGTAGTAGTAGTAGTGGTAGTAGTAGTAGTGATAGTGTAGTAGTAGTAGTAGTAGTAGTAGTAGTAGTAGTAGTAGTAGCAGTGGTAGTAGTAGTGGTAGTGGTAGTTGAGTAGTGGTGGTGGTGGTAGGTGAGTAGTAGTAGTAGTGGTAGTGGTTTTAGTAGTAGTAGTAGTGGTGGTGGTAGTAGTAGTAGTGGTATAGTAGTGGTGATAGTAGTGGAAGTAGTAGTAGCAGCAGCAGTAGTGGTAGTAGTAGTAGTGGCGGTAGTAGTAGTGGTAGTGGTAGTAGTGGTGGTGGTGGTAGTGGTAGTAGTAGTAGTAGTAGTAGTAGTGGTAGTAGTAGTAGTAGTAATAGTAGTAGTAGTGGTAGTAGTGGTAGTGGTAGTAGTGGTAGTGGCAGTGGTAGTAGTAATAGTAGTAGTAGTAGTAGTGGTAGTAGTAGTGAGTGAGTGAGTTTAGTTTTACGCCGCACTCACCAATATTCCAGCTATTTGGCGGCGGTCTGTAAATAATCGAATATTGACCAGACAAGCCAGTGATCAACAGTATAAGCATCGATCTGCGCAATTGGGAACAGATGACATGTGTCAACCAAGTCAGCGAGCCCGACCACCCGATCCCGTTAGTTGCCTCTTACGACAAGCGTGGGTTACTGAAGATCAATATTCCAACCCGGACCTTCACGGGTCTAGTAATAGTAGTAGTAGTAGTAGTAGTAGTAGTAGTAGTAGTAGTAGTAGTAGTAGTAGTAGTAGTAGTAGTAGTAGTAGTGGTAGTGGTGGTGGTTTTGGTGGTGGTGGTGGTGGCGGTAGTGGTATCGGTAGTAGTAGTAGTGGTCGTCGTCGTAGTGGTGGTAGTAGTAGTAGCAGTGGTAGAAGTAGTGTTGGAAATAGTAGTAGTAGTCGTCGTCGTCGTAGTGGTAGTAGAAGTAGTAGTATCAGTAGCAGCAGCAACACCAGCAACAGGAGTGGTTTTGCCGTAATGTATTTGGGCATAGATAAATCTGAATTTGAAACAAGTAGCTATTTTTCAAAATTATAGTGTGTATGACAAATATGATTATACTTAGTATCCGGTTAGTATGGTTTCACTCCACACTTTTTTATTCCGGCCTTTGGGGAATCGAACCCGGTTGTTCGAATTCGATGTGACAAGCGAACGCCTCAACCGCTACGCCACATCGCGCCCATTCGCTAATGATAACAGGAATATATTTCAGCGAGGCTTTAAATACACCACCTCCTCACAGATAGCTGTTTGTATAACAGTTGTATTATATGTTTCTCACTATGGTCAACTCGCGAAACCTTCGGACAACACAGTCAAAAAGCTCAGACCTATCCCAATGTAACACATGCTGTTCCGCAGCCATGACGTTGAACGCCGACAGACGTTACGACTACACGTTATGCCCGGCCCTCATCTGTTAGCCTGGGGTTGTTGAATGAAAGTTCCCCCCCCCCCCCCCATTGTTTAAGTAACACCAAGCCTAGAACAGTTTCACAATCCAACGGTCTGCCAGTCGATCGTCGAATTCAAATATTTGTTCAACTTTTTAGCGCAGCTTTGTCCGCGTCGTCTCGTGACGACTAAATGGCGACAGCGTGTAACGTTTCCGTCCACGTAGTTGCAACATGGTTGTGCTAAGCGGCTTCACACAGGCGCTCGTTTCGCACTTACACATGAAGTACAAACAGAGGGCTGACGTAGAGCTGCAGACTGTTGACCTGTCGTATAGACTTGGAGACAGACAGGTTTGTTGCTGAAAAAACGTTCCCCGTCAACTATCAATAAATCATATTTATTCAACTGTAGCAGAACGCGGCTTGTAAGTATTTTAGGGAGACTTAAGCAGGAAGTTGCAAACCGTATGCATGCTATGCATCATGATGGTTTTGCTACTTCTAATTTAGGACCCGTGAAGATCCGCGGTAGAATAGGTCTTCAGCAACCCATGCTTGCCACAAAAGGCGAATATGCTTGTCGTAAGAGGCGACTAACGGGATCGGGTGGTCAGGCTCGCTGACTTGGTTGACACATGTCATCGGTTCCCAATTGCGTAGATCGATGCCCATGCTGTTGATCACTGGATTGTCTGGTCAAGACTCGATTATTTACAGACCGCTGCCATATAGCTGGAATATTGCTGAGTGCGGAGTAAAACTAAACTCACTCACCCACTCACTTCTAATTTAGAGAATAACACAGACGATTTTAGCCATCATTTGTAACATGGTGCTTATACATATTTACACTTCGTGAACTTCTCATTGCAATTGTTTTTGCTATTTCGCTATTTCGATCTTCCTGATGTTGTTACACGCGAGTGGACGGGAAGAGTCAACCTGTGTTCAGAGCAATGAGCCTTTATACCCTTGAGACCAGTTTACGTTTATGAAAATGAGAAAAGGATTTTGAACGCTTTTTTGGGTAATTTCATTTATATACCGACGTGCACGTGTGTGCGTGCGTGTATCAAATACAGTCTTCTAACGTCTAATAGCATGACAGTGCCAGTCATCAAGCCATTCTCCGATGAGATGTAAAATAAACTAATATAGATCGTGTGGTCGACGCATGAAGCGGGGGTGTAGAATAATACATATCCCATACGTGTTGAGAGATCGATCGTACACGTAACTCCTGTCTTGACACATATAAGGCACTCCCTTACATCACTGGTCAGTCGCTAATCTCTTACATGACGTCATCAAACCACTTGTCTGACGTCATAGAAGGTTCTTTATAGGTTTCACTTTTCATTAATTTCCTCTCTTCGTTTCTAAAATGGCCATAGATAATATATTATTTTAAAATAAATGAAGGTAAGCATTAGATATTCGAAGACCTTACTTATTTGTAATTTGCTTATTTGACATCTAGTAGGTCTGTAAATAGGCGGTCTGTAAATAATCGAGTTTGGACCAGACAATCCAGTGAACAACAGCATGAGCATCGATCTACGCAATTGGGATACGATGCCATGTTTCAACCAAGTCAGCAATCCTGACCACCTGATCCCGTTAGTCGCCCTCTACGACAAGCAGGAGTTGCTGAAGACCAGTTCTAACCCGGGTCTTTACGGGTAAAGTAGGTTATGGGAAAGAACAGGCCTCCAATATCCAAATGTTCGTCGAAGATGTCGTTCTCTGCGACCTAGTTAATGGTGCTATTGATGTAATGACACTTTGGTTGCTGTGGCCTCGATCCGGTTATTGACATTTACCTTGATAGTTGGATTATAGTCGGATTATATTTGGATTATAGCAGGGTGATCCCTTACTCCATTGTTTTGAAACAATCTTAAAGGATATGTTCAGTCAATAACCTTGGTCGAATCCTATTCTCTAACCTTGTGTAACTTGCTCCGTAAGGTTCTGAATTGGTCTTCAGTAACCCATGCTTGTCGTAAGAGGCGACTAATGGGATCGGCTGGTCAGGCTCGCTGACTTGGTTGACACATGTCATCGTATCCCAGTTACGAAAATCGATGCTCATGCTGTCGATCACTGGATTGCCTGGTCAATATTCTATTATTTACAGACCGCTGTCATATAGATGGGATATTGCTGAGTTCGGCGTTAAACAACAAACAAATATACCGTAAATAAACAGGCGAAGCCAGAGGACACGTTATTGGCATAAGTTGTTGTCAAGACGACGTATTCCTGGGAATCGTTTATTTCTAACAGGGACAAGAAGAAACTATGAAAAGTATATGAATCCACACAATATACGTGATCCAATAAATGAGCATTTCTAACATTCTGAAATGCTTATATTCATAAAGGTATTTATAAGGCACGGTGTTAATAAACTGGTTTCAACGGGGAATCCTGATCTTTAGAGTCTGTGGGCACGTAAGTTACGAAATATATTAAAATATCAAGGTCTCAGTATATTATATATTTTCATTAAACAATCGACTGTACAAACGTATTGATGTGTGTACGTCTGTGTCCCAAATCCCGTGATTCTAGTGTCTTGTAGAATCTGTTGCAGATTTGGCAACAGTATTGTCGACGAAAACCTCACAGGTGCATGTGACGTTCAAACGATGATGTGACTCTGACGTCACCGGTAGTCAGTTCTGTGTCGTGGCGTTTTATATATGGATTTATATAACTATAATATATTCCAGTAATAAAATGTGAGCTTTGATCGCCGTTAGGTTTAAACGTAACAAGTATCTGCTGATCACGTGTACCACAGTATAGGTCGATGCTCATGCTATCAGCCATGAACTATTAATGTGGACACCGTGAAGGCTTGTATACATATGTTGGGGAGTGAGTATGGTTTTACGCCGTTTTAGCAATATTCCAGCAAGATCACGGCGGGGGACACCAGACATGGCCTTCACACATTGTACCAATGTGGGGAATCGAGCCCGGGTCTTCATCGTGATGAGCGGGCGTTTAAACCATTAGCCTTCCCTTGTTTGAATATGCCTTTCATCTGGAAGTGCAAAGCTAGTGTACTAATATGAAAGAATTCTGCAACTTGAAATAACCGATCACAAAAGTTTCCGTAAGTGTGGGTTGGTTTGTTGGTTTGTTGTTTAACCACCAATATCCGAGGTGGTCTGTAAATAATCGAGTCTGGATCAGACAACTTAGTGATCAACAGCATGAACATCGAACTACGTAGTTGGGATACGATGACATGAGTCAACCAAGTCAGCGAAACTCACAACCCGATCCCGTTAGTCGCCTCTTACAACAAGCATGGGTTGCCCGGATCTTGACAGGTTCCGTAAGTGTCTTTACCAACCTGGTCATGTGCTGAGCTAAAATGTGATTAAAACTAGAATTTGGTACTGGATTCAAGAAAGGTCTTTTTTGACGATGCATCGACGCAGTTGTTACAAACGCGCAGGGGCGGTGGGGTAGCCTAGTGGTTAAAACGTTCAGTCGTCACGCCGAAGACCCGGATTCACATGGGCACAATCTGTGAAGCCCATTTCTGGTGTACCCCCGCCGTCATATTGCTGGAATATTGCTGAATGCGGCGTAAAACTAAACTCACTCACTACAAAAGTACATGCTACTTGAACTGTTCACTCATATGTTAGGGGTGGTGTGGTAGCCTGGTGGTTAAAGCGTTCGCTTGTCACGCCGAAGACCAGGGTTCGATTCCCCACATGGGTACAATGTGTGAAACCCATTTCTGGTGTTCCCAGCCGTGATATTGCTGGAATATTGTTAAAAGCGGCGTAAAACTAACCTCACGCACACACTCATATGTTCACTCTACCCCGTTGATACTTCCAGGGGAGCTGTGAAGTCCGGTACAATTTGGGTATAGTACGTCGAGCGTAATTTCTGCTGTTCTGAAGCCGAAATGTCACTAGGAAATGGGTATTAAAGTGGCGCTAACTCACTGACTTACTATGTAAACACACTACGATCTACATGTAAAACCGCATGTCAATAACAGAACCTGCCCATGACTAAATATTGTCTTAACCGCCAGAAATTAATAAAACAGTAACACGTTCAGTTGACACTTGGATGCAATGACTTTGTCACTTTAATCCGCCAGTTTAAAAGTTAAGGCATGTTGTCTGTTTTTGTAATTACTGGCGCCAAAAGTACACATCGAAAGACGCCATTTTTGTGATTTGACTTTTAAATCTGAAATGCCGGGTGTACTGCCGCCATTGTTTCCAGCTGTCCATGAAATGACACTTTTGCTAAAAACGAAGGTTTCTTTATCACTATTGTAACAATATTCTTGTGCTTCCATGTGCTCAAAGCACAATGAAATAATGAATTAATGAAATTTTGTTTCAGTTTTATCATGAAGGGTATATTTTAAGTTGTTCACTGGTCTCGAGGGGGACATGGGCTGATGTACCCTCGGGCTCAACGAACATAAACAAACATAGAGGGCACATCAACCCATGGGCCCCGAGGGACCAGTGAACAACGTATTTATCTTACCGAACACCTCAATGGTAACTGTTTGAAGCACGGAGTATGGAGTAGCAGATGACAAGACAAGAAATACAAATTTAGAGTTATGTCCCTTCCATCGATTTGCATTCGCAAAACGTCGGTAATTTCCGTAAATCATTCGTGATTCAATGTTATTCGAGATAAAGAATTACTACTACGAAGTACCGAATGAGTTCGGCATTCCCAACGGGGAACATAGAAAATGTTACTCGCTTATAAGCGGGGTACATTGAAAATAACAGAAGAGTGCTCAGCCAATCAGAAAACGACATTTATGTGTGAGGCAAGATAATACGAAATGAACATCACACTTAGTACCCAAAGTACGAACCGATCCTACAAAGGAAGGACAATGAATAGACCTTTAGATTTAGGATTGAGCAGTTGTGTAAGGCACTAGATAGATAGGTTGACGCACTAGACCTTACATACACACCCATAAAGAGACGCAATCATTTCAACGGCCGACAACGCTACATTCAGCGGTGAACAAACTACAAGTACACAAACATACAGACTAACATACAAACGCATACGGCATACAAAGAAACCTATGGACACGCATATACAAACGTATGTACAGGCATACACACATTGTTTAAATTGTTTTTTTAAATGATTTGATAACTGTTTTATTTTTTAAGTATATTTTTTTTTAAATCCAAAATATGGATTATCAGGATGTTGGTCTTTTTATATATTCAATAGTTTCATGTAATACTGACTGACTGACTGAGTTTGGTTTTACGCCGTTTTTAGCAATATTCCAGCAATATCACGGCGGGCCACACCAGAAATAGGCTTCACAATTTGTACCCATGTGGGGAATCGAAACGCTTTAACCATTAGGCTACCCCACCACCCCTCATGTAATACAGATACGTAGAATGTCAAAAAACACATCACAGAACATCATTTGGGTGTAACACACGATTCGAACACACTAGCCTGGTCGGATTGAGAAGTGGTGATCGGCAGCATATGCTTGTCGACATGTGTGACTAACAGGATCGGGTGGACTCTCTTGTCCCGACTCGGGTTGGACTATTGCCGAGTGCGCCTTTAATAAACGACCACTTACCTACAAACTACTTACACGTACGCACGCACACACACATACATGCATACGTACATACATACAACCCGTGAAGATCCGGGTTAGAATTGATCTTCAGTAACCCATGCTTGTCGTATGAGGCGACTAACGGGATCGGGTGGTCAGACTCTGAATGATTAACAGACCGCCGCCATATAGCTGGAATATTGCTGAGTGCGGCGAAAAACTATACTCACTCACTACACGTACGTCCGTACATGCATATATACATACGCACGCATGCATACACACACACATGCATCGACACACACACACACACACACACACACACACACACACACACACACACACACACACACATGCATACAGACACAGACACGGTCTAACACAACCACGCACACCTAGATCCACACAAACCTACATACATGTTCCGAGTTCAGGTAACTGGGAGTGTCGAGGGCCATACTTATTACCTGACACAGGGCGGACACTGATACAGACTCAACTATACTTGCTTCGAGATGCAGCGCCACTAATAACTACTTATAAACCGAACTCAGGTTTAATGCTCTTGACATAAGTATACACGTAAAGACAGAACAACGGTTAGCTACGGCCCTGGGTACCCAACCTTGCAGTGAACTTCAATCATTGAAAGGATTCACCTCTTCAAAATTAACATTTAGGATGTTTGAAAGACGACCCGCACAATAAAGTTTATGTGTCATAAAACTCCAGCGCGGAGTCAGTGTACAACAAAGCGCGTCATCTCTCCAACATAAACACGTTAGCTGTGTATACAGGAATTTTCCCAATTGTCCTGTCCGCACGTGTTCATGGCCTACAATGGCGAAAGTTGAAGTCAGAAAAGAAGCTTTATATATTAAATCGAGTCACACACTTCATTTCAGAGTTACCTCCCCTTTAAACACGATTTAGGCTCTTGTGGGAAGTCAAGGAGATGTGTCAGCCATATTCTTTACAAAACCATAACAATTGCAAGTAGTTTGTCCTTATCGGGGGCCGTATGCAAAATGTATTTATTGTAAGCCCGGGTGTTCGTAATTGACAATTTGAAAATCGGCTAGAAAGTGTTTGCGGATAATTAGGATTAGAGCGCGTTGTCACACCTTGAGGATCTTTGCTGAACGTCCAATGAGGCGTGCGAGAGGACCGGTTAGTATTCACGCCCTGGCTCTTTCAACGTCTTATGCTTCAACGACTTTCAAATACGCGGGGAGGGGAAAGATGTTTATGAATATTTTTCAGGATAGGCGTGCCTCCTTCCACTTAAAGGAACGATGAATATTTCAACACACCCGTTTAACAGTAACTCCTCAGATGGTAAGGTCAAGCTAATATGAAGCACAATGCCTTCGTTTTAGACTGTTTGTGTTTCTGTGAAAATCAGAGCTACATACTGCCTTGCTCGGCGTGGTTGTCGCCTAGTGCGAGAATCTTAAACGCTTGAAATGAGTAGGGTCGGTGAGGTAGCCCAGTGGTTAAAGCGTTCACTCGTAACGCCTAAGTCCTGGGTTCGATTCCCAGTACTGGTATTCCGCTGTGTTGTTATTGCTGATTTATTACTAAATCCGAATGAGAGTGCTTTCATTTTACATCACGTCCTGTATGTTATACTGACAGTAAGGCAAATCTGGAATTTAAATCTTTGATTAGCAGATCCGGTTGCGGTTAAGCGAGACAAAGCTATACAGCTAATTGCGGTTCTTTCCATCACTGGAACAACTGAGCTCACGTAAGGATTAAAGTTTAGGTTTTTAAAGAAACCCCAAACGATATATCATATAGTTAGCTCTGATTCCCAGTGGTTCAATCAAGTACTTTACATCCCTTTACTCCTTGTGTAATCTGATAATCGACACTGATAATTCTGTATCTTTGCCGTTTTTATATTATCTTGCACTGCATGAACATTTCAGGCGTCAGTTGAAACGGAGCCTCGAATTAGTCAGGACGAAAAGAAGACACCTCGACCAAGATCACTCTAATGTCTGCGTATCAATTAATAAGTATCAATTGTATTAATCAGTTGCAGCGCAAGCAATGTCGAGAACCAGCCTATCTAAGGTCTACATTAATATGAATTCGGCAGGATACTTGCCAAAAATCACCTGGGAATAACATGTGCACACGAAACTGTGACGTCATGCTCATTTTACAAATGGGTTCAGCGTAAATTTTTGCATATCAATTAATAAGAATCAGTTGCAGCGCAAGCAATGCCGAAAACCAGCCTATCTAAGGGCTACATTAATATGAATTCGGCAGGGTACTTGCCAAATATCACCGCGGAATAGCATGTGCACACGGAACTGTGACGTCATGCTCATTGAAGAAATGGGTTCAGCGTAATATTTCGTTTGTTGTTTAACGCTGCACACAGCACTTAGCGTAAGACAAAACCTTATATAAACGTAAATATATTGTATTATATAGAAAAATATATATGGTCTACGTAAAACTATGAATTTATAACTCAATGAATAACATTTCTCAACAACCGTATATCTAAAAACATATTTTTATTCCAAATAAACAATATATTTTGATAGTAAACATTGATATTGAAACACTGTTAAAATTATAATTTGAAAATTATAAAAGAGATTTTGTTCAGCTTTGTCAGATGCCTTGCGGCACACATGAATATTCACTTCATACAGATGAACACAGCTGTTGCTCTTCAAAACCGTCTCGCCAAAACTTGTCTCCGGCTGAATGGAAGTTTTGACATGACAAAGAAGTCCTTTGAAATAATAAATATTTGGTACTAGAGAACACAAGGTGTCACGGGGCCTAAAGTTGACTTGCATGATTATGAAATTTGAAGATATTTGCACGCGAAAGAGACAGAAGGGATCACAGCGGATCTGTCAATAAAGTCAGTACGCTGTTTAACATAATCAACAAATTATGATTCGTGGGTATTGACCATCAACGGATCGGTATGGGTAATCTGCGTAAGCCGTTGAATCTATATTGAAGCTAAATATTATTTTGATTAATGCCGATTTCAAGTGTTGGAAAAAAAATGAACATTTGTCCTATTTTATCATCGGTGAGCTTTCGCTATCGCTAGCAATATCACGGCGGGGGACACCAGAAATGAACTTCACATATTTTACCTATGTTAGGAATTGAACCCGGGTCTTCGGTGTGACGAGCGAACGCTTTAACCGCGTGCACTAGGCTACCGCACCGCCCTGGTTACGATGACATGCATCTTGATAGATAGCCTGACCACTCGATTCCGTTAGTCGCCTCTTACGACAGGCATAAGTTCCTGAAAACCAGTTTGAACCAGGATCTGGATTGTGGGTTTGAATTGTATGTTACGCCAAAATAATCATCTCCAATTTGTTTGTTCCATACCACATGTGAAGCAAATGCATCCATATATTTATGTTTCACGAAACGATTGAACAGATAAGCCGTCAACAGACAAAACACAACGTTGAACGCTATATGGTCAGATAATAAAAATAATCATAACAAAATAAAGTTATTAAATCATTTAATTAACCACCTAAACAAATAAATACATTAAATCGTTTCATTTACGTGTTTTTCGGTGTGTCGGCCTCTTTAAAGTCCTATCTCTTTATACACATCTGGCATCCTCTTTGGAAACACTGAAACTCCCGACAGGGTTACAAAAAACGGGGGAGTGCAAATCACTCCAAGCGACACCTTCTCCTTTAAACGGAGCCACGCTGTGGGAAGTCGAGGTGAGATATTCATCGCTGACTAATAGATAAGTGTAGATATGACAGGTCTAGAATCGACCACACCATTCAGTCCGTCACATTGGGTTTTTGACAAGTACATACAATCCTGATCACCTACTTGAATAACCCATTGCGGTTCCTACTCCACTCAGAAAAACAAAACCCTGTGTAGCCTGTCATAGCTGATTTCCTAGTTACCTTGTATTGAGGGCCTGCCCGTCCCCACCCACAAGCTTTCTTACACTCGTTAAACACGGGGAGGAAACCTGACCTGCTCGGTGCGCGATATTTGTGCATTAACGTCAACGCTTATTGTTACGGCCAGCGAGAGATATCTTGACTACGACTGACGACGTCGCCATTCTCTTGCTCTTCTGTGAGGTCAACAAGGGCTCTTTGAGAGCCATTAGCCACCGCCCTCGTCGCTGATCTTTGACCCCCTTAGCCTCATCCCCCATCGCTGACCCTCGAGAGGGAGACATAAGGCTTTTGTTTTACCGCTTGAGCAATTTGATATACCTGGCTCAAATGGACTGTTCGTTTAGTCTTAATGGAGATGTTGGACGACATTCAGTCTTTGCGACGTGCATGGTCATCTCAAAGGACGGCGAATGGTCATTTCGGTCACACCTGCCGCGTCTCGTGTGCGGGTAATGGTCAGGGAAGTGGTCGAAATGTTTGTCACCCGGGTGCGACTTTTCGCGAAGTCTTTAAAACACAACGCCGTGTAAAGACGATATCTTCTTTATATCGCGGGATCAACACGGAAAGTGACAACTGATATTGACATCTGATATTGTCATGTGATCGCAGGTAAAGATAAGCCTTTAACTCCTGACAGATGCGATACTAGGTGGACGCTGATGATTATAGATAGTGATAATCCTTGAAAGGACTTTTACAGAGGCGGAATCGTCTATTAACGACCCTTAACCTTTCTGCGCGATTGAATAAATAGTAAAAAACAGCTGTTTCCTGTGTTGATGATCATTGGAAAATGAAGTGTGTTGAAAGATTATCTTGTCATGAAATTAAGATGTTAATAATTTGTGAAGCTGTCAAAAAGATGTATATCTTAAAGACATCATGTTAAAGGTTTGGGGACTAATTGTCGTAATGTGCTTTTAACGGTGCAATGAAGTCGGTCGTTGAAGGGAGAGGTCGCATGGATGCTCCAAATGTTGGTAATCTGGAATTTTTGGTAACAATATCAGGAATTGTTTATGCGTGTTAGAAGCACACACAGCATCACCATGGTAAAAACGGTTTCCTGAAAATAAAGCAATAATGTTCCATTTGACCATCGTTTTATGACTGACAATACCTTTGCTACTCGCCATGAATGAATCATGGGTTATTTTCATAGCGAATATTGCATTTTAACCCACGATGTTTGGGTTTTGGACAGCCAAAGGGACGCAGTTCCCGGGGATTACAGCGTCTTACACGACGGTGATACTGTCGGTATATGTAATCCTCGGGATTCTGTATTACACCAGTAGAGATAAACTTTAGTTTCACCGAGAGACTGTGCTCAAGCACTCCAACCATTGATCTGACCCGTGAAGATCTGGGTTAGAATTTGTCGTCAGCAACCCACGACTAACGGGATCGGGTGGTCAGGCTAGGTTGGCTTGGTTGACACGTGTCATCGTATCTCAGTTGCGTAGATCGATGCTCATGTTGTTGATCACTGAATTGCCTGTCCAGACTCGATTATTTACAGGCCGCCGCCATATAGCTGATATATTGCTGAGTGCGAAGTTAAAAAAGGCAAACCAACAACAAAAACAACACCCATTGATCTATATCGACATACAGAGAGTGCTTGCCGTGAAACCGAGTTGTTTTAAGAACATGTGTTAGATTAATAGTTTGCTTTTAAATTTGGTTTTACGACTTTCCACGTGGATGGCAAGACCTGTCTTCGACATTTGGTTTGTGGCAGTTCATGGTGCCATGCTATTATTCTGTTGCCTTGTGGCCATGAGTGAGTGAGTTTAGTTTTCCGCCCCTCTTAGCAATATTTCAGCAATATCACGGCTTTACAGATTATACCCTTGTGGGGAATCGAACCCGGGTCTTCGGCGTGACGTGCGAACGCTTTAACCACAGGGCTATCCCACCGCCCCTCATGCGGCCATGATGACATGGGACATTGACATTGTCGCTCACTCACTCACTCACTCACTCACTCACTCACTCACTCACTCAGCCAGAAAACTCCTTCGGCCACCACTCTAAGAAACACTCCAATGAGCTGAACTGTTCTTTGTCCATTTTGTGTTGAGGTGGAAGCCAGTTTAACTATTTTGCCATTCAAAAGAGCTGAATCCGTTTAACAAATGTGAAATTAAGTTTCAATAGATGTAAGGTTGTGTTAAAGAAGTCCACTTTTTAAAATTCAAATAACGTGCACCACTCTTTGTTCAAAGGCACTAACTAAAGGTTTTGACGAAGCAGGGGCATTAAAGACGCCAAATAAAATTACTTAAATTCAACAGTAATCCGAAAATAAAACAAACTTACGCAAATGCCAAACATATCCTTTTAAGCATGTCATTTCGCTAATAGTGCCTTTATCAAGCAGACGGTGAATTATCACGTAATATTCGATCTGTTAACTTATCTCCCTTGTGAGCAAACAAAATGGCGTCAGAAGGCTCACTGGACTTATATGAGATCATGTGATTCGGGCGAGTTTATATGCAGAAAATACCTCAAATGATGTCGGAGTGAAGATTTTAGCAATGCAACCATTTACCCTCACGTAACACATCCATTTCCAGGTGAGTTGTCGGTATTCATGATGCAAAGCGACTTTCTTTCATCTGAATTCGAAATGCAGACGTCTCGTCTGCAAGTGTCGTTACGAACGGCGTTGCGCTTTTGAAAAGTGTTTACACAGCGAACACTCACGAATCCGCCCGCCTCTCGACTGGCTGAACGCTGTCCGCTTTTAATTCGCCCCGGGTTTCTTTGATGTCGACAGCTCACACCTTTTATTTTACTTGAGCCGAAATAGATCACAGCCGCCGACTTAATATAGATCATTATTTTAGTCAATGACACATATTTTTGCGCATTTCGTCTCTGGGGTTAAATGCTCCGTTTTGTGAACTTGTAGTGGTGACCCGTATTGGAGCCGGATGGGTAGGCTCATGCTTAGTCCCTGAATATATATATACTTTTGATAGTAACAAATAAACCCATCCAAATTTGAAAAGGAGCCCCAGTGAGTTGGGAGATTCTGAACCTGTTGAAACATAGACTTGCTTCATTTAGGGCTTTAGCATTGCAGGAAGGGCTAGGCATTAGGGAAAATAATGTGGTTCAGGGACTGCGAGACATACATGGGCAGAGATACAATTTTATGTTTTACAGTGAAAATGACAACTGCTATTCAGAACACAAACAAGGAAGTGGATTTTATATTTTATTATTCACTGTAATTCATGTGTGAAAAATATGTATATATCATATGTCTGATCGCAGCAAGCTCATTTACTCATGTGTTGAATTTGATCGCACATTGCAACCAAGACTGCAGAATTCACCTTCTGAAACCAGGTCATCCACCTATGGCTATGAAATGCCTTTTAGAAAGTGGTCAAATGAAACAAATATTCTATTGGGAATTACTGCCAGTGTAAGTGATGACTTGGTTGACCTATGTCATCGTATCCCAACTGCGTAGATCGATGCTCATACCGTTGATCACTGGATTGTCTGGACCAGTGTCCACTATTTACAAACCGCCACCATAGTGCGGCGTTAAACAAAATACAAACAAAACATTTAGCCAAACCTGCGTCAGTTGCTTGTACAACCCATCCATCCTTCAAATAGAAAAAGTGGCAGTGGGGGGTAGCCTAATGGTTAAAGCGTCCGCTCGCAACGCCGAAAACCCGAGTTCGTTTCCCGGGTTGTGATATTGCTGGAATATTGCAAAGCGCGGCGTAAATCCTTACACACTCACTCATATAAAAACGCAAATTGAAAACACAGTAATACTGCTGAAGAGCGATGACGGTGTTAAATGAACGAACTGAAACAATTTAATTTTGAACACCTGGTGTCATCCTCTTGTGATTCCTTGTACTGAATGCCTAGATGTTGCTTTTTTCGCATTTCAGTCACAGCTGTATCTATTTCGGCAGATACACGAAACTGAATATTCTCTGTAAATAAAGGTACATAGTCTTTCGAATTAAAGGTGTATGATACGATTAAAAACTTAATGTAATTTGTTTTTTACTTTTTATTTTTGGAAGAGTGATCGACGCATAAGGTTCTGGTGTTAGGAAGCATTCGAGATGCCTGTGTTTTACCCCCGGCAACGAAGCAACCATTCGTGACACCAAAAAACAATGAAGCAATTGAAGAAATTGGTGAAGACAAATGCAATGCATAACTTATTGAATATTACAAATATTACGAGACACTGATCATTGTGAGTGAGTGAGTGAGTGAGTGAGTGAGTGTGCATGACGTGACGAGCAAACGCTTCAACCACTAGGCTACCCCACCGCCCCTGTGTATCATACAAGATGTACCTAAGAGTAAGTGAGTGTATGCTGTTCCACTCCACAATCACCAAAACACCAGCAAGCCAGAGACTTGGAACCTCTGCACCGATCTGGCGCACTGTGACATACACTAAAGTCACCCGAGTCAATGATTGTGAGGGACAGCCGGGTAGCCTTGTGGTTAAAACGTCCGCTCGTCACGCTGAAGTCCCGGGTTCGATTCCCCACATGGTTACAATGTGTGAAGCCCATTTGTGGTGTCCCAAGCCGTGATATTGCTGGAATATTGCTAAAAGCGACGTAAAACTGAATTACTCTCACTCAATGATTGTGATCACCCGACCCCCGTTCTAATGGAAAGGGGATCTGTTCTCACCCGGAGTTCCAACAGGAATGCATACCAATGTATGATACATGTGTAGTTGTGCAGTTTTATCAAGAGGTTTTATTTAATGAATGGAAATATACGTTTTATTAAATGAATGAAAGAATTTCGTCGAACGTTTATTTCAGCTATTTAGGGACCCGAAGGTACCAAATTCAGCCGCAAGGACTGAATTATTTCAGGTACACATTTACTATCAATTTCATTGAACGAGTTGAGGCGCACCGTCCTTCATAAATCTTGTTACAGTTTTAAGTTACAACGTTACAGCGATAACACATCAAAAGCTGGATATTTGCATGAAGAAATCATACTCTCGTGACACAGATAACAAGTCTAGATATCTTTTGAAACGACACAACAATATTACATGACCTTATGTTTAGCGAACACGACACATAATTCATATTCAATAGGCAGACGACACTGACGGAATCTGTCGGAACCTGAGAGACGATGTCGTCTGCTCCGGCAGCCATTTTGAAACCTCTTTATTGACTGAAGTTGCCCGTCTAACACTTAGAGATCTACCCTCCATGCCTCTTACGGTTATACAGATTAGGGGCTTTGATGAGCCAGACAGACGGGCGATACACGTATATCATTGAAAGGGAGGCAAACCACTTAAAGAGAAAGGATGGATTAAGTGTTACTTTCAATGGAGACCGTGTGAGTTTCACTTTTATTTCGAATGCCTGGTAAACGTGATGCATCCCTCTGTCGTCGGAGAAGATCGCCTGCTAATGTTTAGTTTGTAAATCAAAGATTTGTTTTAGATTTATGGGGCTCAACGGACGTTTGCAAAAATGCATTTGCGGATAAGTTTTTCTTCTGGTGAAGCTGAGTGTTGCTGAACGCCGCAGTCAGCGACAATCAAGTTTTTTTCTTCAACAGCAGTGATCGCAAATAATACCACCCAGGCCGCACATTGTCAGCAAGTCAATATAACGAATGTGAATGTAGTTGTGTTATATGTTATATGTTTATATGTAAGTTGGGAGTTGGTTGCAAAATCGTCATATTTGATTGGATCTTAATCGATCGGTCATCGAAAGTTTTCAGTGTGCATTATTTTGTTGTTTGTAGTATTAAGTTCAGTAAAATATGGACATTCCTAGAAAACACAAATACATAGTCAACACGAACCATCTTCCTGCAGAAATCAAAGATTCGGATCTTTGGATCTGGGACACCAGGACAAAACCGTGAATTTGGATGGGGCTTGTTTTGAAAGTAGCAGTAGCAACGGACTGGTCGTCCCCAATTTTTATCTTCTAAGGGAAAGGACTTTTTCAAACATTTTCTTGGGGTATTTATTCTAAGTAACAACTGAATGAACTTCTTCACTGAACAAAACTGTGGTTGGTGTTTGAATGTGCAAAAGTACACGCGATAGCTTAGTCATTTGAACCTTCCGATCATTTGAATTATACGGAACACAACTAGTGCTCACATCATCGACCACACGTTCATAACACATTGTTCATCTGTTTGCACTCGAGTTATGTTAGCTTTACGGGTTATTCATCACCAAGCTTCACGTAATGAAGCAGTTCTTATCTATTCTTATATTTCGTTTGAAAGTTCGGACTGTTTCCACGGACAGGGTGCATTTATGCCGTGTAATGTGGGTGTGTGAGTGAGTGAATATGGTTTTACGCCGCTTTTAGCAGTATTCCAGCAACATCACGGCGGAGGACACCAGGAATGGGCTTCACACATTGTACCCATGTGGGGAATCGAACCCGGGTTTCGGCGTGACGAGCGAACGCTTTTACCACTAGGCTACCCCACCGCCCCACGGTGTATTAAGAAAGTTCTTGATTAGATACACGAGACGTTCCCCACAACTAAACTGACGAGCAAAAGAAAGTACACAGGTTGTGTTTCTTAAATAAGATAAAAATAACAAAACCTATTGATGAAATGGAAAATGTATGTTGAAGCACACTGCAATACACGTGTTTTATCAGCAAAATGACATTATAACAATCAACAGTGATGCAGTGATGACCACTGCGGTCGGTTCCTACGTCTTGCTGGAAGGTCAAGGCCATTCCACGCAACGGTCGGTAGGCCCGTATGCCAGCAGCACGAAGTCGTCTTGTTACTATGAATCGGCTCACGCGATGACCCAATGATGTGTCTGCTGACGACGTCACCGTCAACATCCGGTTACGTAGGTAAATAACCCGCAGATAGCGATCCTCTTGGGGTGTTGTGACTCTGGGACGTCCACTTCTGGGTCGATCACATGTCTGGCCTGTCATCTTGAAACGGTTAAACAGCCGAATTATGTCTTGTCCTGTGCAACCCAATGATGTCCTTGCAATATGGCTATTGGAAGCACCCATTTGCGACATTCCTGTGGCCCGTTCTCGTTGCGCCGACGTCAATCTTGGCATTTTCTCGTGAGATTTTTGTCAAGTGATTGTTCAGTCTTCACGACAAACAGGTTTTATACCCTCTGTAAGAAAAGTGTTCGTGCATGGAACAATAATCACAATTTTGCGAAAATTCGTGCAAAACACGTACAAATGTTTTTTTGTTGCATTTTGGCAAATGAAACATGATGGTTGCTTTCTATACAATCAATGTTTTTCAATAATTTTACTAGTTAGAACGCAAATTTGGAATTGCAGCAACAATTACACCTGTGAACTTTCTTTTGCTCGTCAGTTTAGTTGTAATATTTCAGTAATATCTCGTGTCAGTTTCATGACGGAAAGTGTGAGCCCATTTCCGGTGTCCCCCCGCGGTGATATTATTAGAAAAGAGCTAAAAGCGGCGTAATACTAAATCAACTCACTCATGACAGAAAGCTCAATGTTTGGTTGTTTACAACTTTCGGGAACTCACGAGTATGCCTATGGTGGTAGCTAATCTAGAAACATAATCACACTGGGGTTCGAACCCACTAATCATAAGTTCCAGTTACGCCGAAGGTATGTAATTGCGATGACATGACTTCGACAACCGTTACATCACAACGCGTCATGCCCTACGTGGGTTTAAAAAACAAACATGGCGCAGTTCCTCGTTCTCACTTTCGCGAAACGCATCAGCACGGGTATTGTACTGACAAAAAAATAATGGGTACTGATCTGGTCATCGAAAATTTAATCAGCGGATCCTGAAACGACAAAGGGAAGCAACTCCGTCTACTTGTATCATGTATCTAATTCAAGCGCATTAGTCCATGAGACTTGGATGCCTGATTTGTGAACAGGAACCGTCTTGTACCAACAAAAAGTTCGGATGCGGTTATTGATGCGCAAATGAGTGAGTGAGTGAGTTTGGTTTTACGCCGCTTTTAGCAATATTCCAGCAACATCACGGCGGGGGACATCAGAAATGGGCTTCACACATTGTACCCATGTGGGGAATCGAACCCGGGTCTTCGGCGTGACGAGCCAACGCTTTACCCACCAGGCTACCCCACGGCCCTTCTGATGCGCAAATGATGAGGATGCAACATTACTGTGGTGACTCATGATCATCTCATTCCAGGAACATTCCCGACAGGGTGCGCACGTCGCCACGATGCACTCTGTGTTCCAGACTCTCCTGGCTGATAGGCGGAAGCACCTGTCAACGATGAAAGAACAGATTTTCCGAAAATTACACGTGAGTGGCAGAAGAAACGCCAAGATATGTGAAGACAAAAGTAACTTTCGCCAAGACGTAAACAAAAACGACGACAAACGTTGAAATATTCAAGACGTAACCGACGCCTACGTGACAGGAAATAGTGAGTGATTTTAGTTTTAGGCCGCACTCAGCAATATTCCAGCTACATTTGTATATGGCGGCGGTCTGTAAATAATCGAGCCTGACCAGACAATCCAGTGATCAAATCATGAGCATGGATCCACGCAATTGGGAACCTATGACATGTGTCAACCAAGTCAGCGGGCCTGACCACCCGATCCCGTTAGTCGCCTCTTACGACAAGCATGGGTTACTGAAGATCAATTCTAACCCGGATCTTCACGGGTAACAGGAAATAAGACAACCAGTACTGTTTCTATGACTTAACGCTCGGTCATAGAGTGAGTGAAATGAATTTAAGGATGTGAATATAGAATGCCTCTTTGGGATTACACTTTCTCAGTATATTTCAGATTCTAGTACGTTTATGGGCTATGTCCTATTTGGGATTCGAACCCACACTCTTAGAGTGAGGCACCTAATCGAGATCACACAAAGTCAGCCATCTAACCCACTCAGCCATCTTGGCTTCCAGAAAGGTAGTCTGACAACTGGTAGTCCAGATCACATGCTTTGTGTACCCTTCTGACAAGCGTAAACATAGCTTCAACTCCTATTGCCAAAGCTATGAATATACAATGCCATTTTGACAGTGGTCACATATGAATATATATGTTATATTTGGATTACACCTTCTCAGTTTCTAGTAAAAATGGGGTTGAGTCCCATCTGGAATTCTCACGTCAGTTACAGATTTCCTTGTTGGTAACCGACAGTTTCATTACATAATATTCCACATTTTTCTAATGATTCTGAAAAATAAACGTTTTCACTAATAATACTGTCCACATTTAATTCGACAGTTTACTTTTCCTATCGCAGTGTGGAGGAAAAGGAAGATGGGTTATCGTGGCTTATAAGCCATGCATCCGTGAATTGAAGATCTGGGTTAGAATTGGTCTTCAGCAACCCATGCTTGTCGTAAAAGGATACTAACGGGATCGGGTGGTCAGGCTCGCTGACTTAGATGACGCATGTCATCGTATCCCAATTGCATAAATCGATGTTCATGCTGTTGTCCATTGGAATGTCTGGTCCAGACTTGGTTATTTACACACCACCGTCATTAAACTAGAATATTTTTGAGTGCATGTTAAAACAACAAACCAACCAAGGATGCAGGTCATAGGTCATGCTGCCAACTGACCTAGGGGGCCGTTCATAATTTATGGCTAGGGGCTTGATGATTATTTTTATTGAGAAGCACGTACAATATGAATGGACCCCCCCCCCCCCCTAAAACTTATGTACAAAGTAAGTGACCTCCTGCATGTCATGTACAAAGTCAATGACCCCCCTCCCCTTTCCATATTTCTAATGCATAATTTTAAATATTTTTATGTACAAAATTGATGACCCCCCCAAGAAACATGTGTACAAAATTGATGACCCCATAGACATGATGAAAATGCTGCTGTAGCTGAAGGTCAAATAAACTACTATCGTTGGTTATACTGTTATATAAGTGTTCGCAAGAACAATTTACTTTGAGCTTCTGTGTAAATCTACTTGTGCATCCCGAACAAAGTGTAGAATCCGTTTTAAGAAGTAATTACGCCTGACAGATGTAGACACATGTCATTTAGATGTTATTGGTTAGAAGAAGAAAACTTGATGGATCTTAATTTCTGTCATGAGAAACAAATCGTTTTGGAGTCAGCTCGTCCATCAGATAACTCCATGCTAGGGTGAATATATGAATAATAGACTGCTTGGAAGAAGTAAACAGTTCCTCATAATGAAGTGAGTGAGTTTGGGTTGACGCCGCTTTTAGCAATATTCCAGCAATATCATGGTGGGGAACACCAGAAATGGGCTTCACACATGTACCCACGTGGGAAATCGAACCCGCGTCTTCGGCGTGACGAGCGAACCCTTTAACCGCTAGGCTACCCCATCGCCCCCATAATGATGTAATAAACTTATCTAAATTGTCTCCCTTAGTCATAATGTGTTTATTTACTTACGAGAATACATCATATTGACAACTGGATCGACAGGCATTTCGGACAGTCGCCATTCACGGCCAAATTCTGACCAAACCTGTCGGGTAAACGTTACGTGAGCAAACGTTAGGTGAGTAAACGTTAGGTGGAAACACTGCAAACCTACAAACAAAACCCATAATTTCCCTACCCGTATCAAATACATCAAGATCGGATAACCATTTCTTGTTTTGCTGCATATTAGCCAACACCAAACATGGTAGAACCTTTCGTTTTCCCGACAGCTTGTATCACGACGGGGCGGTGGGGTAGCCTAGTGGGCAAAGCGTTCGCTCGTCACGCCGAAGGCCTGGGTTCGATTCCCCGCATGGGTACAGCCTATTTCTGGTGTCCCCCGCCGTGATATTGATGGAATATTGCTAAAAGCGGTGTAAAACCATACTCACTCACTCACTCACTCCCATCATGACGTGTCATTGTTGTTTGTAGGACGACCCGCTACGGTGACGTAGTTCCTAAGCCTGTAGCACAACCACGAGATGTGTAGGAGCTTTCAACCCAAGGATCATAGCCAGGAGGACTTGGGGGGGATTTCCGTCGGAGCAAATCCGATCCTGCCGAACCAAAAGAACAGAATACCCAACAGCTAATTCCTTCTCCCAATGCCTCTGAACAACCACGTGGCTTCATTAACAGACTCACTGTGAGCATGTCTTAAAAAAACATTTCCTATGTTCAACAAGCATACCGCCATCAGCGCCGAAAAAACAAATGTTTTGTCGACTAGTCTGTCATTCCTCAAAGCTAATCTAAATGACTGTGTGACGGCCGTGATATGTATTTGTAATTACCTCTGACTCACCGGCGTCAGACAGCTATCAACAACATCCACAAGATCAAACCAACAGTGTTTGAGCATTGTCCACCATTTCATGTCCACAACGTCATAAAATATATCGACCTCGGAAAAATCCTAATATCTAGCCGAAAACCAATATTTGACATAGCTGTCGTCCAATCTACAAGTCTGCCGAGATGGCTACTTTTTCCCCCCGACAGGTGATTCGGTCGTCTGCTTTGCGAAAAATGGCGCCAAACGGACAGAAATCTACCACCCAAACTTATCGGTCAGGCGGTTATTGGCAAGTAGGAGTGACAACTGGATCGACAGGCATTTCGGACAGTCGCCATTCACGGCCAAATTCTGACCAAACCTGTCGACTCTCGCCAGATGGGCTTTGATCCCACAGCCCGTGGCCCACCCCACATATCTCGTGTCGGTAACAGGTTCGCTTTTGGCGGCGAACTGTATTTGTAAATGCTCCTAGACGTAGCCAGAGAGATTTTTCTGTGAAAATTTCGCCTTTTGAGTCCTGATATTTATAGATCCCTTGGAAATACCGTATTCTATATATCCCAAGAGCCATTAATGAAAAGTGAAAATCTTAGATAATGCAACGAAACCCAATCTCCCATTCGCCTAATGTTCAGAAAGGTATATTTGATTTCTATCTGACAAATTTGGAAGAGTTTCTGAATGACACATTTAGTTAAAACATGCCTACAATATTTGTTTTGAAAAATTATCGAAATGTTTTATGGTAAATGCAAAACAGTAAGTCCCTTGTGTGCGCAATGTTATCTGTTTCGACGGATCATCGATACTAGATCTCTAACATTAATGTTCTATTAACATCGACGAAGTTTTACACGTTACATAAGGCCGAAAATTGACCATTGTCATCAGTGATTCTTTTGGACGTTTTACATTTTGTAATGCCGTAAACTATATTTTACAAGCGATTGTAAGAATTATTACATCTACATTTACTATGTTCGTTACGATGATTGGGGCATACAAGGCCCATGTGCCTGTATCGTCACAGCCTTCCTTTTAAATGCTTTTTAGTTCCTTACATAACTTTATTATGCCAAACAAGGAAATAATAAAGAAAAGGCCAGGACGTTTTGGGTAGACGGACTTCTGACCGTGAAATGGTTGGTAGAAATAATAGAAATTATTTACTCCAAATCCGAGCATGTTTTGATTGCCTCAAAATGTTAAGTAAGCAGTAGCAGAAAACTTTGGGACGGGGATGTAATGATTCAAATTTTTCAGATAATTTGTTAAAACGGTTTTTAATAATAAAGTGATTAAAATAATCGATATATCCATACAACGGAGGTCAATGAGTTTCGAGTCTCCGCTTAGGTCTGGTAATACTCATCCACTAACCAATATTTTTAGCTGATATTAAAGATAGAAATAAAATTTTATTTAGTTTTTCATTGAGGGGATGTAATTATCTTGGTTTTTCGTGACAAGATACTTTTCCTGTCTATTTTACCCACAGTATATTTTAGACCACTCGCGGAACGTGCTTTTGTAAATTCAATGCTGTCTCTTTTTACCACTAATCCTACGTTTTCGGGTCTGATCCGCAAATAATCACACATAATCAAACACTTACCTTCGTCAATTTTAAATTGAATTGAGTTTGACTGAAATACGCACAAAACGTATATACATTATAAATAGGAAAGTACCGAATTCTAGATAAAAGAAGTTTGTACACAAACTTTAAAGTTAGTTACTTTTGAAGAATATTTAGAGTATTTGACATTGTTTGAATCCTAAAGTTCGGGGTAATAATGTGCTGTGCTATTCACTGTAAGCGCTATGAGCATACCTGGTGTGGACTTTGGTGCTATATAAATGGACACATTCATTATTATTATAATTAAAATTCCCAAATGCGTGATTTCCCTATATAAGTCACCCAAGGTATAGTGGGTCAGGCGTCTGAGACTCCGCCCTACACTGTCCAGAGTTGCGTCCCTTAACGGTGCCAGAACCCGCTGATAGTCTTTTCAAATTTTAGATTTGTCCTCATGTCTTTCACTCTGTCAGGATCGTACATCCCGTGATATCCATCAGTGTGGTAAACGTCAAGGACAAGCATTACTTCGGGTATTCCTCCCACAACAGTCTGACACACAGAGATTTAACTAACATACTGTCAAACTCTCCACGTGTCCGTTACAGTGATATTGAAGGGATATTGATGAAGAAGATGAAAAGGAAACAAGCTCTGTATAGCCGGTTTCGGTGAAAAAATATTAAAATTGAATTGTAAACTTTTATTGAAGCAACACTAGATTTTATTCTTTTAATTTGTCTTTACCTATAAGATCCATTTAAATCAGAGTCGTTTGTTTAGCCCTTTTAAAAATGGATATCTGCGAATTGAACACCTGGTTTTATAACCGATTTTCAGTGATCCATTTATATCATTTTTACGGCTATTTTGTTAAATCAGAGTCGTTCGTTTAGCCTTCTAAATGGACATCTGATTTTTCAAACACCTGGTGTTATCGCTGACTTTTCAGTGATCCATTTATATCATTTTCACGGGTATTTTGCTTCTACATCCAGTGGTATCTGTATCCGTGGACCCCCTCCCCTGGTTGTTTACTCACCGTCGTTGATGTCTTACTTTCAGGAATATAAGGAGACGATGGGACACGCTATATTTTAGCTTATTTTCAACACAGAAGGTCCCATTTTCACACACTGTTATATTCGTGACATATATTTTCGAGTTTTATGCATTTTTATCTGCAACTACATATACAATTTACACAATGAAACCTGGCTAGTCCAGAAAACCTTTTGTCCGATTACTTTTAGGAAAGTCTACCCAATAAACAAAGGGACCATGACAATGATTAATAGGTTAGGTCCCATACTGCCTACAGTTCCAAACTGCCTACATCCCAAACTGCCAACAAAAATATTGTAGACAGCGTGGGAAATGATTTTTTGCCCTGTAGAATAATGGAACAGCCCTATTGTCAATGAAGAAGGGATGTGTCGTTTGGAGTAAGGTAGTAGTAGTTATTTGCTTTATTTAAAGTCGCACGCACAACTAAGGTATTTCGGCGACGGGGTAGTACACTTTTAGGAAATGAGGGGAACGAAAAATAAAAATTTTGAAAGATTGGTGTTACTACCAAAAAAAAAACCCTCAATAACTAAGTATTAAGGGAAATTTGAATGGGATGCCGAATTAAAATGGTTAAAAAAATATGAAATAGGTAAAGAGTCCATACAGGCTCTCAAAAATTACTCTACAACAAAAAAGACCAGATCTTATACATAACATGTACAGAAGAATATTATACCACCAAAACAAAAATAATCATGCAAATACATTTTATCAGGGTCCCGTCACATATCGGAGTCCATGGCAACGAAATGGACATTCTTGTCAGTTGTGTGTAATTGTGAAACCAGTAAAAGACTGTAAAACCAGTAAAAGACTGTAAAACTTATAAATTTTTCATGATATATCCATGTCTCCGTGTAAAGACTGAGAATTCTCAGAATGGATAAAGATGTCTCACCAACCAACACTTGTCATTTTTTGAACTTGTGTAGGCAGAGTGGGAAGACACCGTAGAACAGGTCAGTTCATTAACCAACTAACTGGTCAAGTTCATTTTAGCAGGGGTAGAACAGGTCAGATCAGTGTATTAACTTCACCTTATGATCACTGGACCGTAGCATGTTGTTTTAACCTGTAGGCAGTATGAAACTGTAGGCAGTATTAACCTGTAGGCAGTATGGAACTGTAGGCAGTATGGAACTGTAGGCAGTTTGGGAATACACCCATTAATATTCAGAAGAATGTCACGGTTCTCAAAATGACGAGATTTCTCTATGCCTCACCTGGAAGTGTTCAATTCCCCAAATACATTTATTATAAACAAAGCGAAAATATCCATTCGTATTTCGAACGTATATAAAATTCCTGGTTATCACGACCAAACATATACCATGAACTGCCGAGCAAAAGAATTATGCATGCACGTTTGATGGTGGCTCGGAATAAACAAAAACAAGAAATTGTTATTTTATGATGATGTGTGTGATGCTGTCATCACGGCTTAAGTTTGCAGTGTTACGGCTACTGTTTTGAGCCAAGTGTTGTTTTCAATACATCTGCAATACTTTTTGTCAAATCCAGTTTTCAAGTGACTGTTTTCTTGTGCCCTGCAGTTTACGTGCGAGAACGAATCCTCCCAGCAAGCATAACGTATAACGTTTTGTCAATACCATTATAACCCAATCTTGTTATTTCCTATCCTCCGTTTTTATCCTCCGTTGCTAGGACCCCATGGATCGCATCTTCGATTACGATTATTATTATTATATTTGTTTACTATTACTATAAACACATTGTTACAGTTACCACTAGAGTTTCGTTCTGGTAGCGACATTACCCAAACAATCTCTCCTATCTGTAGCGAAGTGCAAGTTTCTCCGTTCACGGGAGTACTTTCAGTGGGGTTATATTTTTAGGTCGTATTATTCGAACCGGGCTTAAACAATGCTCGTGGCGAATGAGTCCGTGATATTCATGATGGAACAGTATGGCGTCTACTTTGGACGATTGCAATATTTACAGTAACTTCGCTGAAATTCAAACTTGGCTTAACACAAGCGGCAGGTTGTCAGTAGCAACTGTCTGTCGAGGATGTAAGTAGCGGTACACATAGAAACAAAGACCCCTATCTATTTCAAATGCAAACAGTTGCATTAGTAACAGCAAATGAAACTTACCGGTGAACTGAAGAGAGGGTGATGTCAGAACTATGATGATAATGTTTATTATCATGATGGTGGCTGTGTAACAAGCAGTTGTGTAATACGCATTTCCATATTTTAATATAAAATTTATTTTGTTGGTCTTTTTGTGTGTTGATGATGGTAGTTGAAGTAGCTTCGTTAATCACCTTGTAACGTTGTGGTGTAATATAAGCGTAATGTGATTCTACTTCATTAGTACTCCAACAAATAATATATAAATTAGCATAAACATATTTGCACCTGTGATTTCCTCTGTGACGATGTTCATTTTTTAATAATGTCATTACAAAAAGGTACGTTGTAACATGAAATAACCAGCCAGCCGTGTTATGAGTTAAACCCTTGAATATTCATAACTGCAATATTTTATGTATGATAAAACTGAATGTAATGTAAAATTGTGAGCTTTGCGCTTTTCCAATTAACTCTTCTGGGAGTCCACTATTTTTTCAAAGGACACGTACCAGAAATGTAATCCTATCTCAAATTATGAAATCTATAATTATTAATATTTTTAACATCTGTCATTTTTCTCATTCTAGCTTTTCACCACCGTTTGAAATCAATTTCCCTTTTATTTTCAATCCGACTTTTGGTCCGTAAGCCTAGGCAGCATGTGGTTGGTCAATTAAAATACTTCAAGCGAAATAACTGAATGTATCAAATGCTCAAAGATCATCAACAAAATGCGTTAACTGCATTACTTTTGGCACTGAGATTATTCATTTAACTTCAGAATGTGGACTATTTTGTTACGTTTCCTTGTGAGGGAAATTTGGGTTAAATCTGTTTTTTTCTTTCGTAAAATATCAAGTGACCACCTCAGAGACTCGCTGTTATACGGCGCCGCCGAGTCTGTCCCTCAGGGCCATAGCGCGGTCAGTGTTAATGTCAAGCCCCCAACAAAGATCGATAATTCCGGATCGATGGCTAACAAGGTCTTCACGCCTGATTAGGTTGATATCAATATATTTTGTCAAACCATTACCATACGTTTGATGCTGGGGTTGCTAGTTTTTCTGATCTTAAGAAATTGGCGTAGTGTCGCATATCTTGACGGTATCGAATGTTGGAACGGTGTACTAAAGACCAAATAATATAAATTTACGTAAATTGAAATGACGTCTTTTGCATGTCACGCAGCTTGTTGGCATGACGTCAGAACAGCCCATGACAATCGCATCAAATACATCACTGTAGAATAACTATTTGTTGTATGTTTCACTTGAGCCGTCATTAAACAACAGTGTATATTTTCCTTTGAACGACAGGATCTGTGTTCATGCCAGTAAGTAGAATTAAACATCCGCGCTGTGGTGGTATAATTGAACAATGCAAAATGTTTTGAAGTATGGCGTTTGCTTACGAATGTAACACGATTCAACAAAGATCCATCGAATCGAATAATGAAATTGACAAGCTGCAATTTAAGCTGTGTTCGTGGTTTAATTTTTTGCTGTTTGAACATCCTCGATTTCTCTACTTCAGTCATTCATGATGAAAAATGTACATCTCATCCAGTGCAGTCGTATTATTTAGCATCATTATCAATAATTTCGCCAATATCGAATTCATCAAATGCATCTAGCATTAAAGCGAAATAATACACTCCCGTGACCTCCTCATGTTTAACTGGTATATACAAATAATAGTAATAAAATAACCATCATATCTCTGAGTATCGATAACACCCTAATTATAACTAATTGCGTCATGCATCACTGACATTGCAATGTGATAGCTCAGTAGATCCATTTGGTACATCTACCGTCATTAAACACATGGTCCACGTTACCATGAATACACACGATCTCGTACGTGAGGAAAAAATGCCGTGTTCTCGTAAGTTATAAATAACTGAAACTGTACCTTCCATGATATGGATTGTGGTTAAAATACAGTCAACTGTGTCAATAATCTCAGATCAAAGATACCCGGGTCGTCTATTGTATCCTATCGGGTAGAAAGGAATCTCACTTCTCCGATCTCACTGCTGTATGCGCTGAAAGAGTGTGAACGATGCTTGGCATTTAAACATTAACCAATGAAATGATATCAAGTTAAGTGTTAAACGTGAAATTTGAAATTTAAATGTTTTCAAAGATTGGAAAAAATATTCTGGTGCCTCCATCCCAGTTAAGAGTTTCGTTGTTGAATATATAATAACAAATCTGCAGGTACGTGATGAATAGTATTTTCAGCTAACGTCGTAACACGTCACTCAGGGCACCAGTGACGTCAGTGACTGTACAATTTGTAGTATTCTATTTTTAGAATCTGTGCAACAATAAACAGCGTGTTTGTGCATGCATTTATGTATTTTCTGTGAGTCTGGTGTGAACTTTTTCTTCCGTACCTTTCGTGCATCTGTGTATATATTTTTTGTAATATATTTTCGTTCACATATTTTATTTTTATTGAATAACATATCCATATTTCAGCGCAAAGAAGATAGAAAATGTCAATTTCTGATGTTTACAAGAAAAATAGTTCAAACCAGAAAGTCATGAATTCGGGGTTTAAATATTGAAAAATGGCTCAACCTACCTTGGGATTATATAATAGAAGCTTGACTGCATATAAATATTTTCTACTTAAACAACAATTTTAATATATAAGTCGACCTGTTGTTCCACTTTGGACATTTAATATGGACCAGTTCAGGGAGGGTTATTCTGATATATTTAAATAAAATTTCAAGAAACACCAGGTTTGACGTCCTCGTTTTCCAATCAAAGGCTTTACCACCTTCGGCAAATCAATTTCCTGCTCCAATCAATAGGAGACGTGTCATTACTCGACATTGATGACAATAACAGTAATATAGACGAGTACTTAAAAAATGTCAAAACTACCACGAACCATGTCAAGGAAATAAATGTAAAAATCGCGGGGAGTAATGAATCACGAACACTGTAAATTACAGGCTAGTCACGTGATGACGCCCTTTGGCGCACCTTGGTTCAAGAAATGCTCACAAAAACAGCTGTAAGTCCGAATAAGACAAAAAGCAATCGAACTCGTCAACGAGCTAAGGCTTTTAGGCATGAAAGCGATCTAGCTGGTATCGCGTTTATTGGGTTGACCCGACTGAAAATCAGGACTCGTGCCTGTAATGGGCTATCGGATGACGGCAGGTGAGGTCTTTGGAGATGAAAAAACACGCGCACTAATAGACACTTTGTATTCATATTTCGAGAAAATTACATACCTCGCTAAAAGATGACTGGTGGGCCGATTACTTAGGTTACGAACCTGAGCTGCTATGAAAGCGTCGGTTTTCTCAAAGGCTAAATTGTACCCGTTTATCGGCGAATCTACTAATAAGAAAATGGGTGTCTGAGTTCCGAGGCGAGATAGGCGCTTGGAACCATTATGGCGGGATTCTGTTGGGCGTTTCAAGGTTTGTAGTCGGGTGAGAGGTTTTGGTGCCCCAAAGATCGAATTTCATAACTAAAAATTTAAAAACGAAACTAGGATTTATTTTCAAAGGAAATGAAAGAAGATGAGAGTGTTTATTTCCAAGAATCGTTTCTTTTGATTTAAGGGACAAGACGTCACTAAAGGGCCATCATAGCAACTATTGTATTAAAGAAAATAGTAATGATACTTGAAATGTAATAGTTATGATGGACAAACCGACTTATACGAACAGCAATTATCATAAATAAATAAATAAATAAATAAATAAATAAATAAATAAATAAATAAATAAATAAATAAATAAATAAATAAATAAATAAATAAATAAATAAATAGGAGTAATAAGGAAATAAATAAATGAATGAATAGATAAATAAATAACGATGGTGTTGGCGATGTTAATCTAGGTTGTGAACCTTTGAAACAGTAAACATTCTCTTTTCCTCTCGATTTTAACAGTAGTTTATTGTGTCACAGGATATTGTGTGCGTAAGAATATCGAATATTGACTGTAAAGATGATGCGCAACAATCATGTAATTAATTGTGGGGATCCATTTCACTGTCATCTGATAATATGTTTAATGCTGCAGTTTTGTCGTGATCAAACGCTCTCCACTGAAACCAGTCTGGGTACAGTGAGTGAGTGAGTTTAGTTTTACGCCGCTTTAAGCAAGATTCCAACAATATGACGGCGAGGGACACCAGAAACGGGCTTCACACATTGTACCCATGTGGGGAATCGAACCCGGACTTTCTGCGTGACGAGCGAATGCGTTAACCACTAAGCCACCCCACCGCCCCGGCCCAGTCCGGATATACTGCAGTCAGATAAAGCGAACATGTGGTTATATGTAACCCATTTCTTCCATCGGGTGGGCATCTAATTAATTGTCTAAGTAAAACACGAACTGAGGGTATGTCGAACTGACTCAAAGGGTGTACGGCAATCCCAGGTGTCAAGATTTATAAAGGTTTTAAAAGTCTAAATTCTTCTTTGTTTTGTGTTCTTATTTGAATCGGTGCTCACATATCAGTGTTTCAGCATTCTGTTGTTTTCAAAATCAGAGATTTTCATATTTTTATTACCTAATAAAACACAGATCGCCGCATTCATGTCATAATCTCGCGTGAACTTCGGAGATGCATACAGACTCGTCCTTAATAACAAATCGTCACACTATATATTTTGTAACAACTTCAACACCAAACGCCTGTGTCGTAAACCCCATAACACCCTAAAATTTAACACCCAATTCAACCCACACAACACCAGACAACCCATTATTTCAGCGCTTTAGATCATAAAGAAAACATATGTTTGACGTACCCAAAACATTTTCGTCAAACTCAAATGTACGATTGGAATCTCTAATCTCTATCTCAAATGTTTATTTTTTCATTTTCTCTGCCTTTGAACTGGTTTGATGTAATGAATCCATAGATCACTAAATCATAATGAATTTACAAGTCCGAGTTGTATATTTAACTGCCACAGGCGTCGGGCAATGCGATTTTATGTGTTCGTATGTCGACTGAATTTCTCTGCTTAAGTCTTTTCAGACCAGACGCACATTTCAACATTCATGATTTAAAACAATTAAATACAAATACACATTTACAAAACAAGTGCGGCCAACGGCAGCAGTCGTCGATGTCATCGTGAAAGCACGAAGACACGTGAGGAGCACGGAGCTGGTTCCAGTAGCGTCCCGTACGTACACTGTGTTGTGATAGCCGTCACACACACACTGGCGCAAGATTAATGTTACACTAAAACGGCTCCCCCTCTCGGCTCGCACGCAGCGCTGCGGCAACTCAGTCCCAGTATTGATTCTTGCCCGACTCGGAAACAGAACACTCAAAGGGGCATAACTCTGTCGATGCTTTACTCTTATCCGAGAAAATGTATGGTTGTATAACATGTGCAAGCAAAACTGAGTCTTGATTATTGACTTGGTGTGTTAGGTAGGTTTTCAGTTTGTCGTTTAACGCCGCACGCAGCAATATTCCCGCTATATGGCGGCGGTCAGTATATAATCCATTCTAGGCCAAACAATCCAGTGATCAACAACATCGATCGCGGTAAATGGAATAAGATGTCAGATTGACCACCCGATCCCGTTAGTCGCCTCTTACGTTGGTTGGTTGGTTTGTTGTTTAACGCCGCACTCAACAATATTAAAGCTATACGGCGGCGATCTGTAAATAATTGAGTCTGGACCAGGCAATCCAATGATCAACAGCATAGACATCGTCTACACAGTTGGGATACTATGACATGAGTCAAACAAGTCAACGAGCCTGCCCACCCGATCCTGTTAGCCGCCTCTTCCGTTGGTTGGTTGGTTTGTTGTTTAACGCTGAGCTCGGCAATAGTAAGGCTTTATGGCGGCGATCTGTAAATAATCTGGACCAGACAATCCAGTGATCAACAGCATAAACATCGTCTACGCAGTTGGTATACGATGACATGGGTCAACTAAGTCAGCGAGCCTGACCACCCTATCCCGTTAGTCGCCTCTTACGACAAGCGTGGGTTGCTGAAGATCAATTCCAACTCGGATCTTCACGGTTTCTTCAGTTAAACACAGGTGTTTGATAGGTATACCGTAACAAACAAGAATATGTTGTATTTCACATGCGGAGTTGCATGTGGGCGGATCCAGGAATTTTGAAAAGGAGGGGGAGGTGTTTGAACCCCCTGAACACACCCCCACCCACCCCCACTGGCTCAACCAACGCAAAAAAAATCTTCAATGTGCACGTGGTGTCAAGTCATTTTCAAAAGGGGGGTTACACACACACACACACACACACACACGCGCGCGTGCACACACACACACCTCTGGATCCGCCAATAGTGGTTAAAGGGAAGCATACTAGCATTTGGGTAATCTCCTTTTGGCTGTCCAACTTTCGTGTCGGTTTAAGTCAATGGTTTGACTGTACCGTGTTTTCCGTCGCAACTGGCCCTTGTTGGTTGTAAGCAAACTTCATTTATTTATTCATTCATATTCATTCATTAAATAATAATTTCATTTATTCATCCTTCCTTCATTCATTCATTAAGTTTATTTTTCACGATCTGGCCATGTTCGACTGTTACGTGCTAAAACAAGTAACACGCTACATGTGTATGACGTCAAAGGAGCTACCTAAATTGCTTCCACAGCAACGCCTTATTTGCTTCAATAACACTGTCTGTATGACGTCAAAGGTGCTACCTAAAATGCTTCAACATCAACGCTTTCTTTGCTTCAATAACACTGTCTGTATGATGTCAAAGGAGCTACCTAATTTGCTTCCACAGCAACGCCTTATTTGCTTCAATGACACTGCCTGTATGACGTCAAAGGAGCTACCTAATTTGCTTCCACATCAACGCCTTCTTTGCTTCAATAACACTGTCTGTATGACATCAAAGGAGCTACCTAATTTGCTTCCACAGCAACGCTTTCTTTGCTTCAATAACACTGCCTGTATGACGTCAAAGGAGCTACCTAATCTGCTTCCACAGCAACGCCTTATTTGCTTCAATAACACTGTCTGTATGACATCAAAGGAGCTACCTAAAATGCTTCAACATCAACGCTTTCTTTGCTTCAATAACACTGTCTGTATGACGTCAAAGGTGCTACCTAAAATGCTTCAACATCAACGCCTTATTTGCTTCAATGACACTGCCTGTATGACGTCAAAGGAGCTACCTAATTTGCTTCCACATCAACGCTTTCTTTGCTTCAATAACACTGTCTGTATGACATCAAAGGAGCTACCTAAAATGCTTCAACATCAACGCTTTCTTTGCTTCAATAACACTGTCTGTATGACATCAAAGGAGCTACCTAAAATGCTTCAACATCAACGCCTTATTTGCTTCAATAACACTGTCTGTATGACATCAAAGGAGCTACCTAAAATGCTTCAACATCAACGCTTTCTTTGCTTCAATGACACTGTCTGTATGACGTCAAAGGAGCTACCTAAATTGCTTCCACAGCAACGCCTTATTTGCTTCAATAACACTGTCTGTATGACGTCAAAGGTGCTACCTAAAATGCTTCAACATCAACGCTTTCTTTGCTTCAATAACACTGTCTGTATGATGTCAAAGGAGCTCCTAATTTGCTTCCACAGCAACGCCTTATTTGCTTCAATGACACTGCATGTATGACGTCAAAGGAGCTACCTAATTTGCTTCCACAGCAACGCCTTCTTTGCTTCAATAACACTGTCTGTATGACATCAAAGGTGCTACCTAAATTGCTTCCACAGCAAGGCCTTATTTGCTTCAATGACACTGCCTGTATGACGTCAAAGGAGCTACCTAATTTGCTTCAACAGCAACGCCTTATTTGCTTCAATAACACTGTCTGTATGACGTCAAAGGTGCTACCTAAATTGCTTCCACAGCAACGCCTTATTTGCTTCAATAACACTGTCTGTATGACGTCAAAGGTGCTACCTAAATTGCTTTAACGGCAACACCTTCACTATGTTGTATAGGTCCCCGTAAGTCTCGCGAAGCGCTACTTCCGGTGCCAAATTTGCGGTGACAAGCGTATATTCAAGAACCAGTTCTGGTTCCCAATTGCCCGACCGCCAAACATGACTTTACTAGACCGAACCAAGTGTACAACCATGCTTGGCTGTCACCGCTGTTGACAGTCGTAATAGGTGGCTATTTGGGGGTTGGTTAGATCGGAAATTTGTTATTCCTGCAACCATGAGACCATTCGAAAAGTCATGAAACATTGTTTGTCACCGGAAGTACTAAGATCTCGCGAAGTATCGTGACCTACTTAAGGGCCACATATCAGCAGTGGTATCGGATGTATTCCGTCGAAAATGAAAATTTTAGTTCAATCATGTTCCATGTATTACGTCAAAAATGTTGTCTGTATAACTTCAATAATGCTGTCTGTATTATGTCAACAATAATGTCATACCAGCGTCAATAATGCAGTCAGTCCTACGTGGACAACGATGCCTTCTTTACGCCAGTTCTGCTGTCTACGTTACGTCAATCCTGATTCACGGCGTGGGAGATCATTACACGCATTTGTTCGTTGTATTTTCGGGTGTGGTGTAATCTGTGATTGCAGATTTTCTGCAAAATATGTGTCGGAAATATGAATTGCTTTGACAGAAGTCTTTGCCTGTGTGTATGTGTGCAATATTTCGTCACTTAAACCACGTCATAGCAGACTGAGTACATCAACGTTTTCCTTACAATACTTAAACGTCATATCAGCACTTCAACGTTTTCTTTATAATGTTTAAACAGCGTCATAGCAATACGTTACAACAATTAATACAACCGTTTTCAAATTTTTACATTAATAATGCATTATGAGAACTTTAACATGATAGCTGTCATCGTTTTACAGCCGTAACAGTTGCAATCAATGCATCGGCTGACTTTATCACAAGACAATTCAAACGTAACGTTAGTTTTAATGGCTGCAGGTTTAAGCGTCAGGTCGCCGGGCGACCCGGGTTTAATAGCTGGGTCCCCGGTCATGATGGCCGAATTATTGTTTAATAGCAGCGTATGTACAACTGCCGAATTACCCAGTGTAAATAATACCTTATCATTTCCACACGAATAATTTTAATAGAACATCACAATTTTTTTAACACGTTAACGGTGATGACGTTAACGTTGCTCACCAGAAGGAATCATTCCAAGTCTGCAACAATATACGAAATTTATCATTTGTCAACACATGTATTCAACTCAGATAGGTAAGTACTCTTACTGAATCCACTGCCCTCGATCTGAAACTCAGAAAAGATCAGAAAATGTCATCCTCATCCTCCTACTCACCATCCCCAACCTATATTAACCGTGACATTATTCTACGTCGAGCGCTGCCAACGAGGAACGGTTTTAAGGTGATGGAAATGCCGTGTTTCAGTTTTAATGATAATGCAGCGTTTTCATGGCGTTACATTTACTGAACGAATTCGTTGCACCGTTAAAATGTACTTTACCATTCATCAAAGTCCTTGCCCATTGGGCCTTGAGCATATTCACAATCAAATCTGTTTAATTGTTAAATACATCAACTCCAACAAACGCCTTTGTTTTAAATCGTTCGTGGGGGTCGCTTGATAAAATGATGTATGAACATTTTACACAGCCTTAAAGTAGCTGAGAGTTGTTTGCTATACAGTCCATCATGGCCATATAGCTATCGCCATACAGTTCATCATCGCTGTACATCGGTCCCGCAACACGAAAACTGATGAAAATTCGTGGGAAAATGTCGCTATGATTAATTGTTTGTTTTCCGCTAGCCTGCTAATAACTGGAGGCGGGCAAACACGACAGTCGCAATCACACGGTTGGAAGTGGTAATGAAATCGCCATTGGACAAGCAATTCCACAAAGCCTTGTTGACAAGTGCTTTTATTTCACGATACGAGCGTGAGTTTTGCCATCTAATATGGCTGCCACATGTTCAGATGGAGACAGTGATGTATGCAACTGATTAAGGGACAACGCTATAAGCTCACACATGGCGATCCCTCAAGGTACACGAAGATACATCTGCCTCCACTTACCATCAGTGGTTGTGTCTGTACATGCAGGTACAACGCTGTAGCGAATATTATGCAACGCTAAGTATTAGTGGTGGTCCAAATAATTGAAATAATCGAAGATTGTAGCAGTGACTAAACGACCAGGCAATTGATCATGTTTTCTCATAATCGATCACAAACAATTCTGGAATACTTGTTTGCACTACCAATAGTTTTCACCAGATTTATGTTGTCTGTGTCAGTAAGTGTCATTTCATAAACACTATGAGCTCGTTCCAAGTCATGATTGAATTCATCTTGAAGACTCCAGGAAATTTATGCTTCTAACATACTAGTCCTCCTGTGAAATTGCAAATGCATTTTGTGTAATTTGCAAAAAAACCAAAAGAACTACATGGTTTTTTTCTATATTGTTTTGTTCATTAATAAACATAACATGAAAATGTGATAAATGACGCTAACCAATCATTTCAATGGCTGATCGGTGGTAATGAACCAATCATCAATTATTAGAATTTAACCAATTCCCGACACTAAGTATTACGTTTTCTTTACAATGCATGGTTTTACGCTTAACACAGTGTAACAGTCAAGTACAAAGCGTAGAGTAATATTAATGTTTATAACACAACAAATCGTGTAATAATTGGAGAATTACTTTTAAACAAATCGTGCAATAATTGGAGAATTACTTTTAAAGATTCAACTTAACGATAATGCATATCACAACACTTACGGTTTTAACGGCTATATGCATATAACTTCTTTGAGAGGCATTTTAGAAGTTGCAAAGATGACGGAAAACCAAGTTCTATGGATATTGCAATGAGTGCGACGTTTCGGTGTAGGTACTAACACCGTTATCAAGCAAGTGAACCCAAAAGTTGAAACAAGGAGAATATATACATAGTGCTATATACCCCACACTATTTATCAGCTGCAACAGATACAAAGGTAGGTATTGCCCACCTAATTTATTTTAATGTTTGGATATTTTTACAGGGGCATCTTCAAGGCGTCACTTATTCATTTTCCGCCAATGGTTTTTGTGATCCTTATATGGGTTGGAAATACTATGTTCTTGATGGTTCGCCAAGACGCCATGTTCTTGATGGTTCGCCAAGACGCCATGTTCTTGATAATTCGTCAAGACGCCATGTCCTTGATGATTCGTCTATACGCCATGTTCTTGATGGTTCACCAAGACGCCATGTTCTTGATGATTCGTTAAGACGCCATGTTCTTGATGGTTCGCCAAGACGCCATGTTCTTGATGATTCGTCAAGACGCCATGTTCTTGATGATTCGTCAAGATGCCATGTTCTTGATGGTTCGCCAAGACGCCATGTTCTTGATGGTTCGCCAAGACGCCATGTTCTTGATGATTCTTCAAGACGCCATGTTCTTTATGGTTCGTCAAGACGCCATGTTCTTGATGGTTCGCCAAGATGCTATGTTCTTGATGATTCGTTTAAAATGCTATGTTCTTGATGTTTCGCCAAGACGCCATGTTCTGGATGGTTCGCCAAGATGCTATGTTCTTGATGATTCTTCAAGATGCCATGTTCTTGATGGTTCGTCAAGATGCCATGTTTTTGATGGTTCGCCAAGATGCCATGTTCTTGAAGATTCGTCTATACGCCATGTTCTTGATGATTCGTCAAGATGCCATGTTCTTGATGGTTCGTCAAGACGCCATGTTCTTGATGGTTCGCCAAGACGCCATGTTCTTGATGGTTCGTCAAGACGCCATGTTCTTGATGATTCGTCAAGATGCTATGTTTTTGATGATTCGTCAAGATGCTATGTTCTTGATGATTCGTCAAGATGACGTGTTCTTCATGGTTCGCCAAGATGCCATGTTCTTGACGGTTCGCCAAGACGCCATGTTCTTGATGATTCTTCAAGACGCCATGTTCTTTATGGTTCGTCAAGACGCCATGTTCTTGATGGTTCGCCAAGATGCTATGTTCTTGATGATTCGTCAAGATGCTATGTTCTTGATGATTCGTCAAGATGCTATGTTCTTGATGTTTCGCCAAAACGCCATGTTCTTCATGGTTCGTCAAGATGCCATGTTCTTGATGGTTCGCCAAGATGCTATGTTCTTGATGATTCGTCAAAATGCTATGTTCTTGATGTTTCGCCAAGACGCCATGTTCTGGATGGTTCGCCAAGATGCTATGTTCTTGATGATTCTTCAAGATGCCATGTTCTTGATGGTTCGTCAAGATGCCATGTTTTTGATGGTTCGCCAAGATGCCATGTTCTTGAAGATTCGTCTATACGCCATGTTCTTGATGATTCGTCAAGATGCCATGTTCTTGATGGTTCGTCAAGACGCCATGTTCTTGATGGTTCGCCAAGACGCCATGTTCTTGATGGTTCGTCAAGACGCCATGTTCTTGATGATTCGTCAAGATGCTATGTTTTTGATGATTCGTCAAGATGCTATGTTCTTGATGATTCGTCAAGATGACGTGTTCTTCATGGTTCGCCAAGATGCCATGTTCTGGATGATTCGTCAAGATGCCATGTTCTTCATGGTTCGCCAAGATGCTATGTTCTTGATAATTTTTCAAGATGCTATGTTCATAATGATTAGTCAGTATTTGTATGTTTAGTTCTGAACTGCCGGACAAAAGAATGCTTACACTCATGTTTGTTAGTGACTAAAACAAACAAGAAACCCACATGGGCTGACAATATATTTTTGACAGGTACTTCATTGTAGTGGGCCTTACGTTCGCCGTGTTTCAGTGACTGTCTGAAGCCTTGTAACAAATGAATACACAATGCCATTCAGCAATATTCCAGCTATATGGCGGCGGTCTGTAAATAATCGAGTCCAGACAATCCAGTGATCAACAGCATGAGCATCGATCTGCGCAAATGGGAACCGATGACACTCGATCCCGTGAGTCGCCTCTTACGACAAGCATGGATTACTGAAGATCAATATTCAAGTGGTCAAAAGTAACCAATGTTAACGTTATATTTGGAATTACACTTTCAGTAAGGTACAGATTCTAGTACTATCCTAATAGACTTCGAAGCCGCGGTTGCTGAGCGGGTTATGCGGCTGACTTTCGAATAGGTGCCTGACTCGTAGGGTGTGGGTTCGAATCCTGGAAGGGACTCAACCCAACAAAAGTACTAGAATCTGTAGTTTACTTGTAATCCCAAACATTACATTGTAACAGAGACTAACGTTTGTGATTTTGGGATCTTATCCAATTTTCAAGTGTATAATTTCTTTTGCAGGGTAGTTTATTTTTCCTTTTAGTATTGATGGTGACGTCATTGTGGTTTTTTTCATATTGACCCATATCAAAGTGAAATCTCTACTTCATTTTCATTCAATAATAATCATTCCAATGATCTAGATGCAATTTAGTAGAAGTAGATGCAATTTCGCTTCGTGAAGACTGTCACGTACTGACATTGTGTCCCACAGAAATAGACTTCTCCAGTCTGATACAGTCACCAATCCTAATAACCACCGGAAGTTACAAGTCAGCTACCAACATTCGGAATAACTCGTGTCATTCCGGACACGAAATCAAACGAGATGTGACGAATGCATTAATTCCGGTTCACCCAATCCGAACATCCCGTATCGTCCTTCACCGCAGGTGATACGATGTAGTCGAGGGCATTATCGGATTATACTATCGTGTCCTCTTCACCCGGATTTTGTGACAAATGGGGGTAAACATCTTCAGCTCCTCCCCCCCCAACAGACCTGCCCCACCCTCGGGTTAATTGTCTGGGCAGGTGGCGCGTGGCTGACTGAACAGACGGCCTTCGGCAGTATCTCCCTGACAATGGGGATCCTAGGTTATTTTACAGTGAACTCCGTTATAAAGACAAGAGTGGTATAGTGGAGATCTTGTAATCTAATATGGTTGAACAGTGATTAGGATTACGCTTGTTTCGTTGGTTTTGAATTCATTAGATAATTTTCGATTTTTTTAATGATGGGTTTAGCTGTCTGGCTTGTAATCCCATTTTAGAACTATTAAATCAAATATTTTAGTGAAACGTATGCCAGAGATCAATACAAGACATGTTAGCATCATTTGGCTTAAGGCAACAAAGCAACGTTATATGTTTGTGAAGGTCTCAGTTACATAGGAAGTACTATTTGTTTGTTTCTATATTTGCGCAGTATGTGATTAGAAATCTTGCAGTTGTGTGAAAACGGTAACCACACTGTATTCATCCATCCATCAAAGCATCCAGCTAGCCAGACATCCACCCACCCATCTATCCATCCATCCCTCGAATGCATCCGTTTGTCCATCAGTCTCGCCATCCATCCATCCACCTATCCATCCGTCAATGCATCTATCCATCCACCAATCAATGCATCCACCCATCCATCCATCCATCCTGCCAGCCAGCCAGCCAGCCACCCATCAGTGCATCCACCCATCAAAATAACCATTTATCTATCCATCCATCCATCAATGCATTCATTCGTTCATTCATTCACTCACCCATCCATCCATTCATTCATCCATCCATCTATTCATCAATGCATTTTACCACCCATCCATCCATCTATCCATCAATGCATCCATCCAGCAATCAGTGCATCCATCCATCAGCAATGCATCCATCCCGCCATCCATCCATTCATTCATCCATCCATCTATCCATCAGTGCATCCATCCAGCAATCAGTGCATCCATCCATCAGCAATGCATCCATCCCGCCATCCATTCATTCATTCATCCATCCATCTATCCATCAGTGCATCCATCCAGCAATCAGTGCATCCATCCATCAGCAATGCATCCATCCCGCCATCCATCCATTCATTCCGCCATCCATCTATCCATCAATGCATCATCCATCACTCAATGCATCCATCTTTCCATCAATACATCCATCTATCCATCAGTGCATCCATCTTTCCATCAATACATCCATCTATCCATCAGTGCATCCATCTATCCACCAATACATCCATCTATCCATCAGTGCATCCATCTATCTATCAATGCATCCATCTATCCATCAGTGCATCCATCTATCCATCAGTGCATCCATCTATCCATCAATGCATCCATCTATCCATCAGTGCATCCATCTATCCATCAATACATCCATCTATCCATCAGTGCATCCATCTATCCATCAATACATCCATCTATCCATCAGTGCATCCATCTATCCATCAATGCATCCATCCAGCAATCAGTGCATCCATCCATCATCAATGCATCCATTCCGCCATCCATCTATCCATCAATGCATCATCCATCACTCAATGCATCCATCCCGCCATCCATCCATACATCAATGGATCCATCTTTCCATCAATACATCCATATATCCATCAGTGCATCCATCTATCCATCAATACATCCATCTATCCATCAGTGCATCCATCTATCCATCAATACATCCATCTATCCATCAGTACATCCATCTATCCATCAATACATCCATCTATCCATCAATACATCCATCCATCATCAATGCATCCATTCCGCCATCCATCTATCCATCAATGCATCATCCATCACTCAATGCATCCATCCCGCCATCCATCCATACATCAATGGATCCATCTGTCCATCAATGCATCCATCCACCAATCAATGCATCCATCCATCAATGCATCTATCCATCAATGCATCATCCATCAATCAATGCATCCATCCATCCATCCACCCATTTTTCCAGTCAGCCAGCCATCTATAGGCACACGCCTCAACGACACATGAACTACAACAGCGCGCTCGGTGTGTATAGACACCTGTTTCCAACAGCTGGCTTGTCTGGAGTTGACATTCGGGCTGGGGGGCGGTTTTAAAACATTTAATATTTTTAGGTAGGCGGTATTTTTCTATTTCACAGGCAATGCACATACCTGATCACAGACAGAAACATAATACAGATTCTTGCTGGGAGTTTAACAGAATCGTCTGAACCGCTACTGATACTAGTGATAGTTCACCTCGGTCGTTGATAGTCCACCTGGGTGTCCCACCCTAAGAGAAACGCAAAACCATGTATGTGTTTAAACCAAACAATGAGATAAAATCACTTAAGTAAAATGTTAAATAATCATCACACATGCTGAATCTCAAGAACTGGATATAATCCCTATACCCAACTCCGAAACAAAGTCAACACAATTGTCTGTAACCGATAATCAGTCTCTCGTCATCAATCAGACCAAGGGCGACAACTCTCAGTAACTGTCCACCGCATTACGTGCTCGAACTATTTACATAACATCGCTAGCATCGTACGCGAGCTCTCTTCCTTCCGGGGTGGTCTTCTGCGTCGAGCTAATAGCTGCTATTACCGGCCATTGTGTCGCGTGGCTTGTGTACATATTCTTTCGCCTTTTTCTTGATAAAACGTAGATAGATCAGTTCTTAGAGAGAAATGGCGCTGATTTCGATAGCCGAACAAAGACTCGGGGCAGATCAGAATGATTTATAGCCGTACGCCTTTCCGGCTATCGTTTTTGTATATCAAATCACGGCAAATGCGCCACTTTCCGTTCTCAAAGTGTAAGGTAGCCAGTGAAGGCTCTTAACTGTCAGTCGTTTGTATGCACAATCGCGCCGAGCCGTTCCTGTAGTGTCAAATTTCGGGCCAATATGTCTAGGTACAAACTTAGGCCCAGCTAAAGCACTTACGCTCATCGATTTTTCATTAAGTATATTTCGACATGTCATTTTCCCCAAAGGATAGGAGAGCAGTCTCAATAGCCTTGGTTTACCTTCGCCAAATTTTGTCGCCACGGTGTTTACCATCCATACGAACGGGTGTAATACAATACCAGCCTGGCGAGGACATGGCCGTGGGTGTTTGCGGAATAATTAATTACATCAGCGGAATCGCCAAGGTAATTTTCAAGCTGTTTGCATACTTTACTTGATGTGCCAAAATTCGAAGTGTGTTTGAGATGTTATCGCAAATGATAGACACATCAATATCACGCGGCAAAGAAAATTGAAAGCGTTTTTCATTCCTATAAGCATGGCGGCATTTAAATGTATGTGCGAGTATAGATTAGATGTTTTACGTGCCCTTGTGAATATTTTTCACAGCCACCGCGGCAAAATGTAAAATTATTGACGACTTTCGATAACGATTGCAAAGAAAAATCAAACTTTTACAACGAGCAGTGTTTGTTTTCTTGTTAGAAACTGTGCCTGTTATGCTTGTTGATTAGAAAACATTGTTTTGTTGGAGCATACCCATAGCTGGTCAATATACAGCGGATTGAATGGCTGAGAGAAATAATAGCTGGATGTAGCGTCAATGTTACATGATATGCATGCATTAAGTCTGTGGATAGTGTTAACAGGATTCAATAATTTGGTTGCAATTTTATCAGGCTGGTTGGAATTGCGACTGGACATATAGGCTACGTCCTGCTGTTCTGTATGGGTGAATGGCGAGAATTTAACGGTAATTCGTATGTACGAGTCAATAGTTTTCAGAGCAAATATACCACCCACGTCGATTGATGTTAAAGAAAACACCATTGTGCCAGACACTTTATGAGTCATCGATTCCAAATCACTCGCTCTCACGAGCCTGGTAGTGATCTGATAATCCTTCCGCAAGTTCCTGTTCGCTTTCCGGCTCCTGACACGCTGTGTTGATGGTTAAACAAAACTAAATATTTTCCCGGTAGCTTCTATAGTACCGTTATTATTATTTTTTAATTTACTAAGCGATGAACAGTTATTACATGTACTTTTGTGCATAGTCTGGCCTTAAAGAAGCCTCCTTTGCCGAGTACAGGAAGCTAAACAAACCAACCCCAGTTCCGCATAAAATGTCAACTGCTTGAAAATACCTGTGGTAACATTCAGCATGTCAACGTGTAAAAAAGCAGGACTGAATATTTAAAAATATCGTCTGTGTAAATTACTGGATGTATAAAACACAAAACTCTCACACAAAACACCCAATTCCAGCTGTCGAATGATTCAGGGCTTGTTAAACTATGGGTGACTGAGTTTAGTTTTGCGCCGCTTTAGCAATATTCCAGCAACATCACGACGGGGGACACCGGAAATGGGCTTCACACATTGTACCCATGTGGGGAATCGAGCCCGGGTCTTCAGCGTGACGAGCGAACGCTTTATCCAGTGCGCTAACCCCATCGCCCCTGTTAAACTATGGGTTGTGATTTGGTGTAGTATAATCTGTAACTAAAATATAGCTTAAACGATGTTAACTTCTCACTCATAGGCCCCGTCTTCTCGAGCTAGTGTACAAAGTGATTAATGAATAAGAAAGGACGAACAAGGGACATAACTCCCAACAGCGAAATGCTCGCCATTTACTATGTGCACTTGATCATGTGCGCATTTAATGGCATGTAGTGCGTCGGGATCCAACGATCGGAGATTCGAACACCAGCCTCGTCTAACTGAAGATCATTTAATGTCCTTTGAAACAACATGTCTTAGGATAACATGAATGCCAATGTCAATGTGATGTAAAAACACCCCACGATTATGGTTAGCACTGCAATAGTGACGTTTTGGCATAAATCCTTTTAAGTAAGGACTGGTAACGCTGTGAGCAACGGTACAAATATCTATTGTAGTAGAGAACAATAAAGAAATAAAACAACAACAGAGTGATATACGCCTACATCATTGCAGCAAAATAAAGAAGATATTATCTTCACATTATGTCTACCATGTCATCCGCCAACTTCAAAGAGTTGCTTACTAAACAAATCAAACTTAATGTTATACGAGGGGTCGTCGAAACGTGCTGATCCAAAGCATATATTGAGGTGAATAAATCCAAATAGAACCCGGCCTGATATTTCTACAGGCATCAAAGATAAGGTATTCCTTGCTGATAACCTTGACAAAACTGATACTACGCTTGCCTACAAGCATTTGCAATGAAATACTGACAGCCACGTCAGCTATGCTTGCAAACATGACGTCAACTTCAGTGATGATGCTCACTTGCTGGTGTTCTGTTGTGGGCAGCAGAGTTCTTGACCGGAAGTGGTAGCCAGGAGCAGGACCTTGCATCAGAAAGACCTTCAACTGCTACCATTGAGGAAATAGTTAGAAAATACACATGATGATGGATGATCGACGACTCAATCGTCCATGCAGTAGGCATTTCTCACGAGAGAGTTGAGAATATTCTTAAGAATGAACTGGTCATGACCAAGTTTACGTCTTATAATTCCGGAATTTTACGTCTTGTCAAAGAAGTCCCAGCTGAATCTTTTGAGCGATGTTTCACTATGGATGCGCCTTGGCATCACCACTGTCTGTCAGAGACTAAAGAACAGTCAGCGACATCTGATGTCACCTCCGACAAGAAGGCATATCTGCTCTGTCAAGAGATAAGATGATGGCTTCGGTTTCAGGAACTCCTGTCGCTCTACTTATCCCCAAAGGTCATATACTAATAATCATTATTATGCTGTCCCGCTCAGGCAATTGTTCAAATATTAAGGAAAGGTCACATGCAACGTAAAGCCACAACTTTGCAGATTCTGATACCTTTCGGTATGGACATACCGAAACAAATCGTCAAAATGCAAATTCAACTTAAAGTTGAAAATAACGCAATGAAAAAAACGCGCGAGAAATCGGGTTCAAACGTTTTCACTAATTTTCCCCAGACTTTTCTGGGAATACGGAGTTTCAACAGCTGGGCTGCGCTCATAGCACGTGCGCAAGTAAAATAGGTTCAGCGCAGCTTGGAAGCGGAGTTGTCGGGTGAATACTCGGTGAAGGCTTTGGTGTGAGCTATTTTTCTAATGTTTTGTTGATATCTCACAGGCGCGAGCTTTTTATATGTTATGACAGTAAATAAACTGTTTATATAATTTCAATTGTCTATTTCACCACACGTTCTTCTTACCGCGTCACTTTCTCAGTTCGATACTTAAAAGCAATGTCATTATTTAGCGTTGACACAATTTCTAACTGTGATATAGATATGTCGTTGTCACAGACAAAACTCAATGTCTTGTTTTATTGACACCTGTGTGTCTGCTGTCACATTATGTAATTACACAGACAGGCAGGTGTGATACTTGAACACATGACATGTTATGATGTCTGTTGATTGCAAAATGTTATACACAAAAAATGAGCATGTATTTACAAAACCCAACATCTCTACACACACACCATGAGCCAGCCGTGAAGGCGGCATCTGCTAATGAACCAGCCGTTACACTTGAGTGCACACCCACCCGCTCTGACTGGGTTCGGTATCCCGGCTGCTTCGTTTCGAGGGAGGTAAACCCAAGTACACAATATTGCACTTTTGATTTGCGATTATACGCTTATAATTTTGTTTATTTGTTTTTCATAATCAGCAATGCATATTATATGTCATGAAGAAGTGATAATTGTGTTTTAATTATGTTTGATTTTTGGTTGCATGTGACCGTTAAGGAGAAACTCTTTAAATGTGTGTTTGTTGCATAATGACAATGTACCCGTTCTTGCCATTGATCTTCCTCTAGCTCTGCCAGGTTTAGCACTGTCATATTCCCGCCTATTCTCAACATTTCAGGATGACGACGATGCATTTCAACTCTGAAGGGACGATCACACCTCCAGGAGGAAGCCTTCCAAATCAGTGGAATCCAGATGTCCAGGATTGTTAACATTAACTTACGACTATCTTAGCGCTAAGAGAGCTTCGGAAATCTAGGCCCAGAATGGTTGACACGGATGTCTTCACCTCGGATGGGAATATCTTGTAAAACATTCAGGAAGAAATTCATCACTTGTGTGACTCTAATTGTTTGTGTGCTTGTGTGACTCTAATTGTCTGTCGTGCTTGCATGTCTCTAATTGTTCGTGTGCCTATATGTCGAACTGTTTGTTATGCCTGTATGTCTCTAATTGTTTGTGTGCCTGTATGTCTAATTGTCTGTCGTGATTGTATGTCTCATGGTCTGTCGTGATTGTATGTCTCTAATTGATCGTGTGCCTGTATGTCTAATTGTCTGTCGTGATTGTATGTCTCTAATTGTTTGTGTGCCTGTATGTCTAATTGTCTATCGTGATTGTATGTCTCTAATTGTTTGTGTGCCTGTATGTCTAATTGTCTGTCGTGATTGTATGTCTCTAATTGTTTGTGTGCCTGTATGTCTAATTGTCTGTCGTGCTTGCATGTCTCTCATTGTTTGTCGTGCCTGTATGTCTAACTGTTTGTTGTGCTTGTATGTCTAACTGTTTGTTGTGCTTGTATGTCTCTAATTGTTTGTGTGCCTGTATGTCTAATTGTCTGTCGTGCTTGCATGTCTCTAATTGTTTGTGTGCCTGTATGTCTCTAATTGTCTGTCGTGCTTGTATGTCTCTAATTGTTTGTGTGCCTGTATGTCTAACTGTTTGTTATGCTTGTATGTCTCTAATTGTTTGTGTGCCTGTATGTCTAATTGTCTGTCGTGATTGTATGTCTCTAATTGTTTGTGTGCCTGTATGTCTAATTGTCTGTCGTGATTTTATGTCTCTAATTGTTTGTGTGGCTGTATGTCTAATTGTCTGTCGTGATTGTATGTCTCTAATTGTTTGTGTGCCTGTATGTCTAATTGTCTGTCGTGATTGTATGTCTCTAATTGTTTGTGTGCCTGTATGTCTAATTGTCTGTCGTGATTGTATGTCTCTAATTGTTTGTGTGCCTGTATGTCTAATTGTCTGTCGTGATTGTATGTCTCTAATTGTTTGTGTGCCTGTATGTCTAATTGTCTGTCGTGCTTGCATGTCTCTAATTGTTTGTCGTGCTTGTATGTCTCTAATTGTTTGTGATGCCTGTGCTAATGTATGTCTCCTAATTTTGTTGTTGTGCTTGTATGTCTCTAATTGTTTGTGTGCCTGTATGTCTAACTGTCTGTCGTGCTTGTATGTCTAATTGTCTGTCGTGCTTGCATGTCTCTAATTGTTTGTGTGCCTGTATGTCTAACTGTTTGATGTGCTTGCATGTCTCTAATTGTTTGTGTGCCTGTATGTCTAAATGTTTGATGTGCTTGCATGTCTCTAACTGTTTGTTGTGCTTGCATGTCTCTAATTGTTTGTGTGCCTGTATGTCTAACTGTCTGTCGTGCTTGCATGTCTCTAATTGTATTGTCGTGCTTGCATGTCTCTAATTGTTTGTGTGCCTGTATGTCTAACTGTTTGTTGTGCTTGGATGTCTCTAACTGTTTGTTGTGCTTGCATGTCTCTAATTGTTTGTGTGCCTGTATGTCTAACTGTCTGTCGTGCTTGCATGTCTCTAATTGTCTGTCGTGCTTGTGTCTCTAATTGTCTGTGTGCTTGTCTCTAATTGTCTGTCGTGCTTGTATGTCTCTAATTGTCTGTCGTGTCGTGCTTGTGTAACTCTAATTGTTTGTGTGCCTGTATGTCTAATTGTCTGTCGTGCTTGCATGTCTCTAATTGTTTGTGTGCCTGTATGTCTAATTGTCTGTTGTGCTTGCATGTCTCTAATTGTCTGTCGTGCTTGCATGTCTCTAATTGTTTGTGTGCCTGTATGTCTAATTGTCTGTCGTGCTTGCATGTCTCTAATTTTCTGTCGTGATTGTATGTCTGTCTCTAATTGTTTGTGTGCCTGTATGTCTAATTGTCTGTCGTGCTTGCATGTCTCTAATTGTTTGTGTGCCTGTATGTCTAATTGTCTGTCGTGATTGTATGTCTCCAATTGTCTGTCGTGCTTGTGTGTCTCTCTCTAATTGTTTGTGTGCCTGTATGTCTAATTGTCTGTCGTGCTTGCATGTCTCTAATTGTTTGTGTGCCTGTATGTCTCTAATTGTTTGTGTGCCTGTATGTCTAATTGTCTGTCGTGATTGTATGTCTCTAATTGTTTGTGTGCCTGTATGTCTAATTGTCTGTCGTGATTGCATGTCTCTAATTGTTTGTGTGCCTGTATGTCTAATTGTCTGTCGTGATTGTATGTCTCTAATTGTTTGTGTGCCTGTATGTCTAATTGTCTGTCGTGCTTGCATGTCTCTAATTGTTTGTCGTGCCTGTATGTCTAACTGTTTGTTGTGCTTGTATGTCTCTAACTGTTTGTTGTGCTTGTATGTCTCTAATTGTTTGTGTGCCTGTATGTCTAATTGTCTGTCGTGCTTGCATGTCTCTAATTGTTTGTGTGCTTGTATGTCTAATTGTCTGTCGTGGTTGTATTTGTCTCTAATTGTTTGTGTGCCTGTATGTCTAATTGTCTGTCGTGATTGTATGTCTCTAATTGTTTGTGTGACTGTATGTCTAATTGTCTGTCGTGATTGTATGTCTCTAATTGTTTGTGTGCCTGTATGTCTAATTGTCTGTCGTGATTGTATGTCTCTAATTGTTTGTGTGCCTGTATGTCTAATTGTCTGTCGTGATTGTATGTCTAATTGTTTGTGTGCCTGTATGTCTAATTGTCTGTCGTGATTGTACGTCTCTAATTGTTTGTGTGCCTGTATGTCTAATTGTCTGTCGTGCTTGCATGTCTCTAATTGTCTGTCGTGCTTGCATGTCTCTAATTGTTTGTGTGCCTGTATGTCTAATTGTTTGTCGTGCTTGCATGTCTCTAATTGTTTGTCGTGCCCATTGTATGTCTCTAATTGTTTCTGTGCCTGTATGTCTAATTGTCTGTCGTGATTGTATGTCTCTAATTGTTTGTGTGCCTGTATGTCTAATTGTCTTGTTGTGCTTGTATGTCTCTAATTGTTTGTGTGCCTGTATGTCTAATTGTCTGTCGTGCTTGCATGTCTCTAATTGTCTGTTGTGCTTGCATGTCTCTAACTGTTTGTGTGCCTGTATGTCTAATTGTCTGTCGTGCTTGCATGTCTCTAATTGTCTGTCGTGCTTGCATGTCTCTAATTGTTTGTCGTGCCTGTATGTCTAACTGTTGTTTGTCATGCTGTATGTCACTAATTGTCTGTCGTGCTTGCATGTCTCTAATTGTTTGTGTGCCTGTATGTCTAACTGTTTGTGCCTGTATGTGCTTGCATGTCTCTAATTGTTTGTGTGCCTGTATGTCTAAATGTTTGATGTGCTTGGATGTCTCTAACTGTTTGTTGTGCTTGCATGTCTCTAATTGTTTGTGTGCCTGTATGTCTAACTGTCTGTCGTGCTTGCATGTCTCTAATTGTATGTCGTGCTTGCATGTCTCTAATTGTTTGTGTGCCTGTATGTCTAACTGTTTGATGTGCTTGGATGTCTCTAACTGTTTGTTGTGCTTGCATGTCTCTAATTGTTTGTGTGCCTGTATGTCTAACTGTCTGTCGTGCTTGCATGTCTCTAATTGTGTCTCTGCGTGCTTTGTGTGTCATTGTCTCTAATTGTCTGTCGTGCTTGTGTAACTCTAATTGTTTGAGTGCCTGTATGTCTAATTGTCTGTCGTGCTTGCATGTCTCTAACCGTTTGTGTGCCTGTATGTCTAATTGTCTGTCGTGCTTGCATGTCTCTAATTGTCCATCGTGTGCCTGTATGTCTCTAATTGTTTGTGTCCCTGTATGTCTCATTGTCTGTGGTGCTTGCATGTCTCTAATTGTCTGTCGTGATTGTATGTCTCTAATTGTTTGTGTGCCTGTATGTCTAATTGTCTGTCGTGCTTGGATGTCTCTAATTGTCTGTCGTGCTTGCATGTCTCTAATTTTTTGTTGTGCTTGTGTGACTCTAATTGATTGTTGTGCTTGTATGTCTCTAATTGTTTGTGTGCCTGTATGTCTAACTGTTTGTCGTGCTTGCATGTCTCTAATTGTTTGTGTGCCTGTATGTCTAACTGTTTGTTGTGCTTGCATGTCTCTAATTGTTTGTGTGCCTGTATGTCTCTAACTGTTTGTTGTGCTTGCATGTCTCTAATTGTTTGTTGTGCTTGCATGTCTCTAATTGTTTGTTGTGCTTGCATGTCTCTAATTGTTTGTGTGCCTGTATGTCTCTAATTGTTTGTTGTGCTTGTATGTCTCTAATTGTTTGTGTGCCTGTATGTCTAACTGTCTGTCGTGCTTGCATGTCTCTAATTGTATGTCGTGCTTGCATGTCTCTAATTGTTTGTGTGCCTGTATGTCTAACTGTTTGATGTGCTTGGATGTCTCTAACTGTTTGTTGTGCTTGCATGTCTCTAATTGTTTGTGTGCCTGTATGTCTAACTGTCTGTCGTGCTTGCATGTCTCTAATTGTATGTCGTGCTTGCATGTCTCTAATTGTTTGTGTGCCTGTATGTCTAACTGTTTGTTGTGCTTGCATGTCTCTAATTGTCTGTCGTGCTTGCATGTCTCTAATTGTCTGTGGGCCTGTATGTCTCTAATTGTTTGTGTGCCTGTATGTCTAACTGTCTGTCGTGCTTGGATGTCTCTAATTGTTTGTTGTGCTTGCATGTCTCTAACTGTTTGTTGTGCTTGCATGTCTCTAATTGTTTGTGTGCCTGTATGTCTATCTGTCTGTCGTGCTTGCATGTCTCTAATTGTTTGTGTGCCTGTATGTCTAATTGTCTGTCGTGATTGTATGTCTCTAATTGTTTGTGTGCCTGTATGTCTAACTGTTTGTGTGCCTGTATGTCTAATTGTCTGTCGTGCTTGCATTTCTCTAATTGTCTGTCGTGCTTGCATGTCTCTAATTGTTTGTGTGCCTGTATGTCTAACTGTTTGTTGTGCTTGCATGTCTCTAATTGTTTGTGTGCCCGTATGTCTAACTGTTTGTTGTGCTTGCATGTCTCTAATTGTTTGTGTGCCTGTATGTCCCTAATTGTTTGTGTGCCTATATGTCTAATTGTTTGTTGTGCTTGCATGTCTCTAACTGTTTGTTGTGCTTGCATGTCTCTAATTGTTTGTTGTGCTTGCATGTCTCTAATTGTTTGTTATGCTTGCATGTCTCTAACTGTTTGTTGTGCTTGCATGTCTCTAATTGTCTGTCGTGCTTGCATGTCTCTAATTGTTTGTGTGCCTGTATGTCTCTAATTGTCTGTCGTGCTTGCATGTCTCTAACTGTTTGTTGTGCTTGCATGTCTCTAACTGTTTGTTGTGCTTGCATGTCTCTAATTGTTTGTGTGCCTGTATGTCTAACTGTTTGTTGTGCTTGCATGTCTCTAATTGTTTGTGTGCCTGTATGTCTAACTGTTTGTTGTGCTTGCATGTCTCTAATTGTTTGTGTGCCTGTATGTCTAACTGTTTGTTGTGCCTGTATGTCTCTAATTGTTTGTGTGCCTGTATGTCTAATTGTTTGTTGTGCTTGCATGTCTCTAATTGTTTGTTGTGCTTGCATGTCTCTAACTGTTTGTTGTGCTTGCATGTCTCTAATTGTTTGTTGTGCTTGCATGTCTCTAATTGTTTGTGTGCCTGTATGTCTAACTGTCTGTCGTGCTTGCATGTCACTAATTGTTTGTTGTGCTTGCATGTCTCTAATTGTTTGTTGTGCTTGCATGTCTCTAATTGTTTGTATGCCTGTATGTCTCTAATTGTTTGTTGTGCTTGTATGTCTGTAACTGTTTGTGTGCCTGTATGTCTAACTGTCTGTCGTGCTTGCATGTCTCTAATTGTTTGTTGTGCTTGCATGTCTCTAACTGTTTGTTATGCTTGCATGTCTCTAATTGTTTGTGTGCCTGTATGTCTAACTGTCTGTCGTGCTTGCATGTCTCTAATTGTATGTCGTGCTTGCATGTCTCTAATTGTTTGTGTGCCTGTATGTCTAACTGTTTGATGTGCTTGCATGTCTCTAACTGTTTGTCGTGCTTGCATGTCTCTAATTGTTTGTGTGCCTGTATGTCTAACTGTCTGTCGTGCTTGCATGTCTCTAACTGTTTGTTGTGCTTGCATGTCTCTAATTGTCTGTCGTGCTTGCATGTCTCTAATTGTTTGTGTGCCTGTATGTCTAACTGTCTGTCGTGCTTGCATGTCTCTAACTGTTTGTTGTGCTTGCATGTCTCTAACTGTTTGTTGTGCTTGCATGTCTCTAATTGTTTGTGTGCCTGTATGTCTAACTGTTTGTTGTGCTTGCATGTTTCTAATTGTTTGTGTGCCTGTATGTCTAACTGTTTGTTGTGCTTGCATGTCTCTAATTGTTTGTGTGCCTGTATGTCTAACTGTTTGTTGTGCTTGCATGTCTCTAATTGTTTGTGTACCTGTATGTCTAACTGTTTGTTGTGCTTGCATGTCTCTAATTGTTTGTGTGCCTGTATGTCTCTAATTGTTTGTGTGCCTGTATGTCTAACTGTTTGTTGTGCTTGCATGTCTCTAATTCGTTGTTGTGCTTGCATGTCCCTAATTGTTTCTGTGCCTGAATGTCTAACTGTCTGTCGTGCTTGCATGTTTCTAATTGTCTGTCGTGCTTGCATGTCTCTAATCGTTTGTTGTGCTTGCATGTTTCTAACTATTTGTTGTGCTTGCATGTCTCTAATTGTTTCTTGTGCTTGCATGTCTTTAATTGTTTGTTGTGCCTGTATCTCTAACTGTTTGTTGTGCTTGCATGTCTCTAATTTTCTGTCGTGCTTGCATGTCTCTAATTCTCTGTGTGCCTGTATGTCTCTAACTGTTTGTGTGCCTGTATATATAACTGTCTGTCGTGCTTGCATGTTTCTAACTGTTTGTTGTGTGCTTGCATGTCTCTAACTGTTTGTTGTGCTTGCATGTCTCTAGTTGTTTGTGTGCCTGTATGTCTAACTGTTTGTTGTGCTTGCATGTCTCTAATTGTTTGTGTGCCTGTATGTCTAACTGTTTGTTGTGCTTGCATGTCTCTAATTGTTTGTGTGCCTGTATGTCTAACTGTTTGTTGTGCTTGCATGTCTCTAATTGTTTGTGTGCCTGTATGTCTCTAATTGTTTGTGTACCTGAATGTCTAACTGTTTGTTGTGCTTGCATGTTTATAATTTTTGATGTGCTTGCATGTCCCTAATTGTTTCTGTGCCTGAATGTCTAACTGTCTGTCGTGCTTGCATGTTTCTAATTGTCTGTCGTGCTTGCATGTCTCTAATTGTTTGTTGTGCTTGCATGTTTCTAACTGTTTGTTGTGCTTGCATGTCTCTAATTGTTTGTTGTGCTTGCATGTCTCTAACTGTTTGTTGTGCTTGCATGTCTCTAACTGTTTGTTGTGCTTGCATGTCTCTAATTGTTTGTTGTGCTTGCATGTCTCTAATTGTTTGTGTGCCTGTATGTCTAACTGTCTGTAGTGCTTGCATGTCTCTAATTGTTTGTCGTGCTTGCATGTCTCTAATTGTTTGTGTGCCTGTATGTCTAACTGTCTGTCGTCCTTGCATGTCTCTAATTGTCTGTAGTGCTTGCATGTCTCTAATTTTTGTTGTGCTTGCATGTCCCTAATTGTTTCTGTACCTGAGTGTCTAACTGTTTGTCGTCCTTGCATGTCTCTAATTGTCTGTCGTGCTTGCATGTCTCTAATTGTCTGTCGTGCTTGCATGTCTCTAATTGTTTGTTGTGCTTGCATGTCTCTAATTGTTTGTCGTGCTTGCATGTCTCTAATTGTTTGTGTGCCTGTATGTCTAACTGTTTGATGTGCTTGCATGTCTCTAATTGTTTGTTGTGCTTGCATGTCTCTAATTGTTTGTGTGCCTGTATGTCTAACTGTCTGTCGTGCTTGTATGTCTCTAACTGTTTGTTGTGCTTGCATGTCTCTAACTGTTTGTTGTGCTTGCATGTCTCTAATTGTTTGTGTGCCTGTATGTCTAACTGTTTGTTGTGCTTGCATGTCTCTAATTGTTTGTGTGCCTGTATGTCTAACTGTTTGTTGTGCTTGCATGTCTCTAATTGTTTGTGTACCTGTATGTCTAACTGTTTGTTGTGCTTGCATGTCTCTAATTGTTTGTGTGCCTGTATGTCTAACTGTTTGTTGTGCTTGCATGTCTCTAATTGTTTGTGTGCCTGTATGTCTCTAATTGTTTGTGTGCCTGTATGTCTAACTGTTTGTTGTGCTTGCATGTCTCTAATTCTTGTTGTGCTTGCATGTCCCTAATTGTTTCTGTGCCTGAATGTCTAACTGTCTGTCGTGCTTGCATGTCTCTAATTGTTTGTTGTGCTTGCATGTCTCTAACTGTTTGTTGTGCTTGCATGTCTCTAACTGTTTGTTGTGCTTGCATGTCTCTAATTGTTTGTGTGCCTGTATGTCTAACTGTCTGTAGTGCTTGCATGTCTCTAATTGTATGTCGTGCTTGCATGTCTCTAATTGTTTGTGTGCCTGTATGTCTAACTGTCTGTCGTGCTTGCATGTCTTTAATTGTCTGTAGTGCTTGCATGTCTCTAATTTTTGTTGTGCTTGCATGTCCCTAATTGTTTCTGTACCTGAGGTGTCTAACTGTCTGTCGTCCTTGCATGTCTCTAATTGTCTGTCGTGCTTGCATGTCTCTAATTGTTTGTCGTGGTTGCATGTCTCTAATTGTTTGTTGTGCTTGCATGTCTCTAATTGTCTGTCGTGCTTGTATGTCTCTAATTGTTTGTGTGCCTGTATGTCTAATTAGTCCGTCGTGATTGTATGTCTCTAATTGTTTGTGTGCCTGTATGTCTAACTGTTTGTTGTGCTTGTATGTCTCTAATTGTTTGTGTGCCTGTATGTCTAATTGTCTGTCGTGCTTGCATGGCTCTAATTGTTTGTGTGCTTGTGTGACTCAAATTGTTTGTGTGCCTGTATGTCTAACTGTTTGTGTGCCTGTATGTCTAATTGTCTGTCGTGCTTGCATTTCTCTAATTGTCTGTCGTGCTTGCATGTCTCTAATTGTTTGTGTGCCTGTATGTCTAACTGTTTGTTGTGCTTGCATGTCTCTAATTGTTTGTGTGCCTGTATGTCTAACTGTTTGTTGTGCTTGCATGTCTCTAATTGTTTGTGTGCCTGTATGTCTAACTGTCTGTCGTGCTTGCATGTCTCTAATTGTTTGTCGTGCTTGCATGTCCCTAATTGTTTGTGTGCCTGTATGTCTAACTGTTTGATGTGCTTGGATGTCTCTAACTGTTTGTTGTGCTTGCATGTCTCTAATTGTTTGTTGTGCTTGCATGTCTCTAATTGTTTGTGTGCCTGTATGTCTAACTGTTTGTCGTGCTTGCATGTCTCTAATTGTCTGTCGTGCTTGCATGTCTCTAATTGTCTGTGGGCCTGTATGTCTCTAATTCTTTGTGTGCCTGTATGTCTATCTGTCTGTCGTGCTTCCATGTCTCTAACTGTTTGTTGTGCTTGTATGTCTCTAATTGTTTGTGTGCCTGTATGTCTAATTGTCTGTCGTGCTTGCATGGCTCTAATTGTTTGTGTGCTTGTGTGACTCAAATTGTTTGTGTGCCTGTATGTCTAACTGTTTGTGTGCCTGTATGTCTAATTGTCTGTCGTGCTTGCATTTCTCTAATTGTCTGTCGTGCTTGCATGTCTCTAATTGTTTGTGTGCCTGTATGTCTAACTGTTTGTTGTGCTTGCATGTCTCTAATTGTTTGTGTGCCTGTATGTCTAACTGTTTGTTGTGCTTGCATGTCTCTAATTGTTTGTGTGCCTGTATGTCTAACTGTCTGTCGTGCTTGCATGTCTCTAATTGTTTGTCGTGCTTGCATGTCTCTAATTGTTTGTGTGCCTGTATGTCTAACTGTTTGATGTGCTTGGATGTCTCTAACTGTTTGTTGTGCTTGCATGTCTCTAATTGTTTGTTGTGCTTGCATGTCTCTAATTGTTTGTGTGCCTGTATGTCTAACTGTCTGTCGTGCTTGCATGTCTCTAATTGTCTGTCGTGCTTGCATGTCTCTAATTGTCTGTGGGCCTGTATGTCTCTAATTCTTTGTGTGCCTGTATGTCTATCTGTCTGTCGTGCTTCCATGTCTCTAACTGTTTGTTGTGCTTGTATGTCTCTAATTGTTTGCGTGCCTGTATGTCTAACAGTTTGTTGTGCTTGCATGTCTCTAATTGTTTGTGTGCCTGTATGTCCCTAATTGTTTGTGTGCCTGTATGTCTAACTGTTTGTTGTGCTTGCATGTCTCTAACTGTTTGTTGTGCTTGCATGTCTCTAATTGTTTGTGTGCCTGTATGTCTATCTGTCTGTCGTGCTTGCATGTCTCTAATTGTTTGTGTGCCTGTATGTCTAACTGTTTGTCGTGATTGTATGTCTCTAATTGTTTGTGTGCCTGTATGTCTAATTGTCTGTCGTGCTTGCATGGCTCTAATTGTTTTTGTGCTTGTGTGACTCAAATTGTTTGTGTGCCTGTATGTCTAACTGTTTGTGTGCCTGTATGTCTAATTGTCTGTCGTGCTTGCATTTCTCTAATTGTCTGTCGTGCTTGCATGTCTCTAATTGTTTGTGTGCCTGTATGTCTAACTGTTTGTTGTGCTTGCATGTCTCTAATTGTTTGTGTGCCTGTATGTCTAACTGTTTGTTGTGCTTGCATGTCTCTAATTGTTTGTGTGCCTGTATGTCTAACTGTCTGTCGTGCTTGCATGTCTCTAATTGTATGTCGTGCTTGCATGTCTCTAATTGTTTGTGTGCCTGTATGTCTAACTGTTTGATGTGCTTGGATGTCTCTAACTGTTTGTTGTGCTTGCATGTCTCTAATTGTTTGTTGTGCTTGCATGTCTCTAATTGTTTGTGTGCCTGTATGTCTAACTGTCTGTCGTGCTTGCATGTCTCTAATTGTCTGTCGTGCTTGCATGTCTCTAATTGTCTGTGGGCCTGTATGTCTCTAATTCTTTGTGTGCCTGTATGTCTAACTGTCTGTCGTGCTTGCATGTCTCTAATTGTTTGTTGTGCTTGTATGTCTCTAATTGTTTGTGTGCCTGTATGTCTAACTGTTTGTTGTGCTTGCATGTCTCTAATTGTTTGTGTGCCTATATGTCCCTATTTGTTTGTGTCCCTGTATGTCTAACTGTTTGTTGTGCTTGCATGTCTCTAATTGTTTGATGTGCTTGCATGTCTCTAATTGTTTGTGTGCCTGTATGTCTAACTGTCTGTCGTGCTTGCATGTCTCTAATTGTTTGTTGTGCTTGCATGTCCTTAATTGTTTCTGTGCCTGAGTGTCTAACTCTCTGTCGTCCTAGCATGTCTCTAATTGTCTGTCGTGCTTGCATGTATCTAATTGTTTGTTGTGCTTGCATGTTTCTAACGCTTTGTTGTGCTGGTATGTCTCTAATTGTTTGTTGTGCCTGCATGTCTCTAATTGTTTGTTGTGCTTACATGTCTCTAACTGTTTGTTGTGCTTTCATGTCTCTAATTGTATGTTGTGCTTGCATGTCCCTAATTGTTTGTGTGCCTGTATGTCTAACTGTTTGATGGCCTTGCATGTCTCTAATTGTCTGTCGTGCTTGCATGTCTCTAATTGTCTGTGTGCCTGTATGTCTCTAATTGTTTGTGTGCCTGTATGTCTAACTGTCTGTCGTGCTTGCATGTCTCTAATTGTTTGTGTGCCTGTATGTCTCTAATTGTTTGTGTGCCTGTATGTCTAACTGTTTGTTGTGCTTGCATGTCTCTAATTCGTTGTTGTGCTTGCATGTCCCTAATTGTTTCTGTGCCTGAATGTCTAACTGTCTGTCGTGCTTGCATGTTTCTAATTGTCTGTCGTGCTTGCATGTCTCTAATCGTTTGTTGTGCTTGCATGTTTCTAACTATTTGTTGTGCTTGCATGTCTCTAATTGTTTCTTGTGCTTGCATGTCTTTAATTGTTTGTTGTGCTTGCATGTCTCTAACTGTTTGTTGTGCTTCCATGTCTCTAATTTTCTGTCGTGCTTGCATGTCTCTAATCGTTTGTGTACCTGTATGTCTCTAATTGTTTGTCGTGCTTGCATGTCTCTAATTGTTTGTTTTGCCTGTATGTCTCTAATTGTCTCTCGTGCTTGCATGTCTCTAATTGTTTGTGTGCCTGTATGTCTAATTGTCTGTCGTGCTTGCATGTCTCTAACTGTTTGTTGTGCTTGCATGTCTCTAATTGTTTGTGTGCCTGTATGTCTAACTGTTTGTTGTGCTTGCATGTCTCTAATTGTTTGTGTGCCTGTATGTCCATAATTGTTTGTGTGCCTGTATGTCTAACTGTTTGTTGTGCTTGCATGTCTCTAATTATTTAATGTGCTTGCATGTCTCTAATTGTTTGTGTGCCTGTATGTCTAACTGTCTGTCGTGCTTGCATGTCTCTAATTCTTTGTTGTGCTTCCATGTCCTTAATTATTTCTGTGCCTGAGTGTCTAACTCTCTGTCGTCCTAGCATGTCTCTAATTGTCTGTCGTGCTTGGATGTGTCTAATTGTTTGTTGTGCTTGCATGTCTCTAATTGTTTGTTGTGCCTGCATGTCTCTAATTGTTTGTTGTGCTTGCATGTCTCTAACTGTTTGTTGTGCTTGCATGTCTCTAATTTTCTGTCGTGCTTGCATGTCTCTAATTGTTTGTGTGCCTGTATGTCTCTAATTGTTTGTCGTGCTTGCATGTCTCTAATTGTTTGTTGTGCCTGTATGTCTCTAATTGTCTGTCGTGCTTGCATGTCTCTAATTGTTTGTGTGCCTGTATGTCTAATTGTCTGTCGTGCTTGCATGTCTCTAACTGTTTGTTGTGCTTGCATGTCTCTAATTGTTTGTGTGCCTGTATGTCTAACTGTTTGTTGTGCTTGCATGTCTCTAATTCTTTGTTGTGCTTGCATGTCTCTAATTGTTTGTGTGCCTGTATGTCTAACTGTCTGTCGTGCTTGCATGTCTCTAATTGTTTGTTGTGCTTGCATGTCTCTAACTGTTTGTTGTGCTTGCATGTCTCTAACTGTTTGTTATGCTTGCATGTCTCTAATTGTTTGTGTGCCTGTATGTCTAACTGTTTGTTGTGCTTGCATGTCTCTAATTGTTTGTGTGCCTGTATGTCTCTAATTGTTTGTGTGCCTGTATGTCTAACTGTTTGTCGTGCTTGCATGTCTCTAATTCTTTGTTGTGCTTGCATGTCTCTAATTGTTTGTTGTGCTTGCATGTCTCTAACTGTTTGTTGTGCTTGCATGTCTCTAATTGTTTGTTGTGCTTGCATGTCTCTAATTGTTTGTTGTGCTTGCATGTCTCTAACTGTTTGTTGTGCTTCCATGTCTCTAATTTTCTGTCGTGCTTGCATGTCTCTAATCGTTTGTGTACCTGTATGTCTCTAATTGTTTGTCGTGCTTGCATGTCTCTAATTGTTTGTTGTGCCTGTATGTCTCTAATTGTCTGTCGTGCTTGCATGTCTCTAATTGTTTGTGTGCCTGTATGTCTAATTGTCTGTCGTGCTTGCATGTCTCTAACTGTTTGTTGTGCTTGCATGTCTCTAATTGTTTGTGTGCCTGTATGTCTAACTGTTTGTTGTGCTTGCATGTCTCTAATTGTTTGTGTGCCTGTATGTCCCTAATTGTTTGTGTACCTGTATGTCTAACTGTTTGTTGTGCTTGCATGTCTCTAATTGTTTGTTGTGCTTGCATGTCTCTAACTGTTTGTTGTGCTTGCATGTCTCTAATTGTTTGTGTGCCTGTATGTCTAACAGTTTGTTGTGCTTGCATGTCTCTAATTGTTTGTGTGCCTGTATGTCCCTAATTGTTTGTGTACCTGTATGTCTAACTGTTTGTTGTGCTTGCATGTCTCTAATTGTTTATTGTGCTTGCATGTCTCTAATTGTTTGTGTGCCTGTATGTCTAACTGTTTGTTGTGCTTGCATGTCTCTAATTGTTTGTTGTGCTTGCATGTCTCTAATTGTTTGTGTGCCTGTATGTCTAACTGTCTGTTGTGCTTGCATGTCTCTAATTGTTTGTGTGCTTGTATGACTCTAATTGTCTGTCGTGCCTGTATGTCTCTAATTGTTTTGTGCTTACGTGTCTCTAACTGTTTGTCGTGCTTACATGTCTCTGTTGGTTTGTGTTTCTATGGCTCAAGGTGTATGTTGTTTTGCATGTGTCTCTGATTCGCACCATGTAAGTGTTTTATATAATCAACAATGAAACCAAAACGGGAATGGCTAAACAAACTTCAGGAAACGTACATGGACCTGAAGGTATTTTTCATCCTGTGATAGGAAATCATGGTTCCCCATAACCTGTCATTTTCTTTTTCCATATTTACAGTTCAAAGGATACTGAACACGTGATGTTTTGTATTGTCATATTAGTATCATTGTAATGGGTGAACCACATTTGTATGTCATCACCAACAGAAATATCACGCAAAGAATTGCTGTGTCTTTGTGAGGCTCTAACTGATTATGAGAGAAATTATTCGTCTGTGCGAACATAAACTGTAGCCACATATTTCATCAGTCGGACATCTTGTCAAAAGGAATTAAATCTCGTCGCGACGCGAGAGTCTCACGAAATACTCATCAAATCGTACCTTCACATCAAAGAGCGCGTGTCAAGGGATACAACCGTCATGACGAAAGGTTAGCCCCGGGGATTACGAAGTAACAGCGAGTTGATCTTAGTGTTAAAGTTTCATCGTATGGGGCACGCGCGGTGCTACATATAGACGTTATTCTAGTGAGGAAGTGTGAATAAATAAGTTTTGTGAGAACGAGAAAAGATGTATGACAAGCATTGTCATCGAGGTGTCGCCACTGTGGCCATTAAGATACTGTGGGTTTGGTTTACGAGCTTCTCGCTCTGATTTGGACTCGCTCGGGCTCCGCGTGTGACTTATAACGAAGCTTCGGGCGCAGATGCACTGATTTCGGAATAAACATGATGGGTTTATAGCGTTTGTTTTGCAATAATGACCCAGTTTAAGGCACCTGTGTATATATAATTGTCATGGAATCAGGATAAGGCACGGCACACTGTGATGACCTCTGAACTACTTTGTATCATCACGTAATCAATCATCCATCGTAAGTGCATGTAGGTAAATTACAAGGCATAAATCACACGAGTTGCGCAAAACGAATTTGTCAGAAGCAATAATTCCGTACTTATCAGACAAACAGATTTCTCAATTGGCTGAAGAGAAACGTCAGAAAGTGGCAGAAAAATATAAAAAATATATTAAAAATATATATAATTGTGAAGAAAGGATGTTTATCATCCAAAACTGTTTTCCACAGGAGATATCGCTTGTGTGAGATCATATGATATCTCCTAGGAGATATCGTTTTGAAAGTAGATTTTGTACAATGCCCCAACAATGCTATGACGTCATCAACTTGATGACGTCACAATGCTATGACATCGCTGCACTGCACATCTAATGGTAGTACAGAGTTGAGAGATGTGCATTTTCATTGAAAACTAATGAAGAATGATTTTGATGATAAATAGAATCCTCACCCTCGTGTCTACTGATATCAATTATATCAACACTCGTTGATAAAGGTAAAATATCCTCGGCAAAGCCTCGGATATTTGTAACTTTATCAACTCGTGTTGATATAATTGATATCAATAGACACTGGAAATGAGATCTCTATATAACTTTATATAACACTTTGATATATTCTTTGTACTCTCACCTTTGTAATTTTGTTCATTGTGATGTTTTTGTCTATTCGACACGACGTTACGACTTCGTAAGGATGTATTGTAGTGTTGTTATTGCTGTTTTTCATTATTTAAATTACCCTTGAATGTGCCTTCAGTAACCCATGCTTATCGTAAGAGGCGACTAACGGTATCGGTGGTCAGGCTCGCTGACTTGGTTGACACATGTCATCGGTTCCCATTTGCGCTGATCGATGCTCAAGCTGTTGATCACTGGATTGTCTGGTCCAGACTCGATTATTTACAGACCGCTGCCATATAGCTGGAAATAGTGCTGAGTGCGGCGTAAACCTAAACTCACTCACTCACTCATTATTTAAATACTAACCTTAATTGGCAACGTTAATGCAACACCACGATAACTCGTGATTGCCTTGGTCGTATTCAGCGGAAGAAATTTCGTAATCCTTTATTCATATCTTTCAGAAATTTAAAATTATTATTATATATCATTATAACTGCTACATAATAAATATTATATTTACAGCCAACTGTTATCAAGTAGTAGTCTGTATTCAAGTGTATTTACTTACGTCTCTGTAATATTATGGTAAACTGGGCACCAGTTCAAAACATTTGAAAATAATCATAGCAACTTTATTTTCTCATCATGTTTAGTAGATGTTTCATGTGGGTAATACAGTATTATGTGTACAAATGGCCCTACTAAAGCACGAAGACATTGTCATATCCTTCGGCGCCAAAGGAGAGGGCGTCTTTCAACGTTTTGAATATATCAACGTCTCGCGACTGTGTGAGACATAGTCACAATTTTGTGGTCCTGAATCAGAGTCCCCGTGTTAACTTTACGAGCTTAGACGACATAAACGTCAAGAGGTTTACATTATAAGCCAGTGGTCCTCGGTGGGTGCTGTTATTACATGTGTGACGCCAAATGGACATATATTTTATCCTTATGAGGACATGAAAATCTATTTCTCTCGCTCGTTTGTGGCACACATGACGGCGTTAACTACAGTGATGAGTGTCTGAAAAGAAGAATGCACTTGAGAGTGGTAAGAGTGCATGATCACGGTCACCAAGTGTTGACATTATGCCCTGAGCGCGGTACGCTCAGCTTTTTCAGCGACAAACGATAAAAGAAACGGGAGAAAAGAACATCTCTGTCGCACACCTAGATTGTTTATAAACCGTGCTCACATTAACCTATTTTGCAGCATGCAGTCGTGCAGGATTTCAAGTTGTAGATAAGGGCGATGATTATTATACTTATCTTCATGACTTCTAAAATATCGGAAAAATATAACACAAACTCAAATAAATGGTTGGTCGACGATGATAGACCCAACAAATGCGCGATGAACAAATATTTTCAGTACCCACAATCTCATACAGCTTGCGTTGAGAAAGGAAATGAACCAAACGTGTCTATAAAAATAACAAATAAAACTGTCTCAGCCAATATGCGGTCATAGAAGAAACACATGCCAGTTACATTTGTGAGTGTTAATCAGAATGACAGTGTATCCGGCTTACCAAATTCGATGTTTCCGTCATCGTGTCTTGTCGTGGATGCTCTCGGGCGTTAATTACCAGAACTTGTAGATTTACTGATTCATGTCCCAGATAAACTTGCGATGAGACTTGAGAACAGTTACGCATATTCGTCAGCAGCAACAATCTTTACTCTCATGCTGCGTCTCAAGATAACTGTCGTTTTGTGGGGGCGGGATCTTAAATGTTATAGATGTAAAACATAACCTTTGTATCATCACGCAATCCCTCATGGATTGTAAATGTACTTTGGTATATCTCAATGTATAAATCACACGACCTGGCGCAATACGAATTTGTATTCATATTTCCTAGATATGTAATAAACCTAACTTTATGCAGCAAATTAATTTATTTCTACTAGAAATAATAATATCGCAGAGCATTCCAGCAACTAAAATTGGAGAAACGAGTAGGTTCGTAATTACTGATCTTACTGAAACAAATCTAAGGCGAAATAACATAAATACATCGCCTTGCAACTGAAATGTACGTCAACACAGATTTTGTTTGTCATTGTTAATGTTGAATATTTACTGTCCTATGCATAAATTCCAACATTAAACATCGCCGGAAATGTAAATAAAATGAATTGTAACATGCTTATATTTAGTTGGTTTTTTGCAAAGAAATGTTTTCCGAGTTTAGATTTATTACAAAATAGCACATTTAACTCTTGTGAAGGTGAATAGTTTAAATTATCCCAACATAAATATTTGTGTGATATGGATTGCAATGTAAACAAAGATATAAATTACGAGGATCACCTTATATAATTTTAAAGTACTTGGATTACATTATGTTTCTATCTCCATGATCTGTTTATGAATTACCTTGCATCGCGTTCGGTTTTAAGTTACATTTCGCGGTCTTAAATCATTGATAAAGGACCGCAAAAATTGAAAACAGGGTAGCTTTATCTTCTAATTTACCTGGATCACAATATATTCATAAAACCATACCGCAAATTACGAATAACAATGATCACAATATCTGTCTAATCCCATACTTAAGTATCAATGACTTGTATCACAATATCTGTCTAATCCCATACTTAAGTATCAATGACTTGTATCACAATATCTGTCTAATCCCATACTTAAGTATCAATGACTTGTATCACAATATGTGTACAACCTTTGTCTGTAAGAATAAATTACAGTAGTAATATTCCAAGTGTGGACTTTCGGTAAAAACATTTTCGGAAACGGACACATTTGTTTCCATTAAAATTAATTATAATTCCCCAATGTTTGGAAATGACGGTGTCCGGACTAGCAAGGTTTTCAGGACACACTATGAGTCAGGTGTCATTTCCTCCGGTGTTTAATAGATTATTGTGACAACCCGGATGTGTCCATGATATATACCTGTCTGGTGACGTGAACGTAAGTATTTCAGCAAAGACATTCTCCCTGACATGGACAATCCGTGTGTCGATTTCAGAATAAACTATGCGCGCTTAATGTCTATACAGGCAGTCATTCTCATTTATACCTGTTTTTATATTTTGTTGGATAATTTTTTAAGACATTGGAATATATAAGAATCAGGGGCATTCGTAAACTACGCTTCACATTATAACTGCAGGATGGGATTGTTTTATTGGTGTTTTACACACTCGCAACTTGATTTAGTGTTTCACATTATAACTGCAGGATGGGATTGTTTTATTGGTGTTTTACACACCAGCAACTGGGGTTTAATATTTCACAGCATAACTGCAGGATGGGATTGTTTTATTGGTGTTTTACACACCAGCAACTGGGGGTTTAATATTTCACAGCATAACTGCAGGATGGGATTGTTTTATTGGTGTTTTACACACAAGCAACTGGGGATTAATATTTCACAGTATAACTGCAAGATGGGATTCTTTTATGAGTGATTTACACACCAGCAACTGGGGATTAATATTTCACAGCATAACTGCAGGATGGGATTGTTTTATTGGTGTTTTACACACCAGCAACTTGATTTAGTGTTTCACATTATAACCGTTGTATGGGGTTGTTTTATTGGTGTTTTACACACTAGCAACTGGGGATTAATATTTCACATAATAACTGCAGGATGGGATTGTTTTATGAGTGTTTTACACACCCAGCAACTGGGGATTAGTGTTTCACATTATAATTGCAGAAAGGGATTTTGTTACTACTATAGTTATTTATACACTACCAACTGGGATTTAGTGTTTCACATAATAACTGCAGAATGGGATTGTTTTATGAGTTTTTACATACTAATTATAACAACTGGGAGTTAATGTTTCACATTATAACTGCAGAAAGGGATTTTGTTATTACTTTAGTTATTTATACACAAGCAACTTGGATTTAGTGTTTCACGTAATAACTGCAGAATGGGATCGTTTTATGAGTGTTTTACTTACTAGTAACTAGGATTTAGTGTTTCACATTATAACTGCAGAAAGGGATTTTGTTATTAGTTATTTACACAGTAACAACTAGGATTTAATATTTCACAGTATAACTGCAGCATCTCTAACATTATTTCAGGACATCCTACAACTAATTGAGTCTGTCGTGTTTCAGGCCACACCAGCCTAGGTGCATCACAGCAGCATGTAAGCTTTCCATCCCACTGAGGAATCGAACTTGGACAAGCCAACGTTTAACCCACCGCCCATATCACATGATCAATGCTACCTGACTCGATGTCACACAAAGCTAAGTCACAGAGCTTGACTATCGGTCAAAATCACTGGTTGGTGGTTTTAAAAAAAATCCACAAAATGAGCCCTATTCTTAAAGAGATTGGAGACGGTTGTGATTCATTCCAACATAATTCTTTGAGATGTGCACGATTAACTAAAAACGTTTATCAGGCGAAGCCAAGTTATTCACAACTTAAATGTATTTATGATCTGAACATTGCAAAGAGATAAACGTGTTTGAGAGTGTTAATGGGGAAGTGAATGAGTGAATATGGTTTTACGCCGCTTTTCACCAATATCCCAGCAATAATTGGAAAGACATATATATGTATATAATTTGTTTAGATTTGTAGATGTTGTGCGTTTTCTTTCGTCTGTGAGACGACTGATCATTTCATGTGTTTAGATCCTAAAACACACAAATACAAACGGGATTTAAACACATTCCTATACATGTTAAATCTAAATGTGTATACATTCTAAACATACTAAACGTCATCAAACTGAAGTGTAAGTCATAAGTTTATAGTGATAATTTTTCATAGGATTATTTTACTGAAACAGAAAACAGGGTTATCAAACAACTGTTTTGTCATCTTCAGGTTTGTTGTTCGCACGCGTAACTAGAAAAGCACAAACAATCATTTGTCAGTAGACAGGGTCCCAGTCTGGCAAACTAAGGGGCGTCTAGCGAAGTAGGCGAGCACTTGTGGTTGCTGTTGAAGAGAAAGTCAAGTCCTTAAGACTCTCTTCAGTTGTTTGTTTTGCCTCTCTCTTTTTATACACGCGCGCCATTCTGTCGCCGTTCGTGTCAGCTGAATCTAGCTATAAATTGAGCATATCCATTGCGCATACACCCAGTGTTATAATACACATTCTGTGTTTGCCGAGCTGAACTGTTTGTCTGTTCAGATTGAAGGTGTCGCCCATTAGGAAAACGTTCACGTTGATTCTGTTGGTGTTCGATTTGATAAGACAACTATACAGGTGCCTAAGTTAATATGTTTTGGTGTTCAACTATTCCGTAGTCAGATATACATAAGCAATATGTCATTTAAAGAGTATAAGTGGCTTTGTAAATTTGGACAATAGGGTAAGAAACGGCACTGATGAAGCTGTAAAAATCGATAGCCAATATTGGCGTTCGGCAGGGTGACATCATATGTCCATTTCTTTTGACGGAATTGTATTATTTTTTACATTTTACAACCTATTTTCAAGGCACATTGTACTATTCAACATATCGTATCATATCACTCAATAATGTTGATATAACTTAAAACAATGTGATGAGGTTTTAATTTAAATATGTGATATATAGTTTACAGAATGATGTTGACGTTATGTGAAATCAATTTTCCTATCGTTTTAGTTCACCTGAATACTGTGTTATTTGTTGTCGAGTCAGTGTCCAATTTTAGACCATTTCCACTGAATTACCTTTCAGTACTGACTCCACCTAGACCACATGTTCGTCCTACACGACCGGGGCCCTTCACTATGTCATTATGATCTCTGACCCCCGTCAATCAAATTAACGCTGTCCATTTCTACTTATCGCTACCATCACGAATAGTGGCGAATGTGCCAGTGGAATCTGTGAAGACTGTACCTATGTGTACATGAAAACGTCACCCTGCGTCTGCCGTCGGCACCAGAGGGGGATGAAGGGGGAACGAAGAGTGCTTGAGGAACGCTCACGAGCTCCTTTACCCCCTCTTTGTCCTTAAGTAGAGGGGCTTGGACGAGCGGCGTTCTGAGTGTAGACTACTCTGTTATAAACGAGAAAATTGTCTGACAAGATACTTGAAAACTGCAGCCAAAATTTACAACTGCTAAGGGCCCTTCGCTAGTAAAAACTACCAAATACCGATGGCTGTATATGCGGGACATGTTTTGTTGGGGGTTGCGAAGACACTGTCACCGTCACAGAAAACGTGAAGTATTTATGTCCAAAAGCCATGTATGTTTTAATTCAAGAAAGAGCCTCATACTTTGGAAAGAAAGCCTGGTCACTATTGCCCAACATAAAACATTTGCATTGTACTGTTAGGACTTGTAGCATGATATGTCCTTTACATACCCAGGGACACCATGCGCTACGTTTGACTCTCTCACTTGTCCAAACAGTATATCATATATTGCACATGAGCTCAAGAAACACCCATACCAACCTAATCATTGACGGACATTTTCGTTGTTTTATTCAAGCGTTATTCGGGTTAGGGGTTATAACGAAAGTCCGATGTGTCCCATTCGGCCGTCAGAGCGGACTACGGTGGTTCGTGCGTTTAATATTAGCCATCGTTCTACGATGGCGTGGATCGATTGTCAACATGCTGCCAAGCCCAATTGCGTAGATCGATGCTCATGCTGTTGATCACTAGAATGTCTGGTTTAGACTCGATTATTTACAGACCGTCGTCATATAGCTGGAATGTTGCTGACTGTGGCGTTAAACAACAACCAATCCTGACCACAGCATTCACAAACACACATGCACGCGAGCACACGCAACGAACTATTTTCTCGTTTCCAGCTCTAACAGCGCCCTGCACATTCCGCCATCACTTTTCAAGCCTCGTGTTTTGGAACGGGTAGGAGTGCGGGTCTCGCTCTTGTGACCAAAGGAACATCCAGGCATGTTTACAATGTATTTATTTTGTGGGGAAAAACACACTTGAGGTGAAATGGGGAGGTGGCAACGACTGGCGTCTCTCTGGGGAGTGTTTTCCCCACCCAGACAGATATCGTCGTGGGGTGTTGAGATCTGCATTTTCCGAAGTGCTCGCGGTCTGCCGTAGGCTGGTGCTGTGTCGCTACGTGGAGCAAGAACTTGGTTTGGGGTGAAAGTTCGGCCATATGCAAGGATGTCCCTATCATCCTAAACACGTGGCTCTTGTAAGGTGTTGAGGTCTAAATTCACTGTAGTGTTTAAAACCAAGCAACACTTGTCTGTCTGGGGTGGGTGTTCTGGGCCCTTCTGAGGAGTCTCCGTTCCTTGATTTCGGATGCACTCGTGCCGTTCCGGGATATGAAAAATTGATTACGGAAAGGACCGAATGTTGACGAAAGGTTCTTTGTCGAAAGGCGTGTGAGCTCATCGGGGTATTTTACAACACAATTTTACAGCCCAATTGCGTCGAACGATGCTCATGCTCTTGATCACTAGATTGTCTGGACCAGACTCGATTATTTACAGACCGTCGTCATATAGATGGAATTTTGCTGGAGTGCGGCGGTAAACAACAACCAAACTAAACCAAACCATGTTGCCATGCAGACATGGTTTTAAAGAAAGGATGACAATGGCGTCCTCCGGTTTGTTTTTCAATACCCTTGCCGGGGCGGTGGGGTAGTCTAATGGTTAAAGCGTTCGTTTGTCGCGCCGAAGGCCCGGGTTCGATTCCCACATCAGTACAATGTGTGAAGCCCATTTCTGGTGTCCCCGCCGTGATATTGCTGGAATATTGCTAACCGCGGCGTAAAACTAAACTCACTCGCTCAATACCCTTCGCAAGGAATAGTTTTGTAGAATGGAGGTCAACAGTGCGTTTACAATACGAAAAACACGCAGTGCTACCTTCATAACACGCTGACTCAAGGTGATGACAAACACAAAAAACTTCTCAGGACCTCATTTAAAATATACTCTCCAAAAAAGAAACGCATAGAGGAATTTCAACTGTATGTTTATGTTTATTTTGAAACATCTTGTAGGCTTTATGAGTCAATGAAATATAGCGAAATTGCACACTGGGAATGCAGACTTATCGGTCTTTAGCACCAACTCGAGGAAAGTCAGTTTGAGTGTCACATGGAGACGTGTGGTGGCGCTGAAGTCAATACCTTATGTGACCACCGTGGGCATCAGAACTGCACAGCATCGCCTCGGCATCGAACGAATAAGTCTCAGAATCTCGTGTTGCCCAATCGCAGCCCACTCTGCCTGTAGTGCCTGTGCGAGTTGCTGAAGCGTCTGGGGCTGAGGGTTACGGCGTCGCACCCGTCTGCCCAGGGCATCCCATAGATGTTCGATCGGGTTTAAGTCCGGTGATCTTGAGGGCCAGGGGAGCACATTGATGTTGTGGTTCTGGAGGAAGTCTCTAGTGTGACGTGCTGTGTGGGGCCTGGCATTGTCCTGTTGAAACAACTCCCTCTGGCGATCAATGATTGGAAGGAGGTGTGGGCGTAGGATTTCGTCACAGTACCGTTGAGCTGTCAGGTTGCCCTGGATCATCACCAAATCACTTCTCCTACGGCAGGTGATCGCTCCCCACATCATAACACATCCCCGGCCGAATCTGTCCACCTGGGGAACGCAAGCGTCGGCGAAACGTTCACGTCGACGTCTGTACACCCGCATTCTGCCGTCGCGTCGTTCCAATAGAAATCGTGATTCAGTCGACGATGATGTTGTCGAAGCACAGGGCCAAAATAAGGTCTTCTGGCACGTAAACCAGCCCCTCTCAACCTGTTCCTGACGGTCTGTGCAGAAAGCCTCCTCAATCCGGGTATTTGTCGAGCGGTACTGGTCGCCGTAGCTGTTCGATGACGCAGGTGATGTACCCGGATGTAGCGATCCTGCGCCGCAGTGGTCGCTCGAGGTCGCCCACTACGAGGGGCATCTGCTACCGCATTCTGCCGGCGATATCTCTCCCAGAGCCGTGAAATGGTGCTTTGGTGAACATTCATGCGTCGGGCAACTGTACGCTGTGACTGGCCAGCTTAAAGCAAACCAATGGCGATATGACGGTTGGCTTCACTTAGACGTGGCATTTTGCGTTCGTCAACAATATTCCAAATACAGTGAATAATCGACAGACAGCGATCAACCTTTTATACCCATCATTGAGACTATCTGATCCCCAACTTTCACGTGCATTGCATGTGAATTGTGTATTCTGTGACACTACACGCCGAAATTGAAAATCATGTTATTAAATACAGGTATTTTACGGATGGTGCGTTTTGTTGTGATGCTTCAAAACATAAACACCATAGGACTCATAAACAGAGCAAAACCTTTTCAAAATAAATCACGTTTTAATTCATTGCTACATGAAATTACTATGTTCATGATGCGTTTCTTTTTGGGAGAGTATATTTAAAAACATGCAGCTAGTTGACAAACAAATCGGCATGTACATTTTACGGCAGGCCATAAAGACCCACACACGTTTGTAACTACGGCCCGGTGGGATAACCCAGTGGATAAAGTGGTTGCTCGTCACGCCGAAGACCCGGGTTCGATTCACCACATGGGTTCAGTACGGGAAGCCCATTTCTGGTGTCCCTTGTCGTGATATTGCTGGAATATTGCTGAAAGAGGCGTGAAAGCCAACTCACTAACACTCACGGGACCGACACGAAATCCTGGCAGTCGCCATTATCGGATACTGGGGCAACTGCGACCTCGAACGAACGATGCACACCAACTGGGATAGAACTGTAAGTGAGAATCGGTTAGAGTCTGGTGAATGGGTGAATGAGTTGGTTCACGTGCTAACAGGGAATTTTGATTTGATACGTTGGTCATGATCCAAATGATCACTGGATTGTCGCGTCGAGGTTCGATTATTTTCAGACCGCCTCCATATGAACAAGCGTCCTACAGAAACGCCACTAAATACGTTCTGGTCTCAAACAAAACAAAAGCAAATTATGGTAACATTAAATGTTTGATTGTAAAAAGCAATCATTCTGCAACAGTATTAAATGGATAACAAGAAGAAAATGACGCAGCTCGTGATCTAATGACACATGAAGACATAGGGGTGGACTGTCCGGTATTCGATCACCAATGCAGAATCGACTGGAGCTTTCATAATTTCTGAGAAGCACATATTGTTTAATACCGGGTGTGGCCACCCTAGCAATGATGCAGGCCCGAACCCAGCGTCGAACTGAGTAGGTGAGTCTTCTGACGTCTTGATTAGGGGTCCGACGTCATTCCTCTATCAGGGCAACTGCCAAAGTGTTCCTCGTCATTGGCTGATTTTGGCGTTTCCGAATACGACGTCCCAGTTGGTCCCAAAGGAGTTCAATTGGGGACAGATCGGGCGACGTCGCTGGTCACGTTAACGTTGTTTGTGTTGAGAAAGTCTCTATGTTGACACGAGCTGTGAAGCAGAGTCTTCTTGAAGCAGAGTCCTTGGGTTTCGTTGGAAGGAAAAGGCAGCCCCACTGGCCGCAATATCTCGTTGATGTAGCGACGTGCGGTCAGATTACCGTCGATGGTGACCAGATCCGTCTTCTGCTCCCCATACATGCCGCCCCGGACTATAACGCTTCCAGCTCCGTAAAGGCACCACTTCTTGAACACAACAACGTGCGGTACGTTCGCCCCGTCACTGGTAGACCTTAATTTGTCCGTCAGACTTGAAGAGCTGGAACCTGCTCTCGTCACTAAAGAGCACTCTTCGCCAGTTTAGCTGCTGCCAAGGTTGCACCATTCTGGTCCATCTCAATCTGGCACGTGGATGTTGGCACGTCAACGTCATATCCATGTAAGGTCTATAGGCACGGAGACCATGATGGCGGAGTTGTCAGTCCACACTGTCTCCTGGCTCGATGCCTGTTGGCGTTTGAAGCCGTAATAGTGAGGGTATCGGTTCCTCAGGTGAAGCATCCGTTAAAACAGATTTGATTGTGTTATCTAACGGTAAATATATATTGAACTGCGTTATCTAACAGTTAACACATAATGGATTGTATATTCTAACAGTTAATACATATTGGATTGTGTAATCTAACGGTTAAGGCATACTGGATTGTGTAATCTAACTGTAACTCATATTGGATTGTGTAATCTAACTGTAACGCATATTGGATTGTGTAATCTAACAGTTAACACATATTGGATAGTGTTATCTAACGGTTAACACATATTGGATAGTGTATCTATCTAACGGTTAACGGTAAACATATTGGATAGTGTTATCTAACGGTAACGGTTATCTAACATTATTTTTGATAGTGTTATCTAACGGTTAACACATATTTGATAGTGTTATCTCACTGTTAACACATCTTGGATAGTGTTATCTAACGGTTAACACATATTAGATAATGTTATCTAACGGTTAACATATATTTGATCAGGTATATATATATGTACATAAGTTTGACCACCAAAATATACACCTACAGCAAATTATGACAGACGTAATATACGTTTGCATTACTAGATTTAAAAACTAAATTATAAATTAAACTGTTACTTTGTCAACATCTTAATGCCTTTCTTACGGACCGAAACTTTTAATATTCATGTGGCTTTGCTGGTGGGTGCAGAGATCTGTTGTTGGGAGTTCGTATGGAGAAAAAATATTTTTGGAGATGTATATCTAAATAATCTTTTTTTTTTAATTTAAACTATGAACCTTATAAAAGATAATATAAAAAATTGAAACATCTTGCAATGGATATTTTTCCATGGACGTAATCAAAGCACGAATTTCATTCATGAAGTGCATGTTTAAGCTGTTGTGGTGTCGTCAGCTGTTGCATAGGCTGAAGATAATCCCAAATTTAATATTTTCTAAAATGGCTAAAATTACATTTGGGTTGATTAAACTGCTATCTGAAAGTAAACACGTTATGTTCTTTCACATTCGCGTATTTCTTCAAAAACACTCAGTTCAAAACCGGCAACTATATTCGGGGGATGAAAAGCGGTATTTATTTATGACCCAAAAGATTACTTTTATTATGATTTTATATGATAATATCCAGAATCCGCTCTTTCATTTGAGACAAACTTGTCCCATACACGTCAATTCGGGTAATCCCCTGTCAGTCAACATCATTCCAACTTTTTGTAGAAACCATATATCATTTTAACGGAACCGCGTCTTGGGTTCTTTGATGACGGCAGTACTGATGACATGTGTCGAGTGCGAAGAAATTCATTATCTTTTTGTATTTCCTTCTTTATGAATCGTTCCAATTAATCCCCTGTATCACGCGGCCTTCGGTTTAACCAACCATAAACATCAGGTACTGCGTTTACGAGAAAAAATAAGGGATTTAATATTGCTTTAACGTCTAGACTATGGAATCAGTTATGGAGTCTTTACAATGAAAGTCAGACATTATATCCACCCAATCTCCCATAATCTGTTCTGAAAAGCGGGAAGCATTGGTTCAGGGCACTTTTTGTTTTGGAATCCCCCATTAAGTGCCCACACTTCTTCACTATTACCATGCATTTTGTGGGGTATTTTGTTTTTGTTCTTTGTTTGTTATTTTGGGAGGTGGGAGTGTATTTGGGCTTTTTTATCGACTGATTCAGTTGATATTTGCTTCTTGATTCTAAAGTACGGTTGCACATTCGAGTATGATCTAAACGTCATCACTATTATTGCTGCCATGGACTGGTTTACCGGTTGTTATTAACAGTCAGACAGCAGCTAGTTATCACTGGCTACTAGGAGTTTTGCCGATAGCACAGTGTATTGGTCCGGTAAGTGATGTTTCTGGCCACTTTCTTCTAACCTCGAAATTAAAATTGTCTATAATATTTATATAGGTCCCCAAACCTCGTAATTTAAATCACCTCGAAAGCTCTGGGGTCTCAAACCTCGAAATTTTAGTACCTTGAAAATTTCCCGGTATACGGTATTCAATTTCTTTCTTTAATTTTGCTTGTATGTGTTGAATTTTTCGACATATTAGACAATGTTTGATTGATAATGAGCGTTAGAACATTTTCTAGTCACTACAGTTTAGCGTATTTGAAAAATTAATCTAAATGAAAAAGGATAGTTTTGATTTTGAAAGTCGGTTTTTTAACCTTGAATGTGATATTTGACTGAGGTGTTAGTGATTATCAAAATCTCTTGTATTGTGTTCAGTATATTGTAAAACAAAAATTTTCACAAACTTGCTGATGCGTTAAGCAAGAACTTTCTGCTTTCTTTTGGCCTACTTCGCGTACAGGGTACCCGGTAGGTTTCAGTCGTCTCTCAGCTGCCAGGATCCGCTGATTGTGGTTCGAGTTCTGAACCATATTTGTGATGTGTCAGCAATGTTTCGTGGTCCGGGGTTTCACCCAGGGGGGTGCGTCCTTTTGGGTATCATCCCGTGGGAGGGGGAGCCACAGTGAGGGAACTGATAGCCCCTCTTAAAATCATATCAAACGGGCCGTGAAGATCCGGATTAGAATTGATCTTAATTCACCAACCCATGCTTGTCATAAGAGGCGACTGACGGGATCGGGTGGTCAAGCTCGATGACTTGATCGTATCCCAACTGCGTAGATCGGTGCATATGTTGTTGATCACTGGATTGTCTGGTCCAGACTCGACTATTTACACACAAATAAAACGTCAAACGGAACTCACTTATTTATGTTCAACTTAACATACTCTCACGTCTATTGTAGTCCATGTCACCCACTGCCATCACCACACCCACCACTTTTATCCAATATACACTGTGTGGGTGATATCCTTGAAATATTAATCGTAATGTCAGAGATAGGCACGGCCACAAGCCCCTCACAAATACACATTTCGTGGGACCAGTCACTTTTTTGAAAATGCTTACACCTCGCTGAAGAAGAAACATATGTTATATTGGGATTCCACTTTCTCGGTAAAGTACATATACTATTGTCCGTTTGGCTCAAAAGCGGACCGATGAATTGCAATCTAACTCGAAAACTAATAAACATAAAATACTCAATGAAACGCTGATCATAATCAAAACATCATACCCACTCTGTGAGGTTTTTGCAGAATTTTTGTCCTAAAAAAATAAGAAAGTTGTTTAACTATCTATCATTAAAATATTGACACAGTTCACTATTTGTTACGAGGGAGGAGTGCAGAGAAAGGGACAGCCAGGTGTTCGAGAACGGATGGATACGTCACAGCACAGGTTAATGAATCAATAACTTTGTGGGCACTTGTGCACGTGCTTCTCTGACACCTTTGTAGTAATAATGAAAGGTTGAGTCCCACCCGGGATTCGAACGCACACCCTCAGAGTCAGGCACCTAATCGCCAGCAGCCGTCTAACTCACTCAGCTACCGCGGCTTGCACAAAGATGGAAGTCGGACAACCGCTAGTTAGACTACGGACTTTGTGTACTTTACTGAGAAAGTGTAATCCCAAATATAACATTATTACTAGTATATGTTACATTTGACCACTTTCTAAATGGCCTTTGTATTCACTCGTTGATGATGCAAGCTCACGAATGAAATGAAACAATTTTGATGTGTGGAAAAAATAGCATTTAAGACTCGGTTTCAAAATGTAACATATTGAACCACTATATATTCAGTTACATAATCGTCTTTGTTTCTTGACGAATTACTTTCAAGTCTGCTTCCTTTAAGTCACACAGTATGCAAACATAACATTTACAAAACGTCGTCGTTCTGATTTGTGGATCAACGTGACAGCTTTTCTATATGCTGCTATATTTACTGCCGCAAATGTCAAGGCCTTTGTGTATTCTCGCGCAACGCAATTCGGTCTGTGCGGTCTAAGGTAGGTAATTCTCGAAGGGTTTTTATATTCTCTCCTTTTGTCACAAACATACGAGTTCGATTCCATGTCTGACCATTTGGCGCACTTTTGACAAATTAATGTAGATTGTATGAAATGTTTTTTATTGTTGTTTAGATTGAATCAGTTAAACCAGAATTTCGGGGAAGGTAAATTTATTGGTATTGTATATGAAAATATTATATGCTCATATATATAATATGAAATTGCCGATATATTTGTTTACGGACCGTTACAAAATAGGTGGTTTTGTAATGTATTGAATGTATTTAGGTAATATAGCTGTAAGAATCTTTGTTTCGATCTTTGTGTCTCCGCTTTTCATTCTTGTCAAAATGCCTAGCTTTACCTTGTTTCGTTTTAACCGAAATACATTTTGTATCGACCGGACCCGGAAGTTGATATTTGAGTAAATGGCGCTAAATGAATCTGATCGGTCAATCGCAAATAATGCTGTGAATATACCCTTGAAGATGGCATTTTGAAACGAAAGGCTACAACAAAGCGCTATACTCTTTGGATTATGTTCATCACGTGATGTAAGTCATATACAATCATACAAGCTTATTTTGTTGCTGATGCAAGATGTCAGTGTAATAAATAATATGCTTGTTGAGCATATTCATTCGTCATTCTTAATCTTAAAATATACAGCTCTTATTCAAACGAACTAGGTATGTATCAGCTGTGTATAGGTTATATCTCTTTGTGTTTGGAATCGGTTGTCACCAAAAAAATATTCTGGCAATAAATCACTACACGTTACAACATACTAGTAGATTATGTTTTTTTCTTAACCATGTGTTAACAGTATATGCTGTGGTGTTTATCTGAAGTATTCCTATTTTGAGCGACACGTGCAGATCCGGGTTAGAATATTGACCTTCAGTAACCCATGCTTGTCGTAAGAGGCGAGTAACGAGGTGGTTAGGCTCGCTGACTTGGTTGACACATGTCATCGGTTCCCAGTTGCGCAGATAATAAAGCTCCAGTGTCCACCCATGAATGCATGCTCATGGCGCTGAAAACCTATGTTCAAGGAGAAATGAAGAGTCACTGCAAGGCTTTAGTGAAGAAAAAAGTCTTAAGATTTTTTCTTGAAAGAATCAGTTGTTGCAGAAAGTTTTATGTGGAGTGGCAAAGAGTTCCATAGGAGTGGGGCAACATGCTGAAACATTTCTTTCCGTAGGAAGAGAGGCGAGCCGGAGGAACTACCACTCAGTACCAGTAGATGCTGATCTTGAGAACAAAGAGTCCTGCTGCTCATGCTGTTGATCACTGGATTGTCTGGTCCAGACTCGATTATTACAGACCGCCGTCATATAGCTGGAATATTGCTGAGTGCGGCGTAAAACTAAACTCTCTCACTCATCTATTTTGAGCTAGGGCATGTAATCGTGGGACCTCCATTATTTGCAGAAAGTTCCGTTGTAGTGAATCTAAAGGCAATCACTCATATTGTTGACTTTATCCGATGGTAAAGAGAACAAGACACAACTTCACACTTGCACAATCTACATCATAAAATAGTTTTTAATATGTCGTAATGATTTGACAATGTACACCAAATTATGTTTATGTGTTTATGAAATAAGTTGTTACTGCATCTACACACGTCAATCTTCAGTCATCGGAACAATGTTGTAATGTTTTCAGAGACAACATTGCAGCACAATGGCTACACTACCAGGCCATCAGCAGTACAAGATTGGGGGCTTGTCTGTACAGTTCCCCTGTAAGCCATACCCTTCCCAGTTCAGTATGATGGACAAGGTAACTACTTCACTGATCATATTATTACACTCGAAATGACAGTGTGCTTTCTCACGGGCCTAGTTAGAGCGTCTGCCCGGAGAGTGGAAGGTCGCAGGTTCGATCCCCGACCGAGTCATACCAAAAGACGTTAAAATATCAGAGGCCCAGATAAGCTGCGTATCCGGGTAAAATACGCATAGAAAATCTCCAATTACGCATTGAAAAATAATTCTTGCGTACCAATTACGCATTTAAAATGTTAGATACGCAAAAAGTTTAAAACAAATGCATACGGAATATATTTATAAAAATCGCTTGCGTTATGAAAAAGATATCGATTGCTATCAAGTTGTACTGTTAGTATAGGACAAGTGTTGTACTGTCAGTATAGGACGAGTGATTTTTTATGAAATCATTTCCATTATATTTAAGTTGGTTTTGATTAGGTATGACATAAGGCAGAACATACCTGCTTAGCAAACTTACTCAATGACATAATACTTAGGTGAGTAAAATGACTGAAATACGCACATATTTGAAAGCAGTGGGTAACGGAAAACGAAATACCCACACAACATTCATAATACCCACTCCAAAAAAATACAGTGGGTACAGTACCCACATGAGCTAAATCTTATCTGGAGCTCTGAATATGGTACTTGTTGGTCCCTGTCTGGCCCTCATCATTAATGGATACAAGGGCTGGTCGGATCTATAATTTGTTAAACCAGGGCCTCCATGTTAGTGAGTGGCTCACAGTCTCTCTGTGTTTGTGTTGTCAGATAATCAAGGGTCTTGAGAGGCAACAAAACTGTTTACTGGAGAGTCCAACTGGAAGTGGGAAGAGTCTTGCCTTGCTGTGTTCAGCTCTAGCCTGGCAGAGGGCCGAGAAAGGTGAGTAGACAGAGAAGTAGACTACTAGACTGGGCTTATACCCTACTGTCCTGGACTGATGAGTAGGCAGTGAAATTCTTGTCTCTTCCATATTGGTGGGTTCATAGACAAGTAGACTAATGAGTAGACAGTGAGAGTCTTGTCTCTGCTGTGTTGAGCTTGTTTTCTTTTGGAAATTAAAGGAAATAAATGAAACTTTACAGTATTCAATGAAACTTTGCATTTATATAAAACAATCACTCAATAGACTGATCCAGTGAAAGTTCAATCCATGTCCATATGTTTGCAGAGAAGAGAGATCAAGAAGAAGCCAGAAAGCAGAAAGTTTTAGAAGGTGAGATGTCTTCTTCTGTTGGAAATACATTATCACCCCAGCCCACTCCAGACTTTGTGACATTATCAGGGTGTCGTTACACAAGTCAACCTTAGTGCTATAATGATTGTAAACCTATGTTGAAATATTGGAGTTGTGTTCACTTTAGCGATAAGATCCCAGTATACAATCACTAAATTTATTATGTCAAAACGTATCTCACCAAACATATCCTCAATTATAAACCTTCACTTGGCTCCAGATAAGGGCCGTATCGGCGTATATATGGATATAAAATAAGCACGATACGGTAGGAAATAATTTAGAAAACGTAGCAGATACGCACCACAGCAATGGTGTACGGTCTTAGAATCATTTACAGACGTATTTATCTGAAAAAGTATTGTTTTATTGTTTATTGACCTGTTTACACAAGAGGAACAATGTTGTTGTGTATATATGATATGAAACAAGATTACTGGTACTCCATTGAATTCCATTAAGTACTCTAAATGTACTCTTGAGTTTTTCCAGTACTCCTGCATTGAAAAAATAAGGAGTACTACTCCTGATGTTGAAAATGTATCTGGAGCCCTGCCTTCAATATGATCAGCTGGTAGAAACTTCCTGTTTTTCATACAGTAGACTTGTATAAAGGTTGTTCGGCGTAATTCATCCTACAGAGCTACAGATAACTTTTTGGGTCATTGAGTTATGTACTCAATTGTGTTCATCTCAATTGGGTATCCTAATTTTCCTTGAGTAACCAAATAAATTGTACTCACCTCACTCAAACTCAATTTGGTATTTTGTCATTTTTCATTAATTTTAAAAATATATTAAAGTTTAAATGTTAGTGTTTGTTATTTATATTTGATAAGAAAGACTGCAAGTTGTCAAGTTCATGTCCTGAAATAGAACCTTTCAGTATACCAGTTATTTTATCTATCCATCGGTACGCAAGCTAAGATTTGATATGTTTGTGTGTACGCATGTAAGATCACATTTATTGAGTATTTACCAAAATCCAAGCATACTTGTACTCAATAGACTTTATAGGAATTGAGTTTTCACATAAATATTTGCGTAATTTACGCATATATACTTAGCATCTATTCTGTCTTATGCTATATATGTGAAATCCTCTTTCAAACATGAAGTCTAAACATTGCGCTCCTAACACCGCTATATCCAAAGACACATTGAGATAATGGAATCGAAAGAGAGCAAGCATAACCTGGTATAGGTTTATGTGATAGATAGGGGTGCAATGGTATGCCCATGCCACGGTTCGGTACATGTTGCGATACACAGCTCTCGGTTCGATACATTTCGGTTCGGTTCATTACCAATAAAAATTGAAGTTTCAGAGAATTCTTGGAATTGGGACCCAAATGAAAGTGCCTATACAAAAACTTGTTCATCCAATCGAATTAGTATGAGTTGTTGACAACAGCACTTCGGCACAGAAATGTCTAAAACGGTAGCTACATGAAGATGTCATCTAGAAATAAATTACATGGAATTTTTGTGATGACATTCCGAAAGTAATGTACATAAGGTGAGTAAGATGATATTTTCGGTACGAAAACCGATCCATATTTTCAAAGTGAATTTTGGTGTACCAAACCGAAAACAAAATACCACGGTATACCGTTTCAGCCCCAGTGATAGAAATCTTTCATGTCATCCCGTGATGTACCTCGAGTCTCTTAGTCCACGACCTGTCATCATTTAGAGAATGCAGGTTTTGTGGGCCCAGCATCTGAAAGTGGTATTCTTGATTAATAGTTATTTGGCATTAAATGTATCATAACTATAGTCATTCACTCCATGATCCGTGAAGATCTGGGATAGAATTGATCTTCAGTAACCCATGCTTGTCAAAAGAGGCAACTAACGGGATCGGGTGGTCAGGCTCGCTGACTTGGTTCACACATGTCATCGTATCCCAACTGCGCAGATCGATGCTCATGCTGTTGATCATTGGATTGTCTGGTCCAAACTTGATTATTTACAGACCACCGCCATATAGCTGGAATATTGGTGAGTGCGGCGTAAAACTAAACTCACTAACTTATTCCCTCTACATGGGTGTGTAATTTAATTGGATTGATTGGATAGGAAATGTACAGTACCTTTCCTGGTCATATTTCTACATGTTTTTTGTAGATGCAGAAAATGGAGTGTGCAGATGTTTGTGCAACTGTCATATAGACGCCGCCAAACAAAAGGCATCTGAGGGGGAGTCGACGTGTGCCTACTTCCCCCCACCAGGAGGTGCCACAGCAACGTCTTGTGCTCAAGGGAACTGTGGTAACACATGGAACCTTCACAGTATTTCGAGCAATATCGATTCCCTTGAAATATGAATAGCATTTTTGTTTTAGAATTCCTTGTTTGACAGCCTGGTTGACAGTCATTCTGCCTCTAGCCATCATTGTAAGAACAGCTCAGACTTGGTAATTGCAGTGCCATGACTCGTATGTCAAGGAGGCAAGGGAGTTAACTAAATTTCGTGTCCGCATTGTAGTTATGTCCTTTGATCCCTCCAATTCTAATTCCATCTCTCATATCACTTGCATTTGCTTCAGACCAAACTGGCAATGTCCAGCCTGGATGGATATGACCAATAATCAGGATTTTTTTGTATAAAAAATGAAGTCTTACCTCATGAAGTACATCATCATTTGAGCATCTGGAGTAAATGCCTGAGAAGATGTGAAAAAAATATCTGTCAATGCCTGTTCAACAGTACAGAGACTCTGCAAATTCTATTGCAATGTGCAATTCATTAGCTGTGTTCTTTAGCAACAGAATTTTGACTTCATAACATGATTTTGATTGGAACATTGAAAGACTTGTAAATCTTGCCAAAATATAACTCCAGTTATATGCCTAGTTCAGCAAGGACAGAAACAGGATTTTTATGATCACTTAATTCCTTTGCCTCAGGTAGATAGGAGTGATAATGTTCTAGCACAGCTTTTTCAAAGCATTTGAGTTGCTGCTTTGGCTTCTTGCAGTAAGGTTTTTAGATGTGGATGTATTATATTTTCAGATAAAGATGTTGTCTGTGTTGATGATGATGGTGATGATGATTTCAAAGAAGACTCCAAGACTTTCAGGACTCCTGGTACCCACCAGGTTTGGCCTTAACAACTCTCTTATCTATCAAAAGCATGGATGACCCTTTGGTCTTCTGTGTTTTCCACCTGTGTAGAGTTGTTTCCCTTTACATTGACAGGATCTGTTACTTATTGGTCAAATCTCAAATCCCTTTAGGGTCCTTAGTGCATCAAAAATAACTTGTAGTTGTCAGTAACCTTGATGGTGGCAGTAAAGCATCCTGATGTTCCTGAGACCGCCTCCGTGGTGTAGTGGTTAGAGCGTCCGCCAGGAGAGCGGAAGGTCGCGGGTTCGATCCCCGGCCGCGTCATACCAAAAGACGTTAAAATATGGTACTTGTTGGTCCCTGCCTGACTCTCGGTATTAATGGGTACAACGAGGACTGGTCGGCTCGGAGTCAGTATAATGTGTCTGAGTGGGGTATTCATGCTTCACTGCGGCATGGTATCTCAGTGGGTTAGCACTATAAAACCAGCTTAAGTCTAGGCTAGTACAAGCAGCCACACATACACATACACACGCATGCACGTTGTCATATGAGCAAAATATTCTCAAGCACAACGTTAAACCCAATTTCACTTCACTTCACTTCATTTCACCTGATGTTCCTGGCAACTTCTGCCTCTAACATATTTTCTGAGATTTAATCAATCAATTGTGAGTGAGTGAGAGAGAATGGTTTTACGCCGCTTTTAGCAATATTCCAGCAATATCACGACGTGGGACACCAGACATGGCCTTCACACATTGTACCCATCTTGGGGATCAAACCCGGGTCTTCGGCGTGACAAGCGAACACTTTAACCATTAGGCTACCCAACCGCCCCCTTAATCTATCAAGAAGTTTGGATAGAGTTTTAACTGCTACAGTTTATATGTAATTCCCACAAACATATCAATAACAGATCCATGTGAAAAATATGAATTTTTAGACTTGTATGATGGGATAACAGAGACTGATCTACAGTTTATATGTAATAAATTCATACAAATCATTGTATTAATAATTCAGAATCCATGTGATTTAAGACCGCCTCCGATATGAATTTCCGCCCGGTTAAAGGTCGCACATCCCGACTGTAATACCAAAGAGCGTTATTACTTGTTCATCCCTGGGCTTTCGGCATTAATGGTACATCAACTGCTCAGATAATTGAACAAATATTCAATGCATCACAGTGGGCTAGCACTATAAAACCAATTCATACAAATCATTACCATATCTAATATCATATGATTAAATATTCTCAAGCACGACTTTAAACCCAATTCCACCACCACCACCACCACCGTTGATTTAATTCGTGAGTGGTAGTGGATATTTCTTCTGTTTTAGAAGAAAGGATATATCAAGGTCTAGATTCTTTCTCTTTCAGCCAAGTTTATCAAAAAAACTTCGGAGACATGTGACCATTGAATATGATGCCTCTCCAATAAAACCAGGCAGCATGGACACACCAAAGGTTGAAAGTGTGGAAGTGAACAAGAAAATAGAGACAGTTAACATGGTATCTCCCCCTATCAAAGACTGCCAGGAATGTGACTGTGCCACTCTCAGTGCCAGCAAGAAAAAGAAGTAAGGCTGAATATGTCTAAGGGTCGAAATTAACGGACACTAATATGCTAAATGTGTTTAAAACTTCATAATGGCAATCAATTTTTTTATAAATGTCCCATGTTTTTGATGATTTAAATCAGCAAAAATATGAGAATGGTTGTATAAAAACATCGTCAATCATACTCAGTTTGGAGTTTTGAAAATGGTCGCATAGAAACATCATCATACTCAGTTTGGAGTTATTTCCCCTATTTTTACGTCCTGTAACGAAGGATTTCGACTATAAAATCCACGGAAATTATAGCCAATCATATGCTAAGTATAACATCAGTATTTTCTGATTCAATGATGGCAGACCTTAGCAAATACATGCATTTGTCAAATTTGACATTTATGATGGAACATTATTGCAAATAATATGATATAAAACTACTTAAAACGGAAGTGTGAAGGGGAAAGTGGTGAGGAATCGGGGATAAGTCCTGACTAAAAGAAAACTGACGACGGTCACGCTGAGAAACCTATTAAAGCAGTGGAGGTGTTACGTGTCACATGATTTTGGAATTATTTTTATGTTTTTGCTCATTGAAATTTCATTTAGCTTGTAGCTTAAAAAGTCACAAGCAGTCTTTTGCTTGTGCCTTATATAGTTAAGTTCTAACCCTAAAGTCTTCTTAGGGTCTTTATAAGCATGTTTTGCTCACCTGAAGGGATTCAGTTGACTGAAATGTGACAGTCACGTGTCCCGTTTAACCAGTGTCGGGTGTTTATTGTCCGTTGTGAACAATAAACAAGAAGTTGCCATCCATATACTCATCTTATATATTCACCAACTTCTAAATGCCTCTCAAGAATCTCAAGTTGTTCAAGAATAATGTACCAATGAAGGTAAAACTTTTACATGCTTGTTCCTTCCCTGGATGACTCCCCTATTAATTCAAGGGATTTGAATCTGATTTTCTTAGTCCACGCCCATCCGCCTGTCCGTCCATCTGTAATCATTTTGTTTCCGGAGCACAACTCGAAAACTGTTCAATATTTTTCAGCTAAATTTGGTAGATATATCATATCAAACAGAACCTAATGTGATGCCTTTTGCTATTTACAGATTTTCGTCACATTTTATTTTCTTAATTTCCATGGAAATGTATGGGATTTACTATCAAAAGGGAGCGGTGGGCTTCATTTCCGGAGCACAACTCGAAAACCTTTCAATATCTTTCTACAAGACTTAGCAGATATATGAGGCAGATCCCAAAGTGGTGCCTATGCTGTTTGCAGATATTTGGCTATTTTATATTTCCCGGTTTCCATGGAAACAATTCGGACTTCGTCTCAAAAGGGAGGGATTTGTTCTTTCAAATACAGTAGGTTTAGCTTTCATATAGCTGCATAAAATGGCACAAACTCGAAAAACCTTTCAATATCTTTCTACAAGACTTAGCAGATGTATCAAACAGATCTTGAAGTGGTGCCTTTTGCTATTTACAGATTTTTTGGCATTTATGTTTTTCATGATTTCCATGGAAATGATTTGGACTTAGTCTAAACAAAATCAAGTTGGACTTTAAGTAACTGTTAGATGATTTGTTCTTTCAAACATGTGGGTAGCTTGGGATTTGTCATCTTCTGATGACTCTTGTTCTAAATGACCGTTAAAATAATTTGTGTTAAAATACCTGAGTTTTTTGGGATGGAATAGGAATTTGCTTGCCACCAGAATCAGAAATATATCCCATGACTGGTATATGTGTCACATTTTACTGTTCATATAATCATATAAAAGTCTACATGAATCTTCTCCAACTCACGTGATTCCAGATCACTAACACTTGTTTTCATGATGTACACTTTTTTTCCAGAATCCCTCGAATCTACTTCGGCACGCGCACACACAAGCAGGTGGCACAGATAGTTCGGGAACTGAAGAGAACAGCCTACCATGACGTCGAGTAATGAGTGTTTTTTCAATACTTACAGCTAATCTAAAGTCAGGAGATCCTTCACAAATGTTAAGTGATTTAGATGAAGATTCCCTTTAACACAGAACACGGAATTTTCAATGTGAAGGCCGTCAGCATTCCTGTAATCAAGAAACAAACAATCTAATGACATTAATACATTAAAGATGTCACTTCTTGTAAATCACAAACAAGGAATAACTTCTAAGAGACACCGATGACAAGCTGAACTGTTCTTATCATGTGTATCTACGCATATCTTGACTGTAACATATTTCCTGACAAAGTCCATTTCAAATTCACTCATGACGTGAAACTATGTCTGCCATTATACATTTTGTATATTTTGTATATTTCGTCTTAGTTTTACATTGTTACACTTACTGTTAAAATGCAGACCTCAGAATTTAGGAAAATATTAGGTTAAGTAAAGTTTAAAAAAAAGTAAAGTTCCCCATTTTGAACAGTCTAATAGTAAATCCCTTGCATGTGCAAATCTGTTCTGATAAATACCCAACACATGACACTGTTTCTGAAACCCAAAATGAGTATTACATCACTCTCTGCTCAGTAGCACGTTCTTTATACAAATTAAATCATGTGATTTGTAGTGGTCAGTGGGGTCTAATCGGTGTTTTTGTGGACAGCATGACAATACTGGGGAGCAGGGAGCACACCTGTGTCCATCACGTGGTCTCCAAGATGGCCAACAAGAACGATGGCTGTAAGGAACTGTTGAAGGTGCGTCTGTGACAGGATTTTCAAGTGATCTTTATGAGATTCAATTGGGTAAAATTAAAGAAAATATGAAAGTTCCTTTTCTTTCTCATCATGACACTGGAGCATGACGTTCATTTCGATGATACCCTTATTCAATGGGGTTTGTACAGGAAATTTGAGGGCACTGTTAACATCCTTATAATGCCCTCATGTTCCTGTAGTGTTCCTCCAACTCTTATTGTAGCTGTTCTTCCAGCTCTTCCTGTAACTGTTCTTCCAGCTCTTCCTGTAGCTGTTCCTCCAGCTCTTCCTGTAACTGTTCCTCCAGCTCTTCCTGTAACTGTTCTTCCAGCTCTTCCTGTAACTGTTCTTCCAGCTCTTCCTGTAGCTGTTCCTCCAGCTCTTCCTGTAGCTGTTCCTCCAGCTCTTCCTGTAACTGTTCTTCCAGCTCTTCCTGTAACTGTTCTTCCAGCTCCTCCTGTAACTGTTCTTCCAGCTCTTCCTGTAACTGTTCTTCCAGCTCTTCCTGTAGCTGTTCCTCCAGCTCTTCCTGTAACTGTTCTTCCAGCTCTTCCTGTAACTGTTCTTCCAGCTCTTCTCCTGTAACTGTTCTTCCAGCTCTTCCTGTAACTGTTCTTCCAGCTCTTCCTGTAACTGTTCTTCCAGCTCTTCCTGTAGCTGTTCTTCCAGCTCTTCCTGTAACTGTTCCTCCAGCTCTTCCTGTAACTGTTCTTCTTCCCTGTAGCTGTTCTTCCAGCTCTTCCTGTAACTGTTCTTCCAGCTCTTCCTGTAACTGTTCCTCCAGCTCTTCCTGTAGCTGTTCTTCCAGCTCTTCCTGTAACTGTTCTTCCAGCTCTTCCTGTAACTGTTGTTCAGCTCCAGCTCTTCCTGTAACTGTTCTTCCAGCTCTTCCTGTAACTGTTCCTCCAGCTCTTCCTGTAACTGTTCTTCCAGCTCTTCCTGTAACTGTTCTTCCAGCTCTTCCTGTAACTGTTCTTCCAGCTCTTCCTCTTCCTGTAACTGTTCCTCCAGCTCTTCCTGTAACTGTTCTTCCAGCTCTTCCTGTAACTGTTCCTCCAGCTCTTCCTGTAACTGTTCTTCCAGCTCTTCCTGTAACTGTTCTTCCAGCTCTTCCTGTAACTGTTCCTCCAGCTCTTCCTGTAACTGTTCTTCCAGCTCTTCCTGTAACTGTTCCTCCAGCTCTTGTTCTCTCTTCCTGTAGCTGTTCTCTCCGCTGTTCCAGCTCTTCTTCTGTTCTTCTGGCTGATCCTTCAGCTCTTCGTGTAACTGTTCCTCCTGTAGCTGTTCCTCCTGCGCTTCCTGTAACTGTTCCTCATGATGTTCCTGTAACTTCCTCCAGCTCTTCCTGTAACTGTTCCTCCTGATGTTCCTGTAACTGTTCCTCCAGCTCTTCCTGTAACTGTTCCTCCTGATGTTCCTGTAGCTGTTCCTCCAGCTCCTCCTGTAACTGTTCCTCCACACGTTCCTGTAACTGTTCCTCCTGATGTTCCTGTAGCTGTTCTTCCAGCTCTTCCTGTAACTGTTCCTCCTGATGTTCCTGTAGCTGTTTTTCCAGCTCTTCCTGTAACTGTTTCTCCTGATGTTCCTGTCACTGTTCCTCCTGATGTTTCTGTAGCTGTTCTTCCAGATGTTCCTGTAACTTTTCCTCCTGCGGTTCCCCTGTAAATTTTCCTCCTGTTCCTCCAACAATGTTTGTTCTGTGCAGGGTCCTGGCTGCCGGATGAAGGACCGTGCCAAGTCCATCTCCAGCCAGGAAGGGATCCACCGCATGGGGCTGACGACGGCCTGGGACCTCGAGGACATGGTGAACATGTGCAAGAAACAAAACGTAGGACTCTGGGCCATATTCAGCGACGTCTGTTCCAAATCCAGTCCTTTAACTGTGATTAATGATCGTTCTGCTGAGATTTCTCTGACAGATATGGAATCTCTTATTTACTTTCTTTACGTAATTTTTTACTTTCTTTACAGAATTATTTACTTTCTTTACAGAATTATTTACAATCTTCACATTTCCTGTCAGTTCTATTCAGTTCCAATTCATATCAATTTTTTCTTGTCACTCAATTACTTATTCAATCAATACACTGACCTATCCCCCACATGCATTCAACAAACCTCTAACTCCCCAACAACTCAATCTGTACCTCTATCAGTCACTCACTAGCCAGACAAGCAAAAGGGTCTGGACAACCTGTGTTCGTCAGCCAGTTACAGGCCTGTGTTTTTGACAATTGCAATATTTCGGACTGGCATTAAGACAACATTGACTTCATCCTCATGCAGGCATGCCCGTACTTCCTGACGCGAGCTCTGAAGGAGCAAAGTGAGATTATCATCTGCCCCTACAACTACCTGGTGGACCCCATCATCAGAGATATCGTAAGTACATCATCATTATAGAGAGTGTAAGTACAGGATCATCATAGAGAGCGTAAGTACAGCATCATCAGAGATAGCGTAAGTACAGCATCATCATAGAGAGCGTAAGTACAGCATCATCAGAGATAGCGTAAGTACAGCAGTACTGATACATCTCTCTTGAGAATGAAACCCAAAAAAGAGGCAAACTTTACGTAATAGGTCATAAACAAATTACTGTCCAAGGGCTACAGGGATCATCTTTTAGCCAATTTGCAACATCATAGTTCTAATCTAACATGCATTTGCGAGTGAGATTACCAACAAATTGATTGAAGAAAATCCAGTCCAATTGACTGTCAACACTCACAAACACTACTGGTATGTTTTTAAGAATTCTAGCATCATTGAATTTCTCTCATTATTTGAAATTCTTTACTTACCTCTTATCATCTTATATGCATACTTGCCTTACTCTCCGAAAACAGACTGCAGAAGTCGAGATCGAAAGCTTGCTAACCTATAACTCGCGAAGGTGGTTCGATTGAAGACATCCGGGTGACCGGTAAGGTCACAGCAGTCTATCACGTGCCACCGTGAACAAGTCATTCCTTTCTTATTCGTGTACCGAATCAGACGTGGATCGAGATCCTAAGACTTGTAGTTTTGACTGCGGGGGTATTGTGTCCCCTGTGTTTCTTATTTGCTATACTTCTGGTATGTTTTAAGTTTGCTAACTTTGTTAGAACGTACTCACCGGTGAGTCCTCGTTCTTGTTTTTTCTCGCTCGCTAGTTTTTCTCTTCGCTCTCGCTTCGAGTGGAGTTCATGGTTCGTGGTGGGGTATCCGGGACTTGTGTCCTTGGATATCTCTTTTCGGGCTCCCATTCATCCCTCCTAGGGTGGGTGGGTGTTTTCGCGGTGTTTATTTTGCTTTTTCACTTCACCTGCGTGCCTCGTGTTACTGCCAAAATGGCGGTCCCACGTGACTTGCCGGTTTAGTCTCCCTGTCTGGATTGAGCGGGGTTGTGTTTGCGACGTGTTTGTTTCTGCAGCCCCAGGCGGTTCGTACATGTTTTCGCTTGTCGCTTGTCAATAAATTGTTGTTTTGCTTGTGTTTTAGAGCGCTGTATGCCACGGCCTCATTGCATAAAGTGTAACGGTCTCAAGTCGTACAGGGACCCGCACTCTCGCTGTTTGAATTGCACTTCTCAGTGCACGTGGGACTCCAGGTGTTCGGAGTGCGATCGACTGTCCCTTGATTTCTTCAAGGCTTATTTGCGTGTAGCTAAGAAGAGGCTTACGCAACAGAGACTACGCAAGAGAATGTCATCTACTCCTGTGGAAGACTTGGGGGAGCCGCCTGTTCCCGCATCTACCCCGATTTCGTCTGGCGCACCTACCGGTACGCCTTTGAGTTCGTCACCTGTGAATACGGCGCTTCATGTGTCAACCGAGGATTCGTCAGTGTTCCCTTTGGGGTTGGACAGGGCGCACTGATGGGACAAGCTATACCTGTTGGACTGAGTGTACCTCTCACCGGTGGCGTATCAACTGGCATTGGCGCACCTCTTCAGACTGGCGCACCACAACAACAACGTAGTTTACAGCCTATGTCTGGCGTACCGCAACAGTTCTCTACTCCACAGGGCAGTGGTTTGCCGAACCAGAGAGGTTTTTATCAGGCAGGTGTGACTCAACAGGTGGGGAATTATCCACCTCTGTTCCAGAATTTTGGTATACCGCAGAATTATGGTGCACCTCCTATTCAGGGGTTTGACCCGAGTGTCATCTATAATTTTATGAACTAGATGTTTCAACAGTCGCAGCAACACTCCCAGATGGGACCACCAGCCCCCCCGGGGCCTGCTGTTTTACCTTCATCATCCCCTCAAGAGTCTCGCCCTGCAACACCGGATGTAGTAGGTCAGTCTACTCCACTTCCTCCACCTCCTTCCACTACCTTGGATCGGTCTTCAAGGTCGTCCAAGAGGGACAATAAGGGCTCTACGCGTTCAAGTGACAGAAGTAGGTCGCCTCTTTGTTCCCCTTGCTCTGAGAAGGATTTCCGTCCAGATTATGACGAATCTTTGGAGGGTCCGGAGATGTTGGACCAACCTCATTCCGACACTCATTTAGGCATTGAGGCAGTGTTTGATTGGATGGCGGATAGACTGCAGACTACTTGCCCTTCTCCAGCTGCAGGGGTGGATAAGAAGCTCACTATATGGGACTCACCCGATCTTCGTCTTCCGCCTCACCCTATTGTCCGGGACTTGGTTGACTCTCTGGATGAGGAATTTGCTAAGTTGTCTCTGAATCATAACTTCCGGGCGGCTAAAGCGCATAGGGGTGATTATCCTATTCACTCCTTGGATTTCTCTGACCAGGCCGCTGTTCACGATGAGGAATTGGATCGCCTTTCGTCTACTCCTGTCTCCTCGTATAGGGTTCCTGACTCCAAGTTGGCTGCTATTGATACGGAATTGAAAAGAATGCTCCGTCCCTTGTCGGCCTTGGCCTCGGCTACGGAGGCCATTTCTCAGGATTTGGAGGAAGATAATGGTTCAAGGATTGACCATCTCACAACAATGATGCGTTGGCAATCTCGCACATTGGGGGACATTGTTGGTCATGTTCGAGTTGCGTTGGCCAATACCTCTCGGCATGTGCTTGGGAACCGGAGTTCACAAGGAAGTTGCTTCATCAGCCTTTTTCTGCTCGGTGCCTGTTTAATGATGCCATAAGGGGGATTTATAAGGAACATTCGTCCTTTACAACCACGGGGTTAGCCCTCGAGTCTTTTCGAGCCATTTGTAATACAAATCCAGCGCCCAAGGCCAACTCCTATGTTGGCAAGCGCACCTGTGTCCGCCGAGCTGGCAAGTTTAGGCAAACTAAGGGACGACCCACCGGTGGTGCCCCAGGCAAGAGAGGTAAGCCCCTTGCCATCACCAAACCACAATATCAACGCCGCTGAGGCATCGGACTTCCACGACTGGGACCTTCCGCCCCCAGTCGTCCAGATCCATCCCACACCTGTAGGCGGAAGATTGGGGATCTTTTGGCCTAACTGGACATTCCTGGAGGATCCCTTCGTGGTCAACATTCTGAAAAGGGGGTACCAGCTTCCCTTATGCAGTCAGCCGCCTCTGACCAACCTGCCTCGGTCAAGCGTTTATTCTGCGGCTCAACATCAGCAAATAGCGGAAAACATTCAGATTTTGCTCGACAAAAGGGCCATCGAACTGGTACAGGACCCAAACAACAACCTCGGGTTTTACTCGCCGATCTTTCTGGTCCCCAAGAAAAACACCAACAAAATGCGAATGATTCACAATATGGCGGTGTTCAACGACCGTTACCTGTTGGATCCTCCTCATTTCCGACTGGTTTCATGGACCAGCTTCGACCAAGATCTCTCCAGGGGACTGGCTTATCAGCCTGGATATACAGGATGCGTACCTGCACATTCCTATTTTCAGGCCCCACAGGAAGTACCTCCGGTTTTACTTCCAGGGCCAGCATTTCCAATGGAGCGTACTCCCGTTTGGAATTTATTCGGCCCCGTGGCTGTTCACACGCATCACGGTGCCGATTACACGGCTCCTTCATCTACGAGGGATAGAGTTCAGCCCTTACATCGACGATTGTCTAATGAACAACTGGGATCGTCAAAGGCTTGTCAGACAGAAGGAATACGCTCTCCGATTATTCCTTCAACTGGGTTGGTTGATCAATTGGGAGAAGTCGTATCTGAAGCCGTCTCAGAGACTCACCTTCATAGGAGGACTTTTTCTCACCGCTCAAGACAAGCTCAGAATCCCACCCGACCGGTGGGTGAAGATCTTGGCCTGCGTCCACAAGGGGTTGACCCAGGCTCTCAAGTTGAGGGATTGGCAGGCCATTTTAGGTCTATTGACGTCGGCACAGGACCTCACGAGCAGGGGGAGGCTCATGCCTCGGCCTCTTCAGAGGTTTTTGAACCCGTTCATAGAAGCCGACGCTGTCAGGTCCAGCATTCCACTGCCGTGGCATCTGCACCGGTACCTTCGTTGGTGGACTCACCCATCGAATGTCTGCGTCGGAGTCTGTTTGAGCGAATTCTCCCCAAACCAGGAACTCTTTGTGGATGCCTCATTACAGGGGTGGGGAGCACACCTGGACGGCCACACAGTCTCGGTCAACAGAACATCAGTCCTGGCACATCAACAGCTTGGAATTTCAAGCTGTGATTCTGGCAGTATCTCATTGGCGAGATCGCCTCACTGGAGCCAACTTACTCATTGTATCGGACAACACAACAGTGGTTTGGGTGATACGCAATCAGGGGACGACGGGTTCCCGACGTCTTCTCCATCAGTCGTTCGAGCTCTTCGAGATTTTGGATCAGGCTCTCATCACAGTTCGAGCACGACACATCCCCGGTTGCAAAAATATCCTGGCAGACGCTCTAACCAGGCCCGGCAAACCTTCCCCCACCGGATGGATGCTTCATCCCGAGGCGTTCGATCTCGTTTGCCAGTCCCAGTACAGGCCCATGGTAGACTTGTTCGCCACAAACCTGAACAATCAACTTCCGGTTTATGTGTCTCCGATCCCTGATCGAGCCGCGTGGGCAGTCGACGCTCTGTCTCTGTCTTGGGAAAGTCTCGACGCCTACGCCTTCCCGCCTCCAGTGCTTCTGCCGGAAATCGTGGCGAAAATACGCAAACTACTCGTCTGAAACTGCTTTTGGTCGCGCCTTGGTGGCCGGCGAGGGGTTGGTTCCCCGAGCTAAGGCGTCTCGCCAACGCACACCCAATTCGTCTGCCCGGGTGGAGAAATCTTTTGCTTCACCCTCACAGCAGACAACTCCACCCAGACCCAGAGAGGTTCAATCTCTGCATTTGGGTCATTTACAGAGGACCTTGAGGGCGAAAGGTTATTCGGACGGTGCGTCCAGAATCATCTCGAGGGCTCATCGAGTTTCAACGAGGGGTCTTTATGATGACAAATGGGTTACTTTTGAACGGTTCTGTTCCTCCCGTTCTGTGCGACCGTTGACTGCCTCCCCTCAATTTTTGGCGGACTTCCTCCTTCATCTCCGGAATTCTCGTTATCTCAAAGGAGGTACCATCGCGACTTACCTCTCGGCCATCAACTCTGTTCTGGCAGTAAAAACGGAGGTGCGAGTATCCAAGATCCCCGAGTTGCAGGCTATGTTGAAAGCTTTCAAACTGGAGGACCAGAAAGTGAAGTTTCGTCCACTGGCTTGGGACCTCAACATTGTTCTTCAACACTTGCGAGGTCCCCGTATGACCCTTTATGCCAGGCGTCTTTTGATCTGTTGTCCAGGAAGACGGTCTTTCTTCTGGCTTTGGCCACAACCGCAAGGGTTAGCGAGATTCACGCCCTAGACGCCACGAGAATCCACTTTGAGCAATCTCGCCATGGTGCTGTCCACTTGGGTCTCTTATGGGACTTTGTGGCTAAGAATCAGTTGCCGGGACAACCAGATCGAGATTCACCATTCCACCTCTCTCCTCTGTGGTAGGGGCAGAGGACACAGACGAAGCTTTCCCTTTGTCCCGTGAGAGCTTTACGAGAATACATCTCTAGATCAGCTCCTAGACGAAGGACGAGAAGACGGTTGTTCCTCCCTTTATCGACAGGCTCCAAAGGGGAGGTCAACAAGAACACAGTGGCCCTCTGGTTGCGGATCTACACCATCATCAATGCCTCACGAGGCAGCCGGGTTACCTCCTCCTAAGGCGACTAACCCGCATGAAATTCGGGCTTTGGCTTCCACAATGGCTCTTCATAGGAATTGTTCAATTCCCACGATTATGGAGGGCTGTTTTTGGAAGTCTAACACTGTTTTTGCCAGCCATTATCTTCGAGACGTGGCAGTTGAAGATGTGGAAGGTCTTCAGAGTTTTGGTCCTCTTGTGGTGGCTCAACAGATGACACGTCCTTCTACTCACTAAGGTACGAGGCGTTGTTCTCTTCCTTTGGAGGCTTTGTGACTTTTGTACAGGAACAATCGTGAGAGTACCTCACCTATTGTTCCCTTTACGTGCGTCACTTTCATGGTCTTTGTTTTGCTTGCAGACCCCCAAGCATTCACTGTTCCATACGTCACTCTTTGGGTGAACAATGGTTAGAACGTCCCACCTTCCAGCACTGTCGGATAAGATGCATATAAGATGATAAGAGGTAAGTAAAGAATTTGGTAAAATCTAAGTATTTTAGATATTTACATACTTACCTCTTATCATCAAGTCTGAAGCCCACCGGAGACTTCGCTGCCTCCCCACTTTCATCGTTCTACCTGGTTGTTCGTTACGAAAGGAATGACTTGTTCACGTGGGCACGTGATAGACTGCTGTGACCTTACCGGTCACCCGGATGTCTTCAATCGAACCACCTTCGCGAGTTATAGGTTAGCAAGCTTTCGATCTCGACTTCTGCAGTCTGTTTTCGGAGAGTAAGGCAAGTATGCATATAAGATGATAAGATGTAAGTATGTAAATATCTAAAATACTTAGATTTTACCAATTTTCAGATGGAGATAAACTTGAAGGACCAGATTATCATCCTAGACGAGGCTCATAACATTGAGGACTCTTCACGGGAAGCAGGCAGTCAGAGCCTGAAACAGGAGCTGATACAGAAGGCCATCACAGAACTAAGAGCCATGGGTAGGTTAGGGCGTTGTACATTCCATGCATGCTCCGAGGTTTATTACTGATAAGTTGTTGTTATTGTTTAATGCCGCACGCAGCAATATTCCACCTACACGATGTATATGGCGGCAGTCTGGACCAGACAATCCAGTGATCTACTCAATGATGAAGACATGTGTCAACCAAGTCAGCGAGCCTGACCACCCGATCCCCATGTTTAATGCCGGACGCAGCAATATTCCACCTACACGATGTATATGGCGGCAGTCTGGACCAGACAATCCAGTGATCTACTCAATGATGAAGACATGTGTCAACCAAGTCAGCGAGCCTGACCACCCGATCCCCATGTTTAATGCCGCACGCAGCAATATTCCACCTACACGATGTATATGGCGGCAGTCTGGACCAGACAATCCAGTGATCTACTCAATGATGAAGACATGTGTCAACCAAGTCAGCGAGCCTGACCACCCGATCCCCTTGGTCGCCTCCTACGGCAAGCATGGGGTGCTGAAGACCAATTCTTACCTGGATCTTCACAGGTCATATCAATACTGGAAGCACCGTTGAAGGAAAATCAAAAGCTGTACCGCTATTGCAGAAAAGGGTGTAACAATTGATCACACTTTGAATGCTTTGTTATTGATCTGTAGCGATGAACCACTAAAATATGTGACCATATGTCCATGATTCTGCCTGCTTTAAGTTCTGAGGCGGTGGGGTAGCCCAGTGGTTAAAGCGTTGGCTTGTATCACCAAAGATCTGGGTTCGATTCCCCATATGGGTACAATGTGTGAAGCCCACGGTGTCCCCGCCGTGATATTGCTGGAATATTGCTAAAGCAGCGTAAAACCATACTCACTCACTCTCTCGCTGCTTTGAGTACTATCCACTTATCATTGGGTTCTTTCCTTCAGTGAATGCTGGGGTAGATACGGCCAACTCAATGTTGCTGGAAAAGGTGGTAAGTTGGATTAAAAGCAAACTGAATCTTCAATTACCCAGAAATGATGACACTTTATTTCTCTCTGTGTTCTAACAGTAGTGGGGCGGTGGGGTATCCTAGTGGTTAAAGCGTTGGCTCGTCACGCCGAAGACCCGGGTTCGAATCCCCACATGGGTACAATGTGTGAAACCCATTTCTGGTGTCCCCCAACGTGATGTTGCTGGAATATTGCTAAAAGCGGCGTAAAACCAAACTCAGTCAGTCAGTCAGTCTAACAGTAGTCCTTGACTCTGTGTTGTCAAAACTGGTACTCAACATTTGTTGCTCATGGTGACAAAAATACATCTAAAGCATTGACAGCCACAAGCCATAGAACAGTCTGTAGAAATCATTGGGATGGACTCATGTAGTTCGGAAATAAATAATCACAGGCTTCATGGTCAGATATTTGTTTGAAATCTGAAACCTGTTCAGTATCAGTGAATTTTGTTGGTTGGAACATTGCTGGATGTAAACCCTGAACAAATTCTTTCTATTGTAATAATAATAATATTATTATTTCAGATGACTGGATTGGACCAGTTTATACATCTCCATTCTGACAAACTGGAACAGAAGGACTTCGATCAGTCGTACAAGATCTGGTCAGGTTTTGACATCGTGGCACAACTGGATTGCGTTGGTCTTGGACCAGTCAAGTATACTGAAGCAATGGTGAGTCTTAGAATTCTGAAATCTGAGGAATATTTATGCTCTTCATAGGTTTGTAAAAAGACAATGCATGGAAAAGTCCTTCAATATTTCCTCAACAATTCCCACCATAAGTAAATGTATTATTATTATTAGTGCCATTTTTGCAACTTTTCTCTGTTGGAATCGGTCAAAAACTTAAAAGATTGCGATTTGTATATGATCTAATTATGATTATTGCAGATTATCGTCTCCTACAAATTTTACCCAAGAAATGAAAGGCCCCCAATGTACCATGTTTGTGTATAACATCAATGTTGGTTGGTTGCTGCACTCAGCAACATTCCAGCTATATGGCAGCAGTCTGTAAATAATCAAGTCTGGACCAGACAATCCAGTCTAACGATCCCGTTAGTCACGTCTTACCACAATCAGATCTTCTCTTGTCTGTAGATGGATGTACGTGTATTGTGTATGTTAGGCCAAGTATGATGTAATTTTAGCCAGTTACCTTGTCAAATCTGTTTTATGGCAACTGGTGTTGCTATGTGTATTTATTAAAACCTTACAAGACCCCAAAATGACCTTTACCGTATGAATGTCAGTATGAATGGTACATATTTTATGGTACAGAAATCGATGGGGGTGGTGTGTCAAGAGAAAGACGAGGTGGTTCGAAACGCCCAAGGTGAAGAAGTCAAACTGAGTCCTCCTGTAATGACCGTGCTAGAACATCTGGCATCGGCCATTGACTACCTGTACAGGAACGACATGAAGTTTGTGGAGGATTACAGGTGAGGGAGGCCCACTGATCCACTCAACAGGTACCAGTAAATATACTCATGGAAACCAATAAGGGAACACCTGAAAGTACAAGTGTTCCTTTATTCTTTTCCAGGTTTCTTCACAAGCTTTGTATTGCACTGTGGGTTACATTCTGGAAAAGAATAAAGGAACACTTGTACTTTCAGGTGTTCCCTTATTTGTTTCCATGAGTATAAATAAGTCAGGCTGACAAAAACAGTTGGAAGAATCAACCTTGACAGACAGTGCCACTAAAACAACCGATTACATCTGTCAGTACCATGTTAGCAGGTGCTGTGTCATTAAAGACAGAGTCAACATGGATTTCTCAACTTTTCATTACATTACAGATAAACACATTGAAATCCATGTTTACTCTCTTGATTACAATCTTTTCTAATCATTAAATAAATAATCACTTGTTTAACTTCTGATGATCCACAGATTTTGATTTTAAGCAATAAAAATCAGTGCAAAAAGGTGTATATGTATCATTGGGGAGTATTAGTTTCAGAAAATTGCAAATTATGGACTGATGTCCCAGATGTTTCATACTCTTCAGTTTGGTATTGACTTCCCTGAATCATCTGCCATGCAGTCTCAGGGGTCTAATAACTCCCCTGTGCCCGATGTTTGTTGTATAAGGACAGTTGTGTTGTTTCTATGTGTGATTGTACATTGTCCTCCGATACTGTTGATCTTGCCCTTAAAGGCACTATATCACACCACACTTCTCTAAAACTAAATCATGCATTTCTCTTAATAATACTAATTATCAGCCCTCAGGGAAGCTTCCATACTTGGATTAGTTGTAATGTTCATTAAATTATTAAATATTATATCAATATATAAGACTCATTTCTTTCTCTTGCAGGGTCTCCATAGTCAAGACAACATCGTTTGTTTCCAATCAGCCAACGGTTTGTATGACTGATTTGACATCAATAGACGGGTCATGGAATATTGTTGTGTCATTTCTACACAATTAATAGTAAACAGAGGTTGGCAAGCAAACAATACAACAGTAAAGCAACCTTGCATGACTGAAATGAATTTCTGCATCAAGACATTGAATCACTGTTTTTTATGTGAATCATTGTGCAAAGATAGAGTGACTTGAGTCAAAACCTTTGTTGGTTGACTAGTATTTCATTAGAAATTGCATTGTATTTAGTGACTTTTTTATCGGCATACATCATACAGACCTGTATGAGTTGAAATCTAAATATTCAAGTCCTGGTAAGTTTTAACCTGTCTTGATTTGAAAATGTTGCTGCTGAGTGAGTGAGTTTAGTTTTACGCCACACTCAGCAATATTCCAGCTATATGGCGGCGGTCTGTAAATAATTGAGTCTGGACCAGACAATCCAGTGATCAACAGCATGAGCATTGATCTGCGCAATTGACATGTATCAACCAAGTCAGCGAGCCTGACCGCCCGATCCCGTTAGTCGCCTGTTACGACAAGCATAGTCGCCATTTGTGGCAAGCATGGGTTGCTGAAGACCTATTCTACCCTGGATCTTTACGGGTCGTGTTGCTGCTGAATATTAATCATTAAACAGTTATCTTTAATTGGACACTACTCTTATCATAACTTAAACGTAAAACTAATTCTTTTGGCTGTCATTCAGCATTCGCTCTGACACGACCCGTGAAGATCCAGGTTAGAATTGATCTTCAGTAACCCATGCTTGTCGTAAGAGGCGACTAACTGGATCGGTTAGTCAAGCACGCTGACTTGGTTGACACGTGTCATCGGTTCCCAATTGCGTAGATCGATGCTCATGCTGTTGATCATTGGATTGTCTGGTCCAGACTCGATTATTTACAGACCGCCGCCATATAGCTGGAATATTGCTGAGTGTGGCGTTACACTAAACTCACTCACTCACTCACTCTGACACGCCATAGAACCTTCATACTGGGCTGAACTCTTTCAGAATGGTGCCTGGCTGAATCCAAGGCAAAGGCATGGAGGTAAGAACCTTGGTGATGTGGAAACATATGCTACATGATTCTGAAATATATGGGAGTGGATGTTGCAGTCTGGTAAGGAGATTCCATTTTGAAGGGGGAGATCTTTCAACTTTTTACTGTCTATAAATACTTTTCTTGACAAGTGCTATTTGTCGAGTTAAGATTTGAAAAACATACCACATAGCTTAGTAGACTTGGCATCATGTATTAAAATATATCTTTCGATCAATATTTTCTTTCACTTTTATTTAATTGGTTTTTTTTTTAACATTGTACTACCTACTAAGGCTGTTACGATTCACTCGCATATTCGGTGAATCGAACCGTAGCCCTTCATGAATTCAATTCGTTATTCGTGGTCACTAGAACCGAATATTCATGAATATTTACTTTTTTTTTAAGGGAGTGTGTTTTACTTGAACCCTTTTGTCCTTTTTCAAAACGAGATGTGCAAGAATGCATTATGTACAAGCCTTGTAGTAGCGCAAGTCATGTTAGTTTGCCAAGGGCAGACATGTTACTGTCAACTATAACTATTACATACCAAATCTGAGAGTCATGAGATGACTGACAAATTAACACTGTCAACATGGGTATTCAATATTGTGCATCAGTCACTTAACTGCAATATTGTATTCGTGAATAATTATTCGTATTCGTTACCCAATATTCGTGATACGTATCATATTTGCAACATAGTGTATTCATTACAGCCCTACTACCTACCAAGGCAGATATGCTAATCCAAGAAGCGTGGAACTTCATAAATTGAACTAAGGCCAGGTGTTTGTTTCAGGACAGAGGAGAGTTCCCATGGTGACTTGTACACTCAACTTCTGGTGCATGAACCCTGCAGTGGTAGGTTGCTGGCCCCGTTCTTCTTCCTGGGATGTGGGGTAACTCGTCAGGACGAACACCCGGGTTCAATTCCCCACATGGCTACAATCTGGTGTCCCCGCCTCGATATTGCTGATATAATGCAAAAAGCAGCGTAAAACCACACTCACTCACTCACACTCACTCACTCACTCACTCACTCACTCACTCACTCACTCACTCACTCACTCACTCACTCAGTTCTTGTGTACAACAATAATCATCATGGCAACAGATGGAATGTGTTTGGATGAGGTTTTTGAGGCTTTAAAAAATCAGGCAGTTTCTTCTCAGTGATCAAAAGAATACGAAGAAATACTGAGAGGGATAGGATTCATAAATGTACAAGATGAAATTTTCAGTCTTTGATCGGGATGTGTGTTAAAGAAATTATGGAATTTTCAAAGATTGACAAACATTGAATATTTTGTTCAAATGACCTAAAACATCTTATGCCCTAAGACAGGCTCGAATCAGTTTTTATAAAGAAAGTATCACTGAATGTAATCATAGGATCTTTTCGGAACAGTCTCTGTTGAATGACAACCCAGTAACTAAGCCTATCTCTGTACCGCAGGCTTTCTCAGACCTCCAGAACTGTCGCAGTATCGTGTTGAGCAGTGGAACGCTGTCACCGATGTCGTCTTTTTCCTCGGAGCTTGGGATGAACTTTAGTATACAGCTGGAAGCCAACCATGTGATCAAGGACGATCAGGTAGGGAGAAGTGTTATTTGTAGTTAAAATCCCAGATGCGAAATCGTGCCAGTTGGCTGGCTGAAATTGACATCACGTTATTTATATGTTTCATTTGATCAGTAGGGAGGAACTGCCATTTTGTGAGTCAGTGATATTAGTTGTGATTGTCTTTAGTGTGGTATATTGTGACCTGAGCTGACTTAAGAAATAGTCAGCAAGAAGTGCTGGGCGACTGGTGAAAGGGAGATAACTCCAGTGTTATGGCGCAGGCATTCTGAGTTGGCACACCTGACCTTTGACTTTATGTGAATCATGTTCAAATAGGTCCTATTGTATGAAACTGTTTTGTGCACACTGATGTGGAATAGCAGTGAAAATTCAGATGGAAGAAGTTAATCATAAACTTGCTAATGTTGAAACAGAAGAAAGATAAATGTGAATGGTGGTTGCTGTATTATTTGTCCCAACAGCTGTTGCTAATGGAGGTTACAAAATTCTAACAACAGCATCTGTTGTTAAAAAGTAGTTATTTGATATTTGAGTTCTACTTTCTCAATTTTCATACACACAAATATCTTCAGCAAAGTATTGTTTAGCTGTAAAAGTGTGATCGAAATTCATATTTATAAGTCAGATACTCCATGATTTTTAAGATCTTCATTAAAAAGTGTTTTTTAATCCATAGAAGAAGAATGGGTTACAATCTCATGTCATATGACAGATCTTTATTACAAGCGGTCTCGTATCAGTCGTCTCATCCAGCTGGTCTTGTGTTCATAAATCCATCCTTGTAGTCGATCATTTATTGATAATTGTTCGACAGATGCCCTTGATATCGATTATGGTTTAGAGGTCGATTCCCAACACTATTATTTTGTCCCCATGATCCAGTGTTGGTTTAGATTTCAAGGTGATGCCATTATTGTCAAGTCACATTGTTGTAGACCCTGTTGGTCCCGAGGACCGTGCTTGCAAAGCTCCAAAGAAGAATAAGTCCGAGTAGATGGTTACCAGAGATAAGCATCTGTTGCGTTTTATTCCAGGTGTGGGTTGGTGCTGTTGGTCAAGGTCCTAGTGGGACGTCTCTCCAGGCAGTGTACAGGAATGTGGAGACCTACAATTTCCAAGATGAACTTGGACAGTTGGTCCTACGAGTCTGTAAGGTAACTACTGCTTTTGCATGATTTGAGTCTGTAAGATAACGACAGCTTTTGCATAAGTGAGTGAGTTTAGTTTTACGCCGCACTTAGCAATATTCCAGCTATATGGCGGCGGTCTGTAAATAATCGAATCTGGACCAGAGAATCCAGTGATCAACAGCTTGAACATCGATCTGTGCAATTGGGAACCGATGACATATGTCAACCAAGTCAGCGAGCCTGACCACCCAATCCCGTTAGTCGCTTCTTACGACATGCATGGGTTACTGAAGATCAATTCTAACCCGGATCTTCACGGGTCCTTTTACATAAGTAGAGTCTGTAAGGCAACTGCAGCTTTTGCCTGGTACAAAGCCTCAAAAACAGTTCCTCAGATGTATGATTATTATCCCCAAAGCGTTTTGCGGGGGTATTAAATGGACTCAGACGTACGTCGTCCGTCCGTCCGTCCGTCCGTGCACTTTTGTCTTTTCCGAGCATAACTCTAGAACCCTTCAATGTTTCTTCACCAAACTTGGCACATAGATAGGTCTGGTGGTGTACTGGTGCCTTTTGGTAGTTTTGGAATTCTGAATAAAATATTTTTGGCGTTTCCATGGCAACAAGTTTGACTTAGACTGAAATTGGTGGTTGTGCTCTTTTCCGAGCATAACTCTAGAACTGTTCTCTATTTCTTCACCAAACTTGGCACATAGATAGGTCTGGTAGTGTACTGGTGCCTTTTGGTAGTTTTGGAATTCTGAATAAAATATTTTTGGCGTTTCCATGGCAACAAGTTTGACTTAGCCTGAAATTGTGGTAGTGCTCTTTTCCGGAGCTGAACTCTAAAACTGTTCACTATTTCTTCACCAAACTTGGCACATAGATAGATCTGGTAGTGTACTGGTGCCTTTTGGTAGTTTTGGAATTCTGAATAAAATATTTTTGGCGTTTCCATGGCAACAAGTTTGACTTAGCCTGAAATTGTGGTAGTGCTCTTTTCCGGAGCTGAACTCTAAAACTGTTCTCTATTTCTTCACCAAACTTGGCACATAGATAGATCTGGTGGTGTACTGGTGCCTTTTGGTAGTTTTGGAATTCTTAATAACGTATTTTTGGTGTTTCCATGGCAACAAGTTTGACTTAGACTGAAATTGGTTGTGCTCTTTTCCGGAGCAGAACTCTAAAACCGTTCAATGTGTCTTCACCAAACTTGGCACATAGATAGATCTGGTGGTGTACTGGTGCCTTTTGGTAGTTTTGGAATTCTGAATAAAATATTTTGGGCATTTCCATGGCAACAAGTTTGACTTAGCCTGAAATTGGTGATAGTGCTCCTTTCTGGAGCAGAACTTTAAAAACCTTTCAATACTCTCCTTCCACTTTTCTATATACACACCCTAAATATTTGACATAATCATAACTTCGTGGAGACATAATCATGAGGAATATTTTGCCATTCTTGTGGGGATATTGATGACTTTGTCTTCTTGTTTTATTTATATACACCACAACAAAAATTCTTTTGGAATCTGCTAAATCCTGAAAACATGTAATTATGATTACATCAGCAAGTGTACATGTTTGCTGAAACAGTGTTGTGTTCTACTTGTGTTCCAGACTGTACCTCATGGTGTTCTGTGCTTCTTCCCCTCCTACAAATGCCTGGAAAAACTCACCAGCAGATGGAAGGTAAGGCGGACAGGGTTTAATAATAATAATGTATTTCTATAGCATCTGGGCGGTAGAGTAGTCCAGCGGTTAAAGCTTTCGCTCGTCACACCAAAGGCCAAGGTTCGATTCCCCACTTGGGTACACTGGTGAAGCCCATTTCTGGTGTCCCCACCATGATATTGCTGGAATATTGCTAAAAGCAGCATAAAACAATGCTATGTCATTTCTATAGCGTCTAAAATCCATCAGTAAGGTTCTCAGTGGCGCTGTACAGGATCAAAAACATGTCAGAAAGACAACACTCCAAGTAGAGCTGACTGTAGTCAGTTTTGGGATGCTTGTGAATGGTAATGAGATTTTTTAGATAGATACAGGCGTCATTGTCATAGATGCTGCTGTGAGTCAGAAGACATATTTTGTGTTTGATGGGTAGCCAGTGGATGGGATTGCAGGGCTGGAGAGATGTGGTCAGATGTGGAGACGTGGAGAGATCCTCAAAAAACTGACGAGATTGGTGTGATGCTAGATTCTGACAGTATTGTGCTATGCCTAAATTTTAATCATGATTTCCATGATCCTGAAAAAGTTTTGGGGATGATGTCCTCTGATGTGGCATGTTCCGTTGGTCATGAGTTCATACTCATGATTCATGCCGATTCTAAAGCTTGGTCTCTCTCCATCACACATGTCTTCACGTCATGGACCTTCCCACAGGCTTCACTTATCAAGTTGGCATTTTATGATGTGACTCAATGTGATTTGACGCTACAAATTTCTCTCTCACTCACCCACCACATTCTTTCTATCATTTACAAGCTCATTCTATTCCTTTTGTCTGTCTCTCACTATCAGGCGATGGGGTAGCCTAGTGGTTAAAATCAGTTTAATTTGAAATCTTGAAAAATGCTTCCTACAAGTATGTGACACAGTTTATCCTCACTGTTGTCAAATTAAAGAAGACTAGTTTTCACTCATTTGAACACATTACATAATTGTCATAATTTTTAAAATACTGTTCAGTTCTCAAATAATGCAAATCTTTCCTGATCCTCTGTCTGGGACAGGTGGTGGGGTAGCCTAGTGGTTAAAGCAATCACTTGTCACGCTGAAGGCCCGGGTTCAATTCCCAACATGGGTATAATGTGTCAAGCCCATTTCTGGTGTCTCTAGCAATGAAATTGCTGAAATATTGCAAAAGGCGGCTTAAAAAACTAAACCCACTCACTCACTCTCACTCTCATTCTATCAGTCTCTCTGTTCCTCTGTGCTTATAGCCACCCTGTCTGACATTTGTCTGACTAGTCCCATGTTGTAACTTCAGACTACTGGTCTGTGGGACAAGATGTTTGAGCAGAAGAGGATCGTTGCAGAACCTCGGGGGTCTGACAAGATGAACTTTGAGGAGCTGATGAATCTCTTCTATGAGGCTGTGGAAACAAGGGGAGGTAATCACAAGCAACCTGCTCAGTGTACAGAAATCTGGGTGTTCATGTTTGTGTTTGTTTTGTAAATTGTTGATGAATATTCTTGAAACATATCAAAATATAAGTTTCAAACAAATATTTGTCATTGAATATTTATCTGTCACAATATGTATTATAATCACTTTTCAGGTTAATTTAGAGTAGGCATGCCCATAAAACAATTAGACCCTGCTATCATAATGAACTGGGCCCACTTGCACAAAGCGATCTTAGCGCTACAATGATTGTAACTCCCATTCTCCAACATAGGCTTAAGATAGTCGTAGCGCTAAGATCGCTTTGTGCAAGTGGGTCCTGGGTGATAATTTGCGATTGTTGCGTAATGTTGAGTATTCTACGTCAGATGAAGACAAAGATGGAGCCCTGTTCCTGGCCGTGTGTCGAGGGAAAGTTAGTGAAGGACTTGACTTTGCTGACAATTTTGCTCGAGCAGTGATAACCGTGAGTGGATGTCACTGTGTTACAGTGTGCGAAATAGCCACTGGCCCGCTAGCCTGTGGCTAGTAAAAATCCAGTCGGGCTAGTAAATCTCCACTGGCCCAACTGGCTAGTGAATTTTCATTGGCTCATGTTGTAAATATATCACTCTCTCCAACATGTTAAGTTATAATACACCTTTAAATCATGCAAGATTATGGCCTGATAAAAATGTTCATCATGTTAACAGCTTAATGATGAAACCTGTGTCTACATTCAAATTTCAAGCTAGTGAATTATATTCTGGGTTAGTAACTTTCAGCAAAATTCGGAAACTATTTCGCACACTGCTGTGTCATATGGTTTGTATTTCAGGATCTGTTATTTGAAAAGCTTAAAATGGTTGCAACAGGGTTATTATGGACAGATGTGAATGTAAGATCTTCCTTTTGTACAAAAAACCATAATATTATTGCCTCTTTCTGCATGAAAAAGAACGAAAGCCTCTTGTTATCATTCCCGTAGTTTGTTACCTGAACTGCGCATCAATTGTTTTAGAACATTTATGTTGAGTTACATGAAGTAACATGAAGTATTACCTCTTTATAAGTTGTTTTCGTAAACTTGATTATTAAACAGACTTGGCTTGCAGATGAAATTTTTCTTGTTTAATTTAAGTGAAATGTTGCATGGGCAAATCAGTCAAAGAACTAAAGCCTCATGTTATTATTCACAGATTATGTTACCTAAACTGAGCACCAATTGTTTTACAACACTTACGTTAAATTAAATGAAGTAAACTGAAACAGTTAAACCAGTTAGAAGTTGGTTTTGTAAACTCGACTTTTAAACAGACTTGGCAGAAGATAAAACGACTTATTCATGCTGTTTAATTTAGGTTATTCGTTCAACAAATCCATGACCGGAGTGGTAAAGTTTTCCCTAACTGGTTTGACGTTCTGTTGCAGGTGGGCATACCTTACCCAAACTTCAAAGACATACAGGTAAGTCTGACTACTAGACCACTGGTCATTTTTAGGCAAGCATGGGTCTCCTACATTAAACTGGCATGGTATGGCTGACATTATGATCAGATATTGGTAAAAATGTTGGCAACTTTAAGTATATTTTTTATCAGCTATCGGCAAATAGTTATTGTTTTGTTGGTTTCATTGTAATTCCTGCATTTGCCTAACTGGGCCCCTATTCTCGAAACGTTCGTAGCCCTAAGAATTCTTAACTTTGATCGTAGTCAATGTGTTGAGAATGGACTGAAAAAGTTCGCAGGGCTACGAACGTTTCGAGAATAGCTAGCCTGGTCACTTGTTTTTGCATTCATATCGACAATACTAAATTTGTGGTAGCCTAGTGATTAAAGCATTCGCTCATCATGCTTAAGACCCGGGTTCAATTCCCCACATGGGTACAAAGTGTGACGCCCATTTCTGGTGTACCCTGCCCTGATATTCCTGGAATATTGCTAAAAGCGGTATAAAACTAAACTCACTCACTCACTCAAAATTTTCTTGTGTTCTTGTTTGATGTTGTATTTTCCAATCTGATAGGTGGAACTGAAGCGGAAGTATAACGATACACATAGAGCAGCTCGAGGTCTTCTGTCTGGGAGTGACTGGTACGAGATCCAGGCCTTCCGAGCACTCAACCAGGCACTTGGCAGGTGTATCAGACACAGGTAGGTACTGACGGGTGTATCAGACCCAGGTAGGTACTAATGGGTGTATCGAACACAGGTGGGCATTGGCAGGTGTATCGGGCACAGGTAAGCACTGATGGGTGTATCAACACAAGTGGGCATTGGCAGGTGTATCAGACACAGGTAAGCATTGATGGGTGTATCGGACACAGGTGGGCATTGGCAGGTGTATCGGACACAGGTGGGCATTGGCAGGTGTATCGGACACAGGTAAGCACTGATGGGTGTATCGGACACAGGTGGGCATTGGCAGGTGTATCGGACACAGGTAAGCACTGATGGGTGTATCGGACACAGGTGGGCATTGGCAGGTGTATCGGACACAGGTAAGCACTGATGGGTGTATCGGACACAGGTGGGCATTGGCAGGTGTATCGGACACAGGTAAGCACACTGATGGGTGTATCGGACACAGGTGGGCATTGGCAGGTGTATCGGACACAGGTAAGCACTGATGGGTGTATCGGACACAGGTGGGCATTGGCAGGTGTATCGGACACAGGTAAGCACTGATGGGTGTATCGGACACAGGTGGGCATTGGCAGGTGTATCGGACACAGGTTAGCACTGATGGGTGTATCGGACACAGGTGGGCATTGGCAGGTGTATCAGACAGGTGGGCATTGATGGGTGTATCGGACACAGGTGGGCATTGACAGGTGTATCAGACACAGCTAGGCACTGATTGGTGTATCGGACACAGGTGGGCACTAAACAGGTGTATCAGACACAGGTAGGCAATGTCTATGAAATAATCTTCGTATCCATCTGAGAAATCTCCAGTGTTTGTTTATTGTTCCAGACGAGACTGGGGAGCTCTGATTATTGTTGATGAGAGATTTGTGAAGAACCCACAGAAATACCTCAAAGGTAGGTGTGCAGAGCCTCCTGGTAATTTGTCATCAGCTCATACACAGGTAATACCACATAAATACCACACAGGTACTTTACAGAATCTTCTGGTAACATATCATCAATATACAGATAATTCAAGGATAACACTTGAAATGCCTTAGTATGTTTACTATATTCTTCACATTGTTTATTGGAGTTACCAGTGAAGATCTGGCTTATAATTGGTCTTCAGTAACCAAAGCTTGTCATAAGAGGCGATCGGATTGTTAGGCTCACTGACTTGGATGACACGTCATCGTATCCCAATTGCATAGATTGATGCTCATGCTGTTGATCACTGGATTGTCTGGTCCAGACTCGATTATTTCCAGACCTCCGCCATATAGCTGGAATATTGCTGGGTGCAGCGTAAAACTAAACTCACTCACTCACCGTTCATGGGAGTGCACAAAGGATGTAATTCCAATACCTTCACACAGTGACAGTGGAAGCTCTATAATCACACTTTAGTACGAGCCCGTACACTTAATTATACTTCTACTCAGCATCTTTTTCCATTGTACTTGACAAAATGGCTGAAGAACAAACTTTACTATTTCAAATGTTTTAAATGTTTGATTAACTTATATCACTGTGCGGAATAAAGTTTAAAATCGCTGACATTTTGTGTGTTTTGTCCAGGCTTATCCAAGTGGGTTAGGAACAAGGCCGTGTCACTCTGTCTAACTCTCTGACCAGTTTGGATCGACTGCATGGAGAACTAAAAGTCCACACGCTGAGTTTTAATTCATTGATGCCCATTGCTAGTCCACTCTGTCTAATTCGACCAGTTTGGGACCGACAGATTTTACAGTGTCCGAGATTTTAATGGAGTTATCTCCTTTCAAAATGAGACATAATTCTAGGAACCTACCTGACTTATGATTCATATATTAAATCTATCACATTTCACAATGTCTGAAAACACTTAATAAATTTTAATTTATCATATATTATCAGCAGAATTAAAATTATAAACGCAATGTTATTGAAAACAACGATTCTCGACACCTGCTTCGCAGCGGGTCCACAATAACATTGTCAAAGAGTAAAGTAACGATGTTTCGAGGAATTCATTAAATAAATTGAATAAACTAATGAAAAAATCAACAACAACATTCATAAAAGTTGTCAAACGTGAAAATATAAAATTACTATGTCCATCTTTTGTGCGATCATGTAATGTAAGTCAAGTCACTAGCAAGTGACACATCTCGCTCTCGCTCGCCGCCTCAATCTTCACTCTCGACACGATGTTTAATGCGAAAATATATACATGAAGCATTTTGTCACAGGTCATAGCCTAGCACGATAAGTCTAATAAGTTCCATAATTTACGATAGGTAGCGATTTCTTACTTAATATGTTCAGAATAGCATTATTTTACCCAAAACTTTTGTCTAAATCTAAAAGTTTTGTTTACTTAGGCGGTATCCATTGCCGTAATATCATTGGCTGCCTTAGGTCACGTGTTTGATTTTGACCAATTACGACCCTTATAGCAGACGGTGGCTAAAAAGCTGCCATTAGAAACCAATCTGTATCCAATAAAATCGCTTCTTACATAGTGACATTGACACTGAGTTGACATGATCGGCTCAATTATAGTTTACAATTGGTGTTAGTCGCATCAAAGGTAATAAGCCTTCACCGCTAGATGACGCGGTCTTGGCTGCTGGACTTCCTGCTAAGTAAATAAATACACAAACTAATCAACGGAATGTTTATTCAGGGTTTATTGGCCAAGCGGACTTCCTGCTCAGTCCGAATTATATAGCAATGTTTTTACATGTAACTACCTTATCGGGCCGACACTTTGGTCCGAAGTCCGAAATAATGAGAGTCCGAGATACAGAACTTTTTCATTATGACAACAAAGAAGGATTACGCCGGGGACCGTGAGTTCAGTCCTGTTTATACAGCAATCCGAGAAAGACAGAGTCCGAGTTTGACAGAGTGCACTGTATATAAAAGGGGCGTAAAACTAAACTCACTCACTCACTACTCGCCTATTAGACTGGGGCGGTGGGGTAGCCTAGTGGTTAAAGCGTTCGCTCGTCACACCGAAGGCCCTGGTTCAATTCCTGATTTGGGTACAATGTTAGAAGCCCATTTCTGGTGTTCCCCACCGTGATATTGCTGGAACATTGCTAAAAGCGGTGTAAAGCCAAGCTCACTCACTCACTCTTATTAGACTGTATTTAAAACTAAGAAAACATCCATCCTAACTACAACTTAAACGCATTTGAACATGAGTAAATTCCCTCTTTTCACATTTTCAAAAGTATAGAGATTACCCAGGAATATAGTTTGTATATGGTCTGTAGATATGATCATGTGAAATGGGGATTTTGGATGAGAATAAATGTCACTAGTAGCTTGTGTTTCAGGTTAAAGTGACTCAATGGATTGAGAATCCTTTTCAGTGACTTCATAGATAGCAGGTCATCGTAACTCAAAGGAGTTGATCATTGCTCATACTATTGATCACTAAATCAGGGCCAGACTTGTTTACAGGTTGCTGTCACATGGGAGGAATCCTGCTGTGTTCAGTGTTAAACAACAACCAAACAAATATAACCATTCAAAACCCAAAATTAATTTTTTTAGACATATTAATATTTGTTTATTTATATTTTATGATATTGTACAAAATGTGTGATTTTTATCTACTGTCAGTAGTTACTGTAATCAATTATTCTGTTTCAGAGCTGAAGCATCCTTTATTTCAAGCACACCTTGTACCCAGTCGATTAACGACTCACTGCTCCGGACCCCACTTCAAGACAAGGCGAACATCACACCCCATTCTGTGTCTGTGCGTAAGGGAGACAACTCTGTATATGATCCGATGACCTCTCACTCACCATTACATCTCACCCCTGACCTTGGCTTCAAAACTGGAGGCAGACCATCAACAGAAGCAGACGTCAAAATTATTGGACGTTCTGGGAAAATGTTTTTGGAAGAGAATGTTGTTGTGACTTCACAGAAGGGGAATCAAAATGTTGTGAACAATGTTTCTGGTCAGAAGGTTGTCATATTGAATGAAACGAATAACAACAAGTCCTCTCTGCATCACTATGGCCATGTTCAGTCAGTGACTGAGAGTCCTGTTAACCCTAGATCTCAGACAGTTAACACTGAGGGACATGCACAATCTGTTTTACAAAATGGGGATCTGCCAGGACCTCAACTAAGTGATCTTGGGAAGAATATGGTGGTGTTCCCACCTAACCCAAGGTCCGGACAGAAAAACAAACAAACAAAGCTTGTTTTCAAATTTGAACACAAGGGTATGGATGACCAAATTAACAAAAGAAGTGATAAAACTTTGAACGAGAATGTCTCAGAAAGCAATTTACCTGAATCAGCGACCGTTACTGAAAAACAGAGCTTGGTGACTGGTTCGAACAAAAACGTAGTTAAACAAAATCTGGAGAAAGATGTGAAATCAAACCGCTTCTTCAAATTCTGTCATGTTCCCAGAGACAGTCTAGGTTGTGAACATCTTAACCAGTCAGTAGACGATGGTCACGAGAGTGGCAACATCCCACCTGCAACAGAACCTGTGGGCAGTGACGCTGCTAAAAGCACAAGTCCTCTTTTATTTGATGGAAGCTCCGACCCACTCAGTGTTTCAGAACATGAGACTGCAACCAAGAAACCACTTTTTAAACGAAAGAGTCGATCAGACGGTGTAGAACAGAGTGCTGGTGACTCTAAGGAGACTCTCAAGGACCGTGTTCAGGAGGAACATGGCAGCAAGGGAGATGCATGTGATATTGATGAACTTGAAGGGTTGATGGTCAAGCGACGGAGTAGCAGACAGAAGAAACGCAAGTCTGAGAGTACTGCCAAGCCAGGGTCCAAACGGTCAAGGGGAATAGACTTTCTAGATGAAGTTCAGGAAGATAGGAATCAGGTATATTTCCATGTAACTATGATATAATAAGAGTATTATTATTACAGCTGAAGCCCTCTAAACCGGAATTCGTTGGGACTAGCAAAAAATGCCAGTATGGAGGGCATGCCGGTTTAGATAACTTTTCCCTTTTCAACCCGAGAATGATCTTCCCTATTCCATAAAATACGACTGAACGTGTTGCGAGTAATAACCTTACTTCACTTGTCAAAGCAAAGTATCCGATGTCTTTCAGCATATCAAGCAAGTATCCAAGTGACACGTGTCACTCACCAATTTACCTCACCTACTTTGGCCTAATCCTTATCCATACTCCTTTTATCAGGCAACATCAATGAGCCGATGGTAATCCACTGTGCTGTTGATATACGTTCAGCCAATCAATGCCGGTTTAGAGAGCGTTAATTACTGTACAAACAGTCACTTGGGCGGTCTTTGTTTTGCCGAAATACGGAATAGACTGACGCCGGATTAGAGGGCTTGTAAATGATCATAAAGTAACTAGCTTTTGCCGGGACCAAATTCTAGTGCCGATATTGAGAGCATGCCGGATTGGAGGGCTGCAGGTTTTGAGAGCTTCGACTGTATTATTATTATTTAAGGTTTCCGACAGTTGCAACATCAAAACTTGTGGCAAAACCTGTTCTGCAGATTCTACACTAAATGTGTTTGGGCTGTTACAGGCTAGGCTAACTTAACTAAAGACACAGCATTCAAGAACTGGCCAGCAGGATTCCCTGGACACAAAACATACATATATCCATGGTATCATGCATCGAACTGTCCTGCATGATTTTTCATGATTTAAGACAAAATTGAAATATCTACCACCTTGGTTTTGTAGGATGCACACTTTTCAGGGTGTATTTCTATTATGTTACAGATAGCAGATTTTAAACAGATCACGTGCATTGAATGTGGCCATGTTCTTCTCGATAGGGTAAAAGGTAAGTATCTGTCTTACACTGACACGCTCCCTCATTAGTGAGTGAGTTTAATTTTACACTGCTTTTAGCAATATCACGGTGGTGAGGGGCATCAGAAATGGGCTTCACATATTGTGCCCATGTGGGGAATCGAATTCGGGTGTTTGGCATGGGGAGTGAACGGTTTAACCACTAGGCTACCCCACTTCCCCACACTCCCACATTAGATGTTCATGGTAGCTTAGACTGTACTTGCCTCCGTTGTATAGTGGACAGAACATCTGTAAAACGTCTATGTTTGAATTCATAGCAATGACATTACGGGATGGTTCTTTTCAGGTCCCTTATCTGACACTTACCATTAAGCAGAGACTGTCTCCTTGTGTCATTTTCCCAGTAGCGGCGTCAGTATACTGTGTGGGTGGTATCTACCGTATTTCCTCTAATAACCGCTGGGCCTCTATTAAGCATCAGGGTAAAGAAGCAGTTTAAGAAATAAGCACCGGGTTTCTAATAAGTGCTTATTAGAGGAAATATGGTATGCGTTACAGTTAATAATTTGCCGTGACCAAAGGTTTAAAAGTCCCCTTTGAACCAGCAAAATAGAACACAGACAAGTCTAAAGTATTCAATGATATATTGAACAATCAATGAGCAATCTACAATGAATGACAATACAGATATCTAGTACAATGCAATTGAGTCACAAATCTATAATATTGGGTCACAAATATAAAATATTTAACCCAATGACATATGTTGAATATAGACAAGCACGGTCAGTCTTGAAATGTAGTTTAGACGATGACGATGGCAGACAGATGTACACAAATCCAGTCATGTAATTAAGTCTGTGTACAACACAACAATAAGCCTTTATATAGCTTTTACACAGTTCTCTAGCCCTCTAGCAAAGCTAGGCAGTATCATTATCCACTGAGAACTTTATAGAAATCCATCGAACACTACACGGCATGAAGTCAACATGTTGCCAAGGGAGGCAACTCTGAACCGTTATCAAAAAGGCGTGCCGCTAAAAATACTACTGCCATTGAACATATATGATGCGAAATGCGAGCCAAAACCCACACTCAAACCTTTAAACATTGTGACCCATAATAATTATCAATGTTAAACTCTGGGAACTCTCAGTGGGTGGCACTATAGAACCAGCTTATGTACACGCACACACGCACATACGCACACACACACACGCACACACACACACACACATATGCAGTTCACTAAGGGAAGTATCTTGAACCTCATTTCACAACAGCATGTATATTGACTGAGTGTGTTCCACACAATAATCTACGACCACCATCACTCTAATTCTAAAGCATAAAATTAAAATAGTCCTAACCCTAGCCCATTGATTGGTTTTGGAACTTTCTTAAGATCAGGACATGGCGTGGTGTTACAGTCAGAAAATATTCCATGAAATCTGTCATTTGTACCAGTATATTAACTTTGGTCTTGTTCCAGATTTTGAAAAGCGGAAAAGGGTGCCCTGCTTTGCGAAGTTGTCTGGGATGACAGGTGTCCCTGATGTAGTATACCTACCGGATCAGCCACCTGGGGACTCGCTGCAGGGGTTCTCCGCTGTACTGGAAAATGGTGAGTAGGCTGATAGGAACTATCTTTAGATAGTCAAGCAGGGTTGAATATGGAGAGCTAGGAAGGCATATTTCTGTGCCCCCTCTTACTCACTTCAACTCTATTACATTGTTAACATAGCTGGCCCTACCTAGCAGTAGCAGTGATAAAGTGTTCCAGCATGCCCTCAAGTTGTATGAATGTAATCTTTTGAATTGAAGTTTTCCATCAAGAAGTACATTTGATCAGTCCTGCAGCTAGCTGCTGTATTTAGGAATATAGTTGGTGGTGCATATCTATCAAAAACAAGTTTCACTTTAGAAAGGGGGCAGTGAGGTAGCCTAGTGGTTAAAGCGTTCGCTCATCATGCCAACAACTGAGGTTTGATTCCCCACATCGGTGCAATGTGTGAAACCCATTTCTGGTGTCCCTCCCCGTGATATTGCGGGAATAGTGTTAAAAGCGGCATAAAACTATACTCACTCACTCACTTGAGAAAGTTTGTCGCTTTTTGTATTGAGATTAGTTATATGCCTCTCACCTTCTGAATCCTCAATCTGTTGAGACATTCATCCTTATCTGTCCAGGTTAATGCCAAAGGTACATGAATCAGGCATATTTATGTACAAAAGTAGGGAACGAGTTAATCCTGCCATTGTGATTTCAATCCTGTCTTTTCTCTCTGAAAGAAGGAATTTCAATACTTGTAGTAGAGTGACTGTATTCATATTACCTATGAACTACACTTGGAACAGTCACCAACCTGATGTCCTCCATTCCAGGTGTGACATTAGACAGCCACTGTGATGCTGACGCCGGGGTGGTTGTCCAGTTTCTCCACTGTAACAAGTGTGGCGGTCAGCGAGACTGTCTGGGCGTCATGGGGTGTCGAGTCCTACTCTCAACAGACTCCCAGTACCAGAAGGGGCAGGTTGGTGCATTACTGTGCAATGTTTTAGATTTGTTTATGGTAATTCAGTTGTTGCATGTCTTGCCAAAATACGTATTAGATTGAATTTATTAATCATAGGGTGGTTGGGTACCCTAATGCTAAAAGAGTCTGCTCGTCACACCGAAGACTCGGGTTTGATTCCCTACATGGGTACAATGTGAGAAGCCCATTTCCGGTGTCCTGCGATATTGCTGGAATATTGCTAAGAGCGAAGTATAACTATACTCACTCAATCACTCACTATTAATGTTCTGTCTGCATTTCAGATGTGGCTGAATCTACAGAAGGTGAAGATGAGATAGACCCAGGATCCAAGATGTGCAATACTGACATTTTGCATTCTGAGCAGTAACCTAATCTGGAGTAGGAGATTGAAAGGAACATGGGTTAGACACCAATCTCCAAGATGAGGCAGTAATACTGCCACTGATCGATTTTCATTTTTGCCATATATATTTCTCAAACTCCAGTTGGTTCGATGTATTCCTTATAGGTCCCAGTTGCCTTGAGGTAAGGAGTCTACATGACTGGTATATTGATGCATTGAAATAATGTCACACGAAAATGTTTATAGGTGTCATGAAGTTCTTCCCCTCAAGGGACGGTGGGGTAGCCTAGAGGTTGAGGCATTTGCTCGTCATGCTGATGACCCGGATTTAATTCTCCGAATTCTCCACATGTGTACAATGTGCGACGCCCATTTCTGGTGTCCCCTGCTTAATATTGCTGGAATATTGCTAAAAGCAGCGTAAAACCATACTCACTCACTCTTCCCCTCGATGTGCGATATTGTTGACAACTTTGTTGTATCGTCTCACGATTCAGCACCAGGGTTGGAAGTACATATGCACTTCAGTGAAGTGACAAGCAATGAAATATGTTTATGAATTCATGACATAATTCATTTGTATGTAAAATTGTTTGTACTGGCCTGTTACATGTTTGTTGCTGTTGTTAAATATAAGTCCACTGCCATGAAACAATTCTCCTGATCATCTTGAGAAGTCCCATGCAATCCATGTTTGTTGCATGTGACACATCCTACTATCATTATTCCTCATCTGTGAGATACTGAATTGGTATCATACCAAAACTTTTGGTCATACCATTGACCATGTACGGCTTGCTGTGATATTGTTGTTTTATTGCCAAATATTGCGAATGTGCGCTTAGTTTGTCAAATATGTTCGACTTTTCTCTTCACCCAGCATTTAACACTTACAGGTACGCAATAGGGTGTACTTATGTTTAGTGCAGCTTTCTTACAGTAAGGGGTGGTGGGGTAGCCTAGTGGTTGAAGCGTTCGTTCGTCACACCAAAAACCCGGAAATGTTCCCCACATGGGTACAGGGGCGGTGGGGTAGCCTAGTGGTTGAAGCGTTCGCTCGTCACACCAAAAACCCGGGAATGTTCCCCACATGGGTACAGGGGTGGTGGGGTAGCCTAGTGGTTGAAGCGTTCGCTCGTCACACCAAAAACCCGGGAATGTTCCCCACATGGGTACAGGGGCGGTGGGGTAGCCTAGTGGTTGAAGCGTTCGCTTCTCATGCCGAAAACCCAGTAATGTTACCCACATGGGTACAATGTGTGAAGCCCATTTCTGGTGTCCTCTGCAGTGATATTGCTAGAATGTTGCCAAAAATGGCATTAAACCTGACTCAGTCACTCACTGTTAGAAAGGTTATTGATTGGATGGAGTGTTCTATGTTCATATTTCTGAATCTGTACATTTCACATTTCTCAGTCTAAGAAAAATAATTGTACAGTTTACACTTGTAATCTGCCATAATTAAAACTTGCGAGTCTGGAGGATACAATTGCTGTTTAAGACAAACATTGATTGTCATGGTTGGATCTACTGTTCTTGTCAAACCATGAACCAAAATCTACTCAGAATAAATCATTACGCTATATGGGTCATTTTCAAAATTGGTAGGATTTTCTGTCCGTTCCAAATAAAAAAAAAATCTGTTAACTTAAAAGGATTTTCTTGTGCTAGAAAACATATTTAGACGTTTACTAATCAGTAAATGTGGTATATCATTAGTCTTGTCATTTTGAAGTTTTTATTTAGCCACATTTTAGGGTCATAATTGGCAGATTTGCTCCGTCCGGAGGTGACGGTCCTAATATCAATGTTCACAAATAATGTAAATATAAATGCAAATAACGAAACTAATTCATATTATGCCGGTTACGATTGAACAGGCATACCCAAACTGCATTTAATTTTTTTTTTAACTTAAAAGGTTTTTTTCTACAAATTGTAACATACTTGTCCTGTCATTTTGTGTCCTGACCGTTACCAGTGTATGAAATTCCTGCAATAATTTTCCCCTGGAGCTGGATTGTAATTCAACTTCCTGTGTCTGCTTAAGCTAGCCCCTGTGGATGTGACAGCAGATGAAATAATGAAATTCAACACATTTTGCAGAAAATTGACACCATCAAATAAGTATAAATGTTATGTGTCAACCTTAATTGTCCAGACCATTACCAATATATTTTGTGTCAAATATATTTCTTTGTTTTTTTACATTTCAATGGATATGTTGCCCAGAAATGGAAGAGGTGGAAGGCATGTCCTTTGAAATCTTTTAGGGATCATTCATTTTTTTATTTTAGATTTACTTACAAATTGTCTTGATTGTTACTGTCCAAACCGTTACCATTCTGCAAAGTAACGGTTTGGACAGTCCTTGTAACAGTCTGGACAAAATGATTTGTATTTCAAAAAGTTGTTCATTACTATTTGAAATGTAACAAATTTATAATTACTTTAAGGGTTAAGATAAGTTTAAGCATGGAATTTTACTGTTCAAAGGAGTTTTGATGTAGTATCATAAAAAAAACAGTCTCTAGTAACGGTTTGGACAAATAATAGTAACGGTCTGGACATATCTTTAATAAATTTCAATTTTAAAGAATATGTTCCATGGTGTGATAATATTTTTTTATTTTCTTATCTATCTGCTTTAAATAATAAAAACCAAAACGAATTTATCACGTTAAGTTTCTATTTTCTATAAGATCTATAGTCTTTATAAATTAAAGGTAACGGTTAGGACATCTATGGTAACAGTATTCCAACCTTTAAAGATTTTTTGGGTGTAAACTGTTTTAACTTTAACTGTGAGATATGTAAGGCTACCATTTACTTTGAATATTTGCTAGGTGCTAATATGTTGGCCAAACCTTTGTATTTGATAAATATGTGTTACCATCTCACGATTAACAAAAAGTAAAGGTATCCGAGTGAATGAAAGAAGTATATTTCGTGGAGACTAATATTGCACCATAATATCAACAGCAAAATGACATCTATTCAGTGGCCTGTGTAGCATGACCATGTGTACAGTATCATAGTTGTTGCAGTACCTTTCAGAATTTAATCTTTTGCAACTTTTAGAGGGATAACATTTGTTTGTTACACTGATGTCCTGACCGCTACCAATAATGTCACAACCGTTACTATTCATTCAATTTTCGTTCCCCAATTGCACTCTTCTTTAGATTATAAGTGATTTTCAACCTAGACAGGTGTGTTTTTCTATTCTTTAGAAGCTACAGTTTGTTTTTATTCAAAAGCCTAAATTCATTCACAAGTTTCATATTGATATAACAAATGTCCAAACCGTTACCACAGCATGGAAGAAAACATGTCACATTTGTTACAAGTTAAAATTTCTAATACACATTTCACTGTCTGTCCAAAATAGGGTTAGCAGTTGAAGTAAATAATATAATTTTTTCCTTTCATGTTACCTGTTTCTATGTTGAATTAAATTGTTTAAGGTTTATGTCCAGCCCGTTACCATTCCTGTCCAAACCGTTACCACTATTGTCCTAACCGTTACTGGTGTTAATTGACTGCTCTAATTAATTCATGATAATACATGAAACACTCCTCTTTATGCTGGTGTCATCAAAAGATGTCCTGGGCTTAGTAGCTGATGTGAATTTTAGACAATATTACCTGCGGAAAGCTATATGCATAATAATGTTTTAGAAAAATGCAATTATTTTGTGGTAAATAAATGAAAGATACAAAATAACACTTTCAAAAATAATGATAATAGTTTTTACCTTCAAGTTTGATTAAGTCGGTGTAAAAGCTGTGTATGCCATCTTTAAAAGATTTTTATGAATTATATTTTAAAATCCTTATTCTGATTAAGAAGTGGTAACGGTCAGGACTTTCCTCACCCTATTAATTACTTATGTATCAATTAAAAGGCCAATTAGTAAATTTGAGCCTGCATGTTTGTATTATTGAATAATTAAGTATTTGAGATTTCATTTGAATAAAACATGTTTGTATTATTGAATAATTAAGACCCATATTTTGAGATTTCATTTGAATAAAACCTAAATCAATTTTCATGAGTTTGATTTTACTGTAATAAAGAATTGAAAATCCTACCAATTTTGAAAATGACCCATGGCCAGATTATCTATTAATAATCCAAAACCACTAAATATCCGAAAGATCCGAAAAAACATCCAAAAGGTCCAAAAATGTAGAAAACCTATCTTATTTATGATTTAGTGTAATCAATTACTACATGACACAGTTTCCAAGATGGCAAGATGTCACTCTAAGTGTCCATCGTAACACACTCAACAAGAATCCAAACAATCACAAGATGGCACTCTAAGTGTCCATCGTAAACACACTCCTCAAGAATCCAAACAATCACAAGATGTCACTCTAAGCGTCCATCGTAAACACACTCCTCAAGAATCCAAACAATTGCAAGATGTCACTCTAAGTGTCCATCTTAAACACACTCCTCAAGAATCCAAACAATCACAAGATGTCACTCTAAGCGTCCATCTTAAACACACTCCTCAAGAATCCAAACAATCACAAGATGTCACTCTAAGCGTCCATCGTAAACACACTCCTCAAGAATCCAAACAATTGCAAGATGTCACTCTAAGCGTCCATCTTAAACACACTCCTCAAGAATCCAAACAATCACAAGATGTCACTCTAAGCGTCCATCTTAAACACACTCCTCAAGAATCCAAACAATCACAAGATGTCACTCTAAGCGTCCATCTTAAACACACTCCTCAAGAATCCAAACAATTGCAGGATGTCGCTCTTACTAAGCATCCATCGTAAACACTCCTCAAGAATCCAAACAATTGCAAGATGTCGCTCTCAGCGTCCATCTTAAACACACTCCTCAAGAATCCAAACAATCTCAAGATGTCACTCTAAGCGTCCATCTTGACATGGAACACTCTCCTCAAGAATCCAGACACACGTGACAGGAAGACTCGAACTGGGGACTGGGTTGGGGTGTCGTCATCATCAAGGTTGATGTCAACGAAGTGGGGGGCATCACGGGGGACGGGGGTAGAGAGAAGGGCAGGGAGATAGGTGGGAGGGGTGGGCAGCTGAGACAGGGGTTCAAGGATGGTCATGTACCTCCCAGTAGGATGCTGACGGAGGGATAGAAGGACATGTACAGAGTCACAGAGGGTGGAAGTCGAGAAAGAGAGCAGAGTTCATGATTGATAGAGCCAAACACATTGTAAAAGCAATGTTATTTAGTTATGGAGTATTTACTGCACACACACAGACAATGAGAATAGTGTCCAATTAATAGTTTATGTGTTGGTATGACTAGTGTTTGTAACATATATAGTGGTAAGGTCCAGACACAAAATGGATACTAAACACACAATTTCAGTTTTACAATAACTATAAGATAACTGATTCGCTAAGACACCCACTTGGCGAGGAGGGGCCCAGATGTCAAAGTTCAAAGGGAACCTGATCACGAGGTCAAGGGCTGTGGGGAAAGAAGGAATGGAAGTCTTATAAATAATCAAACAACAAACAGAACCTGACTGTATCAAACCTTCAACAATAAATGGCATCATTTAACCCTAACTGATCATTAGTCAACATCTTACTCAGTTTATGCATATAATTATTCATTTTATTTAACTCCATTTTAAGAAACAAGCATGTTCAGTGCAAATTGGATCCTTACATTTTGTCTGTGTATCACTGCATATAAAAAGCTATCTTTTGGTTGATGTCAAGATACGATTACCCCAAACCTTAAATGAGTTAATGGTGTGAGTTGATGTGTATTGACTGGACACCGACTACTTGCTTGTGTACATGAAATAGTGCTGCCAATGTGTAAAACAAAATCATGCCCACATAATTACAATAGGTTATTGTGGTATACCATTGGTCTACCAATGGCCCAAACCATGTGCTCTTTACCCAGTAATTTACGATACAGATCAGAAGAAAGTTCTTGAATGTTTTTGTATAAATAACATATATGTAGTCGGTTGGGAGCACCTTTAGAATTCACCACAACAAATCATTATGTTAGTTTGTTTTTATCACAAGTCACCTGTCGCTAAGACAAGCAACCAGGGAGAAAATTCTGTGAGTACTGTTGGCCATAATGTATACAATATATCACAATAAGAGGTGTGAAGCGTGTTGACATTATTAATGTTTTCTTGATTTATACTGATTTATACTTATGGACTGTTGTTTATCTGGTTCAACCTGGTTTTAGAAGCACTAGTAAAAGCACCATGACAGTGGCCACTGTGCACATACTGTTGGGTATTAACTACACTTGCACAATTCTCTAAGGTAATAATTAATAGTTTGGTAAGTGATAATATCTAAATAATATAAATAAGAGAATGGCCTCTTCCGCCATAGACATAAGGATTTGCACTGGGACACTTGTGTTGATATGGTTATCAACATGCCCATGACTGCCTTATCTGGGCAGTCCTGTCAAGAGTCTGTCAACCTAACTTTTGGGACTGCATTTTTTGCAAATATCTTTTTTGTTATTTGTTTCAATGTAAAAGTCTTTACGTGTATATTATTGTTTCTCCGCGACTTAACGGTGATCGCCTACTAAAAACAGTTTTGCGTGATTGTTTTGATCAACTGGGGCGTGGGCTCAATTCATGTAAACACTAATGACTCCAAGCTCAGTGATTGTGATCCACACAGGGTGACACAAGAACACCCACTGCCATTGCAAGGTATTTTTATTAGGGTATACCCTATTATGTATTAGGTTCCTGTAAAATCATAACTTGACAAATTTCGTTAAATATAGGACCGGTAAGACTACAGAAAACCGGATACCTTCCATCATCTTTGAAAGCATGCGAGTTTACTTAGGGTTAGGGCAAGGGTTAGGGTCTGGGTAAGGTTTAGGTTTAGGGTCGTAAGTATCCCGTATTCTGTAGGTGTACCAAAGGACCTTTTCAGGGCAAATCACTGGCAATTAGTACCATTTACGGTTAACATTTCAAAATTTCAGGCTTGTTCAAGCCCGTGGGAAACCTGCATTGCAGAATATTGGCATGGGTATCCATACAACAAAACCTTAATAACCACCAGTTATGAGTCTATTTATTATATAATTGTGTGAAACGGACGTTGTATTCCACCCCCTGTTGCATGTAAACACTCTGAAAAGTTGAAAGGCCCAAAAGTTAATGTGAGAAAGATTCTACGACAAGTCAGTATTTGATGGCAGCTGACAGGATGTTCTGGATGTTTCTTTGTTTCCCCACATCAGGATGAATACAAAAAAGAAGTCATAAAAGAAAGCAAAAAGGCAACAATAGCTATTGTAGAAATATAGAAATACCTTGGGTGTAGGAGTTCATAGTGACAATAACTGGTGATGAGCAGATCGTGAGGCAAATGTCAGCAGAAATTCAGCAATATCACAGAGGTATGATAGCGTCAAAATGGCGGCATCAGAAGTGAAACTGTCGTCATAGCGACGTCATAAATCTCGCGAGATCGTCATAGCATTACGTGAAGTTAACGACTGGTTTCATCCGTTCCCTCCGCAAGTCAGGATCCCAGCCACGTTTCCACTTTTGAGTGAGCGAGTCGAGATTTACGCCGCTTTTTGCAATATTCTAGCAATATCACGGCGGGGTCCGCAGAAATGGGCATCACGCATTGTACCAATGTGGGGAATCGAACCCGGGTCTTCGGCGTGATGAGCGAACGCTTTAACCACAAGGCTACCTCACCGCCCCGTTTCCACTTGTACTGAGCATGGGTTATACATAGAATATATTTTAGTCAGACAAAACTGTTTTGCCAAACTAGTTCTTATGATTCCGCATTCCATTGCTGGGGACGAACGAGTCTTCAGCATGGTGCGGAAAAACAAAACAGATTTCAGGGGCAGTCGGCCTCTAAATGGAACTCTCTCCTCCCTGCTAACAATCAAGATGGCAAATCCTGAAGCTATTTCTCCATGTTTTAAAGAGCTTCTCACTAAAGCTAAGAGCGCCACAAGGGTATACAACAACAACAACACACACACCCCCCACCCCCACCCCAAAAGTGAAATTGAACTATATGTACTATTAACATTCAAATGAGTTATTCTCATTTATGTTGTATGAACTGATTGAATGTGATTGTGATCTGTGTTGAAATTATAACCGTGCAAACAATGTTAGAATTTTACAGAATATGCAGACTGATCATGCCAAAAACAATGAATTATATAGTTTGAAAACAACACATATGCTTGGACTGTTAACACCCCCCACCCCACCCCACCCACCGGGCTCCGCCCTGGACCTGGCGAAGCAGCAGCAAAGTCTAGCTGCGATATACATCAGTAGGAATATGAGATTTTAAGCATGTTTCAAACACAACGAATCAAATAGAATCATTCACTGTAGCCGAGTGTAAGTTACAAACACTGGGCCATTGTCTAAGATGCTATCGGAGAAACGTGAGGGCAAAGTGAATAGGCACCTCCCGAAGTAAATAAACTCTTCAAAAAAAAAGAAACGCACAGGACAAAAACAAAGAAATGTAATAAACGTAGTAAACGACCAACAGATGTTCGATCAGGTTCAGACCAGGCGATTTGGAAGGTCAGGGAAGGACATTGACGTTTGCATTGGCGAGATAGGCACTTGTTACATGCACGAGCTGTGTGGGGTCGAGCGTTGTCGTGTTGAAACAGCTCTGGCGGTTAAAAAATAGGAGGTCAGGTGGCAGGATCTGGTCGATGTAGCGATTTGCTGTAAGATTGCCTTGAACCACCACTAGCCCTGATCTACCTGTGTAGGACATTGCTCTTCACACCATGACGATTACTCCATTTAAATCTGTCCACCTGTCGAACGCAGTTCGGCGCAAAACGTTCGTGTCGACGTCGTCTCCCATCCCGTCGTTGCAGGAGGAAACGCGATTCATCGCTGAAATGCAAACGCGTCGCCAGTTCCCCAGGTTACACGCCTGTACCCTGTCGCACCATTGGGCACGTCGTTGTCGGTGTAGTCGTGTCAGGACAGGTCACATTTGTGGTCGATATGCTGGAATTCTCACTTCTCTCGGACGATTTCTGATGGTTTGGTCGGAAATTCATCGAAGAACCTGTCCTGTAGTGTCCGTTGCTATAGCAAATCGGTGACGTAGGTGAAACACCCGGATGAATCGGTGCTGGGCAGGAGTGGTCACTCTTGGTCTTCCACTTCTGGGGCGATATTGGGTATATCGATGCAATAATCGATATATGGTGCTGTGGTGGACGTTGAAGTGTCTTGCAACGGCAGACGAGGTCTCCCCTGCTTCCATTCAACCTTGGCACTTTTTTTCTTCGAATATCTTCTTCATTACGTCGTAAACTTCGTAATGAAATGATGAATTTGGTTTCGCCATCTATAGTCGATGTCTCTACTCATGTTTCCGACACACTGCACGTGCATTACGTGGAAATATTTTTCTGCATGTGCCGTGTTCATTCTTTATGACAAACTGTCAAAATATATCGAAATGAAGTGCTGAAAACGCCTGTGGGTTTCTTTTCTCTCTTTTTTAAGAGTGTAGAAGCACGGTGCTGAAGATTTCTGGTGAGTCCCTATAGGATGTCCCTTTTAGTTTATGATAAGGCATAGAGTAAAGATCACCTGTATTAGCATTAGACTTTACAACGGTCTTGGTCGTTTACCTGTCTGCAATTGTTTGTGTCGGGATTTTGCGGGGTGTTTTTCTAGAACCCATGCTTGTTGTAAGAGGCAACTTACGGGATCGGTCGGTTAGCCTGCATTCGTTGGATTCCTGGATCAGATTATTATTATCATAATTGACAGCCCGTCGCCATGGTGCTGAAATAGTGGTGAGCGTGGCGTTAACCCTCTTGGCGCCACGGGACCATATGATGTCAAACACTGAGTACGCAAAAGGAAAATCATGTCCATCATTATTATATCCTGATCATCGCCTGAGCTTTAACAGCATGTATTTCAAACACTGCTACGGATTATGAATTACGGTGAGATTAGAAACGTGGTTACCGCTCTTCTTGCCCTTTTACTGCCATATTTAAACTTTTAAAAAAAGACGTGCAATGACTCTTTGGCACCTTTGACGCATGTGGGGTAGCCTAGTGGTTAAAGCGTTCGCTCTCACGCCGAAGACCCGGGTTCGATTCCCTACATGGGTAAAATATGCGAAGCCAATTTCTAGTGTCCCCCGCCCTGATATTTCTGGAATATTGCTGAACCTTACACTCTCACTCACTTACCAACCGATCACAGATCAAGAAAAAGGGGACGGATGTCTTTTGGCTCATAACACATTGTCAAGCCTCCTGTGTAATCCAATGACAAGACCTTTTTGTTTCATATGACAACCAGCATGCCAAAATAACAAACACAATCACCAAGAAATAGTTGTAAAGATCATGAGAGAATAATATTGTAGCTATTTGTGTCAGGTAAGGTCGAAATACGTCACCACAAAACAGTTTCTAAATTATTGTAATAATAATGGGAAAAAAACCACCATAGACGTTCTTCTTTTTCGGAGACCAAACAAATCTGTCACCACGCAGTGACTGTATCGCTTCAGGATGTCCTCCTATACACGTGTACCACACAGTGACTGTATCGCTTCAGGATGTCCTCCTATGAACGTGTACCACACAGTGACTGTATCGCTTCAGGATGTCCTCCTATAAACGTGTACCACACAGTGACTGTATTGCTTCAGGATGTCCTCCTATAAACGTGTACCACACAGTGACTGTATCGCTTCACGATGTCCTCCTATAAACGTGTACCACACAGTGGCTGTATCGCTTCAGGATGTCCTCCTATGAACGTGTACCACACAGTGACTGTATCGCTTCAGGATGTCCTCCTATAAACGTGTACCACACAGTGACTGTATTGCTTCAGGATGTCCTCCTATAAACGTGTACCACACAGTGACTGTATCGCTTCAGGATGTCCTCCTATAAACGTGTACCACACAGTGGCTGTATCGCTTCAGGATGTCCTCCTATAAACGTGTACCACACAGTGACTGTATCGCTTCAGGATTTCCCCCCATAGGGAGCTGACAAACTAACACAGTCAAAATGGGTTCGACTAAATTCACTCACTCATACAAGTGATAATTAAACAGAAACATATTGAACTGAGCTATTCAGGAACGCATCAGTTACGTTTCGACAGATTTTAACACGCAGACATTGTGATCACCCAATCCTCATTAGACCGGGGATGATCAAATCTGGAGTACTGAGTTCCGTGAGTCAAAAAGTGAATGCTGGGCTCCCCACACTGAAGGTGTGACAGTACGTGTCCTTTTCTCCGCCGACAAACCCACACACAAACACAAATGGGGGTTCGACCCAATTAACTCACTCATACAAGTGGTAGTTACACCAAAACAGTTTTTACAGAGCCAAGATGTAACATCAGCTACGTTTCCACATATTTTAGTACATTTCAGTGATACATGTTCAGACAGGCGCGACACACATCAACTGGAGAGGTTCGCTTTGACGATGACTGGTCATGATAAGTCTCTACGTGAGTGGAGGGCTACCTATCTCCAACCTGTGGACAGAAAAGAAAAAACCTCATAAAAATCTCTGATCAAAGCAAGGTCACTTGCATGTTCCCGACTATATCATAAGTGTCTATGAATCACTGTCACTCGAGATATATGACTTCTGGAGTCCTGCTTTATCCAGTATATGAAACTTAAAGTACTGTAAACACTGTCCCTTCCATGATCTCTCTTTGGAAACTGGAAATATATGAAAAAAATCATCGAATTTTTTTATACATTTAACGCACACTTTGACCCAGGAGTTAGTGAGTTAAATTTTATGCCGCACTCAGCTTTTTGGCGGCAGTCTGTAAATAATCGAATCTGGAACAGACAATCCAGTGAACAACAGCGTGAGTATCAATCTACGCAATTGGGATACGATGACATGTGACAAGCAAGTTAGCGAGCCTGACCACCCGATCCCGCTAGTCGCCTAGTACCACAAGCATGGGTTACTGAATATCAATTCTAACCCGGATCTTCATGGGTCCTTTCACCCATGACATGTTTTTTATCCAACATAGATATAGCTATTGGCATGCTGAGGGAACAATGTATGAATGTACTTATCTAAGTTGTCATCTATATATGTATAGGTGTTTTAATAACTGTGGTTCCGCGACTACCTCAGCAAAACGGAATCGTGCAGGAATAAAACTTAAGAACCCCGGTGACAAAATCTACTAAAAGACTGTAGGGTAGACTTCAGATGCCACGCGCCACCCTGCTCTGACGTCATGGCCATGATGGGTCGTTGCTGAGGCAGGCAAATGACGTTTTCACTGGGCCAGTCATCAATGCAAAATACTGACTCACACACAGACATATACATATTCAAGGGAGAATACAGCATCGGCCACCGTCAGTATTGTATTCGAATCCATCTTCCTGTGGTACCAATATCTCTAAAAGGGGGATAAACCACACTCACTCTCTAACACGTAGGCAGAACGATGATGGCCCGTCGAGGTGTCTGTGTGTCCCAGTTACAGAGGAAGTCTAGGACAGTAAGTGCATCTAGGACATAGGACCAAATACTCAGATTGTAGGACTACAGTTCGGTTATGTGATAGGTGAACAGGTGACCACGGGATTTATGGTAGTGGTGCAGTGGCATTGGTTAACCTAGCAGGGGTCGGTGGGGTGGCCTAGTCTTTATAGTGTTCGAGCGCCACACTGAAGACCCGGGTTCAGTGTGTGAGGCCCATTTCGCGTGTAATTGTGCTGCAATATATGTAACTATACTCACACACATTCACCCTTGTTGTTGTTTGTTTGTTGTTTTACGCTGCACTCAAAATATACAGCTATAGAGCTGCGATCTGTAAATAATCGGGCCTGGACCAGGCAATCCAGTGACTAACAGCATGAGTATCGACCTACCCCACTGGGATGCGATGACATGAGTCGGCCAAGTGAGTGAGCCTAACCATCTGATCCTGTTAGTCGCCTCTTACGACAATCACTACCAGATGATAGTTCGAATCTTGAATTCACATTGGTTTAAGTTTGTGCACCAAAGTGGTGCTCTCGCCTTTCATGCAACATGAAAAGGGGGCTCCCGAGGGGGTGGTTTCTTTATTATGTCTGTCATTTCTGTACGCATGTGATCAAATTATATTTCATTAGTTCATCGACAAAACTCATCTCGAATTCAGTTAGATAACAAAAGAAAACACAAATCCGGTAGAAAGTAAAAGCAATATTTAATAGTTAAATCTGGTAAGTGTCGAATAAAAATATATTTTAAAAATATCAAATCTTGACCGAAAAAAGCCAAAATGAGCAAGGAAATATAAACTTTATGATACAAAAAGCGTTTATCTACGAATAATCCAAAACCACTAAATGTCCGAAAGGTCCGAAAAAACGTCCGAAAGGTCCAAAAAACGTAGAAGTCACCAAACATATTGTACTTAGGATTCAATACAATTAATTATTATATGACCCAGCTTCCAAGGTGGAAGTGTCCATCTTGATACAGTCTCCTCAAGAATACAAACAATTTCAAGATGTCACTCTAAAATAAAGCATCCATCTTGAACACTCTCCTCAAGAATACAAAATATTACAAGAATCACTCTTAGCGTCCATCTTAAACACATTCCTCAAGAATGCAAACAATTCTAAGATGTCACTCTCAGCGTCCATCTTAAACACACTCCTCAAGAATCCAAACCATCACAAGATGTCACTCTAAGCGTCCATCTTAAACACACTCCACAAGAATCCAAACAATCCAAAGATGTCACTCTAAGCGTCCATCTTAAACACACTCCTCAAGAATCCAAACAATTACAAGATGTCACTCTTACTAAGCATCCATCGTAAACACACTCCTCAAGAATCCAAACAATTGCAAGATGTCGCTCTCAGCGTCCATCTTAAACACGCTCCTCAAGAATCCAAACAATCACAAGATGTCACTCTCAGCGTTCATCTTAAACACACTCCTCAAAAATCCAAACAATCTCAAGATGTCACTCTCAGCGTCCATCTTAAACACACTCCTCAAGAATCCAAACAATCACAAGATGTCACTCTAAGCGTCCATCTTAAACACACTCCTCAAGAATCCAAATAATTGCAAGATGTCACTCTAAGCGTCCATCTTAAACACACTCCTCAAGAATCCAAATAATTGCAAGATGTCAATCTAAGCGTCCATCGTAAACACACTCCTCAAGAATCCAAACAATTACAAGATGTCACTCTTAGCGTCCATCTTAAACACACCCCTCAAGAATCCAAACAATCACAAGATGTCACTCTCAGCGTCCATCTTAAACACACTCCTCAAGAATCCAAACAATCACAAGATGTCACTCTAAGCGTCCATCTTAAACACACTCCTCAAGAATCCAAACAATCACAAGATGTCACTCTAAGCGTCCATCTTAAACACACTCCTCAAGAATCCAAATAATTGCAAGATGTCACTCTAAGCGTCCATCTTAAACACACTCCTCAAGAATCCAAATAATTGCAAGATGTCACTTTAAGCGTCCATCTTTACACGGAACACTCTCCCCAAGAATCCAGACACACGTGACAGGAAGATTCGAACTGGGGACTGGGTCGGGGTGTCGTCATCATCAAGGTTGATGTCAACGAAGTTGGGGGCATCACGGAGGACGGAGGTAGAGAGAGGGGCAGGGAGAGAGGTGGGAGGGGTGGGCAGCTGAGACAGGGGTTCAAGGATGGTCATGTATCTCCCAGTAGGACGCTGACAGGGAGGGAGAGAAGGACAAGTAGAGAGTGACAGAAGGTGGAAGTAGTGAAAGTGGTGACTATTTGTTTGAAATGATTAAGGAATCCTCATGATGTTAGAGAAATGTTAGTGATTAAGGTATGATTTTTGTTAATGCATATATATATTAGTTTGCAAGTCAGTAGTACATGGTTACTTATAGATTACATGGTTACCTACATGTACACAGTAACACTCATGAAATTCCATACAAACAATTTACTTAAGTAAATAACTGATTAGCATAACACCCACTTGGCGAGGAGGGGCCCAGATGTCAAAGTTCAAGGGGAACATGATCACAAGGTCAACAGCTGTCCAGTAAAAAGGGCATAAGAATAAGGGGTTCGCCTAAACAGTTGTATCTTGTATTTTTGCAACAAAAAAATAACTAAAAATCAACACATAACAGCCACATTTACAATAATTGTGTTGAGCCACTGTAATGGAGTCAGTTAAAACATTACACACAAGAATATGAAAGGGGGTGATCATATAAGGTCACTGGTGAGGTTGAATAACCTAACTGTACAAAAACCTTGGCTGAAAACGCTGCCTCCGTGTTCTCTGAGGTAAACATTTGGAGCTACCAGAGAAAAATTTAAGGTATGTGATTTATATATACAATATTTGTGAGGAATTGCTTACTTGGGTTGAAAGCAGAAAGTAAATATAATGTGTATTCGTATGACTGAACAATACGTACTAGCTTGTGTACATAATCAGTGATAATATAAGTGCTGATGTCTTTAAGCTCTTCAATTTTTTGTTAAGATATACTATATATATAGTCACAGAACAGCTACTCGGCCAAACCACTGTGTTCACAATGCTACAGGGTACAGACTAGTAAAACTGGCATGTTTCTTTCATAATCTGATATTATAATTAACATAAATGATGGAGCAAAGACTATAGTACTGACACGGTCCAAGTAACAAAATTGACAAACTTTATGGATAACAACGTCTTCATTACGAGAATGCGTCACAGATTCTAGTACCACTGTCAAGCAGGGAAATGTTGACAGGGGTACTAGAATCTATATCGAAACGTTGCACTCTCGTAATAAAGAATTTGTTATTAAAGTTTGTCTATTTTGTACTTCCCAGTTTATAAAATGCCACTCAAAGAGGTCCTATAGTACTTAACGTTTACAAAACAATACTGGTGATACGACCGAAAGCCAAGTGACTTATTTTATCATAAGATAAACGAATCGCTGAGAATGTAAGCGGCACTGGCGGGCTAATTAAACCACAAACAAGACAAAATAATCGGTGAGTCTTAATTGTAAATCTGAGTATATTGATAAGGACCTGAGACATAATCAGAGACAGACCATCTGTAGAACCTAGTTAATTATTTAAAATTAAAAGAAAAACCTGAAAAAATAAAGCTTAAGAGGTCAGTAAAACTATTGAAAATCCGGTTTTAGTGAAAAAGATCTCGAAACTGGACAAATGATCATCGTTGATGGCAATATGTTCAGGAAGTTTCTTTTCCATAGGCGAAGTTCAGATTGAATTAAGTAAATAGATCATTAAAGAAAGAAAAGCAGACAAAATAACAAATTCAGGAATAAAGACATACCTTGGGCGTAGGAGCTCATGATGTTTAGAGACGACGATGAGCGAACTATCAGCAAACAGCGTCAGAAAAGCAGCAAAGTTATAGCAGTATGATAATCACAACAAGATGGCGAGATCAGAAGTGAAACTGTCGTCATGGTGACATCATAAACCTCGCGAGACCGTCATACGCTCTGACTAATTTTCTTCCTGCTCTGCGCAAGTCAGGACCCCAGTCATGTTTTAAATCAAATTTAGAGCTAGATGCTTGATTAGCATTTTGGAAGATGCTATTTGATGAACATAGAGATATTTTCTGGGTTACATCTTCTTTTTATTCTTGAGTACAGCGTTTCAGGGCTTGTTGTGGCCCCATCATCAGGTTAAATTGAACAGTAACTGTTATATCGGGCAGTTAACAGTTACTGTTCAATATTACCTGATGATGGGGCCACAAGCCCCGAAACGTACTCAAGAATAAAAAGATGTACGTAACCCAGAAAGAAATCTCTATGTTCATCAAATTTAGAGCTATTCATTTCGTTCATTGACCTCTGAATTTCCAACACAGTATGTTTATCTCCTAAACATTTCACTTATGAAAATTTAAACAACTAATATATCATAACATTTTGAAGCTATGTTTTGTTTCAAAAGTATCGACAACTTCCTGCATGCGCGCATTTATTAATGGAGATTTGTTCAAATGTCATACAACAATGGCTCCGTTTTGTGTACGAGTGAGTTTAGTTTTACGCCACACTCAGCAATATTCCAGCTGTATGGCGCTGTAAATAATCGAGTGACCAGACAATCCAGTGATCAACAGCATGAGCATTGATCTGCGCAATTGGGAACCGATGACATGTGTCAACCAAGTCAGCGAGCCTGACCACTCGATCCGGTTAGTCGCCTCTTATGACAAGCACTGGTTACTGAAGGCCAATTCTAACCCGGATCTTTCCGGATGGTTTTGTGTACGAATTTTTGAAAGTGCATTTAATAGCGTTTCGACAATTTCGCTTCATTTGCTATTGCCTTAGGTGGCCATTTATTTGAGAATTATAAACATGCTGGTGAGGAGAGATTATTACCGATTTAGCCTAAAATGTTAAGGTATTTTCAAGACACCTTTTCTCAAAATATTCTTCTTTTTTTTTAAAAAAGAGAGAGTTGAAATTACGTGCCATGGCATTTAAAAATGTAAGTGACCATCCAGTTTCATTCGCATTCACTGGGTAGCAAGCTCGTGTCCATCTAGCGAAGATGATATGGAAATTTAGCTCATTGTTATACAGCATTGTCGCATACGTTTGCGGACATCTGAAGCACGGTTTTATTTTGTATTTAAATGATAAAAAATGAATGCGAGTTAGGGTGTCATAGAAAGACTTTTTTCAATGCGGGTTGTTTGTTGTTTATTTTCATGGCAAATACTGATTTGGCTTTTTCAAGCCAAATGTGCATCTTATACTGCTATTCCAACAAGTGGACCGTTCTTACCATCCAAATAAAACCGATGTCCAGATCCAGCAAGTGGACCGTTCTTACCATCCAAATAAAACTGATGTCCAGATCCAGCAAGTGGACCGTTCTTACCATCCAAATAAAACCGATGTCCAGATCCAGCAAGTGGACCGTTCTTACCATCCAAATAAAACCGATGTCCAGATCCAGCAAGTGGACCGTTCTTACCATCCAAATAAAACTGATGTCCAGATCCATAAAAAATTTGATTCTTTTCATTACTCTTTTATTTATACAGTTGGGTGGCATTATAATGCCTGTTATTTTCTCAAAGGAACAATGCTGGACGGTTGAAGCATCATGATGACATTCTTGTTGAGCTCTGAATCCGGAAATTTGGCCTACTGTAAGTAATCACACAACTAACGTCACATCACTCATCATTGCTTTAGGTATCATAGAAGTTTGTCACCGTGTCAAAGAGATACACCAATTGTTCTGAATTTCTGAGGCATTATTCCGAACTCTTTTTGTTGTCATACTTGGGTACTGTGTTAGCACATGTCCCCAGTAAGATGTGCAGTTAAGAGTTGACGTGTTTGATCCGAATGTTTAGGGGGGCAAGCTGTGTAAGGTGCCGTGCTAGTAAGCGCATGGTGCCTAGCTCGATCCCCACTTGTGACCGGGTGTAAAAACCTTGGAGCTAACATTACTTGCAGGCTCTTTCAGTGTTGCCACAACCCCTAGTGAGTAGTACACAACCCTGTGCACTGAAAAGCACCCATCCAAAGGTAGGTGACCAGATGGTGGACACACGAACACGTGGAGCCACCTAGTTGCGGGTATAGTAACGTGCAGTATCATTGGACAAAATACTGTGACTATGTGTTCCAGTTCGCCCACTGGGGTGCAAATGGGTACCTTGTGAGGATGAGGCTGTGTGATAACTCGCTGCGCCAAACTGGCTGCATGAGTTGAATACTCCCCAGGGAGCTGAGATGGTTAAAAAAGAGTGCCAGAAAGGAGACATCTGTTGATCAAGGGAACCCTCCAGCGCATTGAGCACACGTGTACTAGTTGCCTGAATATGTACGCTATATAAGTATCCTATAATAATAAAGAATGTCAGGCTCCTCGGCCAGCTCTGCACTTGTTTCCATCAAACATCTTTTGGGCAGGTGTTAAGTACTCGTGGGGACTTTATATGATATGAGAGAATGACATTGAAAATCCTGGTCATTCAGTAAGAACTTAGGAAAAAAATATGTATGCCATAGCTTGCGTGTATTTGATTCCATTCCTTGAAAGTTAGTATACATGACCTTTTCAGGGGCTATTTTAGATGATCATTGCTATTAGGTAAAGATCACTGGGTGTCACATTACGAAAGAGCTAAAAATATACGAAGCGTTTGCATTGATTTATCCATTTCATGAAAGATCATAACATTTTGGTACCAGCTATAATTAATGACTGTCTGTCTCGTCTGATATTGAAGGTCAAGGTGGTTCAACCAGAAGTGCTCTTAACCATTTCTGTGTTGTTTTACCTCGATATTTAATCATGTCGTAAAAATCTGTTTGTATTCTCAAAACAGTGTCGGCCCATAAGTTTTCACATGCAATACACCAATTAATACTCCCTCGTTGTAACCCGTGTTAGGTGGTATAAACCTACACATGTTATTTGTCATCATTCACTTGATGGTCACTTAATGAATTTATAACAGGTATAATTAGTGGTAACACACTTAGATTACCCGACAAAGGTTCCCATTTGGCATTTCTTGTGTCTGGAGTAAATATTCAACATTATAAACATCGATCAAAGGATTAACCGATAACACGCTGATTGATTAATTACTTTTATCTTACACAGCGGAATTGTCAAAGGTAGTGTTTATGTATGTAGATTTACTAATCTATACTGAATACACTCTGTCGTGTCGGTGTCTGCGTAAAAAACAACGTCCTTCTTTCAAAGGATTAACCGCCAATACATTGATTGATTGCCCATTATTGGCTAACTAAATTACTGTTTTTAAAGAAAGGCGGACATTATGCAATTAGTTGCCAGGTGTGCTATCTTGGGTGACCAATGAGACTATACACCAATACCTGAAAAGATTTATCACTTTTTCGTATATTAAACTGTTAAAAGACACATCATTTGGAACAGTTTTGTGGATATTGATGGATACATTCCTCGAACAAGGTAATGGCCTGATATTGTTCCTATAACTTTAATCTGTTTTAATTTTAATATTTGCATTTTGTTTTTATTCATTTGTCGTAGCATTCAACAGAATCATTGTTTTCTCCGTGAAGTGTAATGAGACAGACAACATGCACTAGGGTGTGTGTGCGAATTATGATTCACATTGGCAAACTATAAAATGTCTAGATATTACAGTTCTGTTATAAATTCACTATAAGTATCAGCAGATCGTCTGCTTTTTATTTAGTTTCAAAATGCATACAAGTGTGATAATAAACTAATTAGGATTATAAGACCAAATATAAAGACGCATTTTTATTGACTAGTATCTACATACTGGTGAGTGGACATTAACCATGGGAATGTAGCAAAGAAATTTATCGCGCAGTATTGTGACTTCGACCCCACCTCGCTTCCGTGGAAGAAATCGTTATGTTATAAGTTGTGTCATGCAAAATCCGTTTGGTTATGATTCCAATACATATTTAACAACGAGTAGAAAGTAGTCTTGATTTTCTAACTTGATGAAAACAAACTATATAATCTCATTATTCTAACAGATTTTTTATTTTTAAAAATGGCGGCGCCCTGTCGGGAACATCCGCCAGTCTGAGGATAAATGGTATTTAGGTTTGTTTTTCACCGAGTCTAAAATCAAAACTACTTTCTACTGGTAATAAAATATGTATTTTATTGATAATAATAGGATTTTTGCATGACATAACGTATATCATAACAATTTCTCTCGTGGCAGCGAGGTGGGTCAATATAATACTACTTACAATATTATTGTTACTTCGACCACAACCTTACTTCCGTGAAGGCTGAACACAAGTAAGACCTCTGTCCTTTTATCAGCCCATGTGTTTGAGTAAGTACAATCTCTTAAGGTTTTTGCAGATGCAGTCTGGGGATTGATCGTCTGATTTTCCCCTCTATCAGGGCTGGTGGGGTAACCATGTGTGAAGCCCATTGATGATATCCCCTGCCAAGAGATTGCAGGAATATTACTATAAGTGGTGTAAAACAGTAATCGCTACTAACTCCCATCTATCACCTACACTTCCGTGGCCGTTCTGCTTTTGCATATGACTATGCGTGAGTATGTTTTTATGCCGCTTTTAGCAATATTCCAGCAATATCACGGCAGAAGACACCAGAAATGGGCTTCGCACATTGTACCCGTGAGGGGAATCAAACCCAGGTCTTCGGCATGACGAGTCAACACTTCAATCACTAGGCTGCCCCACCACCCCTTCTTTGGACATGAGGTAAACACCTTTCTGGTTTCATATCCTCCTCATCTGTCTATCACTAAAACACTTCCACACTGTAAGCTAATTCCTCAACCACATTTTAAAACATGTAGTCAGGTCTTCCTCACAGGACACGATTAAAACAATAACCAAAACACAGCAGTCAGTAGCAACTTGCTTGTCAGTAGTAAAGATGACAGCTTTTGGCACCAAACAACATCCTTGTAAGAATCCACTTGCTTTTGATTCAACACACTTCCAGCTTCGAAATATTGTAACATGCACCATGTTGCACCAAACAAAAAAGACAAACACACTCTGAAGTATGACTATTTATGAAAAATAAAAATATCTCATAATCACACACCCATCCTGGGCCCGGAGTAAACCTATATCCACCACTTGATCCATTTGCATGGTCCTGCCCTTGTTTTCAATTTGTCAGTTTGATTGGCTATACAACCAGGTCTAATGAACCAATGAAATTGGGAGGTACCCATCAGCATGGGACTTACAAAAGCTCCTCAATCTTGGGTTCCAAGTTCCATTGAGTATGATCAAGTTAGTGAGAATTCAATCTTAAAAAACTGACTGACATGCAAAGAAAGTTCTCAAAAATCTTCATCATGGAAATGATGTCTTCATGTCAATCAAAACTGGTGGTAGCTTTGGTTTCTAGGTAACACAAGTTACCTCCCTTACACTTTCCTTCAAGAAAACAAAGGATCAGTAAAACGTTAAAGAAGATGAACGGCAGGAAATTTGCAAACCACAAGAATCATAGAAAAGGATCCAATGATGACTAGGTTTACCGAAGTGCGAGCCCAGGAGGTATAGGGATGTCACACACCACGTAATGTCTCCGTCTTGTAATGCTCCTTGACCAGCCTGCCAGTGCATGCACCCAGGCATCAGTGATGTTAAGGATGTTGATGAGATGATGACAGCTTCTGATCGATGATTGTAATGTGAAATTACTGGACATGCACACATCTGGCTGGGCCTTCAAGAAGACTGATAACAGTTCTCCATTGGTCCTGAAAGTCATCCTCATCACTCAGTCATATCCAAGAACAAGACTTGTTGACATCTCACAATCCCACATACATACAATGTACATTCCTGTGTCAGTGATCTGGTTCCTCCATTTCTTCATCTGGGGCACACTGCAATGAAAACAAAATGTCACCATCTATTGACTGACTGACTGAGTTTGGTTTTATGCCGCTTTCAGCAATATTCCAGCAACATCACGGCGGGGGACACCAGAAATGGGCTTCACACATTGTACCCATGTGGGGATTCGAACCCGGGTCTTCGGCGTGACGAGCAAACGCTTTAACCTTTAGGCTACCCCACCGCCCCACCCACCATCTATTGAAATGATATAACCCTACACAAAAGATCAAAACAACAACATTTCAAATCATTACAATCACATCAACAACCATCTATTAAAGTATACAATTCTATCCTAAAGATCAAAGCAACAAAAGTTTTAATCATTTGCCGCCTCTTTTTTTACTCGTCAGATTCTGGAATACTAAAGGGATGGAACTCTGCACTGCAAACTGCAGAGTCACCAGGGCAAAAGAAAATAAGTTGTCCGTTAAAAGTTATTCACCATATTTCAAATCATTACACTCACATGTACTACCAAATATTGAAAGTATACGACCATATATGAAGCCCAAAGCAACAAAAGTTGCCACCACTTTGGCGACGCATCAGATCCTGGCCTGCCAAAAGGGACGCCACTCCGTCTGCCTCAATTTTCTCCTGGGTTGCCGGTTATGAACAAGGTAAAATTATTCACCATATTTCAAATTGTTACACTCACATAAAATTCCACAAAACAGACTTGGTTGTCTTCATTCTTGATCATGTACTGTAGAGACAGGAAGCCTCTGTTGTCGGTTCTGATGGACACCCGAGTGGACTGAGCCAGAGCTTTCACTGTTGGCTTGAGCAGAGCTAGCTTGTACCTGCAACAAACATTGGTCCTAGGGGTGAACTGATACACTGGTGAAACGATACATATTTTATTTTCATCCTGTTCCTGTATTACACTTGGTGAAACACTATACATATCAACACTCTCCATCCCCAGCTCTTCATCAGTCAAATATCCTGAAAAGGAATTGTAATTAGTGTCTATAGTTTGGTACTAGAAATATGTAATTTTCTGAGTAAAATTGATATTTTATACTTATCCTGACTCATGTATTATTGCTTGTCTCCTTCCTTTCGCTGAGCGTTAGTGGAACACTTGTATCTCCTTTTTGAAGCTCCATTTCAAAGAGCAGGCGTAAAATCACTACTCACCATGAGTTGTGTCCCTCTGGTATTGGCGGGGAAAACAAGCCACCTGTCTTCCCAGCTTCACTCTCTCGAATAGCTAGCCCGACACTTTAATTTTACAGGAAATCCAAAGTGCCTAGCGGGGAGGTTGGGAGGAGCTTACCTCATGAGTCAGGATAAGTATAAAATATCAATTTTACTCAGAAAAAATTACATATTTTTCCTTATCCTGACTCATGTAATATTGCTTGTAGAATCCGTCGGATCTGGTGGTGGGACAAGCCACTTCTGGATTCAATTAGTGATTTACGTCCTGCATACCCCTATGGGAACTTCCTGGTAGCACTTCTATTTACTGCTAGGCTCTGCTGCTGCTGTAACCCTTTACTTCCAGCTTTCTCTGATGGGGGACCACAATTGTTAACTTTTGGTCCTTGCTTCTGTTAACATTATTATGGGGATTTTGCAACTCCATCTCTTGATGCAAGCATCAGTGGAGAAGCGACCCTTTTATGTCTGATGCGTCCTTACAAGTACTGGGTCTTATCACTTATGCTTAGTCTGTCTTAGGCGTGCATATGGACTCTAAAGCTGTACTCTCCTGAGTGTAGGCTTTTGCAAGTCATGTGATAAAAGGGCAAGACTCCGTCTCAGCACCTTTGTGGGACTGTCAATTGTTGTGCTACAACAAGTGGGCGAAAATGGTGAATGCCAGAGACGTCCTCGGTGGCGATGTCTCTCAGGTAGTGGTTGGCAAACACCATGTCCGATTTCCAGAAGCAGCCCTCCATTATCGTCGGTGATAGAGCAATTCCCATGTAGAGCGAGTGTTGGCGCCAGAGCTCTAATTTCATGTGGGTTGGAGGCTCTTGGAGGATCAAGTCCTGCTGCTTTGTAGGCCCGTGGTATGACAGTTCTCATCCATATTGATGATATCGTAGTCGCGAGAGATCTCTGTCTGTGTAAGCTGTCGATATAGGGATGAAAAGAGCTTGAATTTTTCGTCTCCTTGTTCTAGACCTTTGTAGGTAGACTTTCAATGCTCTTACTGGGCATAAGGAAAGGTCCTGTGTATCCTGTGGCCCAAGGACTGATGATAGCGCTGGGATGTGGAATTGTCTGTCCGGTTGACCTGGCAGTTGATTCTTTGCTATAAAGTCCCATCTCAGTCCCATATGTACGATGTTTGATTTTCGTCAAATCATGTCCTCTCAAAGTCTAGAGCATGTATTTCCGACATCCTTGCTGCTGTTGCTAAGGCGATCAGGAATAGAGTTTTCTCGTCAAGAACTCAAAAGATGTCCTATCTAATGGTTCGTAAGCGTCACTGGTGAGATGCCGTAGAACTATGTTGAGGTCCCACGCCGGAGCTTTAAATCTCTGTTGTTGGTCCTCCAGTTTAAAAGAGCGTAGTAAGGCCAGTAACTCTGGTACCTTAGTCAGTTTTACACTCGTCCTCATAGTAATAACTGAGCTCAATGCCGCTAGGTATGTTGAGAGTGTTGACCCTTTCAACCGCTTCGTTTGTCTTAGGTGACAAAGATAGTCCGCCACTTGAGGGTGTGTCGCTTTTATGGCTGTGAAGCCTGTTTTCAAAGCGTAGGTCTCAGAAGCTTCGCCACTTGTCGTTGTACAAGTTGCGTGTTGACTTGCGTAAGGCTAGCGTGACTGCTTTCGCTGCTCTGGCGGAATATCCTCTCTTATTCAAGCACGCCTTGATACGCTCCACGCGTGTAGCCGGAACACCTGTGGGTTGCCGTGTGCTTGCTTTGTGTGTGGATGTACTAGCAAGTTCGTCCACTCTGGTAGTTGCAGTTGAGGTGGTCCTAGTTCTTGTATGAGAATGGGGAACCATATTCTCGCTGGCCAGTAAGGCGCGACCAAAATCAGTTGCAGGTTCTTCGTCTGTATGATTTTCTGCAACACTTTCGGTATTAGAGCTGGTGGTGGAAACGCGTGAGCGTTTAGTCCTTCCCAGGAGATGCTTAGAGCATCTGTTGCCCATGCTCGTGGATCTGGTATTGGAGAGACGAATGTTACCAGTTGATTGTTGAATCTTGTGGCAAATAGGTCTATTAGTGGCGCTCCTATCTCTTGTATGATCTGTTTGAAGATCTCTGGATGTAGCATTCATTCTGTTGGGGATGGTTGAGTTGGTCGAGAGTCGTCTGCTATCACATTCTTGGCTCCTGGATTGGCATGCTTTTATGTGGATGTTCAGATTGTCTAGTATGCTGAACAGTTGAAAGCAGAGGTTCAGAAGGTTCACCGACCTGGTTGATCCTTGTCTGTTTATGTAGAACGCCACTGTGGAGTTGTCCGTGTGTACTGTTAGATGAGCATTCTTTAAAATGCTGGTCCAGTGGAGTATGGCGTTTATCACTGCTTTCATTTCCAGCATGTTGATGTGCAGATCTTTCTCGTCTATTGTCCATTTCCCAGCTGACACTTCGTTGTCGGGTGTGCTCCCCAGCCTTGGAGCTATCGTCCACATAGAGATCGTCTTGCACTCTGGCTCTGCTAAGTAGGTGCCTCCGCAAACATTCGATCTCTGGAGTCTACCATAGTTGATATGGTTTTAGTCTGTCCGGGGAGTCGAAGGGATCCGGATCGTCCAGATGTACATTCACGAAGACCTGTAGTGGGCGTAGTTGTAATCTCCCTCTGCGCGTCATATCCTGTGCTGATGTGAGGAGACCCAACAGGCTCTGCCACTGTCGTAGTGGCCACGGAGAGAGTAGAGCTTGCGATACCATCTGTTGTATCTTTAGCCAACGGTCCTCTGGTACTGCTATGCGGTTTTCTGTTGTGATGAGCCGAATTCCTAGGAACTGCAGGTCCTGTGTAGGCTCTAGTTCCGACTTGAGGAGATTCACTAGCCACCCTAGTTGTGTGAGAAGCCTGATGGTAAAGTCCAGCTGTAGTCTGAGATGATTGGGATCTTGATGAGCTTGAATCCCGTCGTCTAGGTAGAACGCACTGCGTAGACCTCGATGATGTAGGTATGTGACTATGGGCTTCGTCACTCTTGTAAACAACCAGGGGGCCGATGATATTCCAAATGGCAGGACTTTCCATTGGTAGTGTCGTCCGTCTAGTACGAATCTCAGGTACTTCCTTGATTCCGGATGTATAGGAATATGCAGGTATGCGTCCTGTAGATCTATGCTGGCCATGTGGTCCAACGGACGGACGAGATGTAGTAGTTGTGGTAGATGAATCATGCTGAACTTTTGTGGTTTGCATAGATAATCTCTGTTGAATGTCCTCATGTTGTAGATGAGTCGGAACTTTTCTTTGGAGTTTTTCTTTGGTACGAGGAAAACTGGGGAGTAGAATCCTGGTGAGATCTGGTCCTGGTTTATCACTTCTATGGCGTCCTTCTCTAGTAGAGATGTGACCGCTTCTTGTAGCCTCTCTGTCCGCTGGGTTGCAAAGTTGAACCTCTGTGGTGCGTTTGTTAGTGGAGGGGCTGCTTGTAGTTGTATGTGATATCCGTCTCTTAGGATGTTGGATACAAAAGGATCTTGAAAAATTCCCCAGTTCTCCCAGTAGTGTTGTAGACGTCCACCCACTTGGAAAGGTTGAACAGGAACGGCTGGGGATGGAAGACTCCAGTCGTTCCGAACCCGCCTTTCATCGTCTATAGCTTCTGGGTGCCCTGCCCCGTCCGATCGTCCTCTATAGTTGCGGATGGGCGTGAAAAGTCCTTTCCTCCTTTGGAGGTCCCATTTCTTTTCTCTTGCTTTTTGGATGCCTGCAAATTTGGATTTGCCGAGTAGCGTTAGGGAGGTCTGCCTGATGACACTTGCTAGTGTATCGATGGACTTTATCATCAAGACCTCCCTCGATTCCTTTGTGACTTCCTTGGCGACCTCGTCAATCTCCCCTGCGAAGATGGATGTTGTAGACCATGGAGCTCTGTACAGCGTCTTAGTGAAGCGTTAGCTCCAGTTGCATGACGACAATAGTCCTTGTCTTCTAGCTAAGCGTCAGCTGCTGATATGGATATGGATGATACCGACATAAATTGGTGGTCCTTTTTCTGCGTTAGTAGGGCAGAATAAATCATCAGGTCTTCCTCTGCAGTAGAGTTCTTAAACTTGGTGATGGCGTCTCATTAACTGCCCTGGATCTGTTAAGTCGAAGAACATCCTTCTGGTCATAGTGTCTATCTGTGGCAGCTTTTTTGTCCTCAATCTTGTAAGATTTGGTCCGAGTCGTTGATGATTTTGTAGTTCTCATCTATTTCTTGCACCTTCATGAAGGGGTCCATGTTGTGTAGTGAGAACTTCTTTGCGTTGAACTGTGGGATATTAGGAGCCTGGAACCTCGTTGCCTTCCTGAAGGCTGCGTCTAAGTCCTCCGGTACTTCCGAGATGGGATCAATTGGTGGTAGAGTGATCGTGTCCACATCATCATCCTTCATTAGGTACGTGACTGCCTCATTCTCTTCCTTAGAGGGTGACGCTAAGTCCAGTCCATTAGCCATCCAATATTTTATCTCTGAGTCCGAAAATATGATACCGCCATTGTCTGTATCATGTTCACTGGCATAAGATCGTTGATCATCCTTAGTTGGGGATCTGCGTGGAGACCTGTGTGGCGATCTACGTGGCGACCTGCGTGGGGATGAGCATGATGAACTAAGTGTAGTTCTAGGAGAGCGATCTGTAAAGGCGACCTGCGTGTAGGTGGCGTCTTTTAGTCCTGGATTGCCTTCCTGACGATCTTGTTGACCCTGTTGACGATATTGTAGATGACCTTCAAGCAGGGTGAGAGATTCTGTTGAGGGTCTGAGTCGAGGCGTCTCTCTCGACCTTCTAGGTGGTGTAGGTTTCCTTCTCTGTGAAGTGGGTAGCCTGCGTGAAGGTTCTTTATTAGTCTCATCCTCTGATAGGCGATCTCATTGGTTCTGAAGAGAGCGTGCGTCCCTGCGCCGCAGGTTTGCTGGCGTCATGTAAGCGTAGATCTGCTCTTAGTCCTAGAGCTAGATTCTCTGGTGGGCCTCTCAGATGTATCATCAGTGTGGGGTTAGTTCGTGCAGGTCTGGATCCTCTCTCAGGTTGATGACTTGAGCAGGAGAGCCGCCTGGCTGTCCATCATGTGAGGCTCTTTCCTGCTTGGCGGCGCTTCTCCATCATCTCCATCATCTGTTGAGAGAATTGCTGCATGAAGGCCCCAGGGTTGAATGTCTGCGGCGATTGTAGAGATGTCGTCTCTGCGATGGTAGCGATATGGTCCAGGGATCGCTGTGCCTCATGGATGTCTGCCGTCAGTGTAGACTTCGGACTGCGTAGATAAGGCTGCTGACATAACCGTTGCTGAGGCCTGCTTCCTTTTCTTATGATGTATCTCTGGGATGATCAACAGCGGTTCATCGTAGAGTCCTCTCTCTGCCATCGGGACGATTTCGACGCCATAAAGGTCCTCGTCATCTCTGCGAAGAAGTCCCGTAGAGCTGCTTGAAGTCTTAGGGGTGTGAGGCTTTTTCTGCGTTGAAGATGGCCTCTTCTTCTTCGTCTGGGTTGAGGAGTTGTCGAAGTAGAAGACCTTTTCTTCGTTGTAATGGCGGGCAGCGTCCCACGCCCATCTTCGAGGACATCTCCGGCAGGTCACTGGATGGTAGAATGTCGTCGGACAACGATGGACAGCTCTGGATGGACTCAGCCGGTTTATCCATGACTTGTAAAAGTCGACAGGATTTATCCTTAGCACCTAAGTACAGAGAAATGATAATTATTAAATTGAATTTGTATTAATTGCTGACATAAGTTACAGCGAGAGCTGGAAGTGCATATTGTTGTACAACTGGGGCACAGTAAATCGCGGGTCTGCAGCAGATAACCTAAACCTACAACGAAAACAGGTTTTCATGAAATGTAAACAACTGAACAATCCACGTAAAACACGTGAATAAACAGTCAAATTACAAATAAATTTCAAACCTTATTGTAGAAGGATACTCCCTAAAGCCTTATAAAGGTATATTATATGGAAATAACTAATTAATCAAAGGATATAGTGCCGTATTGGAGACACAGGCTCTCCCAGACCGTCCACTAGAGGCGAAGAAGGAGAGAGTGAAGCGTTGGAAGACAGGTGGCTGTTTTTCCCGCCAAAACCAGAGGGACATAACTCATGGTGAGTAGTGATTTTACATCTGCTCTTTTGAAAGGGAGCTTCAAAAGGAGATACAAGTGTTCCACTAACGTTCGCGAAAGGAAGGAGACAAGCAATAATACATGAGTCAGGATAAGGAAAAATAGTCACTTTAACATGTGTCTAAGTGTCTAAGCTGTTTTTCTTTGGATCCTGCTCAGATAAACTTATAGTCAAGGTTTTCATGTAATTTCAAATCACAATACACATTATACTGTCACTTTACTGAATCGTTTCACCCTAAATTTATACAAATAACACAAAGCTATAACAAACTGATTGCAAGGCTTCCATCCCAACTGCCCTGAAATAGAAATTGATTACTGAACTTCAATTTGATGCATGTCTGAAAATATAGCACTGAAATAGCACATCACTCCTTTAGAAAGAGACGCAGTGCATTGTTTCTCATTAGTTGGTGTAACACAACATGTGTCCAGGTCATATAGTTGGCATTGCAAAATTTGCATCAGACATTGCAAAACTGTATATTTTGCTACAACAGAAGTCCTGCGTTGTACTGAATCTGCAACATGTGTAAATCTTACCTGTTGGTTTGAGTCTGTTGACACTGGAAGGATTCCACCATGTCAGAGTCTTTCGGAAAGGCAGACTGAAAATGAGGCATCAGCTCATACCAAAAACAAAATAAAAACCTGGGTATCTCAGGGTTTCACAATACAACCAAGTCACATACTGAAGTATATTAGCATTTCACTTGTAGCTCATGATACCAAGCAGTCATGTCTTTTGCACTAAATTTCAATGTTCCGTGAGGCAGTGTAACATGAGGTTGTCATCAACAGCGCAAAAATTATCAGATTTATCTATGATAAACTCAGTATTGACATCTCAATGGACTTCACAACTCCAGGCTATTGCCAGCTGTTACTCATGCATACAAGCAGATCACTATATTAGATAGATTTGTCTGGAGACACGAGGATCTGTATTACATCACTGCTCATGTCCAGCTCACTGACGCACTCTGACAATGGACAATGGATATATCACATTCAGTGTCACCTTCACCTTTTGACCTTGAATGTTTTCTTGTACTTATCAACTATATCTGCACTTATACCAGTATTAGACACCACAAGCACTTTCATAAACATGTCCACATTTGCAGGCAGAGTACATAAATATGAATATCCGCACACTAATCTTGAAAACTCACATGAGTACTGCCAGCATTGCCAAAGGTCGACAGCTGAAAGTAAGGTTTGTCTGGAGACATGAGGATCTGTAGAACATCACTGCTCATGTCTAGCTCGCTGAACACTTCTCTGACGCACTCAGACTGAAAGGACAATAGAATGTTCACATTCAGTGTCACCTTGACCTTTGACAAAGTATTACCAGTAATCAAAAGAGAATCACAGATATAACCTTGACTGTGACCTTGTACTTTAGAATATTATCAAAACCATACATTCAGTTAGACACATGTGTTTTACAAATTTTGATTGTGAAAATTTATTTCTAGAATTTTTTTTACCCAAGAAATAAATCTTAACAATCAAAACAGGATTTTGTTCAAATCATGTTAATTATCTTAAAGGTCACATGCAACGTAAAACACAACTTTGCAGATTCTGATACCTTTCGGTATGGACTTACCGAAACAAATCATCAAAAATGCAAATTCAACTTATAAAGTTGAAAAATAACGCGATGAAAACACCCGCACGAAATCGGAGTTCAAACGTTTCACTAATTTTCCCCCGACTTTTCTGGGGAAAACGGGTTTCAACAGCTGGGCTGCGCTCATAGCGTCTGCGCAATGAAATGGAGTTAGGTGCAGCTTCGGGCGGGTAGTCTGGTGAATACTCGGTGAAGGCTTTGGTGTGAGCTATTTTTCTAATGTTTTGTTCATGTCTCACCGGTGCAAGCTTTTTATATGTTATGACAGTAAATAAACTGTTTATATAATTTCATTTGTCTATTTCACCACACGTTCTTCTTACCGAGTCACTTTCTCAGTTCGATACTTAAAAGCAATGTCATTATTTAGCGTTGACATAATTTCTAACTGTGATATAGATATGTGACTATGTCGTTGTCACAGACTAAACTCAATGTCTTGTTTTATTGACACCTGTGTGTCTGCCTGCCTGTCTGCTAATGACAATATTCAATACACAGCTGCTATCACTGACCACATGCAATTTGAACTTAACAACAATCAGGTTATACACCATAAACAAAATGCATTGATTTATGGCCCGAGTTCGGTCTCTGTCACATTATGTAATTACACAGACAGGTAGGTGTGATACTTGAACACATGACATGTTATGATGTCTGTTGATTGCAAAATGTTATACACAAAAAATGAGCATGTATTTACAAAACCCAACATCTCTATATATACACACACAATGAGCCGTGAGGGAAGCATATGCAAATGAACCAGCCGTTACACTTGAGTGCACACCTACCCGCTCTGACTGGGTTCGGTATCCCGGCTGCCTCGTTTCTTGGGAAGTAAACCGAAGTACACAATATTGCACTTTTGATTTGTGATTGTACGCTTATAATTTTGTTTATATGTTTTTTCATAACCAACAATGTACATGTATATTATATGTCATGAATAAGTGATAATTGTGTTTTAATTATGTTTGATATTTTGGTTGCATGTGACCTTTAAATATTTTATATGAATTAAAAAGGAGATGAGAGACAACATAAATGTTACACGCTGTATTTCTATATTTCAGCAATATGTGTTGTATTGTTTCACCCCTTGTACCTTCATGATGATCTTGTTGATGACATTGGTACTACAGAAATCAAAGTCCAGCACTTCATCTGGCTCCAGGGTCTTGATGCTGCAATCTGTCAGAACACCCTCCTCCTCTAGACTGGAAAAATCAAGTATCATCATCATGAGTATCTAGCTCAGTGACCCCGATTGATTTATTGTTTAATAAATGTGTTAATAATATGTGTTAATCTCAAAGACTAGATATGCTTACATATTTCAAACATACTGGTAAGTTAAGGAATGTGAGCTTTAAGTTTGAGAGTGGGTATATTTGAATACATTTCAACCTTTATCACTTTCATATCACTCTCACATGTGTCACTCACATCACACTCACATGTCACACTCGCATCACACATTTCACACATCAAACTCACATCTCACACCCAGATATCAAACTCACACATCACAGACCCCTGAAGGTCTGGGTTAGAATTGGCTTTCAGTAACCCGAGCTTGTCGTAAGAGGCATCACACTCACATTACACTCACATCAAACTCACATGTCACACTAACACTACACTCATATGTCACACATCAAACTAACACATTACACTGACACATCAAACTCACACTTACATGTCACACCCACATGTCACACTTGCATCACACTCAATTGTCACACATCAAACTCAGACATCACACATCAAACTCACACTCAAATAACACTCGCATCACACTCAAATGTCACACATCACACTCACATCAAACTCACATGTTACACTCACACTCGCATAACATTCACATGTCACACTCAATTGTCCAGCATATTCACATGTCACACTCAATTGTCACGCATCAAACTCACATGTCACACCGCCATATCAAACTCACACATCACACACCCGTGAAGGTTTGTTAAAATTGGCCTTCAGTAACCCATGCTTGTCGTAAGAGGCATCAAACTCACATGTCACACTCACATCAAACTCACATGTCACACATTACACTACACTCACATGTCACACATTACTCACATGTCACACTCATATCAAACACGTCACACTCACACTACTCACACATCAAACTCACATGTCACACATCAAACTCACATGTCACACATTACTCACATGTCACACTCACATCAAACTCACATGTCACACTTACACTACACTCACATGTCACACATTACACTCACATGTCACACTCATATCAAACACATCACACTCACACTACACTCACATGTCACTCACATCAAACTCACATGTCACACATCAAACTCACATTTCACACTCATATCAAACACATCACACTCACATGTCACACATCAAACTCACATGTCACTCACATCAAACTCATGTCACACATAACTCACATGTCACTCACACATCAAACTCACATGTCACACATCAAACTCACATGTCACACATTACTCACATGTCACACTCACATCAAACTCACATGTCACACATTACACTCACATTTCACACTCATATCAAACACATCACACTCACATGTCACACATCAAACTCACATGTCACTCACATCAAACTCATGTCACACATAACTCACATGTCACACTCACATCAAACACACAAGTCACACATTACACTCATATGTCACTCACATCAAACACACATGTCACACTCGCATCTCACACGTCACACCCACTTATCAAACTCACACATCACACTCACATCAAACTCAAATGGCACACTCTCATCAAAGTCACACATTACACTCACACGTCACACTTAAATCAAACTCACATGTCACTCACACCAAAGTGACACATTACACTCACATAAAACTTGCATGTAACACTCACACTACACTCACATGCCACTCTCACGCCATACACTCACCTGTCACAGAGATGCCAACCCTAATTTAGCCCAATTAGTATTTTGGTCAAAAACAGATGTGAAAATTAGCATTGTTGTCCAAAATTTGTATTAACTTTAACAAAGAATTTTCATATTGAATAAGAAATGTAAATATATAGTCCAAGGCCTTGTTATTAACGTTACACTCAACTAAATCAGTAATAAGTATCCACATATAGCTTGATACTGAATAAAATGTGGTTGTGCTATCGTAGTCGCGTATTCTGTGTTGTTTTTTTCATAACGAATACGATAAAATCATATGGGTTGGCATCTCTGCATGTCACACTACACTCACTTGTCACAGTCACACTACACTCACATGTCCCGCTCATATCAAACTCACATGTCACACTCACATCAAACTCACATGAGCACAAGGGGGCAGCCATAACCAGCATAACACATCTTCAGACTGGTCGTCACACCGGGGATGTTGCTGCTGCCAAATATTGTCAGACATTCCTGTGAAAACAAAAAACATAATCTATCGCATTCAATTCAATTTCAAGAATTACAACACAATTTTTAATGTCATTTCATCTCATCAATACCGGTATACTCTTGATAGTTAAGTCCCTTATGCCAATAGTACTGGCCAGTCTGTTACCATGGTTACCACAGCAAGTGGTGCCAAGTTAATGTATCAAAGTTTCAAACCAAATGGATTGGACATGATGCCAATAGACAATTTATTATTTAAGGCTACTGCAGGTGGACAATGGTAGTCCCAAGTAAAGAGGGGTATTTTGGCAGCGACCAGAATGCAATAACATCAAGCACACTTTGATGCAATTAAAATATAGGTCACCTGGTGAGATTTTGAAGCTATCTTTAAAGATGAATTCTGCCACTGTTAAATTCAAGCAAATAATTGGTACATTCAGTTGTACTAATAAAGCTATTAGCCTTTTTAGTCAATTTCAAAATTAATTTCCACCAGGAATTGATGACATACAATTTTGAAATAAAAAGGGTTAGAAACAAATCAGTAAAAGTAATTTTGGGGTATCTGTTGTGGGCTTGTACATCACCTTACCACAAACTTCTGTATGACATGGAATGAAATTGTATACTGTACAGAATTCAAGGGAAAATATGAATAAACATAATAAACATGATTACAGTCATCATGGATGACCCCAGCATTATGAGACACCTGAGTTACACATAACACAGAACAAAGACCAAGTACAATCATATTTTCCATGTGCTTAGCATAACTGCTATTGCGTGTACTGTGCCCAGTCAAACCTATGTCGTATCGGCAGCGGTGACAACATTTATAAATGAAAATACGAAACTGTGCACTCCAAAACTAGCAATCAAACATAATATTTCTGTAAAATTCCACTATCATGATCATAATAATTACATTATTCTTATATCATAATTAATAACTGGATATTAGAGAAAATGTATTTTGTACTTACTAATAACACTGTCAAATTTATCTTGAATGTAATTTGATCTTCCTTGATTGAAAATTCATGGAAAATTGCCTCTTGTATGAATGCATTGGCTTGAACACACTTTGCATCTTCCACCGTCACCTTCAGACCCATAGGACTGGCAAACACTGTGGCAGTCTGAAACAAACACAGCATCCTACATGAAAGTTTAGGCCAATATCAGGATATTATCTTGGATGAAGAAATAATAGTTAATTCCCATGGTAGGACAATTATGGAAGATAATATTGTGGTATATATTCTTATACCAATTTCATTCGAGAATGACAATGATATAAGAATCTATACTGAAACCACACCAAAACATTGTCATTAATAAAGTATATATCTTTCTTATCATTCAGCACATTCTAAAATGCCAAACAGAGTAAAAAATAGTTTGTACAGAATTATGACTTTCATCATGTTCATAAACTTCCTATTTATGAATAAAAGATATACAACATTGAAATTGATGCAACAATGTAAAATTAAACACTTAAGCATCTTCATATCATATATAAAACCTTGATCCAGACCATTACATAAAATATGCCTACATTACCATAAATTGGAAAATCGTACTAGGGGTGAGGTGAAGTCAGGTGAAACAGGCATTATTAACATTGTGTTCAAGAATATTTCACCCATATCATGCACATGGCAATACTGTCCCTGTGTGTGTGGCTGCTTAACAGTAGTCACTTATGCAGGTGTTTTTAGATATCATGTCATGTTATTAAACATAACATTACACTGCCTGACCAGGTATGCCACTTCTGAGGCACTTTTAGGTTGGAAAATTCTTACTGAGACTGAGACATCGGGGTCAAATATCAGCTTGTGGACAATTGTATACACATCTGTCAACACAACTGAACATCAAAAAAGGCATTCGAAACAGTGAAGCGAGATCCAGTTTATCAACCCATTAGCTTCCTGGCAAGAGGTTCACATAAACATGATAACTAAAATCGTATTCCAGGCAAGTCCTTCATCGACACCTTGGTATAGATACAAAGTTGCCTGGATTAGCTGACAAGATCAGAGTATTCCTCGACGCGGGGCTTATTGAAATCTAAACAAGTAAGGTTCACTACTACAGGGTGTAGGTTCACTTGTAAGAGCTATAACCGGCGCCCGGTAAACAGTGTCGTTGCAGGGTTTGATCATGATTTGTTCATTCTCAAATCAAATAATGAAATATATTATTTTACTTACTTCTTTGAAGTTTATGGCTTTCAGTATACTTGAAACATTCCTTGCATTGTCAACTTTTGCGATCAGAATATTCTGGTTGTCATCATCTGCCTGTTGTGTCGATAGACTCATTGTTGGTTACAAATTTTAGGAATACATCAGAAAATTATAACAAGCGCAGGTTTCTTATCCGTATTTACCGCCATCTTGTTGTACTGTCAAAGGGAGGTAATTTAATGGTAAACATATTTACCATCCTGTACAAAATAATTTTCTTGGTACACGTGTCATAATCACTACATGTGGAGGGTGAATGTAAAGATGACTGCAGTTGGTTCCGATCGATTTTTACCTTTATCTATAAGATTTCGTTAACGTCGTCATTTCGAATTATGAAATAACTTCGAAGTAGGAGTCAAAATCAATTCTTCAATTTTACTATTTTTAAACAAACTGGGTCCCGAGTGATTTTTGTAAGCAGACTAGGCGCAAGTACTAAGCATGGTATTATTGTTACTTGAATTCGATCACTGGCCCGTTAGTGTTGCTTGAATACGATCACAGGCCATTAGTGTTAGTTGAATTTTATTACGGGCCATTATTGTTACTTGAATTCGATCACAGGCCATTAGTGTTAGTTGAATTCGATCACAGGCCCATTCGTTTGCTTGATTACTTACAGGTTGACAGACCCGTGAAGATCCAAGTTAGAATTGATCCTGGGCTACGAGAGCCTATCAAAAGGTTTTTCTGTATAAGACAACGAAAATATATTATCCAAAACATCGCAACTACTGATGACCATGGCCATACATAGTTACTGAGAACATGCAAAAGTTACGTGGTTCAATATTAAATGTTTCCCAATGTTTATTGCTCTCCTGAGTTCATGCCGCCATAGTCAAATTCTCTCAGTTAGCACCTTATATAACATTTCGACACCATTCAGTCAATTCTGTCTCACAGTTGCTGCTGAACCATATTGTCCCACCCTACAACCTCACATGTGTTATTGATACCCACCCATCTGTTTACTTCAAGAGATACTGACAGACTACAGAAAGTCTAACTTATGTGTCAATGGTAGGGCTGTTAAGCTACACCCTTACACCCGCTGTCACTGTTTGTCATTATACAGAAATTACAAAGTTGATGACATTTATGGAGAAACACATGTGTATGCAATGTGACACTGTGATACCCCACCCCCACCCCCAATAGAACAAAACGAGTGGCACCCCCCACCCCCACTTAAAATCATCCTCAGCGTCGTCGTCATTGTCGTCGTCATCATCAACTTCTCCTTCATCATCTTCATCATCATCATCATCATCATTCCCCAACCCCACCACCCCAAAGCCATAAATTATGAACGGTCCCTTAGGAAAACAAAATATATGGGTAAATCTGCCTCCAGTCAGTCTAGTCCAATGGTGGCAGGGCCGATATCAACGTGGTAAATAAACCTCAAACCTCTATACCAACTACTGTCATCTGGTGAGTAGGCTGCAGCTGAAAACGGGGAACTATTGCCCTGGACTCCATCTGTCACAGCTCAGGGCCCGTATTCAGGGCATCATCTCATAATCATGTAAGCATAAAGACTGAAAAACACATCATCGATTTGTTATTGCTACGGAAGAGAACTTACTGTGCAGGTGGGCCTGTAAGATATTGTATGAGAGCTTCATTCATTTACTGCCACCAACAAATTATTTGTCAACGAGCATATTAGTTTACTGTTTATTACCCTACTCAGCAATATTCCAGCTTTATGGCGGTGGTCTGTAAGTAATCAAGTCTGCATCAGACAATCCAGTGATCAACATCATGAGCATCGATCTACCCAACTGGGACACGATGGCATGTTGTCAGAGATCATATATCGGTACAGCAGTACGAGTACACCATGGGACTCAGTACTCGTACTGCTATCAATCGCTCTTCAATGTGCTTCGACGGGTGGCTCTCGAGGACCAAACACTTTATGACTGCTCTATACTCAAGCTTATCCATTTCTGCTGTTTCAATAGGGGTACATGTAATCAGATGTCACCTGACCGGAAACTAGCGACATGTGCATGTCAATATTACGTATATGTGAATGATATAAACATTTCTTCAATATTATTATATTATTATAATCTATTTATATAGCGCCGAGTTCCAGCTAGATGCCCACGGGCGCTTTGTCTTTTCCATCTATTACAGGATGTCAATCTCAACGGCACTTCGTTTCATCAATCTAAACTCCTGAGGAGCAACTCTTGCAGCCACAAGGGGCACCAAGTTAATTTGGCTTTCCCACCCTTACGAGGTCATGCAGGTCATATCATGCAGTTATTTTTATCATGCACATATCAGAAGTATTTTAGGCTCAAAAACCTTTTGATAGGCTCTCGTAGCCCAGGATCAATTCCAACTTGGATCTTCACGGGTCTGTCAATCTGTAAGAAATGTTATATAAGGTGCTGACTGAGAGAATTTGACTATGGCGGCATGAACTCAGGAGAGCAATAAACATTGGGAAACATTATATATTGAACCACGTAACTTTTGCATGTTCTCAGTAACTATGTATGGCCATGGTCATCAGTAGTTGCGATGTTTTGGATAATATATTTTCGTTGTCTTATACAGAAAAACCTTTTGATAGGCTCTCGTAGCCCAGGATCAATTCTAACTTGGATCTTCACGGGTCTGTCAACCTGTAAGTAATCAAGCAAACGAATGGGCCTGTGATCGAATTCGAGTAACTATAATGGCCTGTGATCGAATTCAAGTAACTATAATGGCCTGTGATCGAATTTAAGCAACACTAACGGACCGGTGATCTTATTCAAGCAACACAAATTGGTCTGTAATCGAATCATTGAATTCAAGCAATCCTATAACGGGTTCTCTGTCCAAAGCGACGTTAAACCCAACATACAAACTCTCTTAGAACTAATGCAAGTCCGATCCATCCTTTCGATTACTAGTAAGCTCTGAAGGTAGCTATGGCAACCTTTCATGATTTCAACTTCTGTTTCACCTCATGCTAGACTGTTACCCTTCTTCCTAACTGCTAAAGTGAGGCGAGGAACACATGCATGCGCTCTTGGACAGGAAACAGTTTGGCCCATGTAAGCAGTGTATTTAGGATTTAAACACTGTTGGGATCTACTGCCTCACAACTTGGCCATGAGAATAGACAAAATATTTGATTTGACGCTGAAACTGTGCACTCGAAGGGTGCATAACCAGCAGATTACTGCGCTCGTGCCTGTCAGATACCACTTATCTTACAACTCATATCGACACGTAACTGACGAGCGGAAGCCAAAGAACTCGTTGTTGGACAGATGGTATCTCTCGGATACTCGCGAAATATCTCTACAGTATATCTAACCAAACCGGCGAGGGATGGTGTCTTCAGGTCACGAGTTAGCCATGGGCTATATCTATACTATGACTACCAGTCACAAACCGCGACCAAGCAGGGCCTTCCTTGATCAACGGCACATGAAGAACACTATATATACACAACGAACTTAATTACACACCCCCTGTATTTTGCAATGACAGATTTTCAACGCGTACATAAAACTTCTCGTAGTGACCACGATGGAAAAACATGGAGTTTTTCTGACCCGTATGATCCTTTGACTCATAAAAAAGGCAGAATGATTGCAATCCATGTTGATTTTATGATGATAATTACTCATTTAAATGCACACGACTACCAATCAACTCCAAAGGGTTAAGATCGGGGCCCATTCAATCGTGAGATATGTCAGGTGGTGATTAACTAAGTCTTTGTGCATATTACATATTTCACTGTACCCTATGAACGTGGACTGCGTCAACTCAGCGAGAAGGAAAGCTTCACGTTTTGTGTGTGTGTGTATACCAACATATGAGTAATACATACTTAAACAGTTCTGACCCGGGAAGATTCGGGATAGAATTGGTTTCAGCAACCCTGGCGTTTCGGAAGAGGCGACTGACGGGATCGGGTGGTCAGGCTCGCTGACTTGGTTGACACATGTCATCGTATCTCATGATGTCAATCACTGGATTGTCCGGTCCAGACTCGATTATTTACAGACCGCCGCCATATAGCTGGAATATTGGTGAGTGCGGCGTTAAACGGCAAACAAAAAAACAAATTCAAATATACTGGACAAAAATAGTTAGGGATATATGTAAATTTCGACATTATGAATATTCGGGGTCACATATTTACACATGTCCGCGCACATACACATTCACAGACAATACACGTGTCCTACATGTGTGTTGGATCTTGAATATGTATACGAAAACGCGCATACACACACACACACACACACACACACACACACACAAGGACACATACAAACATGCACCGTCTGTGTCCCACATTTTTCCTCAGTATATCATTTTACCACACATACAACTAGCTCGTCACCCCAACTCAACGCCACAAAACACAGCGCTCTTCCGCCTTCTCTCGCTCATGCCTACCTCACCCCTCCTCTTTTAATCCTTCTGTCCCTCATGTGTACCTCACCCCTCTTCTCTTCCACCTTCTCTTTCTAATTTCACCCCTCTTCTTCTGCCTTCTGTCTCATTTCTGTCCCATCCCCCAAGCGCCTTTTCTGTCCGCCCTCATTGCCTTTCTTCCATTTATTTATATTCATGACTCCGGGTCATTTCATGGCTATTCTTAACACTTGGCTGCATGCATTAACATGTAAGTGAAATCTCTACCTGTAACAGCTACACCTCAGAATCGCATCAACATTCAGACTCAAACACTGTCGCCTTATAAAGGAAAGTCGTATCTATCCCTTTGTTTACTTCGTTGTTTCGGGTTGGTTGTTGTCGCAACATGTATATTTCCTACTGTATCTACTTTATATGTACATGGAGCGTTGGGGTGACCTAGTGGTTTAAGCGTTGGCTCGTCACGCCGAAGACCCGGAAGCCCATTTCTGGTGTCCCCCGCCGTGATGTTGCTGGAATATTGCTAAAAGCGGCGTAAAACCAAATACGGTCACTCAGTCAGTCAGTCAGTTATATGTTTATTGTTTGTTAAGTGTCACGCCGTTCACAGCAATATGCCAACTATATCACCCCGGTGTCTGAATAGTCGTCAGGAACATCTATTGACGGCATCATTAACATCGATCTTATACATACATCAACCAAGTCGGCAAGAATGACCACTCGATCCCGTTAAGCCAGTGTTATAAGCATGGGTTACTTGTTCTCCAGAGTTCACTTGTCACAAACACACACCTAACACTACAAACGCTCAAAACACACTACATAACACCTAAACCTTCAAAGCCTAAGGGGGGAGTCGGGGTAGCCTAGTGGTTAAAGCGTTGGCTTGTCACGCCGAAGACCCGGGTTCGAATCCCCACATGGGTACAATGTGTGAAGCCCATTTCTGGTGTCCCCCGCCGTGATGTTGCTGGAATATTGCTAAAAGCGGCGTAAAACCAAACTCAGTCAGTGAGTCAGTCAAAGCCTAAGGCATCCTATCAAAACTGGCCTTTAAGGTCGCTTATAATCCCACATAGCCAACTTGTGCTAACATAATATAAATACCAAAAGAAAAACATACAAACAAACAAATCAAATAACAAACAAACCATCCCATAGTCCATCCCCCAACAACTTCTGGCGAATTTCCACATTCAAAATTCATGCAAATTTAATCATGCAGCCCGACGCTCCATGTCCTGGCGGACCTGTGTGAAATACCCATTATGTCGGAGAGCGCATGTTAGATCTCCAAATCATTATCATCATTAGCAGCAGCAGTGTCATCATCATCATCACCAGACCAGTTGTGACCCGAATCTTCACGGTGTGTCTTATCTGTAATAAGGCGGTTGGCGATATAACAATGCAGCTTCCTTGAACACCTTGTACATCTCGTCATGGTTCAAGGCACTCCAGGATGTACGTGAAGTCAGGGACCATAACGTTGTGATGTCGTACTCTTTTCCCGGTAATGCAATTCCTGATATTTCAATAAGGAAGTTGCGAATATCTCGAATATCTGAGTACAAACAGCTGATTGGTTTATTCACATTGTAGTCAATCTAGTGTATCTTCCGTGTAAGGCCTTCAATGGAACGTGATCATTTTCGAAGAAAGATCGTCTAGAGGTCATAATACAATATGTACAATCGTAATTCACCACTTCTGTGTCATGTTGAGGCATTTTTGAGAAATATGGGTCATTGTACGTCGGCATTCAGTAACTCCGAGTTAGTGTAGAATCATTAATATTGTTATAAGGTAAAAAATGCATCCCTAAATCAGTAAGAGAATTACATAAGACTCCGTATATAGAGTTACAGTTTGGTTCATGGTGGATAACGCCCAGACATTGTTGGGAGACAAAAAGTCTAAAGAGAATGGCGTTTAGTCGTAAGTTAGAAATATATACGTTGCTTGAGACAGAACCCAATAATAAATCAATAAATATTGGGGGAGTTACCGAACTGTATTTACCGATAATTTTCCAATCATAATATTCATGAGTGCTGGGATGGATATAGGATTAACGAATCAAAACGATGGGTTGAAACAGGTGATCAGGCCAGGCTCGAACCATATAAAAAGATAGGTTTAGCACTGAGCGAGTGGTGCGCGCTTTTAAGTGACCGAAGCCAGTCCACGTCATTCAGTTGCCTGTGTGGTACGAGCCTATCCTGTGTGTTGATGAAGTTGTAGTTAGAGATGGACTGAGACAGAGTAAAACTATGTGAGTATAAACTTGGTGTTGCGTTTAACTATGAATGTGTGTGTGCCAGTACATGAATGTTATGTGGCTAGTTGGGAGTCACGGTCGTCCGACCCCTCACTTCCCGACTTAGCATCCGGCAACGGACCAAGCGAGTGGAGCGCCATAGCTACCATCTCCCCGAACAATGTGGAACGACCATTATCAACAGGTAACTGGGGTAGGGTTTTACTAACACCCAAACGCCAGTTACGACATGGTGGAGATTGCAGATTTTCTTGAACAAAATGTTTAAGACGATTCCCATTGCTATTTTTCTTGTGGTCGTTCCTACCCTTTCATTCGCTTGCGTGGACGTTTGACGAAGGTAGGTTCCCTTTTCGCGGATCGGATATGTTATCTGCAGTTTTGTTTCTTAGGGTATTTGGAATTGTAATGTCTCGTGAGAATGATTCAGATGCATCTACGTCATATGACAGTCCAATCTTTCGTCCCATCACTTCCAACATTTTTACTAATCCGGCCCGCCTTGGTATAACGCTACCGCTGTTTCAGTCTGCTAACCCCCTTAACGATCACCCTCAAACTGCTCCTCCGGACCTCTCCGTATCTCTTACTCAGGAAGATTTAGAATTTTCATTTTCTTCTTTAGATTTGTCATCATCTGTCAGTAGTTCTATTTCTACCCCTGAATTCAATATGGGCGATTCCACTCTAATGCCAGAACATTTCACAGGTAGAGACTCGTCTCATGCTGCCGAGTGGCTTGACCGTTTTATTCATTTTGGCAATTTTAAAAAGTGGACTCATGCGCAGAAAATTGAAGTTTTCCCGCTTTTCTTGAAGGACGCGGCATATCTATGGTTCCGAGATCTAATAGAATCGGCAGAGGAAGAAATTATCCGTTTTGATGAGATTGAGAAATTGTTTAAGGAAAAGTATGTCCATCCGACAGACCGTTGGGCCCTTTTGGAAACATTTGTGAGTAGAAAGCTATCCCCTTCGGAAACTGTAGATGCTTATTTGGCGGACTTGACCGAGACGGCTAGTCTGTTAGGAAAGTCAGACACGGACTTAATGGATGCCTTTGTCCGGGGATTGGATGACAATACTAGGAGACATGTTTTAATGAAACAGCCAACTGCGCTTAAAGAGGCAGTCTCATTTGCGCGATTGGCCAGGTCAGTCATTCCACAGTCTGTAGAAAGTTCGAATATGAAGCTCGCAATAGATACTTTGAGGGAGCAAATTGCTTCGCTCGCGGGGAAACTCGCTCAACCAACATTACCGGTCAGTGCTTTTCAGTATCGCCAGAATCAACCTTCCCAATTCCCCAGACGCCCTTATAGGCAAACAGCTCGTCCGTGGCAGCCGCCACAACCTCAGCTTCAGCAACAGTCGCATCCGGACCAAAATAATCAGCACAGACGTCCACCCCAATCTAACCGGCCAAATTCAACCCCAGGAAGGACCATGTCACGGGCACGCCAGTGTTATCGCTGAGGAGGTTAGTATGACTTATCTCATTCTGATCGGTGTCCAGCACGAAATTCAAAGTGTCACTATTGTCAGAAGGTAGGACATTTCCAACGTGTCTGTAATGCTCGAGCCCAGGCAGGGATATCACAGCGTGAATAGCAATTAAATTCACGACCGCACAAGCAATGCTCTCACTGTATACAACAAACTTTTGGCCCCCCATACTTGCACTCGCAGGAGTCGCCAATTCCTATTTTATCAGGATATAGCCAGCATCAAGCTCCTGTTTTACACGTCACTCCTAACAATGATAATAGGCATAGAATTCATGTCCTTTTGGGAGATCAGATAGTCTCTAGCATAGTGGATTCGAGTGCTATTAGTGTTTTGACTCTTGGACTGTTCAATGACTCAGGTCTGTGGAAAGAATTCCCTATTCAGAAGTCCGATGTGTTATCTCTCCAGGGCATAGGCTCACCCATAGTGCCAGTGATAGGACAAGTTGAACTTTCTATTACTATTGGTGATTCTCGGATGACACAACGTTTTCAAGTAGTTGCAGATTTAGCATCACCTATGTTTTTAGGAATTGATTTTTTGATATAGAAAAGTGCTATCTTGAATTTTCAATCGTGCACTTTAACCCTTCAAAACGGGTTAACAATAGTTCCTGTATGGGCAAATAGCAGCGAGCCCCCTTATCAATTGTTGTCAGTACAACCAGAATACATTCCGGTTCGCTCGTTGACGGATGTTACAATTCCCCCTCAGTCTGAAATTATTTTCCCCGTTGACGTGAATTGTTCTCCATCTGACCAGATAGGTATATGTGAACCAAATCCCTTATTGGCAGAAACACATCAAGTTTTGGGAGCTCGTTGCCTTGTTACGGCTACTCCAGGCAAAAGTGTGTACCAAATCATTAACACTAATGATCATGCTGTAGACATTCCAAAGGGCCACGAAGTTGCTCAGTTCACTTTTGTACCATCAGATGAAATTATGCCTGTGCAGTCACAGCACTCGTCTGATTCAGAACCACCCCTCTCTCAGTCCGAAGTAGACGCGAGATTACGTGACTTGAATATTGATTTGTCTGCAACCACTCTGTCACAGGAACAACAAGTTAGGCTAGGCCAATTGTTAGCCAAGTATCGTGATTGTTTTGCTGTTGATCTGTCAGAAATTGGACTAAATGATACTATCCAGCATGATATTGACACAGGAGATGTCACCCGGTTAGGCAACGTTTTTATCGTACGAATCCTGCTATGCGTGCAGAGATAGATTGTCAAGTTCAAGAGTTAGTTGATTTGGGTATATGTGAACCTGATCATGATAGCCCGTGGGCCTCTCCAGTTGTTATGGTGCCCAAGAAAACTGCTAAGGGTTCGCCTCCATCATGGAGAATGGCCATTGACTTTAGAGTTGTGAATTCATGCTCCCGTCCAGTAGTTTTCCCAATGCCAAGATTAGAAGATGTTCTTGATGTTTTGGGCACGGCACACGCAAAATATTACACAACGATTGATTTGGCTGCAGGATAGTGGCAAATAGGTTTAAATGAAGAAAGTAAGCCCAAAAGTGCATTTGTGACCGCGAGTGGTACTTATCACTTCAATCGTATGGCTTTTGGTTTAGCCTCTGCTCCAGCAACTTTTCAAAGATTGATCAATGATGTTTTCCGTACCCTGAATTGGCATAAAACAATGTGCTATTTGGATGACGTCTTGTGTTTTTCGCCAGATTTTGAGACTCATTTAGCTGATTTAGAAGAAGTATTTTTGTGCTTACGCAAGGCAAACTTGAAAGCAAAACCATCCAAATGCCAGTTTGCTAAACACTCAGTTTCTTATTTGGGACACATATTCTCAAATAAGGGTGTCCAAGTCGACCCAGAGAAAACTATGTGATGGCGTTTTTTCCGACACCCACAAAGTCCAAAGAAGTTAAAAGCTTCTTGGGAATGGCAGGGTTTTACCGCCGTTTCATTCAGGATTTTTCAAAGATAGCAGCTCCCTTACATTCACTGTTGCAAAAGGATTCAAAATTTGTTTGGGCAGATGCACACGAACGGGCATTTCAAACTCTCAAATCGGCCCTACTCAAACCACCAATTCTTACATTTCCAGATTTTGACAAACCATTTCTCCTATATACAGATGCTAGTGATGAGGCGCTAGGATATTTACAGTGGTCGTGCTCTGCAGTAACAGAGATGTAGTAATTGCTTACAGTGGTCGTGCTCTGTCTAAAGCAGAGAAAAATTATGGTATCACTGAAAAAGAATGTTTAGCAGTTGTGTCAGGTATCAAACATTTCAAAGTGTATTTCACGCACGCTCCGTTTACAGTAATAACGGATCACAGAGCTCTACAGTATTTGAAGGACAATAAGGACCGCTCTGCTCGATTGAGCCGCTGGTCACTTTTGTTGAGTGATTTCACTTTCACAGTTCAGTACCGACCAGGTAAAAACTTGGGTAATGCGGATTTTTTGTCACGCTTGCCGTACCCAGAATGCCCTGAAGGCATGGATGATCCACTCTCTGATATACCCTATTTGTTTGCTACTGATGTGAATTGTATAGACAATGATAATACTGAATCGGACGACGACAGCCACATGTAGTTCGAGAATGACTCACTTTCTGACCCTTTTTGTGTCCATTCCGACTCTGTCGCAGACTGCTCGATAGCAGAGAAACAATGTGCCGACCCTGAACTACAGCCGTTAATTGACTGTTTAAAAGTACCAACATTTGCAACTGACGACAAAACCACACGACGGCTCTTGTTACAAAGCCAAGATTTCGTTCTTGACAATGACATACTGTATCATCTGTATGCACCGCCAGGGCCGGGGCACAGGAAAGACAGGCTTATTCGTCAATTAGTGATCCCCAAGTCGTTAGTAAAAGAGGTGTTACAATCATACCATGACAGTTTATTAGCAGGGCATGTCGGTATTGACAGAACATTCAATGCTATCCGACAGAAATATTATTGGCATCATATGTTGGCTGACATAAAGCAGTATATTTTGGCATGTACTGCTTGTCAAATCAATAAACGTGATTTTCACAAGAGACCAGCCCCTTTGCAACCGTTACCAGTTCCAGGTAAATTGTTTGATCGCGTTCAAGCTGATTTCCTAGGACCATTGCCAATCACCAAAGCAGGACATCGGTATGTGTTTTTGTTAACTTGTGCATTTTCACGATGGAGTGTGGCTATTCCTATTTGTTCGTTGGACGCTGCAGAGGTAGCCAAGACATTTTACTCCAAGTATATTTGTGTGTATGGCATCCCCAGAGTGTTATTGACTGATAACGGTAGTTCATTTACCAGCAAACTTTTTAATGCGGTATGTTCTATATTGGGGATCAAGGCACTGAAAACGAGCAGTTATCACCAACAAACCAATGGAGCATGTGAAAGACTCAATTCATTTATGTGGCAGACATTGCGCATGTTTATCAATGAGAACCAAGACAATTGGGATGATCTTCTCCCTAGTGTTATGTTCGCATATAATACTAGCCCGGCAACACAAAGTACTGGATTTTCTCCCTATTTTTACTCCTGTTTCGACAAGAATGTTCAGTACCCATTGATGTTGAGCTACAATCGTTTCCACCTCTTCCCTACACAATAAAGCAACGTCTTGATGTCATCATTCATCATATCGAGGTTACAAGACAGGTGGCACGAGCCAACTTACAACAAGCGCATGAGAAAGCGAAATGTTATTATGACAAAGACACTTCAAACCCCATCTTTCAACTTGGAAATAAAGTTTGGCTCCATTCAACGGCACGTACTGTGGGTAAATGTAAAAAGTTAGGCTAAGTTTTTCAAGGACCTTTCTACATTACTGATGAATTGCCCAATTTCACCTTCAAGTTACGTCGTTGTGATAACCACAAAGTTCTTAAAGTGCCGGTCCACGCAAACCGGCTCAAGAGATTTGTCGACCCCAAGGATGGAATAACTCATCCCATTCCAGCTTGCGGAGACGACACACCAATTGTTATGTCTCAGAATGATGGATCTGATTCGGACGCACACGGGCCAACCCAGGCGTCCCAGCAGTTAGGCCCCTCCCAGACACAACAGCCTACTTTTGACTTGGAAGATGATGACGTTTTTATAGTGAAACGAATACTGGCGCATAAAATCGTAAATGGAGAGAAATACTACAAGATCCACTGGGAAAATTTCACTGTACAAGAAGCTACATGGGAACCCGAATCGAATATCCCTCAAGAGTTGATTCGAAATTACATGATTCAGAAGTCATTAAAGAAAAAGAAAAAGCGCAAACGTTAATGATGTCAGTCTATTTTTACACAGGTTTTACAGTTGGTTATCTTAATTGTTATGTTTCGTTCCTTTTCAGTTCAGGCACTGCAGATTTCATGTTGGAGACGTCTAATATAGATTTTTGCTTGTGTTTTTCAGCATTACCACTATATGATGCTATACGGATGGTGCTAGCCCATGCTATAGATCATTTTTTATGATGTTACATGATTCAATTGTCACAAGGTTACAAGAAAAATAGAAGTGTGCATGTATGTTGAACTGTATTTTTCTTGTCAAATGTCTAGTTGTGAATATTCAGAATACTTCGACTGCATACAGTCACGTGTTGGTTGATATTGAAGAATACATTCATATACACGGGTTAGTGACCAAACGCTGCGAAGGTTTGGGTCATGTTTCGTACTACTACTACTTCAAGAAAACATTCCCGGGTTACTGACCAAAATTTTGGATCAGGTTGTATATATTCCTACTACTTCTACGGGAAGGTTACAGGTCGCACTGTCCATTAGGGACGTTGTACACATTTCGCGGGCCGTTCCGAAGCATTTCACTATGCGTGTATATCCGAGACAAAGGAATGAATTACAATCTAAGGTATGTGACAGTCGTGCATCACATGGTGATACGACGTACTTACAAATACAGCGATGTTCACTGAAATACAGTGAAAGGCGATGATGTTCAATTAAATACGATGATGTTCAATCCACTACAAGTACATGACTCGAAAGGCAGTCAAGAGAATTCAGTGTTCAATGGTTATACAGTACCGATACAAATATGTTCCGTGATGAGAAATCTTCTGATGAAACAGGTTGATCAGAAGTTACTACTGTGGTTGAATGTTGTTTATTCGCACGATTTCTCGTGTGATCCTACCATTACCTGCATGTGACAATTGTTATCATATTTTTAATACAGTGAGTTTCAAATTACAGGAGAAGACTCATGAATGCAGTTTTACAGTGATAATGTTTCCTAATGCGGGGAAACGTTTCTTACAAATATTGATGAAGTAGATGGTTTAATTTAAAGTTTCTATTTATGTTCATAATCGCGTTCTTTGAATTTTAGAATCCAGGAGTCTACTTCGACCAGTTTGGGTCTTGTTCACGCTGATGGCGCTTGTCAGCATCCAGAATCAAGTCAATTCTTTCCATACAGAATTACGACTTCCATGGGGAGTTGTATTTATCCATACGTCACGTATCGACATTTCACAGAATAAATGGATCCATGTATTTAAGTATAAATTGCCAGATTTGTCTGAAATGGGTAATAGACCAGATTACAAACAGTTTTGTAAATCGTATGCATTACATTGTTATTCTGTGAGTGCTATTGATGGATACATAAAGAAAGCGGAACAAGAATTGCTCGAGTATTGGACTAATGTCAGCAAAGACATTAAAATACTTATTCCGCATATTAAAACTTTTCAACAGGATTCACGCACGAAAAGAGCAATTCTTCCATTTATTGGATCTATTAGTCGTTCACTTTTTGGTACTGCTACAGTCGAAGATGTAGAACGACTGGCGCAGTATGTCAAACAATTATCAATGCATGTAACCAATACGTCTCGTAGTGTTCAAGTGCAAGTTCGTCAGCTGTCGTCATTTATAGCTAAAACTAATGACCGTATTTCTTCCGCTCTTATAGGTATTGAAACGAATCATAGGGACATTTCTCAGGTCGCCGAACAGGTACAAGATGTAGAAAAAAGTATTTTTATTTCTATGAAAATTTTGCTGGATCGTCTGACATTTTTAACGACTGTTCGACAGGAAATTGATGAAATGTATCTGGGAATACAGCAATTAGTTAACCAACGTTTGAGTCCATCTTTGCTCCCAGTCTCGGAAGTAAAGAAGGCCATAAATATGATTCAAAAACGCCTCAATGCAGAATATCCGTTGTTTCACGTTGCTCACAAGGATCCAGGCTATTATTATCGGGAACGCATTGTTCATTGTTCTAGAACTGGAGATTCAATTTTAATTTCGCTCATTGTTCCTATCCAGACACATTCAACTCTCCTCGATGTATATCGAATTAATTCATTTGGCTTACCAATTAATCAGTCAAGTTCACATGTCACTCAGGTTATGAGTTTACCTGATTATTTGGCAGTTTCGGAAGCGAAAGATCAGTATATTGAATTTTCTACCAGGGATTTTCAAACATGTTTTGGTGAACACGAGAAACATTGTCCAATTTTTCTTAGTCCCAAACCAAACACTGCACTCACCTGCGCACTTGCTCTGTTTAATCAGGACGCACCAGGAATTAAATCCTTGTGTGATGTTAAATTTAAATTAAACGGGCTTCGTTCGATGGCTCTCGAAATCGAACCAGGCCTTGTTCTTCTCAGTGGCATAAAAACTATTATATTAACTTGTAATGGTCGCATTGAGAAGCGTCCAGCTTGTCAGATTTGTATATTCGAAATTCCTTGCCACTGTGCGTTGAAACTGGATGAATTCGATATAGACATGAGAATTCATAACTGTGAGAAACAGTCAACAACTTCAAAATTATATCCACCCAATCTTCTACTCTTATCGGAATTTTTCAGTTCGCCCGTACTGAAACCTTTCCAAACTTTACAGCCTCTTTTAGAAGATTCTACTTTCAAAATTCCTCATTTATTAATCGAGGATAAAGTATTCGATAACATTCGGAAACAGGACAAACAGTTTCAAGTTGATTTACGCCTTATTTCCCAACCTATGAAAAAGGCACAAGTGATTTCGGATAATTTAATTGAAGATAAGTGGATGGATTCCCTTCCATCCTCTGCTTTGGATCAGTCGTTCAGCAACCCTTATCATTTAACGGCTAGTTTTGCCGCAGGTTTGTCCCTCTTTTTATTAATAATGGTTTTGTATTTATGGTTGAAAGTTCGACGCTTATTTTTTGCTTTAACCTTACTTACAGCAGGTTCTCCAACTAATGGTTTGACAGACTGGAAGGCATACCACACAACCACCCCTCAGAATTATCCCCAACCATCTTTTATGTCTTTGATTAAATCAACTATGGATGTTTTCCTCATCATATCGACAGTATTTCTGGTGTTTGTTTTACTTCTTCGCAGAGTCAAGAAGTATAATCGACCGGCTACGTCCTTAGTTTTACATCTAACGAATTCTTTTGCTTGCCATGAGATTATTCTCTCACACTTGTATCTCTGCCCCCGTGATCTTACGTTGTCTGCTGCAAACCCTTTAACCAACTTTCGTATTCAACGAGTTTTCTTTACTCATTACTTGTTATTCGATAGTCCCAGCTTGCTCATTCAGACCCCAACACAATCTATCTATGTCTCTGGGAAGATTGCTAACAGTTGTTTAAAGGCGTGGAAATTAAAGCGATTCCTATCCACTACTACCAATGTTTTTATGGTTTTACAGCATTGTGGGTTGCTTTTCCATTACCGGTTAATTAAAACTCTTCACAAATGGGATATCCACTTACCAATTTTATGCATATTATTATCATATATTTGTCAGTTTTGGTACCACATTTTTTCAAAGTTGGCACAAGTCGATTGAGTGATGTGTCTGTGATGTTAGACAGTCTCCTTTTTAGACATTGTGGAAGAATTTGATCGCCACAAAAGGAATATTCAATTATATCTTAATATTTATTCGTATGATAATATTGTTTCACATTTTTGAGATAATGCCAGCAGTCGGAACGCATTTTTTCCACATGTTTTATGGGATGATGTTAGTGGTCACGAGGTATTCTGTCGTGGGTATATAACACCATGGTCATTCTTTCTTCGACCCCGCTTTTCACTCTGCCGACGTTGTTCATATTGGTGAGTCTTTTGATCTCTATTGTCTTTTCACTTCTCGCGTGATTCCCTTGTTGGACATTTTGTTCATTCTAAAAACTTCCCTTGGACAACTTTGTTTTGTCTACAAGGCCACTTCTTGTATTTCCTTGCTACTATACTTCTATCATTCTATCTATCATCGTGCAGGCATTCAACGATGTCAATTTATTTAGATGGCTGTCGTGTGACGAAGTCTTGGTGAAGGGTGACGTTATTCGTCATTCACTACGGGTGACCTCAACCCTAGTAGCGGAAACCCCCGTCACGCGGGCCACAATTCGTTGTCAGCGATATTTTCAGTTTCTCCCTTTTTGGAGAGTTGTATTGTATCTGGCAGGATTATTATCTTATACTGTCGAGTTACCTTTGATGGATGATGTCGCTCTAGAGCAGGTGACGATTCTGTCAGAAGACTTCGGGTCGCCCGATCTTTTTCTGGCCTGCGCCCGTACGGTGTTATCCCGCGGTAATCCATTTCCTAAAATGATCACATGGATTATGCGAGCACATGAGGCTTTGCCCGTATATCAAACATCCTTTGCAAATTTTATTGATTTTCTGGAAATAGAGTATAGTCTTCCAGGATGTCACATCCTACAACAGGTAGCGGGTGCGTGGGCATTTCATGGCCATCAGGTGGCTAGTGTGGTCGGGAAAACGAAGGACCGATATGAGAGGTGGCCTCGACAGTCTCATTGTGTTCTTTGTCAAAAGCAAATTCCTGACGACGCGATGACGACGGTACGGCCTCTACCATGTTGCTTTGCAACTGTGCATGCGGAATGCTCGCTCCGGTTTAGGGCAATGCCGTTGTGGTCCTTGCCTGCGCCTGCCATGTATTGTGTGGCTTGTAACACGCCTTATGTGGGAGGCCGAGTCTCCTTACCGGACCATCCCATGGCTGATTTACCACAGGTAACCGCATGCCTTCAGAGACATTTAATGCTACGCCGTCCAGTGACTGTTCCTCAATGTTTGGGGACCAATCCGCAACCATCTATTACACAAAACGCACCAGTGCCACCAGTGCCATCCACTTCAAACACGCAGGCCTCACCAGCCCCAGCCCAGGGGAATACGTCGCACCCATTTGGCCCTGATGATTCCTCATGGTCATCAGTGTCGGATGTGTCACAATTAGATCTTTTCAATTTTATTCCATCTTGATTGTCTATTATCTGTCGTTTTTCTTGCTTCCTTATTCTCACCAGTCGGAGGTATTGCCCGAATATTCTTCGCGGGTAGCGGACGTTCACGGTTTCCCATTGTTATTTTATAGTATAGTCTTTTGACTATCGTGTGAGTTGAAATAAGATTTAGTAAGTATATTTCACTATACGTATGTTTATAGACCTGTTCAAGGTTCAATGTATATACAAAGAAACCAAACAAAATTCTTGTTCTATAGTCGATTTTTATCCGTGTTTCAATGTAGATTCTCAATCCATCACATATTTATAAATGTTGTTCGTTCTTGCCTTTTTTATAACTGCAAAGCATTTACTGATTGTTGTGTAAGTTAGATGTTCTTACCCTCTTACATGTATTACGGGGATAAAATAACATTTTACTCCTATTTATTGATGCCAGGTATCGGAGACTAATCATGTTATAAATTGAACTCCAGTTGTTATACGGCACGACATCAACAGTCACGAATGTTGATATTGTCTACTGTGATTTGCACACAGTTGACACTTATTTGAGCGTGTCATGTTTAACATGTTAATGTCGTATCCAATATATATTATAACCCTACTTATATTCGTGGTGGTTTAACACTCGTTTCAAGTGTTGTAGATTGATGGCTGGACCCCATTCGGACGGGAGAACAGATAAGCTCCTCCCCCCACTGTCGTTTGGTCTACGCAACATCGATAATCTGGCTCCACTCTTATACTGTTCCCGGCGAACGCTCTCACACGGGATGGGACGCTGAACATCACGCCTCTCACGAAGGCTCGTCATTGGCGATCAATACTGCAGTCCTCAACGATGATTCCCTGCCTACCAGTTGCGAAAGCATCAGGGTTCATCTTAGCGAAAGCCACGTGACTCACATTCGCAGTGTGCAGAACATTTCGTCTCTTCACTTGGATGCATAAGCCAAGAACTATGCTGTGCGATCCGATCAGGCCTTGTATTTGGAAATTGACTTTGTGGTGGCCTCGCACACAGAGTATTGTATTCAGTGCATAATGAATGACAATCGGAACATGACTCTTGCCGTAGACATTTGCCAGTTTATTCGATGGACCGGCACAGATGAACTTTTTGTGAATGGTGATGCCATATTTGGCCATATCAGTGACATTTTAACATTTCGTATTGACTTTAATTGTGTGTTGTGTTTTCATCTTATAATATGATGTTTATGCTTTGTGGTTACCCGAAGTAACATAGGATTCCTCTCTTATTCTTTGGCAATAATCACTGTGTCTACGAATTTTCTTACTTAATTAGTGGGTTTGACATGACTTGTCACTTCTTATCAGAAATTACCGATCCTATTTTGCTTCGATGGTGTATGTTGTGTTTAAATCTTAACCTATCCGACCGGCCCTCATGTTTACTTTACCCGAGCTGTGGGCAGCTCTTGTCCACAGGCGGAGGATGTTATAAGGTAAAAAATGCATCCCTAAATCAGTAAGAGAATTACATCAGACTCCGTATATAGAGTTACAGTTTGGTTCATGGTGGATAACGCCCAGACATTGTTGGGAGACAGAAAGTCTAAAGAGAATGGCATTTAGTCGTAAGTTAGAAATATATACGCTCTTGAGACAGAACCCAATAATAAATCAATAAGTATTGGGGGAGTTACCGAACTGTATTTACTGATAATTTTCCAATCATAATATTCATGAGTGCTGGGATGGATATAGGATTAACGAATCAAAACGATGGGTTGAAACAGGTGATCAGGATCAGGCCAGGCTCGAACCATATAAAAAGATAGGTTTGGCACTGAGCGAGTGGTGCGCGCTTTTAAGTGACCGAAGCCAGTCCACGTCATTCAGTTGCCTGTGTGGTGCGAGCCTATCCTGTCTGTTGATGAAGTTGTAGTTAGAGATGGACTGAGACAGAGTAAAACTATGTGAGTATAAACTTGGTGTTGCGTTTATCTATGAATGTGTGTGTGCCAGTACATGAATGTTATGTGGCTAGTTGGGAGTCACGGTCGTCCGACCCCTCACTCCCCGACTTAGCATCCGGCAACGGACCAAGCGAGTGGAGCGCCATAGCTACCATCTCCCCGAACAATGTGGAACGACCATAATTAACAGGTAACTGGGGTAGGGTTTACTAACACCAAAACGCCAGTTACGACAATATGTGTATCAATGAGTACGCCAATGTGTTCATTTATTATTAGGTTTTAGCAATATTCCACCAATATCACGGCGGGGGACACCAGAAATGGCGTCACACATTGTGTCATGTATCGAATCAAATCGAACAAGGATCTTCGGCGTGACGAGCGCGCGCTTTAACCACTAGGTTACCGCCACGCCCCCATGTGTTATAGTAACAGAACATGTATTATTCTTATTTATAATTCGAAGTCAGTGCCATGTATGGCCATTAGGTTCATGTGAGTCTTATATTGGAACATGCATACCACACTGTGCTTTGGGATCGTACATTAGCTTTGTAGATACACAAAATTGGGATAGTTTGTTGTTTTTTATATAGTAAATAAATAAAAAGGAATATTTTTTGACAAGTAAAAGAAATGTGTTCTACTTGCAGCAGTCAGATACCCATGACTATTTGAGTGAGGTACTGAGTTTAGTTTTACGCCGTGCTAAAACATATTCCAGCTATATGGCGTCGGTCTGTAAATAATGGAGTCTGGAACAGACAATCCACTGATCAACAGCATGAGCATCGATCTGCGCAATTGGGAACCTATGACATGTGTCAACCAAGTGAGCCAGCCTGACCACCCGATCCCGTTAGTTGCACCTTACGACAAGCATGGGTTACTGAAGATCAATTCTAATCAGGACCTTCACTGGTACATGACTATTTAAGACGGTTCATGGCCGGGAAGGCTAATATCGTGACGCTTTTCGGTTCAATGAGCATAGCTTTCGCGGTACGTGTACTTGCAATTCAATGTTATCGCTGAATGAACACGGCGCGCCTCACTCGGAGGCTCGGACAAATGTTTAGCCTTCCCGGCACGACACCTTTAAGACCATGGTGTGTTAGTCCCCGTTCCTCTATACTCCCACGCTGAAGACTCGGCCCGTTGTTTGATATATAGCTAAAGCGTCAGTTGGGCATATCACGACTACTTCAAGAAATTTGTTACAAAGCACTCGACACACTCACAAATGTACACTTGCTTGAGTGAGGCCATTTAGTAGTTCTGGGGACCAAAAAAATATGCTTTTTTGAGAACAAAAAGAGAAAGGTTCCTTATTTCACTGCAGGTGTCTTAATGCGACGCACACTTGACGTCTTGCCCCACACACGTGACGTGACGTTGCCTGACAACTCGTGAACTGCTGTGGGTGCGGACGTATGAGCTATGTCTCCCCGAGCTCTCAAATAATTTGGGCATAAAGAAAAACGCAAATGGTTTACAAAATACCAGCAGTAATACTTGATGTTACCTTACAATATATTTACAAACACAATTGTCACAAGTTGCAGTGATCGGACCTTTCGTTGGATTTCAGAGAGCTGTTTTCTTCCCCTTGGAAGATTGTTTTGCATTATTTTTAAGATATACATTAATTATTTATTTATTCATTGACACACTGATAAAATATCAATCATAAAAATATAAATATCCCTAACTTATTTTGTCCAGTAATGGTTTTTGAGTCATATATTATTGTCATCCTCGATAATCTCCAGGGTATACGTTACGGTCACTCCCCACTATACCCTGGATGCATCCACGGTTTGGCCCGATAATTATATTATCTCCCTTTGCTGACTCCGCATTCTCACAGTAGCCAATCGGCTAAGCCGCCGTTACATCCAAGCTTGCCAGTGTCAACAAAAATAGCGGTCGCAGTCGTGAAGGTTTGTTCGCAGTACCACTCAGATTTTTGGAGAAATAATATAGACAAATTAACAGATCTGAAATTTTCAAAAATATATAAAGGAATTCCCTCCACATCTTTCAGAGTACCCTCTGCATCAATTGTGTTGCCAATTGTTTAAACGATTGGATAAGTTAAGAAGCGAAAGTGAGTTGTGATTGGTTCGCTCAACTTCCCAGCGTAGACACCCGATTGGATAAAAAGCCAGCCAAGGGAGGTAAGAAAATCGTCGGGCCAAGCCGTGGATGCATCCAGGGTATAGTGGAGAGTGATCGTAACGTATGCCCTGGAGATGGGGATGATATTATTGTCTGTATTGACATTTTCTAGTGCCTAGGTTGAGCGAATGACAAGGGACGGGTTACTCACAATAGGTGAGATGAGTTACTGAAGAATATTTCTCTCATACTCACAATAGCAATCAGTGGTTACTTCGGGTCCAGATTTGATTACTTACAGGATAACAGACCCTGGAAGATCCGGGTAAGAATTGGTCTTCAGCAACCTATGTTTGTCGAAAGAGGCGACGAACGGGATCGGGTGGTCAGGCTCTCTGTCATCGTATCCCAGTTGCATATATAGATGCTCATGATGTTGATCACTAGATTGTCTGGTCCAGAACGCCGCCATATAGCTGGTATATTGTTGAGTGTGGCGTTAAACAACATACAAATCTTCCAATTATAGACACAACATAGGAAATGCAGTTTCAGTTAATTGTATCACAACGCAAAAACGGTAATTGAAAAAAAACACCCCTACATATTTGTGCTGTGTTTAACAAATAAAGAAACAAACAGACAAAGAAACACCTATTGTGGACAGTGTTAGCTACAACTGATCACCTACCTCTTTTACAGTATGTGTAAGAATGATAAGGCTGTATTTACAGGCTCGACGCTTAAACCTCAGCTTGGCATAAAAAACAAAAAACTACGCCCCCCACCCACATATTTTTCTTTACGTCATTAAATACCCATTTTCATCAGTGGAGTATAGGTGGTTAGGTAGCCTAGTAGTCAAAGCGTTCGTTTGTCACGACAAAGACCCGGGTTCGATTCCCCCACAGGGTACAATGTGTGAAATCTAAACTCGCTGGCTCGCTCGCTCACTGAAATGATGCCACAGACCAGAGGCTGGCAATTGGACATGACATAGTGACATTGTCCTTGGATTGGTTTCGTCAGAACGTTTCCATGTAGAAGTTTCATTATGTATGAAACCATTTGGCATCTTGTTTTCAACTTCTCTAGGCCATTAATGAGACGTTATGGCAGTAACCTGTTATTGCTTCATCTGGCTAATGGGATCCGTGCCGAACCTTCGCTCGATTAGTTTTGTAAAGCAGCATTGCATTTGTCAAGCTATTCCACGTACACAAATCATCTTTCAGATGTTCTTTTCTTTAAGAACTGGTGTATACCCTGGCAAGGATTCAGTGCGTGAGTGAGTGAGTGAATTTAGTTTTACGCCGCATTTAGCAATATTCCAGCAGTATCACGGCGAGGGACACCAGAAATGGACTTCACACATTGTACTCATGTGGGGAATCGAACCCGGTTCTTCAGCGTAACGAGCGAACGCTTTAACCACTAGGCTACATCACCGTCCCGACAAGGAATGAAACTAGCTAGGCAGGTTATGATAAAATGTGGAATTTTAATTTCTTTTAATTTGAATTAAGAGAATGACGAGTATGCTGTAAATCACATTTTATTTTACACACGCTATATGGTTTCATGCGAGTTATGTCCGTGTGGGTTTCATCTGGACAGGCTTGTGTTATCGGTCTTGTGACGTCATACATTAATGTTATCTATATCTGATTTGTGATGCACTGGGTTGTCCTGCACAGTAGGCGATGTATTTTTATATTATCACTTGTCTACATTTTTGTAGAGTGCCCATTCTTTTACAAGGTGGAATCTCTCTGCGATTCAAATATGTATTTATACATATGCGCCCCGCCATAGGTGTCTCACCTGTCGTCAGAGGCGGTCGACTAGTGAGTGAGTGAGTTTAGCTTTACTCCGCACTCAGCAATATTCCAGCTGTATGGCGGCGGTCTGTAAATAATCGAGCCTGGACCAGCCAATTCAGTGATCGTAACTGGGATACGATGACATGTGTGAACCCCCCGATCCCCGGGTCTTCTCGGGTGGATTGGTGGTCAGGCTCCGTACGTATCTTTCTGGATTGCATGTCAACGTAACCATACGGGAGGTTGATCACCACTCTTAATATAAAACGTCAGTGTAAAATACCCGGCTTTGACTAACGTCAACAACTCATTTGTTGTAAAGGGAAAATAGCTGTTGAAATGATACAAATGGACCATTGACAATCAGTGAAGACACCAGGTGTTCGTAAAGACACATATACGTAGCCTGAGTAGCACAGTAGTGACTCTGCCACACGACGAGGGTCTGCAAAGAAACCCGACAATCTAATGATTGATTTAGCGAAAATTAATGGCAGTTGTCAGGGTCATAGTCAGCGATTTACAGACACCCACCAGATGGCTCATAAACACCAAGAACTCTTCCTCTTTCCTCCGGTACAGGGTAATCGTCGAAACATTATTTTGTCTTTCTCTATCCAGTATACTAAAGTACAGGGCAGAGTGGACAGTGTTAACGATTAGATAAGTACATGATACTATGTAGCGTTATCTATGTACTTGAGAGGAATAGTTTTAGTCAACACCAAATACCGATGTGATTATGCTGAACTGCTGGCTCATATTCCAGTTTAGATGTGGTTTTCCCGACGAAGAGATACTCTGAAGTTAAGGGGTTTGGTGGGGCAGCCTAGTGGTTAAAGCGTCCGCTCGTCACTCCGAAGGCCCGGGTTCGATTCCCCACATGGGCACAATGTGTGAAGCCTATTTCTGATGTCCCTCGCCGCGATAGCGCTGGAATATTGCTAAAACAAGTGGCGTATAACTAAGCTCCCTTACTCACTCTGACGTTAAAGTGGTAGTCTAGTGGTTAAAGCTTTCGCTCGTGTCGCCGAGGACCCGGGTATCATTCCCGACATGGGCACAATGTGTGAAGCCCTTTTTTGATGTCACCCGCCGTGATATTGCTGGAATTATACAAATAGCGCGTAATCCACACTCACTCTGAAGTTAAATGTGGCCACAAAACATTGATCTCCATATAATCTATGAGATGATTAATACATTTATTCATACGTGGTTTCAAACGTTAATTAGTTTTAAAATATCGATCATTTTAAACACGACATTAATTGATGAAGAGATTATCATCCTCGTGTGTTTCCGTACATCACCGCACTCGATGAAATGATAATAGACCAATGCCAGGAAACGTGGCAAAAATTCACAGTTTTATTATTAGAAACAAACAATAACTAAAGACCAACAAACACATGGTTCAATGCCCAACACTGTCAATGATCACTCACCAAGACACCATTAGCAAATACGAAGAGGAAACAACTATAGCACCAAAGAAGCTGTCAATCCATAAAACCTGTTCCTCTTCGTCATGCCAGCTGGTTCTTAATGCCACTTAAAGCAGTCATACGTGAAACAATAACTCCAACTGACCAGCTAAACAACCACTATTACTAAGTACTAAAGACATTACTAATTAACTAACTAACTCCAAACTTTGAAAGGACAGTTGACCCGTGAAGATCCCGGTTATATTGGTCTTCAGCAACGCATGCTTGTCTTGAGAGGCGACTAACGGGATCTTGGTTGACACGTCATCGTATTTCAGTAGAGTAGAGGGATGCTCACGATGTCAATCACTGGATTGTCTGACCCAAACTCGATTATTTACAAACTGCCGTCTTATAGCTGGGATATTGGCGTTAAACAACAGACAAACAAAACCAAACGAAAAGACAATTGACCAGTTGCATAGATAGTCAATCAATTCGGCTGTGAATAATAAAACAAACAACTTTAAAGATAACAATTTCTTGATTATTGCACACATCATCCATCAAGTTGTGTGTTTTATTATTGACACTAGAATGCTGATCAAGCAATTAATTCGGATGTAGTGATTAGTTATCACCTTAGAGTATCTCGGCTTGGGGTAATTCATGAGAAATACTAAAGTATACCTCCTGACAGTTAAGACCAAGACAAACACACTGAAATAACGTTTCAACCCTACCACCCAGTAGCAAGACGACCTAGAAAAAAATAATATACCGCTATCTATCTATCTATTGAAGGGATGTGTAGATCGTATCTTCTTACGGTCGTTTTCAGAAATCCTAACCTAACAAAGTCGTATTTTCCTAAAACTACCCACCTGCACATGCCAGCTAATAATACCCTATCTAGAACTATCGTCCTAATGAAACAGCATGAAACTAAACAGCATCATATCCATTTAAAGTTACATTCAAGATGTTGCCATTTCATCAACAAAATCATTTCCATCATAGGATGATAGGAGATATATTAACTGGATTTGAATATTTTGATCATTTAATACGATTAATCACAATAAACCCCTGATTACTTATCTACACTCTAACCGATCATCAGAGCATAGTTTCTGCATATAATCCAGATGAACGTCCGGAATCCAGTAAAGAGGTAAACAGAAAATAGATCCCAGTCATGCTACATGGACATTGTTATAACACAATCAGCTCATTCTGGGGTCATCAAGGGAAAAACTATGAACTAAACCCAAACCATGCTACATGCACATTGCTCCAACACAATCAGCTCATTCTGGGGTCATCAAGGGAAAAAACTATGAACTAAACCAAAATTATGCTACATGCACATTGTTCCAACACAATCAGCTCATTCTGGGGTCATCAAGGGAAAAAACTATGAACTAAACCCAAATCATACTACATGCACATTGTTCCAACACAATCAGCTCATTCTGGGGTCATCAAGGGAAAAGCTATGAACTATACCCAAATCATACTACATGCACATTGTTTCAACACAATCAGCTCATTCTGGGGTCACCAAGGGAAAAACTATGAACTAAACCCAAATCATACTACATGCACAGTGTTCCAACACAATCAGCTCATTCTGGGGTCATCAAGGGAAAAACTATGAACTTAACCAAAATCATGCTACATGCTCATTGTTCCAACACAATCAGCTCATTCTGGGGTCATCAAGGGAAAAACTATGAACTAAACCCAAATCATACTACATGCACATTGTTCCAACACAATCAGCTCATTCTGGGGTCATCAAGGGAAAAAACTGTGAACTAAACCAAAATTATGCTACATGCACATTGTTCCAACACAATCAGCTCATTCTGGGGTCATCAAGGGAAAAAACTGTGAACTAAACCAAAATCATACTACATTCACATTGTTTCAACACAATCAGCTCATTCTGTGGTCATCAAGGGAAAAGCTATGAACTATACCAAAATCATACTACATGCACATTGTTTCAACACAATCAGCTCATTCTGGGGTCACCAAGGGAAAAACTATGAACTAAACCCAAATCATACTACATGCACAGTGTTTCAACACAATCAGCTCATTCTGGGGTCATCAAGGGAAAAACTATGAACTTAACCAAAATCATGCTACATGCTCATTGTTCCAACACAATCAGCTCATTCTGGGGTCATCAAGGGAAAAACTATGAACTAAACCCAAATCATACTACATGCACATTGCTCCAACACAATCAGCTCATTCTGGGGTCAGTAAAGGGAAAAACTATTAACTAAACCCAAATCATACTACATGCTCATTGTTCCAACACAATCAGCTCATTCTGGTGTCATCAAGAGGAAAACAAATAGACCCAAATCATGCTTGTTAGAACCGCGAGATCATTCTGAAGGGAAATGGGTCTTGCTATTGAATATATCCCAAGAAGTACAGTCAAGAATAGAACTGAATACAAACCGACTTTACATTGTATTTGGTCGCCATCTGATATATCATATTGGCATGTCACGAAAATCAAAATGTCGAGTCTTCGGTGCTGCTGATGACTTCATATCGTCTGACACGTAACACAATTTGGATACTAATTTTTCAGTTGTATCAAACCCTGTCCTCTCAAGATGTATGTTCTTAACGATGAATACTAGAGGCGCTTCCTTCTGTAGTTGAACCAGCCGGGACGTAATGACATCCTTCATTGTTATAATGTCAGCAGCTGCACATTCTTGGAGAACAGATTCACTCTTGGATAAAGCATCTTTGGATCTCCTTATTCTGGACCTAACATCACCCATCTTCCCTGTGATGATCTCAAGCTCTTCACCAGCATTCTCTTGGACCTTACTAAGAAGGAATCTCTTTCGTTCTTCTAATGTTTGAATTACTTGGTGGAACGTCTCTCCAATATCGTTGACCTTGTTGGCTATCTTTATGTTGACATCTTCGACTTTGTGACTGAAAACCCGTCGGGAAGACGCAATGTCCGATTGATCATTGATCAATTTTATATTAATGTTTGACACTTTTCCTGTTGCTTTATCGTGTGGGTTCTTAATGTCTAATGCGGTATGCCTGGCGTGGGTGATTCTCAGGCAGGATGAACATACAGGCACTTCACATGTCTTGCAGAAGAATGTTTCCTTCATCCAATGGTAATCGCATTGCTTGTTCTCACTGATGATGATATCTGGCTTTTCCAGGAGGTCTGCCAATGCAACAACGACATGTTTTTCTGAGAAGTATTTGGAAAAACGTTCATGGAAAAGTTTACACGTGTCACACATGTACATGCGGCAGTCAAGACATCTGGATGTAGCGTTGTCCTCCTTGGGGCATTTATCACATTTAATCTTTCCCTGGGAATCTGTAAGTTCTAAAAACAGGATGGCCTTGAGAGTGGCGTAGTCAACTGGAAGAGAAAGGGCAGCTCTACTGTCCTTCACATTTGTTTTATCGTCACAGACAGGGCACTTTACTTCTGGACCCAAACTGCTAAGATCTGTTAAACATGAGCTGCATATTCCGTGAAGACACTTAAGAAGACGGGGGTGGTTGGCATGACCAAATGTGGTCGCACACTTTGTGCACTTCGTAGTAACGCTGCTGGCAATGCCTGGATGTCTTGATAGTGCCATGTTTCCACCTGTAAACAATACACCTGTAAATACACAGATGGAATCTGTTACTGACACTCAACAGATTCTTGGAGGACATCAATTTAAACTCGTATCACCACCAACACACCATTTATGTTTGAATCCACCAATAAACTGGTCATATAGGGAACGCTACCTCAGGATAAATTGTTGATCCATTAAAATTCCGAAAATATTATATACATAAATTGTTTGTAATTATTCATAAACTGAAGCACTTTGAAAAAGCATAGAAGTTTTGTTAGCATACTTTTTAAAGAAAGATAACAAACGTGAATGAATTATCTAACGTTTGAAATGCTTTCTAAAGACGTGTTTTAGACCTATTGTCAGAGTTCAAATCCATTGGATGTTATTTTGAAGCAGACATAATCTCTAAAATATACCTTCCCCCGTAACGTTGACAACGCAATGGGATCGTGAAAATGAAAATGTACGTGCACTGCCCGAGGTCTCAAGCATTTACGCTCAAAGCAGGGACTTCACAGACAGCCGTCTTATCAGTAGACATCAACAAACAGTAAGCGTTGCAGACAGTGCTGGACCCACTCTCCTACCCAGAGTTCCATGCGGCAAGCCAGCATAGTATCTCTACCACAGGCCAGAAAAATGTGACGATTCGTCACATCTTGCACCGTCCATTCAATATAACTTACATATTTCTCAACTCTTTAATTTTTGACGAGTCTGCACAACTAATTAAACATCTTTGATAGAATGGTTTAGTTTATTGAGAAAATATCCTAAAACATGTAACACTATTTCGATTTGCGTAGCGATCCTTTGTTTACATAGGTTGTACGGCTCCATGTGCTGTCATCGAAGCCGACGGAAAGCAAACGATGCAGCCAGTTTTATATCTAAATATGTACTGTCATAGACCTAACTGTCGCAGTTGTGGAAGAATATATATGTAACAATGTAAAACATTATGAAGAGAGCGCCGAAAAGCTTTCGTGAGTCCTGTCTCTTACTTATTATGAATATGCGCGTTTGATTACAAACAAGAGAAAAGTCCGTTCACGTGATATGCAAATTAGCCTGTGGCAGTGATGTTATGTTAAGTCATCGCTGTGCCGGAGTGTGTGCTGGACCAGGTCAACTTCCGGTTACGACGGCTAGACAAGACCGACAAATTCGACTGGCGCACCTCCGAGATCGCTTCAGGACGGCATCAGCAACAGCAGCGAACACAACTGGCAGACATGGGAGACGAATCCACCCCATTACAGTCAGGTGGCGGCTGAGACACGCGGGGTGACGATCCCGGCGCCCCTACCTTGGTCCCAGCCCCGTCACCGTCAGGCCCGTCGTCAGTTGCGCAGCAGTATGGACGTCGACCAAGGCTTTTCTTCCGTAGAAGTGTGTTTTCGGATGAGTCGAGGTACTGTGTTTCCTTTGTGGATGGAAGAGATGGTTTATCGGCGACATGGTGAACGTAAAACCCATGCATGTATCAGACAGCGAGATCGATTCGGCGGTGAAAGTGTGATGGTTTGGGGAGCAATAAACGCACGTTTCAGGAGCGACTTTCACATTTATATTCAGGGCAATATAACAGCACAGGGCTATGTGGATGAAATTCTAAGGCCTGAAGTCGTTCCTTTGCTGCGCCGTCACCAACGACGTCAGTGTCAGTTGATATTCCAGCATGACACCGCACGCCCCCATGCCTCAAGAGTGACACAAGCCTTCCTTCAGCAAACTGAAATCATTATGATGGATTGGCCTTCTTATTTACCAGACTTAAACCCCATTGATTACTTGTGGGCGAACTTTGGAGGCGAGTTTACAGACGTCAGCCACCTCCAGCCAACGTTGCAGATTTGACCTTGGCCTTGCAGCAAGAATGGAGGAACGTTCCTACGGCCTTCATTACTCGTCTCTGTGACTCTATGCCCCAACGTATCCATGCCTGGGCCAAGGTTGATGGAGGCCACACGAGATACTGACTGTGATAACAGGGGAGCCTCAGTTTGGAATACACTGTCCTGTCGCCAACATTCCATTTTTTCCTTTAACAGACTGAATGCTTATTCCATGTACATTTCATAAATAATAACAACTGATTTCATCCCATATCTTGTTTTTTCGCATATCGCATGTTAACTCGGCTATGCTTTTTCAATGTGTCTCAGTATAGATTTATAAATGCCATGTTTACAATACTTTGTAATCAAGAAAAATATAATGTAAGTTCAGTGAGTGAGTGAACGAGTGAGTTTAGTTTTACGCCGCTTTTAGCAATATTCCAGCAATATCACGGCGTGGAACATCAGAAATGGGCTTCACACATTGTACCCACGTGGGAAATCGAACCCGGGCGAGCGCCAACACAACATTATTGTTGATGATGCATTGTGAAGATGAAGGCAACCAGAAAAGACGTGCACCAGTATGTTGCCTTGGTGTACTGTCCAGTACTGTCCAGTCACCCTTTTTATGGACACCATGAGGTGACGTTCTGTGACGTCACAGTGATCCCGCTCCAAATCATTAGAGACCACTGTAAAGTCATAGTGTCTTACGTTTACGTTCGTCTTGACTCCACCCGTGAAGATCAGGGTTAGAATTGGTCTTCCGCAACCCACGCTTGTCGTAAGAGGCGACTTACGGGATTGGGTAGTCAGGCTCGTTGAATTGGTTGAGACTTGTCATCGCATTGTTTGTTGAGACATGTGTAGATCGATGTTCATGATGTTGATCACTGGATTGTCTGGTCCAGACTCTATTATTCAGAGTGCGACGTAAAACTAAACTCACTCACTCATTCGTCTGGACTCTTTCTTTAAACGACCGATCATATACACAAGAGCATAAAAATATCAAGGTTTTTATCTGTTGCTTTTTAAAAAAATTAACCTGTTCTTTCTTTAAGATGAAATTCCTGTCAGTAGTTAAATTGAGTGAGGGATTACAGCAGCCTTCTCAATTCTCAGCTCCATCGGCTCAGTTTCACACGTACCTAACTGAAGCAAGGCATTGTGGGTAGTTGATTAAGGTTCAAAGGTTGACCAGAAGTTCATGTCAAGCAAAGACTCATAATGCACTTGTTTAATTCGCCAATGGCTACTACTTCAATATGTCTTTATACCTGTCCCAAAATATATGGAATACAATATACTACATATACTCACCGTCACCTTCTTAAACGTCTGTGAATGTCATTTGTGAACACTGCAACGTCCTACACTAGGGGTGCATCCACCATAATATCAGTGATGTCATACGACAAACACATGTCTCGTAGATAACCCAGATGTAGGTGCATGATAACGTTGGTTGCCTAATCGAAGTGCTGACATCTATTGTGTTTTCGTATGCATATCACACACACACACACAAGTTCAGCGTAATATAAGCGTGTCAGGTTGGTTGGCTGATTGTTTTGTTGCTTAACACTGCACTCAGCAATATTCCAGCGATGTGGCGGCGGTCTGTAAATAATCGAGTCTGGACCAGACAATCCAGTGATCCACAATTGGGATACGATGACATGTGTCGCCTCTAAGAGAAGCATAGGTTGGCGAAGACCAAGTCTAATCCGAATCTTCACTTGTCTAAATGTACCTGATTGATTGGCACTTTAGAAGTTGGTGGGTAAGAAGAAAGTAAGATACTTTGTGGACGTTTCGGTATAAATTCTTATACCGTTCTCAAGCAATAGTGAAGTGCTTCAGCACCTAACTGTCCTAATCACAACATAATTTGGGACAATGTAGAGATATTATCTAAAAACCACCAGGACTTCACCAAAAGAAAACTGGCAGAAACAGTTCGAATCCGGAGACACAAACCCTCAATCAACAGAGACCAGGTTAGCTATTCTCGAAACGTTCGTAGCCCTACGAACTTCTTAACCCCATTCTTAACACATTGGCTACGATCAAAAAGGGCTACGAACGTTTCGAGAATAAGGGCCCAGGGCCTAGGTTTTCGAAGCTCTCTTAGCGCTAAGATAGACGTAAGTTGAAGTTAATGTGTGTCACTTCCGACTATCTTAGCGGTAAGAGAGCTTCGAAAGTCTAGGCCCAGGATATCTCATCCCATCTGCATACAGTGAACTGATAAAAACAACAGAGCAGAGCACTCCAGATATCATTGCTAATTAATCTTATCAGGCATGTAAGTTTTGTTCTGCCTCATGGACAATTGGCATCCTCCTATTGTCACTGCATTATTACCATTATCCATTGTTGTTGTTGCTGTTGCTGTTGTTGTTGTTGATGTTGTTAATCCCCTTGGTGCATACTTACATGTTGTTTTTACTTAATCCCAGTTAAGATAAGAGATATAAGATAAGATCATTCTTTATTGTCCCAAGGGAAATTTGTTTTGCATCATACGTTCTCCAGTTTTTCATTCATAAAGCAGCCATACATAACATTGCAATTGGGAATCATGAAATAATCAGGATATAAATACATCAATTTAGTACACAAACATAGATATTGAATAGAATTTGGACAATTGAAAGACAAGTCATTCACAGAATTTGTTGTTAATGCATCTAATACTAGCTGGAACAAATGAGTGGCGAACCCTGTTTGTTCTTAGAGTCGGCATACGAAGCCTTCCAGAAGGTAATCATGAATATTCAGAAAAGAGTATGTAAGTAGGATCACTTAATATTTTGTTTGCCTTTTATAAAATTTGCAGCACATAACAACTGCCGATACTTTCGATAGGAAGCCCAATAATTTTAGACGCAGTGTTTACGATTTTTGAAAGGTTGTTTTTATTCTGAACAGACAGGTTCCCGATCCAACTTAAGAAATTAAAGTTTATGACACTTTGAACAAAGGTTTTGTGAAATAACATCATGATAGTTTGGTCGATTTTAAAATGTTTCAACTTCCATAAAAAATGCAAGCGTTGCTGTCCTTTTTTATATATTTACTCAGTGTTTTCGTTCCAGGAGAGTTTCGAATCTAAAACAGTACCCAAATATTTGTATTCAGTTACTCTTTCGCTTTCATTATCTTCAATAGTTACAGCATTTATTGTTGAATTAGCTTTTCCAAAATCTATGTTCATTTCTTTGGTTTTATTGCACATTCAAAAAAAAAGAAAATTGATTTACACCATCCTACAAATTTGGAAATGTCAGCTCTGTAACTAAGTTCTGATTCCCTCATAAGGCCTACCAATGCAGCATCATCCGCGAATTTGACTGTAAAACATGTTTCTGTGTTGGATACACAGTCATTGGTGTACAATATAAACAAAATTGGTGAAATACTGCAACCTTGTGGAGCGCCAGTTGATGTGTTTACAATTGATGATTTCACATTATTAACCTGTACAAATTGTTGTCTGTTAACTAGAAATGAATTAATCCATTTCATGATGTTAGAATTAACATTCATTTTGAAAGTTTATCAATTAACAAATGAGGTTAAATAGTATTAAAGGCAGATGAAAAATCAACAAACATTATTCTGACATAAGTACCATAGTTATGTATGTAAGTCTGCTATGTCACTTGTTAGTATTTGTATTTGATATGTGTACGTGTGATATATGCATATGTGCATATGTGTATACGTGTATATGTGATATGTGTAGATGTGTTTATGTTGGGTATATGTGTTTGTTATCCATATGGTTAAACATAACCAGTGTCATATTTGCACATGAGCACAAATCACTTTTGCCTAGCAACCATGCATTGTTCCTGTATTTCGTCGTCTGTGACGTCATTGAAATGTGCCAGCACACTTGCTTACCGTGTTTTACTGCACAGTGTACATGAATAAAATGTATAATAAAGAAATTAACAATAAGAATGTCTATATATGTGTATGTGTTGTGTATATGTTGTGTATGTGTGTATGTTTTAATGCCAAATATATTACAATTATGTATATTAAAGTATCGTTTGTGTCCCATAGGCCACATGGCCGGACATTGTTAAAAATATGAAGTTTTAACGAATCGGGTTGTACCAATAATGTGTGACACTATAATAATAAACTACATTTCTTCTTCTTCTTCTGTGCTGTTGTACTTCACTCTTACTTGACAAGAATCTATACCGAAACGATGCATCATATCAAATTTAGAATTTGTCATCCATGAAGTAACTTACTTTCGTCGACGTCCACATTTAAACACTGAACAGCAGGATCATGAATAATGGAATGTTAATGACCACCGTTTCTGATTTCGAAGCTATCCAATTGTTTTATTGCTATTAATTTTTAACTGAACACGTAGCTGAGTGTGTACAGGTGTTCTGAAGATGATACAAATGAACTTGCACACATCGCTCAACGTGACATTTCACTGTCTCCCATTCCGCCATGACAGGAAGAATGATGGTGTGTGTTTTGATGTTGTTTGCTGTACAAGAAGCAGCAGGGACGGGTAAGTTTACCAATATTCATAAGTTGTTTCTTTTGTTTGGGTATTACGTTGCTATTCAATGGGGTGGTCATTTTGGCTATAAACGGTTTGCTCTGTATTGGGGATCGACTATTTGGCATTTTTGGCCCTCCACGTCTATTGAGGGAAGCTTGTTGCGTTATTGTAATTTGTTTGCGACTGAATGTTTTTTTCAGTTACAGGTGAAAAATGAAATATTTCAATAAAGCTTATTTGAAGAAAGAAAGCCTGATGTTGCCACTCGGTGGCAAAATAATTTTTTAAGCAAAAGATTATGAATATTTCCATTATTTGTTTATTAATAAGTATTTAAAAAACAATATTACGAGTTAGTCCCCGTATTTTCTCGTTATTTCCAGCTTCTTGCACAACTTCGAAACATTGAGACATTTTTGTTAATTCAATTATGTTCTCGTAGTTTTGAATTTTTGAGTTTATAAAATAAACTTAAACTGATGAGAAAAACTCAGAATTTCGTGAAAATAGATAAACTAACGAGAACAAAACAGAATAAACTTAGAAACTAATGATAAAACAACTGGAATTACCGGAATGCAATCGAGACATAAATCGAATATTTGAAAAAATAGACAAATATTTGAAATAACGGGAAAGTTAAACTTTATAAACTTAATTCATGCTACCAGCATTATGAGACACGATTCAACTTTCTTAATGAACATTTCCTGTTGCAATTTATTTGTGTCGATAAATTCCCAGTACTTCGAATTCCCAAACTCCGATCAGAGCCATGTAATACAGAGTGGTAAGCATAAGATACAATGAGGGATCAAGGACATATGTAGGTGTTGACGATGTCAGTGGGGTCAGTGTGGTTCGTGATGTCGTGATGGGGGTGTGTGGTAACCTAGTGGTTAAAGCGTTCGCTCGTCACGCCGATTCCACACATGGCGTAGTATGTGAAGCTCATATCTGGTGAAGCCCATTCTCCCAGTGATATTGCTAGAATATTGCTAAAGGCGGCGTAAAACCATAATCACTCACTCGACCAGGAGAGGTTTCTTGGGATCGGTTCTAGCCCGCGTGGACGATAAAAATTCAGGATGAAGATGCAAATGCTTGGCCGTAGTTATCTTTACGGCTATGATCGAGGAGGGTCCTCAGACATGCTCCTTCGGGGATGTTTTAAAATTAGATGCTCTCAGATGCAATTTCCTGCATTCTGAGGGTAAAATGACTCCATTTATGTAATGTACAATTTTGCATAAAATATACTGGCCAGCAAAAGAAACGCAATTCAAGAAATCAAAACAATATATTCCATTGATCAAATCCAAGTTCATGCTGAAAAAGTATAATTTTCATGAATTCTGAGTTGCGTTTTTATTGCTGTCAGTATATTAATATTTCCTGCTACGTTTGACAAAAAGTACAAAAAAGTTTCTTTGTTTAAAATTGTAGCTTCTGAACATAACATTCTGAACTAAACTTTATAGATATGTTTAGACATATCTGTATATATGCAAAACAACTGTTTTGATCAGTTTAAGTATTTATATACAATAGTTGTATTATGATAAAACACGTCACAATTTAATTCTGGACTCACAAAAGTCCAGAAACTCTCCGCACTGTGGGCACTGACAAGGGATTTGACCAAATTAAACATGCAGTTGTTATGAATCTATGCCTAGGATGAAAAAATGAAAAAAATTTTTTTCGAAAACTTTTTAATTTCGCCCATCGCTCGCCCATGGGCCGAGAGTTTAAATTTGACATGGGCGAGAACGTTTAATTTCGATCAGAATTAATGTTTTGGAGGTTGTAAATGAATGAGTGTATGTTTATAAGCATCATGACACAAATTTCAACTCATTTTGACTTAAATCGACTAACTTAGAACGATATTAAAAAATCTAGCCCATGGGCGAAAAATATGTTGGCCCATGGGCGAGAATGTTTAATTTCGCTCAAAATTCATGTTTTGGATTTTGTAAATGAATGAGTGTATGTTTATAAGCATCATGTCACAAATTTCAACTCATTTTGACTTAAATCGACTAACTTAGAACGATATTAAAAAATCTAGCCCATGGGCGAAAAATATGTTGGCCCATGGGCGAGAATGTTTAATTTCGCTCAAAATTCATGTTTTGGATTTTGTAAATGAATGAGTGTATGTTCATAAGCATCATGACACAAATTTCAACTCATTTTGACTTAAATCGACTAACTCGCCCATGGGCGAAAAATATGTTGGCATATGGGCGAGAATATTGACTTTTACTCAAAATATATGTTTTTCCATGTTTTGGATTTTGTAAATGAATGAGTGTATGTTTATAAGCATCATGTCACAAATTTCAACTCATTTTGACTTAATCCGACTAACTTGGGGCGATATTACAAAATCTCGCCCATGGCCGAAAAACATTTGGCCCATGGGCGAGAATATTGACTTTTACTCAAAATACATGTTTTTCCATGTCTTAGATTTTGTAAATGGATGAGTGTATACTTATGGGTATCATGAAACAAATTTCAACTCATTTTGACTTAATTCGACTAACATAGGGCGATATTACAAAATCTCGCCCATGGGCGAAAAACATTTTGGCCCATGGGCGAGCATATTGACTTTTACTCAAAATACATGTTTTTCCATGTTTTGGATTTTGTAAATGGATGAGTGTATACTTATGATTATCATGAAACAAATTTCAACTCATTTTGACTTAATTCGACTAACATAGGGCGATATTAAAAAATCTCGCCCATGGGCGAGAATGTATAATTTAGATCAGAATTCATGTTTTGGAGGTTGTAAATGAATGGGTGTATGTTTATAAGCATCATGACACAAATTTCAATTCAGTTTGACTTAATTCGGCTTATTTAGAGCGATATTAAAAAATCTGCATTATTTACGGTAATATGGATTAGCTAATAGCGCATTGCCGGGAAACCCACATTCACACGATCACTCAACCATACCCATTGCCGGTTGAGCCAAACCTTTTTCAACTCTTGTTTTCTTAAAAGTGGCTTTCCCAGGCTATAACTATCAGCACATCCCAATACGACCATCTGTCATTTATTACCTGTCATGAGCTATCAGTTGTATTGAAGGCTCTCGCCTATTGTTTAATTACTTAATTGTTTCACGGATAGGTATGTAGTCACTCCAAATTCACCATATGTGCGTGACTGTCCTCTCCGACGTCCGCGCCCACCTCTCAACCTAGCAATCTCGATCCACTTTCTGCTCACTATCAAGCCATCTATAACTTCACCTATCTCTAACCACCTGTCTTCTCAGAGGTCCGCGCGCCTCTCTTTTCCTTCATTATTTCACACCAACTCTACCTCATACCATCACTGTCTCCTCCGAGGTCCGCGCGCCTCCAGCCACCACCGACTCCCGCCGCCTCTCAGACATCAACCCTAACAAACTCCACGGTCATTTCTCATCTCTTCTCATCTAATTACATCAAACTACATTATTTTTTATTTTCCCTTCCTAATCACGGCTTTTTATTTATTATCATGTTTGTAGCCGTTTTCATTCAAAATTCACTTAGGTTAACACCCCATCATTTACATTTATGGGGTATGGTGGTTTATCCCTTATTATGAACATATTAATTATTACTTTAGCTCCCACCTACCCTGTCGGTGTTATTGGCTACAGCCAGAAGCCGACGTTAAACTCATAATCATCATCATATGTAGTCACTAGGCACTTAAAACATTAGAAGTAATGCCATGGAACAAGTTATCTAACTACAGTATGACGTGATATTGTATAGTAGATCATTTGAGAATAGCACTGAAAAGCATCGTTTTTTACCACCAAGGGCATAACACTGGTGACCCAGTTCAGGATTGAGTGATGACTGAAAATGTCGAAAAATGCCGCTTCGCAACAATCTGCGAATGATCCAGAGTTCTATCATTTTTATGTGATATGGCTTCACAGAACAACACAAAGGTACTACCTTGTGTTGGAAACTGTATCTGACATACTGCTTCAATGATACATTGATTCATGAAACAGAACAGAAATCACAGCAAGATAAGCCCCAGTACAGTATCTTATTTATTAATTTGTTAACGTACAACATGCGAAATAACTCAGTGCAAATGGAAATGTGGCTCGTCAGTGGTATGCGTGCACGAACATATAATATCAAAACATACACGTCGGAACAGTCAAAATTAAGAAATTGTTAAATATGAAATATTACTTTTAATTTGTAATTGTTGTAACATAAACAGTATTGTGAGAGCTTTAACTGTATTGAAATATGTCTTGTCAATCCTATTGACATTTGCCAATAACCACTTCCAAATAAAATAAATAGTCCATGCTGCTTCAGAACAAATAAAGGTCAATTAGGGAGCCCCAACTGGGTAATTAAGGAAAGAAGTCAATACACTGTCACTTCCTGCCTCGGTAGTCACACGTCAACACTCAGGAGCTAAGGGCCTTGTCAAACCTCCTCACAAAGGAAAAAAAAAAGCATCAAAACTGTGTTTTTATTCTACGTGACACTCGGTATGTCGTCATAGTATTCATTGTTGAATAAATTCTATCGTGGGCAACCCCACTCTTGCGAGGTGTACCAACCCAGTTTCTCACGTTTCGTTTTAATATTTTGTGATCAATTATTTTGTAATTCCCATCTGCCCGTCACGGCTATTCTTCGCCCGAGGTTTTAGGGAGTGAGTCTATTATAATAATTGTATTTTTATTTTGTTGTTTAACAAGCTGGACACGGAGTGCTGTTATCATGAATTTTATCATATATTAGTGGGATGCATTGATAGTAATGAAAACTTATAAGAAGATAGTGTACCTCAACATACAAACCTATCCCGATAGCTCTCATCGTCACTCTCATGTCAATCCATTGTGACAGCTGCAGTCCTCCTGTACATCCTGTATATAAAAGCAAGTTGGGGTTTTTTATTTAGGATTTATTAATGCTAAACACACATTTAACCGAGATGAAGAAGGGGGTCTCCAATTCCATGTATGCTTTTGCTCTCATAAGTTAGACATCCCATTTGTCAGACACGCCAATTATCAGATAACTTTGGATCAATCAGGCGTGACTGTGATTACAAAGCTAGTTTTACCTACTGACGGAATAGACCTATCCCATAGACTAACGAGATGTTTTCATATTAGTGGTTAGTGGTATATTTTAACACTAATTATGAGTTTGTTACTTTTTGTGCAGAAATACTTTGATCAAAATACTAATGTTTATTGACTTCGGCTTCTCACAGTTTGTTTTCATAATGTTCACTTTGATCAAAACAGGATTATAGATTTCCCATGTAACTAATTGAGTTGCTCCCAGAGGTACAGAGGTGGATACGACGGGCTGTTGGGCTTCCTCTGCTCCCCCTATGAATAACTGACAAGAAACTTGAAACCAAGATTGAGTAAACAGTTAAAACAAAAACTCAATGAAGCTGCAAGTTTGCACCTAAACAATTAAAAAAATCAAAACAACACAAATATTTAATAAGAATAAATAACCATCACTAAACTATCGATAGTCACACATACTATCGATGCATCGATCGATAGTTTTTCATTTCTACCATCGATTAATTGCTTTCCGAATAATTGCAATTCATCGATTGTTTGATGCATCATTACAGCCCTATTAATTATATCGCTTAATATATTCTTAAGCACATAACTTTGGATGAATCCATTACCCAATAAAGTTAACAGTGCAGTGTACCTGAGTGCAACCAACCATAACTTTTGTTGATTTGACGTGTCCGGGACGTCTAACTGATCGGAGGACACCAGAGAGTAAGTTGTGGATTTCCATTATGATTTGCACACATTATGTTTTGCACACAGTGTACATCACTATCTATGTAATTGTATTATTGTTATGGAGCGGCTTTGACATGCATGTTTATGTTTGTTTGTCAATCCCGTCATGATTACTTGAAGAAAACATATTTAAACTATACATTAAAATATCCATAGTATTAATATGTAGTCTTTACAGTAGGCAATGAGGAATACACAATATATTCAAGATTGAGTTTGCTTTTACCTTTTTAAAAATTGTCAATATTTTTGCTACAACCGAAAAGATTTACCTTGACTTCGTTATGTACAGGTCCGTGGTTGTGGTCTCTTGGTATATCAGAAACTATGTCGTTAAGACAGTTGAGAGTGTTGATCATTATGCAGTCTTTCTGCATGCATTTTCACGAGATCCATTCTCCCCTTTTCCTCTTTTTCACTATGAACATATAACCATTTACACAAAGGTATCTTCCACCACGAAATGTAGGGAAAACTTTGAAGTCTAATTGTGCATTTGCCATAACTTACAAATTCACTCACATTCTGGTACACGTGTCTTATTTCGTTTCCTGGGTGAACTGAGTTAACACACATTTTACATTTGGTAGAAAGCTAGTGTCCTATTCCCTTAAAACAACACCGTCGTCACAACATCAGGTTTCAGGTCACTGAACCATGCTAATCTCTTGAAACAACAGGTGATACACTTTTTAGTGTCGTCCCACGAGGCCTAAAGTTATTCAATTATGTAGGTACCGTTCATTAGGCTATGTGGGGCTTCATGCCTCACTGGTTTTATGGGATTACGGTTCACCTTACCACTGCGCTGAGCTCGTGAACAGAGTTCACCTGAACTGACACTAACACGAGTGAGTGATTAAATTAATGATTGGTGTTATGTTTAAACTGAACACATCACTTATCTCGTTGACATATCAATCTGATAAGGAACTACACAGAAATAACATTGATGCAGTTGCAGGGTGGTGGTTGTGTGAGACCTAAGACAAACAAATATCGCCAGCTTGAAGAACGGCTAGGATAGACTGCTGCAAGATGGTGTCGAGACTCCACTTGCTTACTGTGTGTCTCACCTTGTGGGACTATGAATAATGATGTATGCTTGTGATATTGTGTATAATGTGATATTTTGTAATAATGTATGTTTGTATCATGATGGTAGTGCTAATATTGCCTAATGGTTGTATTTCATAATACTGTTGATGAGATTGATGATGATGATGATGATATGTATATTGAAATAAATGAATGAATGAATGAAGTCACAGCGTCAATTTTATGGGCAGCCAAAATACCCTGGACCATATTACACACGGAACAACCTGCCCTGCACACTCATTCATGTGGGTCCTCTTATCCCAGGTAACCCCTGCTGCCTGTTGGGGGTACACCGCCGAAACGCCGCTTACATTATAATAAAGAAGTTGTATATCCATATAACTTTCTCTGTTGTTCAAAGTATCATGGTCTCAACAGATATTGCATTGTCATACGAATTCATGAGAGATTTTCAAGTTATTGTGTTGTCATCCACATGTTGATTTAGCTGGTTTCTTCCTCATTTCCAATTTCATCATTCTGAGTTTCACCTCAGTGTAGCTCGCAAAGACGAGGTCACGGAGCGGAACGATGACGTTTAGTGTATCTCCGCGTTCAGTTACGTAATTTCCGCAAAGCGCCTGCGACAATTTGCTCCGAAAAAATCGTTGTGTCCCATCCGTTGGTCTTGTGTATTGGAGTTAAACAGCCACGACTTTCATGTGTATTTTGCTTTCCAAATATATACAATCCATTGATCACCCTGGGCTAGGTGTGAGATGTACAGGTGCTCGTGAGGGTGTTTTTTTAAAAAAGACTGACTGCGCTTATCGCGCAGCCAAATATCGTACATTCTCAGGAAATCTCGAATTGATTGTATTATAAGGTGTCGAAATGGTGTTAAATTCTCTTTTGTGCATTAACTTATTTGTCATGCAAAATTGGCGTGTTTATATGTGTGATTGAACAACCCTGTTTACTGAGATAGGAATAGGAACTTTGACCTTTCTCAAGACGTGCACATTTATGTGTATATACTCTTGAAAAACTTGTTTGGCAAGATGTGCCTTTCAATTTTGCTATTGTGTGCATGTTAATATTGTATTTCAGTTTTGAACATATGGTTTAAACATATTTATATTCTCAGTGAATCTGGTTTGGTAAACAAGCAAAACATTGCTTTTATTAATACCTCACCGGTACATATATAATATAACAGAATACACAAGAACTGGATACACAAAAACGTCAAAATAATTCCTATCATAAGTAGTAGCAAACTGTCATTGACGCCTTCGGCTAGGTGGATAAAACGGGACGCAAAAATCCCCGTATACACCGCATCACAATAGTGAACAGAATTTATCTTGATGAATGTTTAAAGACAGACAGACAGATAGACATAGTTTATTAAAGTGTCCCATGTATGTAAACAAGATATAAAATACATATAAAATAAACGCATAATGATTTACATACATCCAGCCTTAACAGGCTTATGAGACACTGTTATCTAGAGGGTCAAAATATACATCATAGAAAGATTTTTATAAAACCATATAAATACATAACCTTAGGCAAAAATATCTTAAATCTCTCTTCATGTAAATATAGCATGAAATTCAGTCATATATTTCACTAACATGGTACAGACTTGTCGATTTGAACCACTGCTTCACGGTTCACTGACTGCCGTGAATGCATATTTTCAGGTTTATGGACACGAAGTCGACCTTTTGAATTTTCGCTATGGACACGAAGGCGACCTGCGGCTAACTTTGATGTCGAAGGTGTTGTTAGAGTCACGCTAATCCGCCAGTGGGTGTTGTTTTAAGATTGTCGATAACTTGGGCGTACAAAAGGCGTGAACATAGTTCACCCACGTAGTTCACACAAAATGTCATCAATGTCATAAATGTTATCATATGAGAGTGATTTTTACAATGATGAACACATTTCATTCAATTTGGATTTATATAAGAAAAGAACTTAAGGTAGTTTACATTCAGTTTCGAAATGGCAAATGCACAGTTGAATCAGCGATTTCTTCCTACATCTCGTGGTGGCAGATACCTGTGTGTTGGTGGCTTTATGTATCGTGTGAATAAGAGGAAGAGAGATTGGATATCTTGGAAGTGCACAGAAAAGAACTGTAACTCCAAAGGTTGGGGAGCTGTGGCTGGACTCATTAGCAACCATGCCCGACGACCCACGATGCCGAGACATCAGTGACTACATCACCAGCTACTCGATCGAGGATGACCTCCACAGACCACAGTGGAACCACCATGATTCTGATTGCCCCCGCATACCATTTAGAAGGGTGGCACTCTCGTCTCAAGACATTGGTGGGGAAGGTGAACCCAAATATCTTTGAAATGATCAAGTTTCTTGCAAAGGAGCAGACTCACACTGAAGTCCGCCTGTTGCAGTTCGGCGGTGGACAAAAACGTCCCTTGAAGAAAAAGAACTACAGGGATTTGGAACGTCGCCTGGACGTCCTAAGACATGATCTTAGGAATGGCCTCATCAACACCAGAGATTTTGCAGATGCTGCATCTCACTTGCTTCATGTGGGATGATTTCGAATCAGAAATAAAATGGACGAAATATAATACTTTTCTCCTGTTGTCTGTGCTTTCAACCGCATAATCCAGATTATCACCTTGTGTAAACACTGGATTATCTCTGTCTTTTTTAATCCCCTGTTGATTGATATAATGTCAAATGGACAGGACGTCGACCTTTTTTCTTACCTGAACCGTGACATGTCACCCAAAGGTCGACCTCCTGTGCAGACACCTATTTTCAAGGGTACAGCTTCATTAAGCCTTATGCAACCAACCATAAAATGTGCTGTTTTAAGCGGTCTGTCTTTTGGGAGGTCTATCTTATGGGAAGATACCATTTTTTTCCATGGGGCGGGATATAAATGATTTATTCTGCCTGATGATTTGTACAACACCACCCAAGCAGTGCACAACCGTGCACCCGGCATATATTGTAATTTGTTCGGTTGTAGAAAAAAGTCATAGGAAAAAAAGTCATGGAAAAAAGTAAAAGATTTGGGTAGGAAAAAAAGTCATAAACTCAAAAAAGGTCAGTATTGATAATGTATTTATTTAACAAGTCATAACAATATTATCATCAACAGCACTACCACATTTGAACCTAACTTATAAAATTAATGTTATCATTCAAGCAAAATACATGACATCAGAAAATGCACTGTCATCATAACACTTTCATCTGCAACAGCACTACATCAGTCAGTTGTCCTTGCATATTTTATTTAACCGAATGTTCCAGCCAATGCCGTGAAGAGGTTGGATCACAGTCTTACGGCCAGCGTGTCTTATATTAGCTGCTAGAAGGAAGCCATTTGAGTAAAAGCATTAACTGATAATCCCATGAGTTCATTAATCGGTGTGATATCGTCAAGCTCAAAGCTAGTTAAACAAACAATCATGTGACTTGTGACTTTTAATCCCACAATCCCACAATAATAATCTGTTCATTTCTACTGTTTTGAAAAGATCCAATTGCTTACAGCGTCACACTAAAGGAATAATTAACTTGAAAGTGAAATAGTATAAACAAAGTAAATAACTGGAGAACATGATGTTTTATAATAGTTATTTTTTCTATGTCCTTTCTTCAATGACTTTTTTTTCTATGACTTTTTCCGTCCACCATTTGTTCAAGGTCACGTGAATCAATCAGAGATAGATATTATTTCATGAGGTAAGGTAAATATGCATTGGACGTGCTTATGAACCTTGAACTTGCAGTTACATTTAATTATTTGTGTACAGATATTGGTCTAGAATAATTTATCAATTCGTTTAGTCTTGAACATTGATGTACGGACTCCATTATGTTCCTGTTGACCTTGTTGGTAGCTAGAGGTGTTCTTAATTTTCACAGTTTGGAGTGAGTGAGCGAGTGAGTTTAGTTTTAGGCTGCACTCAGCAATATTCCAGCTATATGGCGGCTGTCTGTAAATAATCGAGTCTGGACCAGACGATCCAGTGATCAACAAATTGAGCATCGATTTGAGCAGTTGGATGAGTGAGTTTAGTTTTATGCCAAACTCAGCAATATTCCAACTATATGGCAGCGGTCTGTAAATAATCGAGCCTGGACCAGACAATCCAGTGATCAACAGCATGAGCATCGATCAGCGCAATTGGGAACCGATGACATGTGTCAACCAAGCCAGCGAGCCTGACCACCCGATCCCGTTAGTCGCCTCTTACGACGGTTAGGTCTACTAATGCCTACAGTGAATAATGCCTACAGGGAATAATAGCTACAACGTTTGCAGTGACAGCGATACGCTTACCTGCACACAAGTAGATTGTTCCACTTAGTGTGCACTATTGCCTACAAAGGGATTAGGGGAGGCCAGCAAGGAGAGTAAAGAGTAAGATCAAGAGTATTAAATCGTTAGCTAGCTTATGTTTTGATAATTCCATACGCATTTAGTTCTCACACGAGAAGGAAATTGAAGAGTAAAGTAATTAATAGGAAATGTATTGCTTTAAAATTGAAGAATAGAGTAATTAATTGAGAGATTATTAAAGGGAGAAGGAAATGTATTGCTTTAAAATGCTTGTGATACAAATCTTCATTGCAAATCATGGCAAATCCCAAGAAAGTCGAATACTTCACATCACAGAAAGGAGGACAGCAGGTACTCTTGGAGGGATACCGCTACAGACTCAACAACAGGCGACAGACGTGTGTACACTGGAAGTGTGTTCAATGTGGCTGCTTTGGCAAGTGTACGACAGTCGGACAGTTTGTTCGGAATCGGACCCCACACAACCACCCACAAGAAGACCAGGTAGCCCTGAAGATTGCCAGTTCCCTGAGGCAGCGGGTACAGACTGAGACGACGCCAGTTCAGGTGATCTACGATGAGGAGATTTCCCGACTTGACCGAGGTGAAGCAGCAACAGTCAAGTCGTTCCATTCTATGAAGAGTGGACTCTACAAGCAGAGACGGAAGATGATGCCGCCACTTCCCCAGACGCTCAGCGAGGTGAATCTACCCGACTTCTTCAAGGAGACTACAGATGGACTGCCCTTCCTCTGCATTGATGACGGTGATGATGACAAGATTCTCTGCTTCGCCACAAGTGACCGCCTGACCCTCCTGCAAGAAGTGGACACCCTCTACATGGACGGCACCTTCTACTCCTGTCCTCCTCTCTGGGATCAGCTGTACGTCATCCATGGCCTAGTCGGAGGGAAGATGACCCAGTTGGTCTTCTGTCTACTGCCGAATCGTCAACGCCGCACCTATGAACGCCTGCTACGTCTCCTGAACGACAAGATCCAGCAGACAACGGGATCGCCCCCTTCAGCCTGATGTCATCCAGACGGATTTCGAAATCGCTGCCATCAACGCTGGCTGTTGAGACCGTCTTCCCCAACTGCGACGTCCGTGGATGCTATTTCCACTACAGCCAGGCTCTCTGGAGGAAAGTACAGAACCTCGGCTTCAGCGAAGCCTACCAGCAGGATCCTGAGGTCCACAGATGGGTCCGACGAGCAGCAGCACTCCCCCTCCTCCCAGTGGCCATGGTACAAAATGCCTGGATAGAGGTCATGGACGACGCCCCTGCCATTGGACAGAAGGATGAGTTCCAGGACTACATCACCAGCACCTGGGTAGACGACCATGCACGGTTCCGAGCCGGACTATGGAATCACCACGATACCAGCGGCCCAAGGACGAACAATCATCTCGAGGGTTGGCATTCGCATCTCAACAAGACCGTCCAGAGAGCCCACCCGAACATTTTCGCTCTTGTGAAGGTTCTGCAGAAGCTGGAGAAAGCGGAGAGAAATAAGCTGGTGCAGATGGCTCATGGCGCCCGTCCCCCCACCCCACAAGAGGACGTACACAGAAATTGACCAGAGACTCACTCGTCTGAAGGCCCAGCTGACATCTGGTATCAAGACACCCCTGGAATTCCTGACTGCTGCTGGATATTTGATCAAGCTAGCTTGAAAACCAAATGACTATGTTGATGAATGTGTGAAACTGTGTGTATACATGTAAATTACTTTTGGTTACCACAATGACTTTATTAATGAATGTGGTAGTTGACTGTGTGAAAGATGTATATATGTATATATAATCATGAATCAAATTAAGTTTTAATTACATTTTAATCCAAATAAATGATTATGTTTATTTATGTAAATTTATTCATCTTAAAACAAACTACTATGTGAAAGATATGAATAAAGTTTAAGAAAATTAAGAAAAATATGACAACAATGTGAAAGATATGTATATGAATGTACATATGTATATGAATGACCAAATAAAATGTCTCTCAACATAGAAAGTTACTGTTTTCTATATAATGTAGGCATTAGTGCACTTTGAAATAGGACCATGCCACTTTATTGAAAGGTTGAAGGCAGGTGCAATCAGCAGCACTGGTGCGTAAAGTTGTTTATTTAACACTGTAGGCATTATTCACTGTAGGCATTAGTAGACTCCACCCTTACGACAAGCATGGGTTACTGAAGATCAATTCTAACCCGGATCTTCACGGGTTCGGCGCAACCGGGAACCGATGACATGTGTCAACCAAGCCAGCGAGCCTGACCACCCGATCCCGTTGGTCACCTCTTACGATAAGCATGGGTTATTGAACGCCAATTCTAACCCGGACCTTCACGGGTTTCACAGTTTTGTCTTCTTGAGAGGGTACGTAAGTCTCAAAACATTTGAAGTAAATTTAGATATACCAGGTTTATAATAGTAGGATACTTGTGTTTTTAAGTGATGGCTAAATTTGTGCACAACCGCCAACGTATGAAGGGACCATGTAAGTCCTTCTAGGGTGGATGGGGTGAAGGGGTGGTATGGGAGCATTGAGGGGGGCAAGGCAGGCTGAGCGAGTGTAGTAATTGAGGGGCTATGGGCGGCCTTGACCGTGGAGTTTGTTAGGGTTGATGTCTGAGAGGCGGCGGGAGTCGGTGGTGGCTGGAGGCGCGCGGACCTCGGAGGAGACAGTAGTTGTTGGGAGGTAGAGTTGGTGTAAAATAATGAAGGAAAAGAGAGGCGCGCGGACCTCTGAGAAGACAGGTGGTTAGAGATAGGTGAAGTTATAGATGGCTTGATAGTGAACAGAAAGTGGATCGAGATTGCTAGGTTGAGAGGTGGGCGCGGACGTCGGAGAGGACAGTCACGCACATATGGTGAATTTGGAGTGACTACATACCTATCCGTGAAACAATTAAGTAATTAAACAATAGGCGAGAGCTTTCAATGCAACTGATAGCTCATGCGGGGAATTAATGACGGTGTCGTCTCAGGACGCCGACCTTTCGATTTTCCACTAGTCTCAGGACGCCGACCTGCGGTTTCCTTTGATGGGCAGTTTCTGATTAGGGCTAACAAGGGTTACGGATAATCTACTCTAGATGTTTTGATAAAATGAACTAGGTGAACATACATCGCAGTGGATCGCAATTGAACCACCACAACTCAGATGGGCCAAGAACCAACAACCGACTGGATGACATCCGTCACCAGCTCAGGCAAGGAACACTGTCCGTGAGACAGTTTGCCGATTCAGCATTCCAGCTGTTGCATTTGGTAAAAATGTGTGCTATATGTATCATGAATGCACATCGGATATGCGATGTATTTATTCAAAATGTCACGTATTTACTTAAGTGAATCATTGTAAAAAAACCCGTAAAAATCTGTAGACTGAGTTTGTTGATGAGTGCTTCAAGTATGGAAATAAACTGGTAAAATATAAACTGTTGTCGTCTTCTCTTTAGGTGTGCTCTCATCCGCATAATTCGGATTATATCCTGTTCTAACAACTCGTTGATCCTTCATTGTCCTCGTAATCCTTTATTACTTGGCAAAATGAAACTAGTCTCAGGACGCCGATACTTTTTTCCACTCAACCCTGAAGTTTAGTCGAAAGGTCGGCGTTATGAGCCTGAACCTTAATGACAGATGGTCGGATTGGGATGTGCTGATAGTTATAGCCCGGGAAAGCCACTTTTAAGAGAACAAGAGTTGAAAATGGATTAAGTCAAATTAAGTCAAAATGAATTGAAATTTGTGACATGATGCTTATAAATATACATTCATTCATTTATAACATCCAAAACATGAATTCTGATCGAAATTAAACATTCTCGCCCATGGGCCAACATATTTTTCGCCCATGGGCGAGATTTTTTAATATCGCCCTAAATTAGTCGATTTAAGTCAAAATGAGTTGAAATTTGTGACATGATGCTTATAAACATACACTCATTCATTTACAACCTTCAAAACATGGGAAAACATGTATTTTGAGTAAAAGTCAATATTCTCGCCCATGGGCCAACATATTTTTCGCCCATGGGCGAGATTTTTTAATATCGCACTAAGTTAGTCGAATTAAGTCAAAATGAGTTGAAATTTGTGACATGATGCTTATAAACATACACTCATTCATTTACAAAATCCAAAACATGGAAAAACATGTATTTTGAGTAAAAGTCAATATTCTCGCCCATATGCCAAAATGTTTTTCGCCCATGGGCGAGATTTTTTAATATCGCCCTAAATTAGTCGATTTAAGTCAAAATGAGTTGAAATTTGTGTCATGATGCTTATAAACATACACTCATTCATTTACAACCTCCAAAACATTAATTCTGATCGAAATTAAACGTTCTCGCCCATGGGCCACTGTTCGCCCATGGGCAAGTTTTCGAGATTTTTTTTTTTCATTTTTTCATCCTCGGCATATATTCATAACAACTGCATGTTTAATTTGGTCAAATCCCTTGTCAGAAAGTGCCCACAGTGCGGAGAGTTTCTAGACTTTTGTGAGTCCAGAATTAAATTGTGACGTGTTATAATATAATAGTAATTAATTAAAACATTAAAACTGATTTGGATTAGTCCATTGTATATAGTAGGTAGTTCCATGTTCAACCTTGCATGAAGCATGGCCGCAAGAGAGTAAATTTGTTTGGACAAGAGTGTAGCCTCATTGGTGCTTCCAATAAAAAAAAATCAATGTGAAATATCTTTGGAGTAAAGGTCACTTGTTCTTCCAATATTTCGTATTTTTTAGTTCTTTCCGCAGTCAAGTTCGACTTTTTAACCTAACCACCACTTTAATCCCGTATTACAACATGCGGTGCATTTCAAAGAAAATCACAAAGGTCGTCTTCCCAGGAAGGCACCGAAGGGGATGTAGGCAAAATGGGAAAATACCATGTCATTGCCCTGGATTCCTTATTATATTTATTAATGGATGTTGTAATCATATGTAATTAGGTTTATCATTCTGGTACCGATCATCTGTCAGATGGGCTGCCCGCAATCTTTGCGTCGAAAACTGAGGTGTAGATTTTAGGGCTGCGTTGAGGGTATATGGCACTCAAAACAGTGTTATATCAATACTTTGATGTACAAAAACTAATCCCCCACGGCCCTGAAATGGAAGTTTTGCACGATGTAATACCAAACATTACCATGATACAGATCTGAACCATGCTCTGCGGAAGCCAACAACTTCCAGTACTGTCCAATATCAAGGTCCAAGTGTCGCTGTTGATGGCAAGAATGGCACGCACTGGGATTCTCATAGTTGTTTCTCTGTAAACTTCTCCGATCGAGATCACTGGTGGCAAGTGGACCTTCAGTACCAGGTCTTAGTGAAGATGATCACTGTGTCATCGAGGTCGGACTGCTGTCGTAAGTAATGATATTTTTTTTTATGTTAGAATTGATTTTCGGTGACCCATGCTGTTCGTAAGAGGTGTCTTACGGGATCAGGTGGTCAGGCTCGCTGACTTGGTTCACGCATGTCATCATATCCCAATTGTGTACATCGATACCCATGTTGTTCATCACTGGATTGTCTTATCCAGTCTCGATTATTTACAGACCGCCGCCATATAGCTGGAATAGTGGGTTGTTAAACAACCCCCAAACCAAACTATAATACTCGTCATTAGGAATACACATCATTAGAGTTTTTGTTACTTGTATGAGGTTTCCAATAGTACTGATGTATTTTGGAGTTCGATTAATTTCCTTGCTTCTGAAACACTTGGTATTGTACATTGTATTTCAAATCTGTGGGCTTTTGGCAGTGTATGAAATACGGCCCGTCTGACGGGCTAGATTTCTGCTGGACGGTTTAAATTAACACTAAAGTTAACAGCTAGCCAGCCCGATGGACGGGTGAAAAAAATATTCAGATAACGTGTACACTTGCACTGTCCATTTAGTATTAAGAAGGACTGGTTAAATCTCTTCTAGGCTGGTAAGTTTTTGAAGTTATAAGCCTAGATGTCTGATTGGGTTTTTGGCTTATTTCATACACTGATTTTGGGGCTGTTTGTTTGTTTAACACCCATTAACATTGCGTCTATATGGCGGCGGTTTGTAAACAGTCGAGTCTGGATCAGACAATCCAGTGATCAACAGCCTGAGCATCAATCTACGTTTTGGGAATCGGCGAGCCTGACCACTCGTCAAATCTGCAGGCCTAAATGAAAGCCGATTTTAAGGTTATTTGTACACATGATTTTAGTATCAAATGGATACATTATATATACTGATGTACAAAAGAGAGTACAAACCTTGTGTTTTGAGACTATTAAAAACACGTAAATAGTTTGCTAGCAATGTTCTAATTGGGTACCATATCTATGGTGTTATTGCAACACGTACACAATGTTTGTGCCCTGTCAGTCACAATCAGAACACTTTTCTAAATATTACGCCGTTTTTAAGAAACCATTTTACCAACGCATCAAGTGTGTACTTTCTTTTGTACGTCAGTTTTATATGGATGATTTATTTTCAGCTGAGAGGTTGCACGATTTTTCCGTGGACGTGTACGATATAGATCCCTCCGTCAATCCACATGCTATTGCAAAACAATGCTACTTCTACTCGGGCAATGTGACGTCTCCTGGGGTCACAGTCACAGTGACCTGCACGAGGCCCGTTAATGGGCGGTATCTTCGTCTCACAGGGAAGAACAGAAGAGATAATGGTGATGTGCTACAGTTCTGTGAAATACAAGTCTTTGGGGATAAGCAAACACACTTCAGTTCATGTAAGTCAGTACGCTTTAACATATATATAAGTCTACTCTCCCCTAAAAGAAACGCATAGGTGTGTTTTGAAATCAGTCTTTTAACTGTAACATAAGATAAGATAAGATAAGATTTATTATCCTCGGAGGAAGTTTGGTTTACATTCATAAGAGCTCCGGAGCATTTAAAGGATAGAAAATATTACACTGGCAATATCCAAACACAATAGTAATATTAAGATTGACAACAGCAATGTTCATTATTAACACAAATATTAAACATTTAAGTGAGATAGCACATGCAATTCTGGATCAGTTACAGCCAGATTTCACAGTGTGAAAGATCAATGTCTGTTACCATGCAAAGCTTATGAAGTCGCCTGTTTTATAGATTCCAGAATCAAACGTTATTGCACCACTGGGCCCTTTTCTTTTGGGGGAGAGTATATGTTTGGTCCTGATTGAGTGATTGAATATAGTTTTACGCAACTTTTAGCAGTATTCTAGAAATATCACGGCGGGGGGACACCAGAAATGGGCTTCACACATTGTAACAAAGAAACAAACAGACAAAGAAACAAACACATATTGTGGACAGTGTTAGCTACAACTGATCACCTACATATTTTACAGTATGTGTAAGAATGATAACGTTGTATTTACAGGCTCGACGCTCAAACCTCAGCGTGGTAAACGGTTCAGCAGTGCTTTCGTTCAGGATCTACAGTCGGATATCGACGACCCCGCAGCTTGTGCCTCGGTCTGTGAAAGGGACATCCGCTGCACCGGTTTCAACTTTAGGTTGACGAAACGTACATGCCAGATGGTGCATGACACAGAGATTGGGGCAGCGGTTGCTGATGCTTCCTGGAACTGTTATCAGTACGAACCATGTTGGGTGCCTTGTCCTGCAGTTTAGCCACTGCCCAGTACATAAGTGCTTCATTATCATGTTGGGGGCGATGGGGGTAGCCTAGTGGCTAAAGCGTTCGCTCGTCACGCCGAAGACCCGGGTTCGATTCCCCACATGGGTACAATGTGTGAAGCCCATTTCTGGTGTCTCCCACCGTGATATTGCTTGAATGTTGCTTAAGGATGGGTAAAAGTAAACTCACTCACAATCATGCTGGTGCATTGTCGCTGCTGTACAGCCTTAACGCATACACAGATTGGAGAGCACCGTACTGATGACGATCAACTGTATTCATACTAGTAGTTCAAGCAACCGTGAAGCTCCGGGTTAAATTGGTCTTCAGCAACCTGTGCTTGTTGTAAGAGGTGACTAACGGGATCGGTGGTCAGGCTCGCTGACTTGGTTGACAGGTCATCGGACGCACCGCCACCATATAGCTGGAATATTGCTGAGTGAGGCGTTAAACAACGAACAAACAAACCACATTTCAAGTTGGTGCCTTGCCATTTAGCACAACTAAATTATAGATTTTGAGACGGCTGCAATACTTTTTTGCATTTAAAGGCAGACACTTCCGCTCAAGGAATTCAGCCATGATCTTTGCGCTCGAACGGTACTTGGGCACCTTGTCCTTTCAGAAAGTGAGGTGAGGAGAAATGGGGTTTAACGTCGCACTTAAGAATATTTCGCTCATATGACGACGTGCGTGCGTGTGTATGTGCGGCTGCTTGCACTAGCCCAGACTTAAGCTGATTTTATAGTGCTAGGTCACTGAGATACCATTCCGCAGTTAAGCATGAATACCACACTCAGACACATATTGACCCCGAGCCGACCAGTCTTTGTTGTACCCATTAATGCCGAGCGCTAGGCAGGGACCAACACGTACCATATTTTAACGTCTTTTGGTATGGCGCGGTCGGGGATCGAACCCTCGACCTTCCGCTATTCAGGCGGACGCTCTAACCACTACACCACTGAGGCGGTTCCTTTAAGAACGTTATAGCGGAGGTGTTTCACAGATGTTTTTTCGCTTTGCTCTACATTTAGTTATTTGCTGCGCACTCTAGAACATCTTCAAGAAGGATGAAAACAGCGGATGTTCGCCATTTGGAAATTTTGTTTAGATTATTGTATGAGTTTAGTTTTACGCCGCTTTTAGCAATATCCCAGCAATATAACGGTGGTTAAATTAATGCCGCCCACAAACGGAAGAAGATTTTGAACTTGTTTAATTATTTTATCGGCGCGTGCAAACAATAGGATTTGTTCAATTAACATTTTTGTTCTGGAGAGTAGGGGGTCATCAATTTTATGGTCACATGTATGAGAGGGGATGTCATTGATTTTGCCCATGTCATGACTTTGTACATTAATTTTAGAAGGGTGTGTGTGTGTGTGTGGGGGATTTTGGGGATTGGCATTCACATTGTACGGTCTCTTACATTCAAAAGGTGTCAAACAGAAGAGAAGTTCAAGGTAACAAGTATCAATGCCCCAGTAGAGCTTTCAATATTCATATTCATATGTGGAGGACGTGTCAAATTTGACGCATCAGTGACAGAAATGATGTCCGCTGCAATTACCTGTTTTGATTGGTACCATACGTTCCTGTTTGCAGTTGCACATTGACTTTGTATTGTGCGTGTATTTATGACAGGTTCCGTCAGGAGGGCGCTCTCCTTTCGCGAAGATCTGGTATTATTACTATTTGATTGTGAATAATAAACAGGCAACCATGACCGACATTAGCAGAGACTTTTCATGGTAGTGAACACGGGGCTCTCGCTTTTATTCATCTTTCTGGTGTTATATGTCCATTCGTGTATAAGTAGATAGTCTGTAGAATATAATTGCAACTTTTACCTTTAATACATTTGATGTCCACATTTGTTACTTGTTGGGAAACTTCCTGTGTAGCATTTTTACAACTTTTAAGATTCTTACAACTTTCGTAAAGATTAAATTAAACAACGTATTGATTATATCATATCAAATTAATTGCCCTTGACTATTTCATGAACATTTACTCTTTCACCACCATTTCTCTTTATCATCACCCCTAAACACAACGCATGGGGTGCACGTGCACAACGCAGTAGCCCCATACACATGCTTTGGGTGTCATTCTTGATTTTGACGGTTTTCAAGAAGGTCGATACATCACTGTAGACCATTAATTTTGACAATCATCTTGCATCACACAGTTGTTAGTGTTTGTTCCAAGCCGTTTTGGTTTTTTGGTTTGAAATGAAAATCGCACACATGCAAATTTCATGTCATACACCAATCATCTTTCAAGAGTGATTACTGTACAAACAACTATGATCATTGGAAAGTGCAAGTGGTGCTGCGCTATCAAAACATTCATTATCTCAATATCGACATTGATTGACTCCGATATATCTCCCAATTTTTTCAATCGTCAATTAAAAATGAAGTTCCCCTACTTTTTTTAAGAGTATAGATACCAGCGTATACCATATATATGTTCGGATGCATGCCATGTATTGTTGTGATATTGTACATTCTCCAGAACGCAACATGAAATGCAGTTATCACCAGTTTGGTGTCCCCAGTTCCAATTTATCGGCACTACTAAGTACACTAACGGAGAGAAAACAGTTGCTCAATTCTCATAAGTGCAATACACTTTGATGTGATATTACTGCCTCTTGCCGTTTGTGAACTGTTAGCTATTGTGGATGAGGCCCAACAGGATGAGTCAGGAAATGTTGCCGCGGATTTAGAGGAATGTCGAGAATGTCGGAAAATGGACTTCGAGTTTGATAGCATAGTACACGTTCACCTTTACGTGAAACCCCGTGATGCTACCTGGCTAGAATTGGTCTTCAGCAACCCATGCTTGTCGTAAAAGGCCATTAACGGGATCGGTTGGTCAGGCTCACTGACTTGGTTGAGTTGACACTTGTCATCGTATCCCATTGATCACTGGATTGTCTGATCCACACTCGATTATATACAGACCACGAACACCTGCTGTCTTCACTCCTTGACGGGGCGGTGGGCTAGCTGAGTGGTTAAAGCGCCCGCTCGTCATGCTGAAGACCAGGGTTCGATTCCCCACATGGGTACAATATGTGAAGTCCGTTTCTGTTGTCCCATGCCGGAATATTGCTACAAGCGGCGTGAAATCATACCCACTCATTCACTTTACACCGTTATTTGGTCTGGCATTTAGCAAGGCGTAGTAACGTCATTACGTCATTCTATAACTTATATGCATTGTGGGAATGTAAACATTACTAACGTTGCCCACACTCCGGCGCAGTTAGTGATTAGTACTGAAAGAATTGATCATTTTAAAAAAAGATGAGAGTTATACCCCATCAAATAATATTGTAGTGGGTAGTTAAGTGAACCCCCTGTCCGAAACATATTTTGCTCTTGTTACCATGGAAACAGAGCATTATATATATTACATATCCATTTCATATGACCACAACCATACTTTTCTTGAAGAATAGACATATATGTACAAGAAAATATAGGTTGTGTCTTGTTATACCATCGGTTGGGGTTGCTCCTATTTTTATAGGCCTTTTGAAGAATGGCCACTGGACTATTAGTACTATCCTTGTTTGCCGCAAGGAACTCTGGGTAGGAGAGTGAACGTTGCCGTATCGCTGTTTAATTGTGAGTGCAACTGAGACAATATATCCGACGAAAAACATAAAAGCAAAGTTTCCCCCAGTGATGTTAGCCAAGTGAAGCAACCGCAAACCAAGAAAAGGGGCGCAACGGAGTAGTTTACTGTAGGAGGCTGTACGAGGCGATGACAACTGTCATGCATCGTGACGTCAGTTACCAAGGGGACAGACGAGAATGGCGTAGTGATGTCATTACAGTGTGACGTCATGCAAAAGTGACTACCCCAGAACCAAATTCTTCCGCAACCTCTTTATGAAACCGGTTTCGGTTTGAAACCATAACAATAACAAAAATACGCTATTTTGTCAATTTAATGCATGTAAGACGTAGGTAATAAATAAAATACCACACTCGGTCTCATTACATACCAATCATACGAAACTCGTGACCTTCCTACGGTTTCTGGCCTCGCTTTCGCTCCGCCATAAATGTTACGAAAATTCTAACGACGGCAGATAAGAAAAGTAATCTCCTTAAGTTTAATGGTGAAATTAGGCAATATGATATTTCTTTTTAATTTCTTCGTATTCTTGTTCCTTCACTCCATTGAACCGGAAGCTGGCAGGGGTAATGGCGGCGAAGTACGATATGACATGTCGCGGGTGGCGCTTAAAATGTTGAATTAAATATACTGTACGTGAGTAATTATTAAATATGAGGCTGGAAATCTGAGAGCACAACCCTGTGAGGAAATGGATGTCTACCTTTGATGGTGGCGATATTGTATTTTGATCTTAAAATTATTTTTCGAACCGAAGCGAGGGAAGTAGGTTGCCAACCTTTGCTCGCTTCGCTCGCATATAGAAAGACTGGTCATTTTGTCTTTGTTGTGCAGCCCTATTTGAGCTACAGTTTGCTTGTGTTATAACATATATACGAATAGATATACACATGAAAACGAAGTGTGGAATAACAATACTAAACATTACAGCAGCTGCAGATATTCCAGCATCTTATTTTCGAATAACAAGATTGATTGTTCCAATTCTGCAATTAGAAAAGAGTGCAGATTCTTGTCTGAGTGAGTTCTGAATGTTAGTACTGCCAGCACAGTCGGAATCTGAAAAAGTTCACTCAGTAGATTGTCAGTGAGTTCAGGGATATCAGCACTGTCTACACTGGCACTTACAGTATTGGGCAGCGCAGACGTCGTGCATGATGATTGTGCCAAGGCAAGATACACAGGAGTCGGTGTCAAGGCAGGAATAGGCTTCTCAGTAAGAGCAGAGGCGAGGGTGCTTCCCATAGCAAATCTCTCTTGGTTGGATGTTTGCTGGTATACGGTAAGAGACTGGTCACTCTTATGGCCGGTCAAGCTCATGATCTGAGAGGACGAGCAGTTGCAGCGCGTGAGGATGGTAGCTCCCGTGACTCGTACACAGTGATTTGTGTACACAGTGGTCAGACGGCAGCTGGCAATCAAGGTTGACATGAACTCTGAAAACCGGAATGTAAATTGACTTAAAATAGAGATTTTATGGTGGCTTCACACATAAAAATACTGATTTTGTTTACATTTGTATGCTTTATTGAATGCAAATATTGACATGAAAAATAGATTTTATGGTCGCTTCGCACATGAAATACTATGTTTTCACATCTGTATGCTACATTAATTTACACTAAAATTTAAAATATATCATCTTGCAACTGTTTTTATAAGAATCCAAATTGAGTTACGTTTATAATGTAGTATAGGAATACCTACTTGACAGGGTGTTCTTTCCAACTGGTTCTTGGTATACCAGACGTTGTACTCAGCAGCGAAACTGTCCTTGGGATATTGCCAAAGTCGATTTAAATCTGGATTCAGTTTCTCAATGTATTTCACTGTTTGGAATTTCAGCACCATACGATTCCTTGTCATCTCTATGTTTGTTTATATCTCCCCCAGTCGCTGCCTAATGATACGTATTCCATTAGAGGGATCGACAGCCACCTCAAAAGTGTCTTTTGTCAGTAAGTCCATACTTTCTGACCGCCTCCGAAAAAAGTAGAAACGAATGTCAAACTGCACTTTGTTGGCTGGTCCACTTGGTGTGTCTTGGAATCCATGTGAATACTGCTGTAAAGCTTCTGTAGTTCCAAAGAATGTATTTCTTTTTATGTTCGATTTCACCCTTTTCCCTCGGCTTTAGCCTTTCTCACAATTTCTTCATTGGAATGCGAGGCAAATCGTCTTGTAGCCATCGCAAAATTTTGAGTAAAAGAAAAACAAATTTAGAGTTATCTCCCTTCCATCGATTTGCATTCGCAAAACAATGTCCGTACATCATACGCGATTCATTGTCATTCGAGATAAAGAATTACTACTACGAAGTACCAAATGAGTACGGCATTCCCAGCCGGGTACATAGAAAATGTTAGAAGAAAATAATAGAAGAACGCTCATCCAATCACAAAACGACATTTATGTGTGAGGCACGATAAGTGTATATGTGTAGATGCATATATATAATATGTACATATGTGATATGTGTATATGTGTGGATGTGTAGATGTGATATGTGATATGTGATGTGTGTAGATTTGTAGATGTGTACATTATAAGTTGTTCTACGGTCACGAGGGGGGCATGCACCCTCGATGTTTGTTTATGTTCCCTGAGCTCGAAGGGCGAGGGGAAGATAAACAAACATCGAGGGTACATCAACCCATGGGCCCCGAGGGACCAGTGAACAACGTATTTATCCCACCGAACACCTTAATGTTAATTTTGAATTGTTTTAAGCACGGGTACAAATCTTTTTGTAGCCATCGCTTGATTTTGCTGACAAGAAAAACAGATTTAGAGTTATCTCCCTTCCATCGATTTGCATTCGCAAAAGATCGGTAATTTCCGTACATCATACGTGATTCAATGTAATTCGAGATAAAGAATTACTACCACGAAGTACCAAATGAGTTGCCATTGACAGCGGGGTACATTGAAAATAATAGAAGAGTGCTTAGCCAATCAGAAAGCGACATTTATGTGTGAGGTAAGATAAGTCTACATGTGATATGTGTGCAGATATTTAGATGTGTATGTGTGTGTATGTGTATATATGTGATATGTGTATATCTTTCTGTGTATGTGTGTATATATGACATGTGTATACGTGTGTATGTGTATATGTTGTGTGTATGTGTGTGTATGTGTGTTCGTGTATATGTGTATATGCTGTGTATATGTGTTTATTATCCATATAGGGGGCGGTGGGGTAGCCTAATGGTTAAAGCGTTAGCTCGTCACGCCGAAGACCCGGGTTCGAATCCCCACATGGGTACAATGTGTGAAGCCCATTTCTGGTGTCCCCCGCCGTGATGTTGCTGGAATATTGCTAAAAGCGTCGTAAAACCAAACTCAGTCAGTCAGTATTATCCATATAGTGAATCATAACCAGTTTTCATATCATCGCACATATCATTTTTGCCTAGCAACCATTGTTTCTGTATTTCGTCAATGAAAAGCACCGCCACACTTGCTTACCGTGTTTTACTGCACAAATGTACATGAATAAAATGGAAAATAAAGAAATTATTAATAATAATCTCTATATATGTGTGTATGTTGCGTATATGTGTATGTTTTAATGATAAATATGTTACAGTTATGTATATTAAGGTATCGTTGGCGTCTCAGAGGCCACATGGCCGGACATTGTTAAAATAATATCGAATCGGGTTGTACCAGCAATGTGTGACACCATAATAATAAACTTATTTTCGTCTTCTTCGTCTTTTTGTGTTTTGTTGTTCTTTACTCTTGCTTGACAACGGTATAAGAATCTATACCGAAACGTCGCATCGATAATAAATAATTTGTCATCCATGAAGTATCTTACTTGCTTACTTTCTTAGGGTCAATGTGTAGTCCCTAGACGTCCGCATTCAAAGCTGATCAAATGTATCTTTGTCGTCAACATGAACAATAGAGTGCTAATGGAACACCGTTTCTTTTTTCGAAGCTTTCCATTTGTTTTTTGCAATTGATATTTAACTGAACACGCAGCTGAGTGTGTGCTCAGAAGAAGATACAAAGTAATGTGCACACATCGCTCAACGTGACATTTCACTATCCATCATTCCGCCATGACAGGAAGAATGATGGTGTGTGTTTTGATGTTGTTTGCTGTACAAGAAGCAGCAGGGACGGGTAAGTTTACCAATATTCGTAAGTTCTTTCTTTTGTTTGGATATTACGTTGCTATTCAGTGGGGTGATCAGTTTGTCTATAAAGGCTTTGCGCTGTATTGGGGATCGGCTATTTGACATTCATGGCCCTCGACTGCTATTGAGGGAAGTTTTGTTGCGTTATTGTACATTCTCTCGTGATTGAATGGGTTTTTTTCAATTACAGGTGAAAAATGAGATATTTCAATAACAATTATCAAGTAGGAAAGCCTGATATTGCCACTCGGTGGCAAAATAATTTTTTATGCAGAAGATTTTCAATCATTTGCTTATGTAATTTTTTTAAATTTACGAGTTGGTCCCCATATTTTCTCGGTATTTCCAGCTTCTTGAAAGATCACATATACTCTAGGGGGGTACAAATACATAAATCACTAACTGGCATCGCTATAAATGAAACCCCATCATTAAAACTACTCACTTCGATCTTTAATTAACTTAAATCGACCTTTTTGACAACAGTGCACAATTCTCACCCGCGAACGAAATTTCAACATGTCAGAGCGGGGCGTCTCTGTGACGCCATATGAGAAATAGATATGAGGGCCGATGCAGAATTCATCTACATTTCATGGGGTAAATTATCTTGTTTACAGGTTTGTATAAACCTGCAATCGTGACAACTGTTGTGAAAAATGAAAGCTATATGTTCTCACAATCTACTGTCATTTAATTTTGTCTCCTGCTTTGCCTAGTTTCCGAGTTACAACTTGTTTTCATAGACGATTCTGTCAAAATCGCTTGGTGTCGCTAGGCCTTAATTGTATAATGACTGATCCAAATTGATCCCATTTCTGTGCTTTTTTACCTCAATATTTAATCAGGTCATGTAAAAATCTGTTTGTATTCTCAAAACAGTGTCGGCCCAAAAGTTTTCACATGCAATACAGCAATTAATACTCCTTTGTTGTAACCCGTGTTAGGTGGTATTAACCTATACATGTTATTTGTCATCATACACTTGATGGTCAGTTAATGAATTTATAACAGGTATATAATTAGTGGTAACACACTTTGATTACCCGACAAAGGTTCCCATTTGGCATTTTTGTGTGTCTGGAGTAAATATTCAACATTATAAACATCGATCAAAGGATTAACCGATAACACGCTGATTGATTAATTACTTTTATCTTACACAGCGGATTTGTCAAAAGGTAGTGTTTATGTATGTAGATTTACTAATCTATACTGAATACACTCTGTCGTGTCGGTGTGTGCGTAAAAACAAAGTCCTTCTTTCAAAGGATTAACCGGCAATACATTGATTGATTGCCCATTATTGGCTAACTAAATTACTGTTTTTAAAGAAAGGCGGACATTATGCAATTATTTGCCAGGTGTGCTATCTTGGGTGACCAATGAGACTATACACCAATGTGAAATACCTGAAAAGATTTATCACTTTTTCGTATATTAAACTGTTAAAAGACACATCACTTGGAACAGCTGCAGGTGATTGGCATATCACTCGTTTTTGTGGATGTTGATGGATACATTCCTCAAACAAGGTAATAACCTGACATTGTTCCTATAACTTTAATCTGTTTTAACTTTGCATTTTGTTTTTATTCATTTGTCATAGCATTCAACTGAATAATTGTTTTCGCCGTGAAGTGTAATGAGGGTGTGTGTGCGAATTATTATTCACATTGGAAAACTATAAAATGTCTAGATATTACACAGTTCTGTTATAAATTCACTATAAGTATCAGCAGATCATCTGCTTTTTATTTAGTTTCAAAATGCATACAAATATGATAATAAACTAATTAAGATTATAAGACCAAATATATAGACGCACATTGACTAGTATCTACATACTGGTGAGTGGACATTAACCACGTGAATGTAGCAAGACATTTATCGCGCAGTATTGTGACTTCGACCCCCACCTCGCTTCCGTGGAAGAAATCGTTATGTTATAAGTTGTGTCATGCAAAATCATTTTGGTTATGATTACAATACATATTTAACTACGAGTAGAAAGTAGTTTTGATTTTCTAACTTGATGAAAACAAACCATAACCTAATTAATTCTAACAGACTTTAGCCCACCACTTTACGATTTTCAAACATGGCGGTGCCCTGTCGCGAACATCCGCCAGTCTGAGGATAAATGCTATTTAGGTTTGTTTTCACCGAGTTACAAAATCAAAACTACTTTCTACTGGTAGTAAAATATGTATTTGATTGATGGCCAATAGGATTTTGCATGACATAGCTTATAACATAACAATTTCTCTCGTGGCAGCGAGGTGCGTGTTAATATAATACCACTTACAATATTATTGTTACTTCGACCACAACCTCGATTCTGAGGAAGAAATCGTTATGTTACAAGTTGTGTCATGGAAAATCTTTATGGTCATCAATCATATACATATTTTACTACAACTAGTAAGTAGTTTTGATTCTTTAACTTCCGTGATGCGATCTGAACACAAGTAAGATATCGTTTCAGGCTTCCACAACGCTCGCTTCGCACTCACAAACATAACCAATTTAGCACGAACTGCGGGGTCCTGTGGAAAACTGCGCATGGTGACACCATCGCCCGACCCCTAGGAGCAATTGACGACAAAGCAACGATTCGGCATGTCGTCGTTGATGTCGAGAAATCCTCAAAATGATGAGGGTGCTACACACTTTCTATACAACTAACTGAAAATCGTTCCTCATATGACGTCACTGCAGTGCTCTGGAGACAGAGTTACGTAACCTGTCTGTGGTTTCGTTGGCGGGCGAGACTGAAGCAGGCGACTATTTGGCAACTTTTAATCGCTCGGTATTAATTAACCACAAGTTTTTTAAGAATGAATTTGGTGTTCCGCATAAGTCTAACCACAAATCTTTCATATGTAATAGTTAAAAGAGTACAAAAAACAAAGTTTAGTTGTTCTTTAATAACTTCGAAAACTTTGAGGTTTTTTTTGTTACTTGAATTGGTTTCTCGTACTTTCGAATTTTTTAGTTGATAAATAAACTTTTACTGATGAGAAAAAAATCAGAATTTAGTGAAAACAGATAAACTAACGAGAACAAATCAGAAATTAGAAACGAATGAGAAAACAATTGAAATTATCAGAATGTAATCGAGACATAAATCGATATTTTGAAAAAAAAATTAGACAAATGTTTGATATAACGAGAAAGTTAAACTTGAAAAACTTAATTCATACTACCAACAATATGTGCCACCATTAATCTTTTCTTAATGAGCATTTTCCTGTAGCAATTTATTTGTGTTGATAAATTCCCAGTACATCGAATACCCAAACTCCCAGAAGAAATAAGAGGTGAGAAGAACTTATTGACAATATCAACGACTTGGAAATACAATTTGATCGTTCAGAAAAGGATGACATTAAAGAAGATTTATTGTCCCAAATACAACAGACAAACAGAATTAGAAGCAATTCATAAATACCAAACAGAAGGTATTGTAATGAGATCAAAAGTTGATTGGTATGAGCACGGAGAATAAACAAGCAAATGCTTCCTATCCCTTGAAAAGCAAAACTTCCTAATTAAAGCAATTACAAAACTAGAAAATGAAAATAATGAAATTGTAACAGGCAAAAACAATTTAATAAAAGAAACAAAAGCATTCTACAAAAGGTTATACACAAAAAAGATACAAAGAAGGTTAACGTACATGAGCTTTTTAAGGATGCTAAAATCCACAAACTTAATGATAACCAAAAACAAAGCCTAGAAGGGGAATTAACGTTTGACGAAGTCCTAAGCTTGCTTAAAAAATAAATAATGGAAAAGGTCCTGGTCCATCAGGATTCACTACTGAGTTTTACAAATTCTTCTGGAATGATATACATCCGTTTCTACTTGAATCTTTAAATTACGCATACAAAAACGGTGAACTATCGACTGGCCCAAAACAAGGACTTATTACTTGTATACCTAAAAAGGGCAAGCCCAAAAAATATTTATCAAACTGGAGACCAATATCATTACATGATCGGTTCGGCAAAAGTAGCAAATAGAATTAAAAGGTCATTGGCTTCAATTATTAACGAAGATCAAGAAGGATTCCTTGCTAATAAAAATATATTGATTGTACAGAAACTATGGAAATTCCTACTGATCAATTTCGAAAAAGCCTTTGACTCCGTAGACTTGAACTTCATTGAAGAGGTTTTGCATTTTTTAATTTTGGTAAATCTAAAAGAAAATGGATGAAAACATAATATTGTAATATAAGCTCGTCAATACTAGTAAATGGATTTGGTTAATCTTCTTTAATATAACTAGAAGCTGTAGAGAAGGGGATCCCCTTTCACCTTATATCTTCATTATATGCGCTAAAATGTTATCTACAATGATTCAAAACAATCCAAAGGTAAAAGGTATCACAATTGGAAACAGAATATCCTGTCTCCCAGTTTGCAGATGATACATCCCTTGTTTTAGATGGTACTGAAAAGTGTCTACAAAATGCTTTACAAATATTGGATGACTATGCCTCCTTTTCTGGTCTGAGAATAAATGTAAGTAAAACAAGAATCATTTGGATAGGATCTCTCAGAGGATCAACCAACATTTTATGCAAAAAATGGAAACTTAACTGGTCCCAAGATGACTTTACTATTCTCGGTATTGTATTCTCTCTAAACCTAGCTTAGATGGTTGAAAGGAACTATAAAGACAAACTTAAAAAATATAAAAGGACAAATGCAAATACGGACAGCTCGTAACCTTACACCCCTCGATAGGATTACAATCCTGAAATCCTTAATTTTTTACAACAATAAACCCCACCAAACGACATTATTAATGACCTATAAAACTATGTTTCTCCTTTGCATGGTATAACAAACCTGATAAGATTAAACGTGATATCATAAAACAACAATATGGGGAAGGCGGTTTAAGAATGCTCCACATAAAACAGACTTGTAATGCTCCAAAAATTGCGTGGTTTAAGAGAATGTTTTTAAAGGACTCCAAATTGACTGCCATCTCTTCCTACAATGTGTCACAAAACATACAAGATATCCTGTTAAAGGGAGAAGCATTTATAAAACAAAGAGCTACAAATAAAAAAATAAACTATTTTTGGGAAGATGCTCTTTTAGCATGAGGTTCCTATACGTCACTGAAAAATAAAACAGTTGTTCAGGGCAATGGTATTCTATCGCAATGCAATGTTTATGGTACAATGAACAAATTCTCTTGGATAAAAAAACAACATTCGAGTACCCACACTACTCTAAAATAGGCATAACATTTGCACATGACTTGATGGACACTGATGGAACAGTGTATACTTATCAAATGTTTCATGAGCAAACTACAAACCATTTAACAGCGAACTTCTTAGAATATGAAAGCCTAGTAAGAGCAGTTAAACAATATTTTAAAACATATACAACATACCATTTGGAGAAAATCTTGAATTACCATTCATTCCTTATCACATTCAAGACATCTTTAGAAATAAGAAAGGTTGTAAGATATAGTGCGATAGACTTATTCCAATTTTAGACTCTGCTATATATAGCTTTAAAAAGAAATGGGAAGATGAACTTGAAACAGATATAAGTGAAAAAGAATGGAAATCCTATCAAAAGATTATATTTCGAGCTCATATAAATTCAGACTTTAGATAATTCCAATATTCCTTAGGGCATATAATCTTACCAACAAACCTACTTTTGTTTAAGATGGGATATATGTCGAAAATAGTTTATGCTCATATTGTGAAAATGCACCAGAAAGCGGAATTCATCTCTTTTACGACTGTCCAAAATCAGAATCATATGGAATCAATTTTCCAATTGCATAAAAAGAAAAACAGATATCACATGGAATATCGATGAGATGAAAATCATATTTGGATTCTATGAAAAAAGGAACAAAGTCCTTAGTCTCCTGATAACAGTTGTCAAATTTACTCTTTTTAAAGTATGAACATATACTTGTACACCAAGTTTCGACACGATCAGAAAGGGGAAAAAAGTAAAATTTACAATATCGAGAGAACACGTGCCGTCTCTTCGTGTAACTTAACCAAATTTCTGATTGCCATTAATTGCTTGATTGATACTAACGTACAACTGACCCTTTTTCCTACAATGTCATTTGTTATGATATGCTTGTCAATGTGAGATACCGCCAAACTTATATTTGGTTGTGACTTGATGTCATGATTTTGTACCTAAAAATAAAGATGAAAAATCCCACAACCTCCGATAAGACCCATGCAATACAGAGCATAAAGCATTAGATACAATGAAGGATCATTCAAGTACATACATAGGTGGGTGTAGACAATGTCTGTGGGGTCAGTGGTTACCAAGTTCGCTGACTTGGATCACACATGTCATCATATCCCAGTTGTGTACATCGATACCATAGTTGTTCATCACTGGATTGTCTTGTTCAGTCTCGATTATTTACAGACCGCCGCCATACACCTGGAATATTGTTTAGTGGGTTGTTAAACAACAACCAAACTAAACTATAATATTCGTCATTAGAAATACGCATCATTAGTGTTTTAGTTTCTTAAATGAGGTTTATAATAGTACTAATGCATTTTGGAGTTCGATTAATTTTCTTGCTTCTGAAACACTTGGTATAGTATATTGTATTTCAAAGGGGTTGTTTGTTTGTTTAAAGTCGCAGCAAAAAATATTTCGTCTATGTGGCGGCGGTTTGTGAATAATCGAGTCTGGCTCAGATAATCCACCGATCAACAGTACGAGCATCGATGTACGCAAATAGGAATCAGCGAGCATGACCACACGTCATATCTGTAGGCCTAAACGAAAGCCGATAGTATGGTTAATTGTATATACGATTATAGTGTCAAATTAATACATTGTATATATGGAAGATTTATTTTCAGCTGAGAGGTTGCACGATTTTTCCGTGAACGTGTACAATATAGATCCCTCCCTCAATCCACATGCTATTGCAAAACAATGCTACTTCTACTCGGGCAATGTGACGTCTCCTGTGGTCACAGTCACAGTGACCTGCACGAGGCCCGTTAATGGCCGATATCTTCGTCTCACAGGGAAGAACAGAAGAGATTATGATGATGTGCTACCGTTCTGTGAAGTGCAAGTCTTTGGGGATAAGCAAACACACTTCAGTTCATGTAAGTCAGTACAGCCACTACGCTTGGACATATATATACTCTTCGCTAAAAGGTACGCATAGGCGTATTTTCAATTCAATCTTCCAACTGTAAAGTGAGATAGCACATGTAATTCAGGATCAGGTGCAGCCACATTTCACAGTATAAAAATTATTGTCTGGTACCATGCATAGTTTATAAAGTTGCCTGTTTTGTAGATTCCTGTATTGAACGTTAATGTACCACTGTACCCGTTATCCTGAGTGTGAGAGTGAACATAGTGTTACACCACATGTTGTAGTATTCTAGAAATATCACGGCAAGGGGTGGGGTGGGTGGGGTGGGTGGGGTGTCTTTGGTTTGGGGAGGAGGGGGAACCAAAAATGAGCTTGACACATTGTGCCCTTGTGGGGAGTCGAACCCGGGTCTTCGGCGTAATGAGCATTACGTTTGTGCTGCATTAAACCAACAAACAAAGAAACAAACAGACAAACAGAAACTTATTGTGGACAGTGTTAGCTACAACTGATCACCTACCTCTTTTACAGTATGTGTAAGAATGATAACGTTGTATTTACAGGCTCGACGCTCAAACTTCAGCGTGGTAAACGGTTCAGAAGTGCTTTCATTCAAGATCTACAGTCGGATATCGACGACCCTGCCGCTTGTGCCTCGGTCTGTGAAAGGGACATCCGCTGCACCGGTTTCAACTTTAGGTTGACGGAACGTACATGCCAGATGGTGCATGACACGGAGATTGGGGGCAACGGTTGCTGATGCTTCCTGGAACTGTTATCAGCACGAACCATGTTGGGTGCCTTGTCCTGCAGTTTAGCCACTGCCCAGTACATAAGTGCTTCATGTTGGGGGTCGGTCGGGTAGCCTAGTGGTTAAAGCATTCGCTCGTCACGCCGAAGACCCGGGTTCGATTCCCCACATGGGTACAATGCGTGAAGCTCATTTCTGAGTTTCCTTGCCGTGCTCTGGCTGGAATATAGCTAAAAGCGGCGTAAAAATAAACTCACTCACAATCATGCTGGTGTATTGTCGCTGCTGTACATCCTTAACGCATACACAGATTGGAGAGCACCGTACTGATGACGATCAACTGTATTCATACTGGTAGTTCAAGAACCCGTGAAGCTCCAGGTTAAATTGGTCTTCAGCAATCTGTGCTTGTGTCATAAGAGGTGACTAACGGGATCGGTGGTCAGCCTCGCTGACTTGGTTGACAGGTCATCGGACACACCACCACCATATAGCTGGAATATTGCTGAGTGAGGCGTTAAACAACGAACAAACAAACCATAGTTCCAGTGGGTGCCTTGTCACTTAGCACAACTAAATTATAGATGTTGAGACGGTTGCACTTTGCATTTAAAGGCAGACACTTCCACTCAATGAATTCAGTCATGATTTTTGCGCTCGAACGTTACTTGGACACCTTGTCCTTTAAGAACGCGAGGTGAAGTGAGGTGAAATGGGGTTTAACGTTGTGCTTAAGAATATTTCGCTCATTTGACGGCGTGCATGGTGTATGTGTGGCTGCTTGTACTAGCCCAGACTCCAGCTGGTTTTATAATGTTAGCTTACTGAGATACCATGCTGCAGTTAAAAAACACATTATACTGACTCCGAGCCGACGATGCCTTGTTGTATCCATTAATGCCAAGCGCCAGGCAGGGACCAACAAGTACCATATTTTAACGTCTTTTGGTAGGACGCGGTCGGGGATCGAACCCGCGACCTTCTCTCTCCGGGCGGACGCTCCAACCACTACACCACTGAGGCGGTTCCTTTAAGAACGTTATAGCGGAGGTGTTTCACAGATGTTTTTTTCGCTTTGCACTACATTTAATTTGCTGCGCACTCTAGAACATCTTCAAGAAGGATGAAAACAGCGGATGTTCGCCATTTGGAAAGTTTGTTTAGATTACTGAGTGAGTTTTACACCGCTTTTAGCAATATCCCAGCAATATGACGGTGGTTATATTAATGACGCCAACAAACGGAGATTGCATGATACACGCCCACCATACAGATTTCACAGTTGACTACATCTTGAACTTGTTTAATTATTTTATCGGCACGTGCAAACAATAGGATTTGTTCAATTGTCACGATTGTTCTGTGGAGGTAGGGGGTCATCAATTTTATGGTCACATGTATGAGAGGGGATGTCATTGATTTTGCACATGTCATGACTTTGTACATAAATTTTGGGGGAGTGGGTGTTTGGGGGATTGGCATTCACAATGTACGGTCTCTTACATGCTCTTTTAATCAGGAGTTCAAAAGGTGTCACACAGCTCAGAAGTTCAAGGTTGCAACAATCAATGCCCCAGTAGAGCTTTCAAAATAGTTTTTATTGATATGTGGAGGACATTTCAAATTTGTAATGAGACCTCGTATGTAATGAGACCTTGTGTAGTATTCTCTATATGTGCACATGCACATATCACTTTTGCCTAGCAACCATTGTTTCTGTATTTCGTCGTTTGTGACGTCATTAAACAATTGATCGTGACGTCAATGAAAAAACGCCGTCATACTTGTTTACCGTGTTTTACTGAACACATGTACATGAATAAAATGAAAAATAAAGAAATTATTAATGATAATGTCTATATATACAGTATATGTGTATATGTTGCGTACGTGTGTATATGTGTATGTTTTAATGCCAAATGTTTTAGAATTATGTATATTAAGGTATCGTTGGTGTCCCACAGGCCACATGGCTGCACATTGTTAAAAATATGTACTTTTATCGAATCGGGTTGTACCAATAATGTGTGACACCATAATAATAAACAAATTTTCTTCTTCTTCGTTTTCTTCTGTGCTGTAGTACTTCACTCTTGCTTGACAACGGTATACGAATCTATACCGAAACGTCGCATCATATATAATTTAGAAGGTGCTATCCATGAAGTATCGTATTTTTTTTCTTTCTTAGGGTCAATGTGTAGTCCCTAGGCGTCCGCATTCAAAACTGACCAACCGTAGCTTAGTGGTCAACATGAATAATTGACTGTTAATCGACCACTGTTTCTTATTTCGAAGCTTGGCAATTGTTTTATTGCTATTAATTTTTAACTTTACACGCAGCTGAGTGTGTGTTCAGAAGAAGATACAAAATAACTTGCACACATCGCTAAACGTGACATTTCACTATCCATCATTCCGCCATGACAGGTAGAATGATGGTGTGTGTTTTGATGTTGTTTGCTGTACAAGAAGCAGCAGGGACGGGTAAGTTTACCAATATTCGTAAGTTGTTTCATTTGTTTGGGTATTACGTTGCTATTCCATGGGGTGATTATTTTGGCTTTAAGGCTTTGCTCTGTATTGGGGATCGACTATTTGACGTTTATGGCCCTCGGGGTAGTTTTGTTGCGCTATTGTTAATTTGTTTGCGACTGAATGTTTTTTCAGTTACAGGTGAAAAATGAAATTTTTCAAGAACATTTATGAAAAAGGAAAGCCTGATGCAACATTTTTTTTAAGCAAAAGATTCTCGATGTTTCAATTATTTGTTTATGTATTTTTTATAAATTACGAGTTGGTCCCCGTATTTTCTCGGTATTTCCAGCTTCCAGTTTTTTTTTTTGTTACTTCAGTTATTTTCTTGCCCCCCAAATCATTCACTGCCCGAAATTTGAATGTAAAAACTAAGCAAAAGATTACAAAAAGGTAAAATGCCATCATTTATCAGGCCATAATCTTTCATGATTTAAAAGTGCATTATAACTTATAAATTATAAGTTGGAGAGAACTATATATTTAAAAATTGACCCCGTGAAAATTCACTATCCAGTCGGGCCAGTGACTCTGGAGATTTATTGGCCCGACTGGATTTTTACTAGCCACGGGCTAGCGGGCCAGTGGCTATTTCGCACAGTGTTTGAGTTTATAAAGTAATTTTTTAAACTTAGATGCTCTCAGATTCAATTTCCTGCTTTCTGGAGGTAAAATGAGTGAATCTCCAATTTTGTACAAAATATTATTTTTTCCTGCTACGTTTGACCAAACTTTTCAATGTTTTTTTTGTGAAAAAAAGTTTCTTTGTTCAAAATTGTAGCCTCTATACATAATGTTATGAACTAAACTTTATGAATATGTTTGGACATATCTGTATGCATGCAAAACAACTGTTTTGTTCAGTTTAAGTATTTACATACAATAGTTGTATTATTAAATTCAGTTGACAGTCCAGAAATTGCACGTGAAATGTACATCATATACATGATATCTTCAGGTTTGTTCAATATTGCTCACTCACTCAGTTTACTCATTGCAACTTAACAAGATAAGTCAGTCAGAAAAATCAGGGGCGTAGCTACCATTTTGAAAAAAGACCGGGCTTACACAAGATTGTTGCTAAAAAGGTTGAGCAAGCCCTCCATACTATCTAGATATATAAAGCTTTCCAGCCCATCGGGCTTACACGAAACAATTGGCTTGCTACGCGCCTGAAAATTGCTTTATTTATTTAAGTGATCGGGAAAAGGACAGATATTCAGTTCCTTGACGCAGCAAGAAACAGGATTAAGCTTCATTAAGTTCCTGAATCCAATTACTTGTGACAGTATTATCATAATATGATAGTAATTAATTAAGACATTAGAACTGACTTGGATTAGTACATTGTATATAGTAGGTAGTTCCATGTTTAACCTTGCATGAAGCATAGCCACTAGAGAGTAATATTTTTTGATAAAAGTGTAGGCAAAATGGGATGTAGGCAAAATGGGGACATGCCATGTCATTGCCCTGGATTCCTTATTTTACTTATCAAAGGTTGTTGTTATCACATGTAATTAGGTTTATTACTGATACTGCAGTGTAATATCTTTACGGCAATATTACACTAGTGTACCGCTAGACTTATGACGTCATAATGGTTACAGTTATGACGTCACAATGCTAATGCCTCTGTCGCAATGGTATTAGACCTTGCTTGACTCACTGGAATTGATATGAAAGTCATCACACTGTAGGCAGTTTCTATCAATTTATGTTGGAGAGTAATAACAGAATACTAAACTAGTTTTCGTGAAATGCTGTTTCTATTAAACTCAAGAAAGATTTAGTATCAAACTCCCTTTTACTCGTTTTGATACCAAAGTCGTTTAGTATCCTCTATGTATAATTCGGGTACCGATCAACTGTCGGGTATTTGATCTCGATCTCGATCTCTCTATCTCTCGATCTCGATCTCTCTCGATCTGGAGCCCCCGACTACCTACGGCCCTGAAATGGAAGTTTTGCACGATGTAATACCAAACATTACTATGATACAGATCTGAACCATGCTCTGCGGAAGCCAACAACTTCCAGTACTGTCGAATATCAAGGTCCAAGTGTCGCTGTTGATGGCAAGAATGGCACGCACTGGGATTCTCTTAGTTGTTTCTCTGTAGACTTCTCCGATCCTGATCACTGGTGGCAAGTGGACCTTCAGTACCAGGTCTTAGTGAAGATGATCACTGTGTCATCGAGGTCGGACTGCTGTCGTAAGTAATGATATTTTTCACCCTGAAGATCCGGGTAAGAATTGATTTTCGGTGACCCATGCTGTTCGTAAGAGGTGACATACGGGATCAGGTGGTCAGGCTCGCTGACTTGGTTCACACACGTCATCATATCCCAGTTGTGTACATCGATACCCATGCTGCTCATCACTGGATTGTCTTGTCCAGTCTCGATTATTTACAGACCGCCGCCATATAGCTGGAATATTGTTGAGTGCGTTCAGTTGGTACTGTTAAACAACAACCAAACCAAACTATAATACTCGTCATTAGGAATACACATCATTAGAGTTTTTGTTACTTGTATGAGGTTTCCAATAGTACTGATGTATTTCGGAGTTCGATTAATTTCCTTGCTTCTGAAACACTTGGTATTGTACATTGTATTTCAAATCTGTGGGCTTTTGGCAGTGTATGAAGTAAGGCCCGTCTGACGGGTTAGATTTCTGCTGGACGGTTTAAATTAACACTTAAGTTAACAGCTAGCCAGCCCGATGGACGGGTGAAAAATATATTCAGATAGCGTGTCCACTGGCACTGTCTATTTAGTATTTAAGAAGGACTGGTTAAATCTTTTCTCGGCTGGTAAGTTTTTGAAGTTATCAGCCCAGATGTCTGATTGGGTTTTTGGCTTATTTCATACACTGATTTTGGGCCTGTTTGTTTGTTTAACGTTGCACCCATTAACACTGCGTCTATATGGCGGCGGTTTGTAAACAGTCTGGATCAGACAATCCAGTGATCAACAGCCTGTGCATCAATCTACGCTTTGGGAATCGGCGAGCCTGACCACTCGTCAAATCTGCAGGCCTAAACGAAAGCCGATTTTAAAGTTTTTGTACACACGATTATAGTATCAAATTGATACATTATATATACTGATGTACAAAAGAGAGTACAAACCTTGTGTTTTCTAATTGGGTACTATATCTATGGTGTTATTACAACACGTACACAATGTTTGTGACTTGTCAGTCACAATCAGAACACTTTTCTAAATATTACGCCGTTTTCAAGAAAACATTTTACCAACACATCAAGTGTGTACTTTCTTTTGTACGTCAGTTTTATATGGATGATTTATTTTCAGCTGAGAGGTTGCACGATTTTTCCGTGGACGTGTACGATATAGATCCCTCCCTCAATCCACATGCTATTGCAAAACAATGCTACTTCTACTCGGGCAATGTGACGTCTCCTGGGGTCACAGTCACAGTGACCTGCACGAGGCCCGTTAATGGCCGATATCTTCGTCTCACAGGGAAGAACAGAAGAGATAATGAAGATGTGCTGCAGTTCTGTGAAGTGCAAGTCTTCGGGGATAGGCAAACACACTTCAGGTCATGTAAGTCAGCACGCTTTAACATATATATAAGTCTACTCTCCCCTAAAAGAAACGCATAGGTGTATTTTGACTGTAACTGTAACATAAGACAAGATAAGATAAGATTTATTATCCTCGGAGGAAGTTTGGTTTACATTCATAAGAGCTCCGGAGCATTTAAAGGATAGAAAATATTACACTGGCAATATCCAAACACAATAGTAATATTAAGATTGACAACAGCAATGTACATTATTAACACAAGTATTAAACATTTACGTGAGATAGCACATGCAATTCTGGATCAGTTACAGCCAGATTTCACAGTGTGAAAGATCAATGTCTGTTACCATGCAAAGGTTATGAAGTCGCCTGTTTTATAGATTCCAGAATCAAACGTTATTGCACCACTGGGTCCTTTTCTTTTGGGGGAGAGTATATGTTTGGTCCTGATTGAGTGATTGAATATAGTTTTACGCAACTTTTAGCAGTATTCTAGAAATATCACGGCGGGGGGACACCAGGAATGGGCTTCACACATTGTACCCTTGTGGGGAGTCGAACCCGGGTCTTCGGCGTGACGAGCGTTACACTTGTGCTGCGTTAAGCAAACAAAGAAACAAACAGACAAACAAACAAACACTTATTGTGGACAGTGTTAGCTACAACTGATCACCTACCTCTTTTACAGTATGTGTAAGAATGATAACGTTGTATTCACAGGCTCGACGCTCAAACTTCAGCGTGGTAAACGGTTCAGCAGTGCTTTCATTCAGGATCTACAGTCGGATATCGACGACCCCGCAGCTTGTGCCTCGGTCTGTGAAAGGGACATCCGCTGCACCGGTTTCAACTTTAGGTTGACGGAACGTACATGCCAGATGGTGCATGACACAGAGATTGGGGCAGCGGTTGCTGATGCTTCCTGGAACTGTTATCAGTACGAACCATGTTGGGTGCCTTGTCCTGCAGTTTAGCCACTGCCCAGTACATAAGTGCTTCATTATCATGTTGGGGGCGATCGGGTAGCCTAGTGGCTAAAGCGTTCGCTCGTCACGCCGAAGACCCGGGTTCGATTCCCCACATGGGTACAATGTGTGAAGCCCATTTCTGGTGTCTCCCGCCGTGATATTGCTTGAATGTTGCTTAAGGACGGGTAAAACTAAATTCACTCACAATCATGTTGGTGTATTGTCGCTGCTGTACATCCTTAACGCATACACAGATTGGAGAGCATCGTACTGATGACGATCAACTGTATTCATACTAGTAGTTCAAGCAACCGTGAAGCTCCGGGTTAAATTGGTCTTCAGCAACCTGTGCTTGTTGTAAGAGGTGACTAACGGGATCGGTGGTCAGGCTCGCTGACTTGGTTGACAGGTCATCGGACGCACCGCCACCATATAGCTGGAATATTGCTGAGTGAGGCGTTAAACAACGAACAAACAAACCACATTTCAAGTTGGTGCCTTGCCATTTAGCACAACTAAATTATAGATTTTGAGACGGCTGCAATACTTTTTTTGCATTTAAAGGCAGACACTTCCGCTCAAGGAATTCAGCCATGATCTTTGCGCTCGAACGGTACTTGGGCACCTTGTCCTTTCAGAAAGTGAGGTGAGGAGAAATGGGGTTTAACGTCGCACTTAAGAATATTTCGCTCATATGACGACGTGCGTGCGTGTGTATGTGCGGCTGCTTGCACTAGCCCAGACTTGAGCTGATTTTATAGTGCTAGGTCACTGAGATACCATTCCGCAGTTAAGCATGAATACCACACTCAGACACATATTGACCCCGAGCCGACCAGTCTTTGTTGTACCCATTAATGCCGAGCGCTAGGCAGGGACCAACACGTACCATATTTTAACGTCTTTTGGTATGGCGCGGTCGGGGATCGAACCCTCGACCTTCCGCTATTCAGGCGGACGCTCTAACCACTACACCACTGAGGCGGTTCCTTTAAGAATCTTATAGCTGAGGTGTTTTACAGATGTTTTTTCGCTTTGCTCTACATTTAGTTATTTGCTGCGCACTCTAGAACATCTTCAAGAAGGATGAAAACAGCGGATGTTTGCCATTTGGGAATTTTGTTTAGATTATTGTGTGAGTTTAGTTTTACGCCGCTTTTAGGAATATCTCAGCAATATGACGGTGGTTATATTAATGACGCCCACAAACGGAAGAAGATTTTGAACTTGTTTAATTATTTCATCGGCACGTGCAAACAATGGGATTTGTTCAATTGTCACGTTTGTTCTGGGGAGTAGGGGGTCATCAATTTTATGGTCAGATGTATGAGAGGGGATGTCATTGATTTTGCACATGTCATGACAGTGTAAATAAATTATAGGAGGGTGTGTGTGTGTGGGGGGGGATATTTGGGGGATTGGCATTCACATTGTACGGTCTCTTATATTCAAAAGGTGTCACACAGAAGAGAAGTTCAAGGTTACAAGTATCAATGCCCCAGTAGAGCTTTCAATATTCATATTCATATGTGGAGGACGTGTCAAATTTGACGCATCAGTGACAGAAATGATGTCCGCTGCAATTACCTGTTTTGATTGGTACCATACGTTCCTGTTTGCAGTTGCACATTGACTTTGTATTGTGCGTGTATTTATGACGGGTTCCGTCAGGAGGGCAGTATACGCTGTCGCTTTTATTCATCTTTCTGGTGTTATATGTCCATTCGTGTATAAGTAGATAGTCTGTAGAATATAATTGCAACTATTACCTTTAATACATTTGATGTCCACAGTTGTTACTTGTTGGGAGATGTTCCTGTGTATCATTTCTACAACTTTTAAGATTTTTACAACTTTCGTAAAGATTAAATGAAACAAAGTATTGATTATATCATTTTAAATCAAATGCCCTTGACTATTTCATGACCATATACTCTTAAAAAAACGTTCCAAGCCGTTTTGTATTTTTGGTTTGAAAATGAAAATCGTACTCATGCAAATTTCTTTCTTTTTTTTCTTTTCTTTTTTTTTTATATTTTTTTAAATTTTTTTTATTCATGTCATATAATATACATTGCTGGTTATGAAAAAAAAACCCATATAAACAAAATTATAAGCTTACAATCGCAAATCAAAAGTGCAATATTTTGTACCCTTTTTTTTTCAGACGGGAAGAGTTTGAAAAGAAAAGGATAGCGGTATAGACACAGGGTGCAGAAAGGTTTTACTCACAAGGGAACAAAGAATTCCATTTCATACGAAATTTTTCATCCTTTTCTCCGAAAATATGTTCTTCTAGTTTGAAATGGTATTTTATGAAATATATAAGCTGGTTGATATTTAATTCCGTAAAGTCATATCTTGTTTTGTTAATATATTTCTTGATAATGATAAACAGATGGTTAATAAGGACAGGTGCCTCCTGATCTCCCAGCAGGAAATGTTCAACACTTATATTACAGCTAGTTTTGTATCGATACCACTCAACAAATGTTGAGAGAAGGTGTTTTGTTTTTTCACAGAAATAAAATAAATGTTCTAAAGTTTCTATTTCTTTGTTGCAGAGGGTACAGGCATTATCATCATTGATACCTATCTTAAACAAAAATGACTTTGTTGTAACTATTCGATGAATCAGTTTACACTGAAAATTCCTGGCTTTATTTTCTATGGTAATTTTATTTATCAGTGCAAAACAGTCACAAAGATAGTCATCTGCTAGAGTAATATTAAGTTTGGTTTCCCATTTCCGCTGAAGATTATATAGAGAGAGCTTCCTTGACTTTCACATAGCTGAGTATATATGAATTTACAGTTAGCTGACTTGAGTATTTGTGTGAGAGTATTACACTGAGTGTTTACTGATTCTATCTTTTGATTTGTGTCTCTGATGGCTTTGATCCAGTGTTTGGGTATATATTTAAAAAATCTGAAATAAAGGAGATATGCTTCTTTAAGGTTAAATTCTTCTTTAAGCGTATCATAGGACTTGAACTCACCGTTGTTCGAGACAATTTCTTTCATATATTTCATGCCTTTTTTTATCCATGAGACGAACAACCCAATATCGGTAACAGGTACAAAATTAAGAAGTGGCAAGCACATAAAATCTTCAACACTTTCACTAATTTTAGAATGGATACTTGCATAGCATGAAACAACAAAAGTAGTTTTTAATATTTTTGGAGTAGGATTGTATTTTTTCCACTTGAAAGTTGAATAGATTAATGTCACTAAAAGATGATAATGTCTCAACTGCTAGGTGCTGCCACAACCCCTTTGATGTCAGTAATCTCCTTATCCATTTGATTTTCATGTACTTGCGGAATGATATAACATCGATCATTTTTAAGCCACCCTCACAGTAGTCGTTTATCAACATTTTCCTTTGGATTTTATCACGCTTCCCACCCCAAATAAACGTAAAAAGTATAGTATTCAAACGTTTGAAAAAGAGTTTAGAAGGATTAGGGAGGGCGATAAACAAGTGTGTAAAAAGGGGGATAATTTGAGTTTTAATTATCGTTATCCTGCCTATCAAAGTTAATGATCTATTTGACCACGAGAATAATCTTTTTCTAATTTTTGAAAACTGCGGTTCGAAATTTAATGTAATCATTTCTTCTAAATTGGTTGAAAAAATTATACCCAGGATTTTAAATGGTTCTTTGGACCAGCGAAGAGGTATATATGGGCAGAGTTGTTCATTTGTGTCTCGTTTGGACCCTATCCAGACAGCTATAGTTTTATCACAGTTTAAATTTAGACCAGATACTATTGCAAATGTTTTAATAATATGAATTAGCTCTGACAGTCCTCGTTCAGATCCATCTAAAGTGAAATTCATATCGTTTGCGTATTGGAAGATGAGATATTCTATATCTTTTATAGTAATACCATTGATATGCTTATTAGATTTAATTGCAATAGCCAACAGTTCGACACATGTTACAAAGAGATATGGCCCTACTGGGTCTCCTTGACGACATCCGCGTCCTAAGGAAAAGAAGTTCGACAACGAACCCGATAAAATTGAGGCACTACAGCTATTACGCTGAAAGAGTTTAATCCAATTTCTAAGTACCGGGCCAAAATTAAATACTTCCAGTACCTTGTCAATAAAGTCCCATTCGATAGTATCGAATGCCTTCTCAAAATCTACTGCAACTAAAAGACCAGGTAGTTTATATTCTTCACAATAATTCATTAAGTCATATAATATTCGAGTTTTTTCTCCTAGAAATCTATTTTTAAAGAAGCCTGTTTGAGTTTCACTTATTATCTCAGGAAGGACTTCTTTCAGTCGTGAAGCTATGGCCCCAGATGCAATTTTGTAATCTACATTTAGAAGAGTATATAGGTCGCCAATTTTTTAAGTATCGCCTATCACGAGAGTCTTTAGGCAAACATGTTATGATACCTTGTCGTTGAAAGTCTGTAACATTCCAGATTCCTATGCATATGTTATGGATCGCCAGAGAAATACACCTATGTCTTTCCAGAAAATTTTATAAAACTCTGCTGTGAAACCATCCGATCCAGGACTCTTTCCATTCTTCATACTATTTAAGGCTCGTGTACATTCATCTAGCGTAAGTGTATTTTCACAAAATTCGCGTTGATCATTTGATAATTTCTGGTCATAATCTTTCGTAAATACATCTAGGTAATCTTGCCAATCTTTTGCGTGTTTACTTGTGTATAAATTGCAATAATATTCTGAACATTCTTACAATATGTCTTCCTTTTCCGTCAGAATTTCATTTTCTGTTATTATTTCATTCATGTTCTTATTTATATAGCTTCTCTTTTCTAATTTCATAAAATATTCAGTATTCTTCTCTCCCTCTTCATACCATTTGGCCTTGCTCCTAAATATGATTCCTTTTATTTTTTCTGTCCTAATAGTTTCGAGTCTTTCTTTTTTTAAACACAATTTTGTATGATCATCACTACTTAATATTTGGGATCTAGCCTCCATTTCATAGATTTCACGTTCCAGCGTCTTTTCTTCTTTTTCAGTTTGTTTTTTCATTTTAATTGAATATTCAGTTGTGTTAGTTCTTATCTTCATTTTTAATATTTCGAAAAATACTTGATCGTTTACTGATAATTCAATACCTTCTAGATTGTCGATGTTTCCGGTAAAACAATATTCGGCCACTGTTTCACGTATCGTTTGCTTGACTTGTGTTACATAATCATTGTCATACAATAAAGATGGGTTGAACTTCCAGTAACCCGGTCCACGTTCTACTGGACTAAGGGCAAGTTCTAGGGAAATAATAGAATGATCTGATCTGTAACTTACATATACGTTTAACTAGGGACATAAGCTCTTCAGAGACGAGGAAATAATCGAGCCTACTCTGTTTTACTCCATTCCTTTGACGCCATGTGTACTGCTGTTTATCAGGATTGAAAATTCTCCACGGGTCAACTAAGCCTAGTTTTGTTTTTATGTCGACAATTTTCATATATGCTTCAGGATTATTTCTATGTTTTAAATTATAAGTGTCCAAATTATAATCCTGAACTACATTCCAGTCACCGCCCCAAATAATCGCTCCAGGTAATTGTTCTAATTCATTGGCAAGATCTTGAAAGAATTCAGGATTATCCTTATTTGGTCCATAGATATTTGTAATTGAGAACCGAATACTTTCTATTGTCATATCCAATATGATAAAACGTCCATTTTCGTCCAAAATCATTTCATGCACTTCATATTCAAAGTTATTTTTTAATCAGTATTAATGTCCCTGCACTATTACTGGTTCCATGTGAGAAGTAACATCTGTAGCCCCACTCGGCTGCCCATGTCTGTTCATTTTCTAAAGTACTATGAGATTCTTGAATAAATATTATAGATGATTTCCTATTTCGTACGAAATTAAAAATATCTACGTTTTATGCTGTCCGACTGGAGGCCCCTGGCATTTATAGATAAAATACACAAATTACTCATGTCTTATTTTTAATAAGTGAGTAGAACTGAGTGAGTGTGCGAGAGAGAGTAAGAGAGAGAGAGAAGGGGGGAGGGGGTAGTTTGACAGGGAGAGGGTAGTTTGACAGAGAGGAGTAAGAGAGAGATAGTAGGGATAGTAGGCAGAGAGGAAAAAATAAAATGAGAATGATTGGTAATCCCTTTGACATTTGCCCAATTTACACAATGTATTTTGCCCAATTTACACAACATATTTTTACATCTTAATCAGCATATATCAGTAACTTATTATGAACTACCTTCATGTTAGTGGTAAAAAAAAAGTCACAAATAAGATAATGAACGGTATCTAACACTTTGTCGTTGAAGTCTGTTGAGTCTATCACCAGTTACTGATTCTCGTCACAGGAATGAATGGACAGATGATCATGGAACACATTTGGTTATATACCGCCAATAAGCTGTCGCTTCCTACACTGTCCATGTGGGGCAGTATGAGTATCCAATGTAAACAATGATTCCCTAGAACTAAAAAACAAAAGGGGGTTTAGTTCAGGTTATATTCGACAACACAAGTGAGAAGATCCGTTAAATTCGACCTCGCGCGCAATGTTCGTGGGGCGCGTTTAACCGTTACGTTATCCTTACGTAACACCGGTGTATTGTCCACTATGTTAAATGAAACGATACAGTCAATCACTTTCGGTTTATAACCTTGTCAATGTCGTCGCAGGGGTTAAACTTGAACCTTTTGCCCGTCGTTGTTGTCGTTGCGTAAACCCGCCCGTTGAAATACCAAGCACTTTCAATCCCAGCGTGACTCTTGAGGACAACGTCAGTTTTAGTAACATCATCGGCTAACTTCGACTCCGACTTCTCCCGAATCTGTTTCCTCAAGCGAATAACTTGGCCTTTTGCCTCTGAAGATGTGAATTTTATTAACACCGGTTTTGTAATTGACTTGTTGGCATGGTCAATTCTATGAATAGCCAATATATCATCCTGGTTTACATCAAAGTTTGCTTTACTTTTCATCAATTCCATGAATTTTTTTCTCACATCTTCACCTTAAGATTCGGGTAAATTGAACACTTTGATATTGTTCTTTCTGGAGAATTGCTCGTTTTGATTACTCTGTCTAAAAGCTTCGGTTGCACGAGAAGCTACTTCAGCAATTTTCGATTCCATTTCATCCATTTGCGTTTGGTTTTTTTCTAAGTCTCTTCAGAGCTTTTCGTTTTCGTTCTTTAAGACCATCATATCAGTTTTAACCTCGTCTATGCCCACTTTGGAGATCACAGTTTCCGTAATTTCGTCTTTCAACTGCTCTCTTAATGAGTCAAAGTATTCGTCGACCACCGACTTCATTAGTTGTTTTATGTCATTTTTCGTAGGCATTTCCGATAAAAGATGACGAAATTCCTGCATATCTGCATTAATTTCTGTCAAATCTGGTTTTTGCTTAGGTGGCATTGTTAATGAATAAATTGCAGAGAAGACAACACACCCGTAGCACGCACTGCACGGTATCTTTCACCTCTGTACCGTCGGATGGGATTTACACGTGGTTAAAGTTTTCCTTTCAAAAACACAGTTTCTGACCCAAAAAAATCACAAAAGCTCACATCAATAGTGTCAGTAGCTTATGCACTTACTTCTCAGTCCATTTGGTTCTTAGGAAGGGCACTCCAAATAATAACTTTGGGCTTTTTGTGAGAGCTGTGATTACACGCGTCTGCACATAGCCAGCCAAGGGAGACAATCCTCTCATGCAAATTTCATGTCATACACCAATCATCTTTCAAGAGCGATTACTGTACAAACAACCATGGTCATAAGGAAGTGCAAGTAGTGATGCACTCTCACAACTTTCATTATTATCACAAAAACATAGATTGACTCCGATATATCTCCCAATTTCTTCAATCGTCAATTAAAAATGAAGTTCCACTACTTTTTTTGAAGAGTATAGATACCGGCGAATGCCAGATATTTATGTTCGGATGCATGCCATGTATTGTTGTGATATTGTACATTCCTCCAGAGCACAACATGAGATGCAGTTATCACCCGTTTGATGTCTTCATTTCCAATTTATCGGCACTATTATAGTACACTAAGGGAGAGAAAACAGTTGCTCAATTCTCATATGTGCAAATAATCTTTGATGTGATAAATTATTACTTATTCTTATCGTTTGTGAACTGTTAGCTAATGTGGATGAGGCCCAACAGGATGAGTCAGGAATTGTTGCCTTGTGTTCGCCGCGGATTTAGAGGAATGTCGAGAATGTCGGAAAATGGACTTCGAGTTTGATAGCATAGTACACGTTCACCTTTACGTGAAACCCCGTGATGATACCTGGCTAGAATTGGTCTTCAGCAACGCATGCTTGTGGTAAAAGGCCATTAACGGGATCGGTTGGTCAGGCTCGCTGACTTGTTTGAGTTGACGCTTGTCATCATAACCCATTGATCACTGGATTGTATGGTCCACACTCGATCATATACAGACCACCGCCACATAGCTAGAATATTGCTGAATGCAGCGTTAAACAACCAACCAACCTTTTCGCGAGAACCTTGTGAGGTGAGGGTGCTTTAACTTTGGATTCATGGTTATTCCAGTTTTATCGGGACGTGCATGCACGTGTGTGGCTGATTGTACTAGCCCGGGCTAATGCAAGTTGTACAATGTTGGCTCACTGTGCTATGTCGCAGGTGAAACACTCAGAGGCAATCTGTGTTTGTGATCGCCCTTAACGATGGAGGCAGGATAACAACATGTGCCATCATTTAACGTATGATGTACAGCAAACATTCAACCGCCGACCTCCTTGACGGGGCGGTGAGGCAACCTAGTGGTTAAAGCGTCCGCTCGTCACGCTGAAGACCCGGGTTCGATTCCCCACATGGGTACAACGTGTGAAGTCCATTTCTGTTGTCCCATGCCGGAATATTGCTACAAGCGGCGTAAAACCATACTCACTCACTGCATACCGTTAGTTGCCTGGCATTTAGCCTTAATATCCCACGCAGATTATTATCGTGTAAATGACGTAACACAGATGGTAACTTCCAGTACACGTCACCATTATGACATCATACTATTCAACAGGCAGTCCCAAGCATTTCGCCCGGTTATCTGCTCAGTTTAGGCCACTTCTGGTGTTACAGAATTTAAATATAATCTCTTGGTCCTTGTTCGTGTGGACCTGTAAGATTTGAGTTAGTTGTCTGACGACTCACTCCAGCTAGTCCAGTAGCTAAAACTGTTTTGAGTTCTAACCTTGCATTTTAGGTCCATCAGTATCACTTGTACAGTGAGAGTGGAATCTTTGTGATCTTTGCGACGGAAACTTTGCGATATGTCACAGAGTCTTTGTGATGTTAGCATCAGGAAGGGAAGGGTAAGGCTCTATAAATGGCCTGTATACCTACAAAATCAATATTACAAGAGAGCTGAAGTCACATTTACTTACATTAGGTTTCCATCAGTAACAAGTCCATATATGTTGTTCAGAAAGCTACTGATAACCATGTACAACCATTAATAGTCACAAAATTAATACTTTTTGATAAACAATCGGTATATTGTGACAAATGACACCACAAAATGTGTAAAAATAATACAAAGTGTTCCAATGAGGGTTTATCCTCTTTCATCATAAAGCATGTGCTGTTTTATCAGCGTAAAAAGCCGTACATATCAATTTCCACGAATTGGTCTAATGTCACATACCCGTCAACTCCATTTTGTCATTGGGACTTATCTGTGGTAATGAATGAATTTTCCGTTACATCAATTTCGTAATCACAAAGTTTCTGTGACATTAGCTGCATTAACTGCCTCTGTTGTTGAAATGTATAAGAACCATTTAGAGATGCATTCATATATTCATGTTTGCAAACAACGTTCAAATATTAGCACAGAAGAAAGCTACATTCCAGCAGTCTGTAAATAATCGAGTCTGGTCCAGACAGTCTAGTGATTGACATCATGAGCATTGATATACACAGCTGGGATATTGAGGAAATGTTTAACCTTGTCTTGTATTTGTGAATGCAGGTTTTCAAGCTTATGTTCGGCGAATAACTGGTTTTGTTTGATTGCTGTGTTAGTGTCAATGCGGGTTAAATCAATGGTTGATAACATGATCACCTCCCACGCGCTGTGACTACCATCACACACAATTACCATCGCGGCAGAACCATGACATGAACTCCGTTACAGTTGATGCTGATAAGGCAAGCACGAGTTACAGCAGCATCGTCTCTCACTCGACATTCGGGACGGTGGGGTAGCCTAGTGGTTAAAGCGTTCGCTCGTCACGCCGAAGACCCGGGTTCGATTCCCAGCATGGGCACAATGTGTGAAGCCCATTTCTTGTGGGCCAGCCGTGATATTGCTGGAATATTGCTAAAAGCGGCGTAAAACTAAAACTCACTCACTCACATCCTCGACATTCCCATTGAATCACGAGGCAAAGGTGCGCTAGGCTAAATTGTGAAATATCGGTGAATGGCTGCCGATATTTTCCTGCTTCATGTACTTCTGCTGTATTCCATAGAGTGGACTGTTGCAGTAGTCTAGACGTGATGTCACAAATACATGGGTTAGGCATTTTACTGATGGTGTGTCCATGTACCTGCTAATCTGTCTGATGTTCCTTAGGTGGAAATATGCAGATTTGCAGATGTTACTGACGTGATTTTCCATGCTTAATGTTGAGTCAAAGATGACACCTAGATTTCGAGCATGGCTTTCTGGTTGAAAGCATTGGTTTCTGGTATTCTTCATTGTAGTTTTACAATGCCATTTGAGAGTCATTTTTTAATATTGCAATTAGTACGGTGAGAGATAAAACAAAAGTCAAAATGATTTTATTAAATATCAAGTACATATGGTCTAGGGGCGATGGGGTAGCCTATAGGTTATAGCGTTCGCTCGTCACGCTGAAGACCCGGGTTCAATTCCCTACATGGGTACAATGTGTAAAGCCCATTTTTGGTGTCCGCCGCCGTAATATTGCTTGAATATTGCTAAAAGCGGCGTAAAAACATACTCTCTCACTCACGCACATATGGTCTAAAATGTACTGATCACTGTTCAGTGTTCTATCATTACGATGCAAATAACGTTGCAGCATAGATTTCTCCAGTCTCTAGAGTCGCACGTGATAGCACTGAATGCCCAACCCCTTACATCAGTGTCAACCAAAAATATCCTGGTGGAGTTCTTTATCTGTGCTCTTGATATGTTGATAAATAGCTGTCATGGTAACACCCTGTTCTACACAGAGTCTGGGGTCTATAGGTATATCAGATGGGTTTTCGGGGTATCCTGCTTGTAACATGGTGACAACACAGACTTCACCGTGGTGCACGACAAAACCTGGTGACCCTGACGCTCCATGTGTCAAGGAGCAGTGGAACTCCAGAAAGGAAGAGTCTGTTCCAAATTTGTCATAGATTTCCAGATGATCAGGCTTGATTCCTCTTTTCCACAATTCTATTTTCATCCTCTGAAAGACCTCCCTCTCAGTGATGGTGTAGCAGTTGTGTTCTCTGTACAGTTTCCGGTCCCCTACATGGCCTATTAAGCTGAACCTGCCTTTATAGTCTCCCCGGAAGCGTGTGAATGCTTGTGGAAACGGGTTCCCATCTGTAGAAGGTGCTAGTTCTACCACAGCGGTATCCAAATGTATATCAACATACCGTAAAGTCGTGAGTTTGTAGTAACAATCTCGCCCATGGGTGAAATGTGCATATACGTGTAGTTCAGTTGAATTTAATTTTTTTTGAACACAACGTTTGAAACATGATGAACGTTCACCAAAATCCACGTCCAAAATCTCTCCGTCTTGTATTTCTGCAGTAAATTAAAAAAAAGGGCATTACAATAAGCAAATACTCCTTCATCAACCATGAATAGATTCCTAAACTATAAATAAATTACTATTATTGTTGCCATATTAGGTCAGCAGTTGATATTTACTTTTTATCCTGTGTGAAATAGTAAGCGATAGGTTGTAGTAATTCAGTGTTCACACTTGATTACTCAACATATTCATTCAAGAAAACTGTAACTTGGTAAATATCCTATATAAATTAGTTTCTTACCAAGGGCGAATTGGAGGACATGCGCTGCTGTCATTATACACTTATCGCCCACTCTGAAGCCGGTTCCATAGGTGCCAATTAAGCAAACAGATGCAGCAGCTAGGCTGATCAGATCCATATCACTAACTGTTTCGACATCTATACCTTGGGTTGGCTTTGCCAAGAGAACCTGGAACAATAAAGTTGATATCAAACTATAATAGGAAATGAGGTACAGAAGCGCTGAAATCAAACATCACTGTAATCTACTGACGCTCATTGAAGGTAGAATAAGAGCTGATATGATCAGTTCGACTGGATGATGATTACATTTTTCAAGATGTATGCCAAGGTGGTTACCTGGAAATAGAACTTTAGTTGTGGCTTTCTTTGCATCAGAACCAGGTGCTGCTCCATCAGGTTTGGGCGCAGCGGCGGCATGTCCCTGCAGTGAGTGAGTGAGTGAGTTTAGTTTTACGTCGTATTTTGCAATATTGCAGCAATATTAAAACGGGGGACACCAGAAACATGCTTTACACATTGCATCCACGTGGGGAATCGAACTCGGGTCTTTGGCGTGACTAGCGATCGCTTTAACCACTAGGCAACCCGAACGGCCCACAGAAAAAAAACGCGTTTAGTACTCTCGTTAGTTCAGATCTTTATATTCCGGAAATCCCATATTCCATACGATCTAGTAGTGTCTGTGTTTTTGCCGAATAACACCAGTTATTTCGCACGACTGTCGCTGGATGGGCGTTAAGAGCTAATCCCGGATTGAGGTAGGAGTAGGCAATAGATTCAACACTGATTCAGATTCACTGTACGCAAAACATGTAAGATTTCATTATAACAGATACTTACAGAGTCCTGACGAACCTCCTGTACAGATCTTCTAGAGGCACCTGCAGAAGCTGAAAACACAGAATGTAACATATGTGCTTGCTTGATATTGTGAAATGAATAAATGGATGCATGGCCACAAGTTTATGTCACAGATTACAAGCTAGGCAACAGGAAACAGGAAATGTGTTTATATGGTTGGTTTGTTGTGTAATGCCGCAATAAGCAATATTCTAACTTTATGGCAGCGGTCTGTAATTAATCGAGTGATCAACAGCATGAGCATCGACCTACGCAACCGGTATACAATGACATGTGTCAACCAAGTCAGCGAGCCTGACCACCTGATCCCGTCAGTCGCCTCTTACGACAAGCATGGGTTACTGGAGACAAATTCTTGCCCGGATCCTCAAGGGTTTCATACCATATGAAGACTGACACAAAGGGTTTACAGAATCACGACTTATTGAAAACATATTTGAAGTCTTACCTGCGCTGAATGTTAGAAACTATAACAATATACGTACCCTTGTAGTCAGGAAGGTCTTGCAGGAGATCATTCCGTCCAATCTGAGTCAGACAACTCTTCAGTTTGTCAATAATATTATCAGGCATGACCTGTTCCAGAATGGTCAACAAATCAAAAGCATTTCTGATTGTTTCCAGCTTTTTTTTCCCTATTATGTCTTTAAAATAGAACTTGGCCTGTTTAACTTCATCTGATGTCAGATCCCGTGCTATCCCAAATAAGACCAGTCTGAAAAACAACAACACATAATATAGGTCTACATTATACAGTGATTCCTATCTTTCCTACATTATACAGTGATTCCTCTATCTCTTCATTATACAGTGATTCCTCTTGGGCTACATTATACAGTGATTCCTCTTGGACAACAGAATTATACAGTGATTCCTCTTGGGCTACATTATACAGTGATTCCTCTTTTAACCACATTATACAGTGATTCCTCTAGGTGACAAGGAGTGTTTATACAGTGATTCCTCTTGGGGGCTACATTATACAGTGATTCCTCTTGGGCTACATTATACAGTGATTCCTCTTGGGGCTACATTATACAGTGATTCCTCTTGGGCTACATTATACAGTGATTCCTCTAGGGCTACATTATACAGTGATTCCCTCTTGGGCTACATTATACAGTGATTCCTCTTGGGCTACATTATACAGTGATTCATCTATACATTATACAGTGATTCCTCTTGGGCTGATTCCTCTAGGGCTACATTTATACAGTGATTCCTCTTGGGGCTACATTTCCTACAGTGTGATTCCTCTTGGGCTACATTATACAGTGATTCCTCTAGGGCTACATTATACAGTGATTCCTCTAGGGCTACATTATACAGTGATTCCTCTAGGGCTACATTATACAGTGATTCCTCTAGGGCTACATTATACAGTGATTCCTCTAGGGGCTACATTATACAGTGATTCCTCTAGGGCTACATTATACAGTGATTCCTCTAGGGCTACATTATACAGTGATTCCTCTTCTACATTATACAGTGATTCCTCTTGGGCTACATTATACAGTGATTCCTCTGGGGCTACATTATACAGTGATTCCTCTAGGGCTACATTATACAGTGATTCCTCTAGGGCTACATTATACAGTGATTCCTCTAGGGCTACATTATACAGTGATTCCTCTAGGGCTACATTATACAGTGATTCCTCTAGGGCTACATTATACAGTGATTCCTCTAGGGCTACATTATACAGTGATTCCTCTAGGGCTACATTATACAGTGATTCCTCTAGGGCTACATTATACAGTGATTCCTCTACAGGGCTACATGATATCTAGGGCTACATTATACAGTGATTCCTCTAGGATTCCTACATTATTTTTCAGTGATTCCTCTAGGGCTACAGTGTGATTCCTCTAGGGGACTACATTACAGTACAGTGATTCCTCTTTATAGGGCTACATTATACAGTGATTCCTCTTGGAGGATCCCGACTACATTAATACAGTGATTCCTCTTGGGCTACATTATACAGTGATTCCTCTTCTTCGGGCTACATTATACCCCACCGCAATGGGTACAACAAGGACTCCTCAAGAATGGTATCAATGTCTAAGTGAACTTTTGATAGTTCAAAGTCTTGCTTCAGATCAAAACGGCAACTGACAAATTTTGGACATTTTAAAAAGAAATGGTTAGCATCTTCCACCGGAGTACCACAATTGCAAGCTGTACTCTCAGATAGATTAACACGAACGGTTCTGCATGTATTTAACTGTAGTATATTTCTCTTTCTTTCACCAAATAGAAAATATTTTGGAACCTAGTAATTTTTTCCAGGTAACTTTGATTTAAACGATGATAATGAATTTGTACATTTTGTTGTAGAGGAGAGAGCATTCCATAAACTTGCAGAATCATAAATAAATTACTTTTGGAGAATTGACGTGCGAAATTTAGGAACAGCCAAATCTGATTTGTTACGCAACCTACAATAAACGGAAACATGGAAACCAGGTTGAAACCTACAATAAACGAAAAAACAGAAACCAGGTTGAAACCTACAATAAACGAAAACCTGGAAACCTGGTTGAAACCCACAATAAACGAAAAAACGGAAACCAGGTTGAAACCTACAATAAACGAAAACCTGGAAACCTGGTTGAAACCTACAATAAACGAAAACACGGAAACCAGCTGGATCTGGCTTGGAGGAGTGGGTAATGAATCGCACTGGAAACCAGCCGGAAATGGTGCAAAATTCAGTTTCAGTTTTCATGGAAACCACAATGAAACTTTTAAAACTACATGGAAACCAACTGGAAATGGTGGTTTCCATGTCATTTCTTCTCAGTTTCAGTGTTCCGGAAACCAACTTATTTTTGTAGTGCAAGTTGTATCCGGAAATGGTTTCAGTAAAAGGTGGAAGTAAATCTATCAGGTAATCAGGAGCTTGCATATAAACAATTTTGTAGAATGTACAGAGTTTCCTTTGTGTTCGTCTGACTTTCAATGGTAACCAACCAGTTTCACTGTAAAAGCTATATCTCTGTCTATCTCCCACTACCGCCCACCGTTCTGTCCCCGTCTTACCTGAAGTCACACACAGTTCCATCGGGAAACTCGCTCTTTTGATCACGAGCCAGATCTTCTTGGTCAGTCCCCTGAAGGTGTTTTAGAAGGTCGTTGCGGCCAATCTTCGAAAAGGCCTGAGTCAGGAGTGACGTTTTGCCTTGCTGTATCAACCGTCTCTCTGCTAAAGTTGTGAACATACTAAAAGCATCATTCATCGTGCTTGGGGGGAGGAGATCCTTAAACAGGTATTTTAGGGCATCCAGGTCATCAGTGCCAAGGTTTAATGCAGTCTTCAGAATCAATGCTTTAAAGTTTGGTTCGGGAACTGCATCCGTCTCTAAAGTGGCCATTGTTGAATTTTTATGAGATGTGATGAAAGTCAACCTGAAATGAACAGGAATATTCATTATTACCTATAGGAAAATAACTGTAGGTAGATTCCTTTGATGTGAAGGTTTCACCTTAACATTATTCCAGTAGGACACACCTGTAATATAACTCCTGTAGGATTAGCCACCGTGTCCTGAAATCGAGTATTGACAAAATGCTTCATAAGTTATTATTCAGAAGGAATCTAGTGCATAGGTACAGCGGTACATGACCAGGTCGGTCACGTGTATGGGCTGACCATTACTGGATCAGTACTGATCCTTTACAGTTGAGCATTTTTGCAACTAAAGTTCGGATTATCTGCAGATGATGCAGCAATATTCTAGGAAAATCCTAGCTATTTTTTAAATAGTCTGAAATATTCATAAACTACGAATGGAAATTAAAGATAATTAAACAAAGATGGTAGTGTGGTGCTGGTACTTCCAAAAACGCAAATTTTGCTTTTATATCGGAATATAGAACAAGCAAATCAAACAGCATATTAGATATTAAGGAATTACTTTAATACAAAAACAAACATTAAAAGGCTTAGAGAAAATGTTTTGAAGCTTCCTATAGAATGCCTGTAAATAGTTTTTTATCACATGACAACAAACACGAGAACGCCTGCTTGTAACTTTTCGTTAAGAGTATATACATGAATGATAATACGTTTACTGTAATCACTTATAACATACTTTATCAGATGTACAAAAGAAACAGCTAACAATCCAAATATGTAATTTTCTGAATAAAATTGATATTTTATACTTATCCTGACTCATGCTACTTGCTTGTCTTCTTCTTCTTGCGAACACAGTGGAACACTTGTATCTCCCAATTGAAGTTCCCTTCAATGTAAAATCACTAATTAGTACTCACCACGAGTTATCTGTCCCCTCAAAAGCGCGGGAACGATGGCGCCACCTCCTGCCATGTGCCTCACTCTCTCCTCATACAGCGAGCCCAACACTTGAATTTTCAGGGAAATCCAAAGTGTTATGTGGGGAGGACGGGAGGGCTTACCTCATGAGTCAGGATAAGTATAAAATATCAATTTTATTCAGAAAATTACATATTTTTCCTTATCCTGACTCATGCTACTTGCTTGTAGAATCCGACGGAAACGGAGGTGGGAATACAGAATACTTTGGATTTAGATAATTAGTGATTTGTACTGTAATGACTGTAATAACCCTTATGGGAACTTCATAAAGGCACTGAATTGATGAATTCCTGCTGCTAACTTATCAGCTGCCATATATGGGTTATTACAATATAAATATTATGATCAAAGTATATACAACATGAATACTATGCTTAAGACTAAATAGACTTAAGCTTGACAATATGATAGCATAAACTTCATAGAGTTTGTTAGCTAATATACTTTTATGATATAACTATAGTACTGAGCTTAAGATATGATTAAACTTAAGCTAAAAATATAATAGCAACAAACTCCGTAGAGTTTGTTAGCTAATATACTTTTATGATATAACTATAGTACTGAGCTTAAGATATGATTAAACTTAAGCTAAATATATAATAGCAAAAAACTCCGTAGAGTTTGTTAGCTAATATACTTTTATGATATAACCATAGTACTGAGCTTAAGATATGATTAAACTTAAGCTAAATATATAATAGCAAAGACTCCGTAGAGTTTGTTAGCTAATATACTTTATAATATAACCATAATACTGAGCTTAAGATATGATTAAACTTAAGCTAAATATATAATAGCAAAAACTCCGTAGAGTTTGTTAGCTAATATATTGTTATGATATAACAACCTTAGTACTGAGCTTAAGATAATAAATGAACTTAAGCAAAATATATATAGCATATAGCTATTTAGTACTGTTATAAGATAAGTAGTAAATCTGTAAGATTGACTTATCTTCTCCGAGGAACTGTCAACTGTTGTGCGAGGACCATGGGACCGAAATGGTGGATACCCGAGACGTCCTTGGTGATATCTCTCAGATAATGGTTGGCAAACACCATATCGGATCTCCAGAAACAACCCTCCATTATGGTATTCAAAGAGCAGTTGCCGTGTAGAGCAAGTGTAGATGCTAGCGCTCTAATTTCATGAGGATTAGATGCTCTTGGAGGGTCGAGTCCTGCAGCCTTGTAGGCACGTAGTATGACAGTTCTCATCCAAATGGAGATAGTAGTACGTGAGACTTCAGTCTGCGTAGCTGTTGATAGAGGAATAAATAATCTCTTGAATTTTTTTCCTCCTCTGTTTGGATCGGTGGAGATATATTTTCAGTGCTCTTACTGGGCATAGCGATAGATCCATCGTATCATGAGCTCCAAGTATAGATGAGAGAGCTGGGACGTGGAATAACCTGTCTGGTTGACCTGGTAATTGGTTCTTGGCAATAAAATCCCAACGTAGTCCCAAATGCACCATGTTATGAATATCATCAAAGCGTGTTCTCTCGTAAATCAATGCGTGAATCTCTGACATCCTGGCAGCCGTAGCTAGAGATAACAGGAACAAAGTTTTCTGAGTCAGAAATTCAAATGATGTAGATTCTAACGGTTCATATGCCTCACTTGTGAGGTGTTGGAGCACTATATTTAGATCCCAAGCTGGAGCGTGAAATCTTCGTTTCTGATCCTCCAATCGGAATGCTCGTAGCAAGGCGAGTAACTCTGGGGTCTTGGTTAGCTTGACACCCGTTCTCATAGTTATAACAGAGCTTAATTCTGCAAGATAAGTGGATAAGGTTGAGCCTTTTAGATTTTTAGTCTGACGCAGATAACATAAGTAGTCAGCCACTTGAGGATGAGTAGCATATCTAGCTGTAAATGCTTTCTTTGCAGCATAATTGACAAAACTGTGCCATTTGTCATCGTATAAGTTGCGAGTGGAGTTACGCAAGGCAAGCGTGACTGCTTTGCCGCTCTGGCTGAATAACCTCTCTTATTTAGACACGCCTTGATACAGTCCATACGTGAAGTTGGAATGCTTCTGGCTTTCCGTGTGTTTGTTTGGTGTGCGGATGTATTAACAGATTCGGGCACTTTGGAAGTTGTAGTATTGGTTGTCCGATTTCTTGTATAAGAGTAGGAACCACGTTCTCACTGGCCAGTAGGGCGCTACCAAAAGAGTTGGAGGCTTTGAGTTAGCTTGATTTGAGTAACACTTGTGGGATTAACGCTGGCGGCGGGAACGCGCGCGCATTGAGTCCTTCCCATGATATGCTTAGTGCGTCAGTTGCCCATGCTAGTGGGTCTGGAACTGGCGATACGAATGTTGTCAGTTGATTGTTGAATCGAGTGGCAAATAGGTCTATTAGTGGAGCTCCTATTTCCTTGATAATTTGTGCGAATATCTCTGTATGGAGCATCCATTCTGTAGGCGATGGTAGGTGTGGCCGAGAGAGAGCGTCTGCTATTACATTCTTTGCTCCTGGAATGTGACATGCTCTGACATGTATGTTGAGATTGTTGATTAAATCGAACAATTGTAAACAGAGTCAATAGGTTCGGGGACCTGGTTGAGCCTTGTTTGTTCACATAAACGCCACTGTTGAATTGTCTGTGTGAATCATCACCTGAGCATTCTGTAGTAAGTTGCTCCAGTGCATGATGGCGTTTATCACTGCTTGCATCTCTAGCAGATATATGTGTAATTTGCTCTCTTGATTGCTCCATAGCCCTGATGCCGTCCTGTTGGCGAGATGAGCTCCCCAACCTTGTAGTGACACGTCTACGTAGAGATGTGTTTCCGATTCCGTCATTATTATGGAGACGCCTACGCAAACATTCGATCTCTTGGTCCACCATAGTAGGTGAGGTTTGACGTGATTCGGTAGACTGAACGGTAGAGAGTCCTCGAGATGCGAATTGATGAGGACTTGCAACGGACGTAATTGTAGTCTGCCTCTGACTGTCATGTCTTGAGCTGACGTGAGTAACCCCACCAGGCTGTGCCACTGTCGTAGTGGTAGCGGAGAGAGTAAGGCTTGTGGGATTGATTGTTGGATCTTGATCCATTGGTCCTCCGGTACAATTATACGATTCTGCGCCGTTACAAATCAAATACCTAGAAATTGCAGATCTTGTTTAGGTTCTAGGTCCGACTTAAGTAGATTTACTAACCATCCTAGTTGTGTTAGTAGCTTGATGATGAAGTTCAACTGTAGTCTGAGACACTTTGGATCTGGATTCACTTGTATCCCGACGTCGAGGTAAAACGCGCTGCGAAGTCCTTGACGATGTAGGTGAGCAACCAGGGGTGACTGCCATCGTTGAACTTTATGTAAAAAATCGCCTAACTGCCGTGCCCCTCGTCCTTACTTGACAGGGGAGGTCTCTAATCTCATGAAGGCAGCCCAATCATGAAGGTTCAGTTTAACTGGACTGTAATGAAGGCTTTGCTCGTTCACTGATATGTTGTTGTCACTTGCAACCTATGTCTTGAACTGTGAACTATGATCGACCTCTGCGTAGGGCGTTGTCCCTCGCGGTCCAATCAGAACAAGGCATTTTGATTCTGTAGTGTACCCGCGCGCTGTGATGTCACCGGTGTAGCAGGAAAAGGAACCTTGTATAATTTAGTGCCGTCGTTGATATTAGATCAATCGTCGGTCTTGTCCTTAACTTCCCGAAGTTACACGAGTGACCACGTGTTACGAGGGTTAAAGGTAAACGTGCGAATCTTCCGCTGCGAATTACCTCGCCCTGTAATATTAATGCTGGGTAGGTTATTTTCCTGGCTGCTGTGAATGTAACTTCAGTCTTGAAGATAATGCCGTCGTCCTTATATATAGGCTCAATAAAACTTGCAAGTTGTCAGCTTGTAGACTGCATACATCAATGCAGCGTCATAATTTTAGAATTAATGCTGAACTTGTTGTACATATTTCTTCTCAGGAGATCGTTGACGATTATGTGTTTTACTAGCTGTAACAAGGCTGCTGCTCAATTTCGTTATTGAATTGTCTGCAGATCTGCGTAGTGGTCAACTTGGTGTGACTGTATGGCGCCTTGCATGTAAATAATCGTATCGTAGTCCGGGATTGCATACCTAGCAATATATACGATAATGGTGATTCCTGCGATGATCTGCGAAACGTCGTTGATGCCCTTGATGTAGGTAGTCGGCCTGAAGATCCTTAATTAGGCTCTTCATCTGTAAATAGTACTTCGCGTAACTATATAATGTTCAAGTTAAAAAGTTAAGTACTGCGACATCTCTGTCTTGTGGAAGTCTGTGCGAATACCTACGCGCAGGCTCGGTAATGACATATAGCGTTCTGTTGATAAATAAATACAGCGACGTTCTGCGTTGTAAATAGCCTGTGCGAATGCCTTCGCGTAGGCTTGTAGACGGCATGTGGCATACAGTTGACAGACAAGTACTGCGATGTCTCTGCTTCGCTGGATTCCATCCAGTATCTAATTTCTGCATCCGAGAATACAATACCCTCTTCTTCTTCTGACGTCAGATCACAGATAATAGAGTGAGGTGGAGTCCTAGATCTATATGAGGATCGACGAGAAGAATGTGGTGAACGGACTGACGAGTGGCTTGTATAGGGAGACCTAGGTGGAGACTTCCTTGGCGAACGCTGGTGGCTTCGTGAAGCTCTCGATGAATCCCTTTTAAGATCTTCTGGATGAAGATGACTTGGAGCCACTTAACCTTCGTGGAGTCCTTCGTGAAGGTATCGAGTGAGAGTCCGAATCATTAGATAGGAGCTTGCTTCACGAACGACCTCTGTGTTCTTCAGGGTCTGAGCTCGGTGAAGCACTCCTCCTCCGTGAAGCCTTTCGCGAATGATGAGGATGTGGGTCCTTCGTGGAGGCGGCCTGGGACGTCCTTCCCGAAGGCTTCGATACGGGCTGGGTTGCCCTTCTTGGAGGCGCGTCTGTGGGCTCTGGGGCCCTACGCGAAGTCATAGCGGGCTCTGGGGCCCTACATGACTGTAAGTGGGGTGGGCTCTGGGGCCCGCGGCTCTGAGGCCTCTGTAAACCGTATCGGTCTTCCATCAGCATCATAATCTGGTTGACCAAGTTGTCTGGGACGGTCTGCGCTGATGTAGACGCTGCCCTCTCTATGGTAGCGACGGGACCCTCAGGTAGAATCTCTGGCGTCAGCGTAGGCATCTCTAGCTGCGTGTTGATCTGCGCTGATACTGGTCGCTTCTTATGTCGTACATCTGAAGTGATAATCGGTAGATCGTCATCATATAAGGTCAATTCTGAAACAGGAAGAATGTCAGATGAAAAATCTTTAGTAGTCTTCGTAGGTTTCACTTTCGACGAAGCTGGAGCCCTTGGGGTGCGGAGCGTAAGTTGTGACGACGTAGAAGCTCTCCTGGTCTTAGACTGGGACGACGGGATGTCCTGGGATGCAGGTCGCTTCTTGGATATAGCGGACTGCGTCCCAACGCTTCTCCCCCGAGGGTAACTCAAGCGGAACACAAGACGGTAGAGGGTCGTCCGCCAACAGCTGACAGGGTATATCTGACTCTGATCTATCAGCCATGACTGAAGTCTGTTTCCGTGATCTATCTGCTGTGCGTCTCAAGACGCAAAATAAATATTTATCAAAATTAGATAATTTTATACAATAATTGCAACGTGAAACAGTAGAGCATGGCGTAGTACAACTAAAGCATATTAAAAGCGGATCAGCAGCAGAGAAACGTAATTTACAAACAGTGCAGATTTTTATTAACGCAATCTACTGAGCAAGCACGGCGCCCGTGAATAAAACTGTAGAAACACGAATAAATATCAATGCATCATGTATAAGGATACTAGTTACACCTCTATAGAAGATTATAAGAGGTAAACAACTAAATATAAATAAAGGATATAATGTGTAGGGAGACACAGGCGCTCTCACGTCCTGCTCACTGGGCGAAGGAGAGAGTGAGGCACATAGCAGGAGGTGGCGCCCTCGTTCCCGCGCTTTTGAAGGGACAGATAACTCGTGGTGAGTACTAATGAGTGATTTTACATTGAAGGGAACTTCAATTGGGAGATACAAGTGTTCCACTGTGTTCGCAAGAAGAAGAAGACAAGCCAGTAGCATGAGTCAGGATAAGGAAAAATAGATAAAGTGCATTAAGGATTTTTGATTATTGTGTATTAAGCTATGAACGGTTAGCCCAGTTGGGTAGCCCAGTCGCTCGTTGCTGGTCACGCCGGGTTCCATTGCACACAAGTGTACAATGTGTGAAGCCCATTTCTGGTGTCCCCAGCCGTGATATTGCTGGAATAGTGTTAAAAGCGGTGTAAAACCATACTCACTCACTCATTATATCAGCACCACATCAGAATTTGGACCCAAACTCTATGAAGGTGAAAATAAACCAAATTTGTTAGCCTTTTACCAAGTTAAGAACTATAGTCCGTTTGGCTCAAAAGCGGACCGATGACTTGCAATCTATAGTATGACCAGAAATTATTGAGAATTTTAGGAATATGTTTAGTTGGATTCTAGTGTAAACAACCTTGACCAGCTATCAAGTGTTACATTCAAAAGAGACAACTCCGTTAATCCTTTTTCATTAGTTTGTGAAGAGTTATCCCCCTTTGTTTACTTGCTAGCAGACGACATTTTCAGTGATCCTCAGAATGAATGATTTAGAGAAGAGGATTTTAGAGTATTAAAACAAGGACATCAGATCAGCTGAAGTGATTTCAAGTAGAACAGGCATCCCTTTGTCCACTGTTTATCATGTTTTGAAAAATATTGCAAATGGATATGGCATTGAGCACCAGGGAGGCGCAGGTAGGCCCAGAAAATTGACTGTCGGTGACAGGAGGCGGCTTGGTATTCTTGTTTCTAAAACAAACGAAGGAGTTTTGAAAACTTAAGGCTGGATATGATTGATAGAGGAACTGTCGCTGTCTGTAAGGAGACAATTAGAACTGAGCTGCATGCAATGGGTTGGCAGAAAAGCCGAGGAATTCCATCACCGATCATGAAACCTGAACAAAAGGAGCGAAGGTTGAACTGGTGCTTACAGCATAGAAATTTTCACTGGGACAATGTGATTTTCTCAGATGAAAGTTCTGTGTGGCTGTTTCCTAAAACACTGAAATTCTGGAGCAAACAAACTGAAAAACCTTTGTATCAGCGCCCAAAGTACAGTCTGAAATTTAACGTGTGGGGTGGCATATCTGTGTTAGGGGCAACGCCCCTCTGTGTATTTGAAGGGAATATGAGCAGGGAGCGGTACACAGATATTCTCGAGGGACATTTACTTCCATCTGCTCACGTGTTCTATGGAATTTTTTTTGATATTCCAGCAGGACAACGACCCAAAACATCGTTCCAAGCATTCACAGGCCTGGTTTTGGACCCAAAATATGACATTATTAGATTGGCCAAGCTATAGCCCTGACCTAAATCCAATAGAAAATGTTTGGGGACTTACGAAGGAAAGTGTCAATAAGAAAAATCTGACAAATATTGCTGAAATGAAAGAAGAGGTGGTCCGATATTGGGACAGCATGGACCACGACTTTCTAACTCCTTTGATCAGTAGTATACCCCGCCGCATTGAAGCCTGCATTGCTGCCCATGGTGACTTGACAAAATACTAACTGTTCACCTGTCTTTGAATCTGGAGTTATGTTCTGCTAATATTCACATTTAATACGTGAGTAATGAGTGAAAAAAAATAAAATTACAATCTTAAATTCTCAATAATTTCTGGTTGTACTGTAACTCGAAAACTGATAAACATATAACACTCAATGAAACGCCGATCATAACAAAAACATCAGACCAACTTTTTTATTTTTTCTGCAGAATTTATGTCCTAAAAATAAATAGTTGTTTAACAAACTACTATTAAAATAATGTAATTTTCTGAATAAAATTGATATTTTATACTTATCCTGACTCATGCTTATTGCTTGTCTCCTTCCTCTTGCGAACGTTAGTGGAACACTTGTATCTTCTATTGAAGCTCCCTTCAATAAAAACAGACGTAAAATCACTACTCACCATGAGTTATCTGTCTGGCCGTTTTGACGGGGAAAAGTGGCGCCACCGCTCCCACATGCTTCACTCTCTCCGAATTATAAGCCCGACACTTTAATTTGCAGGGAAATCCAAAGTGTCTAGTGGGGAGGTTGGGAGGGCTTACCTTATATGCATGAGTCAGGATAAGTATAAAATATCAATTTTATTCAGAAAATTACATATTTTTCCTTATCCTGACTCATGCTTATTGCTTGTAGAATCCGTCGGATTTGGTGGTGGGTCAAGCTACTTCTGGATTTCATTTAGTGATTTACTTCTTATATACCCCCCTATGGGAACTTCTTGTTGGCACTTCTATTTTACTGCTAGTCTCTGCTGCTGCTGTAACCCTGTAATTCCAGCTGTCTCTGATGGGGGGACCACAATTGTTAACTTTTGTTCCTGGCTTCTGTTAACATTTTATGTGGATTTTGCGACTCCATCTCTTGATGCAAGCATCAAGTGGAGAAGCGACCCTTTCCTGTACGAGTATCCTTACAAGTACTGGGTCATATCACTTATGCTAGTCTGTCCTTAGACGTGCATATAGACTCTAAAGCTGAACTCTTCCGAGTGTAGGCTTTTGCAAGTCATGTGATAAAAGGGCGATACTTCGTCTCAGCGCCTTTGAGGGACTGTCAACTGTTGTGCAACAACCAGCGGGCCGAAATGGTGAATGCCGGTGACGTCCTCGGTGGCGCTGTCCCTCAGGTAATGGTTGGCAGACACCAAGTCTGATTTCCAGAAGCAGCCCTCCATTATCGTCCTGATAGAGCAATTCCCATGTAGAGCGAGTGTTGACGCCAGAGCTCTAACTTCGTGTGGGTTGGAGGCTCTTGGAGGATCCAGTCCTGCTGCTTTGTAGGCCTGTAGTATGACAGTTCTGATCCAGATTGATATCGTAGTGCCGGAGACCTCCGTCTGTGTTGCTGTCGATATCGGGACGAAAAGACGCTTGAATTTCTGTCTCCTGGTCCTGGATCTTTGTAGGTAGACTTTCAATGCTCTTACTGGGCACAAGGATAGGTCCTGCGTATCCTGTGGTCCAAGGACTGATGATAGTGCTGGGTCGTGGAATTGTCTGTCTGGTTGACCTGGCAGTTGATTCTTTGCGATGAAGTCCCATCTCAGTCCCATATGCACGGTGTTTTGATTTTCATCAAATCGTGTTCTCTCGAAGTCCAGAGCATGTATTTCCGACATCCTTGCTGCTGTTGCTAAGGCGATCAGGAACAGCGTTTTCTGCGTCAAGAACTCAAAGGATGTCCTCTCTAATGGTTCGTAGACGTCACTGGTGAGATGTCGTAGAACTACGTTGAGGTCCCTCGCCGGAGCTTTGAATCTCTGTTGTTGGTCCTCCAATTTAAAAGAGTGTAGTAATTCTTCGTTTGTCGTAGGTGACAAAGGTAGTCCGCCACTTGAGGGTGTGTCGCCTTTATGGCTGTAAAGCCGGTCCTCGCAGCGTATGTCTCAAAACTTCGCCACTTGTCGTCGTACACGGTGCGTGTAGACTTGCGTAGTGTGCTAGTGTGACTGCTTTCGCTGCCCTGGCGGAATATCCTCTCTTGTTCAAGCACATCTTGATACAGTCCACCTCTGGGTTGCTGTGCGCCTGCTTTGTGTGAGGATGTACTAGCAGATTCGTCCACTCTGGTAGTTGCAGTTGAGGTTGTACTAATTCTTGTATGAGAATGGGGAACCATATTCTCGCTGGCCAGTAAGGCGCGACCAAATTCAGTTGTACGTCCTTCGTCTGGCTGATTTTCTGCAACACCCTCGGTATTAGAGCTGGTGGTGGAAACGCGTAAGCGTTTAGTCCTTCCCAGGAGATGCTTAGAGCGTCCGTTGCCCATGCTCGTGGATCTGGTACTGGTGAGACGAATGTTATCAGTTGATTGTTGAATCTTGTGGCGAAGAGGTCTATTAGTGGTGCTCCCATCTCTTGTATGATCTGCTTGAAGATCTCTGGATGTAGCATCCATTCTGTTGGGGATGGCTGCGTTGGACGGGATAGTGCGTCTGCTATCACATTCTTGGCTCCTGGAATGTGGCATGCTCTTATGTGGATGTTCAGGTTGTCTGTTATGCTGAACAGTTGAAAGCAGAGGTCCAGGAGGTTCGCCGACCTTGTCGATCCTTGCCTGTTGATGTAGAACGCCACTGTGGAGTTGTCCATCACCATTAGATGAGCATTCTCCAGAATGTTTGTCCAGTGGAGTATGGCATTTAGTACTGCTTTCATTTCCAGCATGTTGATGTGCAGATCTTTCTCCTCTTTGGTCCATGTCCCAGCTGACACTTCGTCGTCGAGATGTGCTCCCCAACCTTGGAGCGATGCGTCAACGTAGAGATGCGTCTTGCACTCCGGCTCTGCTAAATAGGTGCCTCCGCAAACATTCGATCTCTGGGTCCACCATAGTAGATATGGGCGTAGTGCGTCCGGGAGTCCGAAGGGTTCCGGGTTGTCCAGATGAGCATTGACGAAGACCTGTAGTGGGCGTAGTTGTAGTCTCCCTCTGGCTGTCATGTCTTGCGCTGACGTGAGGAGACCCAACAGACTCTGCCATTGTCGTAGTGGCCACGGAGAGAGTAGAGCTTGCAAGATCGTCTGTTGTATCTTGAGCCATCGGTCCTCTGGTACCACTATGCGGTTCTGTGTTGTGATGAACCGGATTCCTAGGAACTGCAGGTCCTGTGTAGGTTCTAGGTCCGACTTGAGGAGATTCACTAGCCACCCCAGTTGTGTAAGCAGTCTGATGGTGAAGTCCAGTTGTAGTCTGAGATGCTTGGGATCTTGATGTACTTGAATCCCGTCGTCTAGGTAGAATGCACTGCGTAGACCTCGATGATGTAGGTATGTGACTATGGGCTTCGTCACCCTTGTAAACAACCAGGGGGCCGATGATATTCCAAATGGCAGGACCTTCCATTGGTAGTGTCGTCCGTCCAGTGTAAACCTGAGGTACTTCCTTGAGTCCGGGATGTACAGGAATATGCAGGTAGGCGTCTTGTAGATCTATGCTGGCCATGTAGTCCATCGGACGGATGAGGTGTAGGAGTTGTGGTAGATGTATCATGCTGAACTTTGGTGGTCTGCGTAGATAATCTCTGTTGAAGGCCCTCATGTTGTAGATGAGTCGGAACTTTTCTTTGGAGTTTTTCTTTGGCACTAGGAAAACTGGGGAGTAGAATCCTGGTGAGAGCTGGTCCTGGTCCACCACTTCTATGGCTTCCTTCTCTAGTAGAGATGTGACCGCTTCTCGTAACCTCTCTGTTCGATGGGTCGTGAAGTTGAACTTGTGAGGTTCGTCTGTCAACGGCGGAGTTGCTTGCAGTTGTATGCGATATCTGTCTCTTAGGATGCTGGATACAAATGGATCTTGAAGAATTCCCCAGTTCTCCCAGTAGTTTTGAAGACGTCCACCCACTTGTGAAGGTTGTACAGGAATGGCTGGGGGTGGAAGACTCCAGTCGTTCCGAACCCCTCCTTCATCATCTCTTATCCTTGGCGCTTCTGGGTGCCCTGCCTCGTCCGGGTCGTCCTCGATAGTTGCCGGCTGGGCGACGAAAAGAGTCCTTCCCTCCTCTGAAGGTGCTCATTTTCTTGTCTCTTGCCTTCTGGATGCCTGCGAACTTCCACTTGCCCGAGTAGCGCTGGGACGTCTGCCTGATGACACTGGCTAGTGTATCGATGGACTTTATCATGAGGACTTCTCTGGAGTCTTTGGTATGTCTTTGGCGACGTCGTCAATCTCCCCTGCAAAGATGGATGATGTCGACCATGGGGCTCAGTAGAGCGACTTCGTGAAGCGTTCGCTTCGGTTGCAGGATGCCAGTAGTCCTCGTCGTCTCGCCAACGTCAACGCTGCTGAGATGGATGATAGATGGTCCGTCATAAACTGCTGGTCCTTCTTCTGCATGAGTAGAGCAGAGTAGATCATTTGGTCCTCCTCTGCGGTAGAGTCCTTGAACTTGGTGATGAGCGTCTCATTCACTGCCCTGGATCTGTTCAGGCCGAAGAACATCCTTCTGGACATCGTCTCTATCTGTGCCAGCTTTTTGTCGTCAATCTTATAAGACTTGGTTCGGGCGTCGTTGATAACCTTGTAGTTATCATCGATCTCTTGTGCCTTCATGAAGGGGTCCATATTGTGTAGAGAGAACTTCTTAGCGTTGAACTGTGGCATATTCAGCGCCTGGGATTTCGTTGCCTTCCTAAAGGCTGCGTCCAAGTTCTCTGGAACCTCCGAGATGGGATCAATTACGTAGAGTGATCGTGGTCGACATCATCGCCCTTCATCAGGTACGTGAGTGCTGCATTCTCTTCCTTAGAGGGTGACGCTAACTCAAGTCCGTTGGCCATCCAATATCTTATCTCTGCGGCCGAGAAGATAATACCGCCCTCGTCCTCTGTTTCAGGGGCGTTGATCTGGGATCGTTGATCATCCTCCGCTGGGGATCTGTGTGGAGACCTGCGCGGAGACCTGCGTGGCGATCTGCGTGGAGATGAGCCTGTAGAGCTGCGTCTGTAGGGCGATCTGCGTGGAGACCTGTGTGGCGGCAAGCGTCTCTTGGTTCGGCGAATCCCTTGACGATCTGTGAGATGTTGATGACGTCCTTGAGGCTGTCTCCGCAGACCTTCGCGAAGGCTGTTCATCTGAGTCGTCAATAGAAGGCCTCTCCGATGTTTCGTCGGCGGTGGGTCCTTTGTGCAGGTCCGGGTCATCTCTGTGGGTGGTGTCCAGGGCTGGTTGTCGATCTCTTTCCTGCGCGAAGCGCCTCTCCATCATCTCCATTATCTGCTGCGAGAACTGCTGCATGAAGGCCCCGGGGTTGAATGTCTGCGGTGATAGAGGAGCTGCCCTCTCTGTGTTGGTAGCGATATGGTCCAGGGATCGCTCATCTGCCGTCAGTGTAGGTACCTCGGACTGCGTAGATAACTGCGCTGAAGTTACCGTTGCTGAGGCCTGCTTCTTCTTGGGGCGATGTATCTCCGGGATGATGAGCGGCTGCTCATCATAGAGTCCTCTTTCCTCCATCGGGACAATCTCGGCCGAGAAAGTCCTAATCGTCTGCGCAGACGTCCCCGTAGAGCTTCTCGCCTTCTTAGGGGTGTGGCCGTCTCTGCGTAGAGGATGGCTTCTTCTTCTTCGTCTGCGATGAAGGGATGTCCGAAGTGGCAGCCCTCTTCTTCGAAGTGGCGGACAACGTCCCATGCCCATCCTCCGAAGACATCTCCGGCGGATCACTAGAAGGAAGAGGGTCGTCTGACAGCAGTTGACACGTGAGGGACTCAGCCGGATTTGTCTTTAGCATGCCTAAGTACACAGAAAATATATTTATTAAATTCAATATTGGTTAAATGCTGACAAAGGTTGCAGCGAGAGCTGGAAGTACATGGTGTTGTGCAGCTAGGGCACAATAAATGCGGGTCTGCAGCAGAGAACCTAAACCTACAACGAAAACAGGTTTTCATGAAACGTAAACAACGGAACAAACACGGACAAAACCGTGAATAAACAGTGAAAATTTGCGAATAAATTTCAAACCATATTGTTGAAGGATACTCCCTAAACCCCTATAAAGGTAATGTATAGGGTAATAACTAATAAATAAAAGGATAGCTCCCTAAACTGACATTTCACTACACACGCTTGTTGATAACCTGGCTGTTCTACCAGCAAGTGGTCCTCCCTTGTAAGAAATAGCGAAAAGTGACAACAAAATGATGACCGTTTCTTAAACAACTTTTTTATTCGGGTGTCCAAAAGTATGAGACAAATCATCAGAGTTGGTCTGTCGATTTCAAGTGACTGTGCCAAATTTGGTTTGGCTGCAATTATTAGATTTTGTGTTAGTGAGCAATTCATAGGTCTCAAATGAAATCAAACGGACTATAAATGATTCAATAGCCTTGTCGGCACTTGTGCACGTACACCTGGCTGTTCCTGTCTTTGCACTCCTCCCTCGTAAGAAATAGTGAACTGTGTCAAAATGTAAAGATAGTTTGTTAGACAACTTTTTTATTTTCAGGACATATATTCTGCAAAAAACTCACAGAGTTGGTCTGATGTTTTATTATGATCAGCGCTTCATTGAGTATTATATGTTTATCAGTTTTCGAGTTAGATTGCAATTCATCGGTCCGCTTTTGAGCCAAACGGACTATAGCAATCACTCAATATCTGTGAGATGGGACGATGGACAGCTCATCCTAGTTTGATAATATTTGTCCACTCCGGGGCGGTGGGGTAGCCTAATGGTTAAAGCGTTTGCTTGTCAAGCCGGAGACCCGGCGTTCGATTCCACACATAGGTAAATAGTGTGAAGATCATTACCATGTGAATACGAAGTATTACCATGTCAAGCCGAACCACCCATATGCTACAACAATTATGTTGCACTAGGACTTAGCAGATTTCTTACTTGTATTTTTAGATGATTCTCCTGTGTACCGAATTACTCTTGCAAATGCATGTGTTATACAAATGTCCCTCTTGTGTTAACGTCCATCACCTTCTGTGAGTGGTTATTTATTGAACCACATAACGTCGGTGTCTGTGTCGGCTGCTTGGTGAACGAGAAGATCCTGAGACAACAGTCAGAGCCACCAACGTGTTTTCAGAAGTCAAATGTTCACGATCTACGATTCCTGACAATACATGTCTTAAGTGTCTTCCTCAATGCTCCAAGTAGTATATACAATTGGGACAAATTACACAACGATGCAACGTGATACAACTGGGTTTATTTTTTGGGTTTTTTTATGTTGAGTGCTTGGGATTGTCCTCAATACACTGTTAACTATAGAGGCTGAAGCCCCTGGAACCTGCCACTTACGCCATAATGCATTATGGCATGGTCGATGCAGCTATTACCCAGCATGACCCCACCATAGAGCTGGGACTTTGGGTGCGTGGGACGGATCGCTCTGAGCAAGCAAATATACTCCTCACAAAAAATTAAGCTCACACACACATTTTTAGTCTCATTACATTTTCATTTATTGAAATTGTACATCATGGAATGATGCAATAGAAAGGTGAAACATATGTACACATGAATAACAAAATGAAATGAAATGGTATTGAGCAATAATAGACTTACAAATCATCAAAAGCATGTACCCGTGAAAGAGTCGTGCAAAATGTGCTGCGTTGATGGAGCAAAATGTTAACATTAAAGTTCAAGTCAGTTTTGGACAGCGAAGCAGTGTTCAGCAACGCGTATGACCACAATGAGCACGAATGCAAGCTGCTACACGTCTTGGCATTGACCGGAAATGAGCCTTTAAAGTTGCTGTTGTGGAATGTTCTGCCACTCTCTCTGTAATGCCTGTTCAAGTTCATCCAGAGTCGGGGTGAACATGGAGACTGTAAACACGACTTCCAATAATGTCCCAAGCATGTTCAGTGGGATTAAGATCATGTGAGCTTGCAGGCCAGTCCATATATATATCTATATATACAATCTTTCTTGGGCATTATCATCCATGGACAGGCATTATCATCCATAAAAATGAAGTTAGGACCCGCCTGTTGTACCAGAAGTATGGTTACAGGTAGGTTTTAACCGATCAGACTGCATGTATGAAATGTGGAGCACACTCATGCCACACATTTGCATGTTGTTTCTGAGGGTGGTTGTGTGCGGGTGATGTTACCAATGTTATCAGATAAATCAATTTGACAGTCACTAAAGGTTATGTATTCTTTGAATATTTACCTTTCAGTAACATGCCGGCCAAAATCGCTGTCGATATTTATAAAGATATTACACTGAAAATACTTGTTGCTTAATTTTTTGTGAGGAGTATATATCGCTCTTCCGGGTCTGCGACAGCTCGAAACGCAGACACACGTCCTCCAGTATAGATGTGCCGACCGCTTGGCTGCCTCCCCCCTGATAAAGAACGTAACGGCAGAGGAGTGAGTGAGTTGGGTTTTACAACGCTTTGAGCAATATCCCAGCAATATCATGGCGGGTACATATTATCAAATAGGGATCGAACCCTGACGAGCAAACGCTCTAACCACAAACCTACCCCACCGCCCCGAAATAGAGGAAGGTCGATGACGAGCCTATGAATTTATGACTACTGATCACTACTAGATGTGGAGCAGCCTGAGGGTGCTAGGATGTTAGCTGCTTTTGCTTCTTTTGCCTCTAAAACTCTTATATCCCGAAGCAGCCATATTGGTTTGAGGCTACAGCAAGCGATTAACGCGATTGTTAGCTGCGAAAAGGCTGCGTTCCTTGGTAAGGCGAAGAGCTGTAATCACACACAAGCGGTGGAAGTCGCAGTGGCTGAGCGGGATAGGCGACTGACTTTGTGTGCTGCGATTAGGTGCCTGGCTCTGAGGGTGTTGGTTGAAGGATAGCAGGAATGTCAGTTATTGCTGATCAATAAGGTCAAAGTGAACATTCAAACGCCAACACCTAATACTCGAGATATAACCCCCTCAAGTATTAAGACAAGCAGTACCCCTCTGTCTCATTCATCACCAGACGTTGGAAGAAGGCTTGGGGTATTGCCTGCCAGTCTGCAATGAGATACTGGGCCAGTGTTACACGGTTGTTTGGAGGGGCGTGGTAACTCGCGCCAAACATGTTCAATAGGGGCTAAATCCTGTGAATATGCCGGGCATTCCATGTGCTGAACATTGTTCTGTCTAAGGAAGTCCGTCACGACAAGGGCACTGTGTAGTCGGGCATTGCCATCTTGGAATATGGATCTGACGCCAATACGCTGTAAACATGGCAAAACAAGGGGTCTGATAATCTCCCATAGATAGCGATTTCCGGTTACCATTAATTACATAGAGATGTGTCCTTTCATGAAAGGAAAACGCACCCCAAAACCATGATAACCCCGCCTTCAAATGGCAAACGTTGGTTGACGTTAACGTCAGCAAACCTTTCTCCTGGACGCCGATACACACGGGTGCTACCATCATTGAACTGTAAAGTAAACCTAGTAAACCTAAACCTCGTCAGAGAAAATAACTGATGCCCACTGAGCACGTTGCCAACAAACATGGCGTCTACACCAGTCACGTCTTGCCGCCCTGTATCGCTGAAGGAGTGGTGGTCGTATTGTTGATCGCAGTGCCCGAAGATTGTTCCTCTTCAGTCGGTTCCTGACAGTCTGATCAGATACCAGGGTACCTGTGGCAGCTCTCAGTTGGTCAGTTGTCTGGCAGTTACTGCGTAATGGAGGGACATATTTGTCAGGTATCGGTCTTCTCTAGGAGTTGTTCACGGAGGCCTGCCAGAACGTTGTCGATTATTCAGCGTTGCCATAACCTTTCAATGACACTCTGACTCACATTTGACTCTGAGCCACCCTGTGTTGAGTTTCGTCATCTTGAAGCCAGGCAAGAGCTCTTCCTCTGTCATGCTCAGTTGACGTCTTGCCATTGTTGAATTTCAAGTATCAGTATCCATGCAACAATTGCCAGGTTTGTAGGGAAAATAAGCATGCACAGCACTAATCCCACGAACACCATATGCAAATGCTGTTCATGATGAAACATCAGCTTCCACATGCTCAGTAGTGGCGTTTTTGTGAAGCACTCAATTATGTGTTCATTTTTTAAAACCCTACTACATGATGACTATTGGCACCATGGTTATCTGAAGCCTTTATCCAGGTCCTGCAATGGTTTTGAATAAACTACCATACACGGAATGTACAATTTCATCATGTAGAATGCAACCAACCTCATCAATAACATTATGGATTTGTTTTCTTATGGATATCTCAAGACATCGGCTGTATATCCACATTCATGGAAATATTTAAACAGAGATTTTATGACTGCTTCACTCAATACTGGCATGCCTCACTATTTTCGTCATCCAAATGTAATTACTATTCACAATTTAAATCATCTCTCAGCGTCGAACCATTTTAACCATTGAACTGCTACCAAATCAACGTAAAATCAGAACTCGCAGTGGAATGTGGCCGTCATACAAACGTATAATGAACGTCTCTGCCTCTTTTGTCATGCTGCTGGCCTTGATTACATATAAACTCGATATTTTATGTCGAAAATAGACCCAACAAAGATCTGACTGTTTTTCAAAACATTTGACTCAACCACCGACAACTGAAACCTTCATCCGACTGCTGTCATCGGACAATATCCATATCTTAACATCATTGAGTAAATATTTCCGTATAAGGAATGAGTAAATATAAGATTAATGAATACTTAATTGTACTCAGTTTTGCCGGGTTGTGAATATTATGTGAAAAGTGAGCCCTTGCTCTTTCATTGCTCAGACATATATGCAAACAATCTCGGTCTTGACAATTCTTTTGCTCGTGTTCAGAGTTCTGTGTGGAGAACCGGAACTCCAACAACAATCAACTCGGGTGACAGCAGGTTGGTTTATTGCTGTTTTCTGCTACATTCTATAAGTAGAGATCCTGTACGCAATCGTTTGATATTTCTTTCCACACCTGTGATACCATGTTCACCTTTTGATACAGTATAATGGTTTATTTTATACATGACTTGTCAAAAGTCTCGATAACGAGAATCGTGGATAATATTCGGGAACGTCACTGGTCATCATCATCATTGTCCAATTGACTTTTTGTTTCTTTGAAGTTTGAGAAGGGTGGGGGTGCTTTGGGTGGGGGTGTTGTAATCCATAGTTAGTTTAAAATGGTTCATCATCCGAGCCCCCACCAAACATGACGTCTCATGAAAAAATGCTGAAGACAAGTTAATCTCCCACTCGCAGCACCAAGGATACTCAGATGATACATTCAATGTAACCATATGTATATACATAATGTTATAGTGACTAATTCAGGACAGCCATCGTCCAAATATTTAAAAAATCAAAAGCTATGTAGTCAAGACATGTGACTTTATTGTAATTATTTATATGACGCTAATCTGTATTCTATGTAATCCTTATCACTTCCGCATTGTACATTGTATTTGGACTGTCTGTAGGGACGACCACGAGCAGGAGAATGCCGCTCGTTGGAAACGCCCTGGGGTTGAGCAGGTACTCCGCTCACCTTATGTATGTCTTGTGTATTTGTTTGTCATGTAACTAAAGAAGTTTGAACTCAACTATACCTTCGTCTTCATCAACGCACACTTCATCTTAATTATGAGCTAATACCCCAGTTGACGTATAACCACGCGTTGACAACTTGGTGTTAGAATCCGGCTGGAGTAACTTTTTAGCTTACTCCCGATCTTGAAAACCTCTCTATGTGCCTACCATTAACATGATGTATCAAGGATGATTCCCCAAGTTCTACGTCTACTTGAAGAGATTACAAGCGTCTTGATCAACATGGATCCTCAACGCCGCCATCTTCACTGGTGCATCATACAACAACCACCTGATGGACAACCTAAAAGTTAAGGATGAAACACCCAGATACCACAGTCCAAGCAAGTACACAGTATTAAGAAGACATTGACAGCGAAGTAATATTCAGCATTTTAGAGTTTTGAAGTCAGAGTAGGATTATTGTTATTTTTTTCTCATTGGGCATAGCACCCACAATATATGGGCAAGCTCTGTCAACGACACAGGAATAGCACCCATCGTACTTAAACGGGCAACAGTACCCACAAGTACCATCTGAGTCGCGCGGTAAAGTTAGACTCCAGGGCCCCTATTCTCGAAAGGATCCTAGCCCTAGGATATCCTAACTTTTATCCTAGGGTCTAGGATAGGTGCCCTACCTTATTCTCGAAAAGTATCCTAGCGCTGGGATATCCTAACTTAGGTCAAATACTAGGATAGGTTCTGACTTGTCCTAAGTCTATCTTAGTGGAAATCAACATGTTGTGGTTCTTGTTTGTTCACCAATTTTGACGTTGTCAAACAAAATAACTCGCCTAAATTACATTTGAATTTACAAGAGCACACAGTTTTGATGTGTTACAAAGAGTTTTTGAGTTTATATTATCAATTTATCGATAATGAATAGACACACTTCTTGCGATGCACATATTCTTTAGATCTACAAAGAGATTTGTTCAGTTCTTACCTATTCTCGGCCTTTTTAATCACAACATTGCTCTTTCCAGTCACATTGCCGTGAAATGTCAATGTCAAGGCCAACTTGATAGGGGAAGTAACTCCGATCCTGTTTATTTCCTAGGTGAATTTTTCAGTTTGTGAGATATGCATAATGAGAGTTCAAATGACGATTTTCATAAAAGCAAATCACGATGAAAATATTTTTTGCACATATCTTTAATATCCTTATTGTTTTTTGGCAGACTTTCAAACTCTGAAGTAGAAATGTTATCGCCTCGTCAAAAAATTAATTTTCAAAAAACTACCATATAATGTGATGAAAATATCGAATAATTTCTTCTAGATCTACTAAGTCCACCAAAAGCTGAATTTCCTCATATTATGTGTTTTTTTATGAAATGAATCATGGGTAATATTTAGGGGAATCCCCAACTTAATGAGGGTTTTTCTATCTCACCTACTGAAGAGCTCGCTATCCTAGCTAGGATAGGCAGCACAAGTTAGGACAGGGATATGATCGTTTCGAGAATGGGTCTTATCATAACGGTAGGATGTCCTAGCTTCTGTCTTAACTACTTAGGATCTGTCTTAGCTGGGACACTTTCGAGAATAGGGGCCCTGGTTTCAAATTTCTTAATGTGAAATATTTGCTGAGATGTTTAATGTGTACTTTTTATGTGGCCAATTATTGTCATTATTTGGTACTGAGCCTCACCTCCCGATTTCAAAGATATTTTCCAAAGTTTTAAATACCTGGATGTGAAATGTACATTACAAAGATCATTTAATTATTTTTCTAATAAGTCAGACTGGCAAGATGATCACATTTATACCGTAATTGCATAGATATATTTGTTGCACGAGATGTCAATGACTTGTTCCTGAATTGTTCCTTTGTGATTATTTACCGATCTGAACTGTTGGTATTTATATAGCTTCACTCCTATCAGTTTGGACTCAGTTTATTTAAGCTTGGGGTCCAAGCTTTACGGAGCAGAGGGAAGTTGTTATAGGGACTAATTCAGGACAGCCATCGTCCAAATATTTAAAAAGTCCAAAACTATGTACTCAAGACATGTGAGACTTTATTGTAATATATACATGACGCTAACCTGTATTTTGAATCCCTACTGTACATCCTTATCACTACTGCATTGTAAATTGACTTGTCAGCCTATTAATTATTGTATAAGACATTTATAACCTTCATTGGTAATCCCCCTTGGCCGTGTCTACCATCACATCATCTGGTCAAGGAAGTGCTATTGTTTTTCTGTCTGTCCATTGATGAGTCGTCGCCTGTCCATTGTTGTAAAAAACTGTATATATACTTAGTATGCTCACATCTAGACAGTGAAGGAGTACGAGTTCGGTATTTGGACTGTCTGTAGGGACGACCACGAGCAGGAGAATGCCGCTCGTTGGAAACGCCCTGGGGTTGAGCAGGTACTCTGCTCACCTAAGTTATGTCTTGTGTATTTGTTTGTCATGTAACTAAAGAAGTTTGTAATACATTTTTATTGGAGCGGATCTGTTACAAAGTCTTCATTGTATATATCATTCAAATGTTATAATTTCCATGAATAGTTGAAACTTTCAGACATTATCTGTCTTCATGGTATTGAACTAAAGTGCATACTGTTGTGTACTGACTCCGACCTTCTAAATGAAACACATGAGATATCGTAGGTCTGCATAGTTTAATCGCACGGTTCGAAGTGAGGTACATCTGCCAAGGTTATTACGTCACTGTGTGACGTAATCACACCACCTGCTCACACGCGCGGATGTAGATGACATAACATAACATTTCCCCCCTTACAAAGAATACCTGAGCGAAACCCACTGAATAGATAAACAGTTCCTATAAGTAAAAGCTAAAACTTCTTAAACATAAACAAACTATCTGAACTATCATAAACAGATGAACTATTACCAAATAAACACTTGAGTTAGTGTATTTACTTTGGCTTACTTTAACTAGAAAGGTAAAACTTTAACAGGAGATAAAATTCAACGACCATTCAGCTAATATTTAGAGTCCACTTTGTTAGATGTTCCCTAAGTACAGGTTCAGTCTATCTGGAGGACCTGGATTGTCCTGCTTGAGCCGTCTAGGAGTGGGCTGAAGCACTGGCTCCAGTGAGCTTGTCTCACCACATGAGACACTAGCATGATTAGAGTCTCTCGTCGGTGCTGCACACCTCTCTGGTAAATCTGGTTCAATTTGAAGGCTAATATTGTGTTCCTCTCTGGATCGCAACTGGTCGATGTGTCTGCGACACTGCCCGTTAACCACATCGACATCATAATGTCTCTCACCATGCTGAGCAGTAACTTGTCCTGGTACCCATTTATCTGCACCACGATAGTCTCTCACCCACACTTTACCGTCCACTTGTCTGGTCTCTGTCATATTACCACTTTGACTCAACAGCTTTGTTGACATAACAGATTGAATATCCGGTTTTAGCAAATCCAGTCTTGTTCTCAGTTCTCGTCCCAAGAATAACTTGGCTGGTGTCTCATTTGTGACACAGTGCGGAGCAGCCCTGTATGCTAACAGGAACTGAGCAACTTTCTTTTCAACATTTCCATCACTATTTTCGGATGCTCTCATGGACTGCTTAAAGGATTGTACCAATCTTTCGGCCTGACCATTCGTCGCTGGATGGTACGGAGCGGACAAAACATGCTTGACTCCATTACTCTTCAAGAATGCCTCAAACTCATTTGAAACAAATTGTGGCCCATTATCAGTTACTAACTGATGTGGCAACCCAAACTGGGCAAACAATTTTCTCACTTCCTTTACTGTAGCTGCTGAAGTTGTAGACTTCATGATTATTATTTCTGGCCATTTGGAATATGCATCCGTAATCAATAGGAACATATGACCTATAAAGGGGCCAGCAAAGTCCATATGAATACGATGCCATGACCACGGCCGCACTGGTGCAGACGATGGATTTGCCTGATTACTTTGACATGCTGAGCATGTCTTGGCGATACCCTCAATATCGCTGTCAATACCAGGCCACCAAATGTTAGCTTCTGGCTACAGATTTCATCTTCACTACACCAAAATGGCCCATGTGTAGTTCTTGTAATACATGTTCTCTCATCTTCATTGGAATGACAACTCTCATTCCCCACATCACGCAACCCATATGCACAGACAGTTCATTTCTCCTTGTGTAAAAATGTTTCATTAGAGCATTATCTTCATGCTCTTTGGACCATCCATTCATCACTGCTGTGTACACTTCAGACAACAGTGCATCACATCTTGTTTCGTTCCTCACGTCAGCGCAAGACAGGGGCAGCTGCTCAAATTGGCTGTTATAGAACAGCGCTACATCATCATGAGAATTCTCATTTTGTAATGTTGTACTCAAAGGCAACCTAGACAAGACATCCGCATTGGCATGCTTCTCTGACGCTCTGTACTCAATAATGTAGTCATATGCACTCAGTATTAGCGCCTCTTTCAGCTGCAGACAAAGTTCTTGATGCAAATGCAATAGGTCTCTCCAATCCATCACTCATCACATGTGACAACACAGCCCCAACACCATACGAAGAGGCGTCACATGCTAGCCGTAATGGACGTGAAGGATCATAATGACACAGAACCTCAGAACTGGCTATCGTAGCTTTGCATTTGTTAAATGCTGCCTCACACTGAGGAGACCAAACCCACTTCCTGTCCTTCCTCAACAGGTTATTCAAGGGGTGAAGAACTTTTGACAAATTTCTCATGAAGTGCCCATAGTAGTTCACTGCACCCAAAAAGGAACGAAGCTGAGATACATTTTCCGGTCTTGGTGCATCTTGTACAGCTTGTACTTTGTCCTGACTTGTATGCAAGCAAGCCATTTCTGTCAATCACGTGTCCCAAGTACTTCACAGAGTCAACAAAAAATGTACATTTTTGCTTTTTGACTCTCAAACCATAGTCCTGCAATCTCTTTAACACCTGTTCGAGGTTTCTGAAGTGTTCCTTATCATTTGCACCAGTCACCAAAATATCATCTTGGTGACACAACACTTTATCAAGTCCTTGCAACACTTGGTCCATGGCTGCCTGAAATATCGCTGGAGCTGAGGTGATACCAAATGCTAGTCTTGTGTATCTGAACAACCCCTTCGGTGTGTTGATTGTCAGGTACTTCTGACAATCAGCATCAACTTCCATTTGTTGATAGGCATGAGCCAGGTCTATTTTAGAAAACTTCTGTCCTCCTGCAAGTGTGGCAAACAGATCTTCAATTTTGTGTAGCGGTGCACTTGTTAATGTTAAGTACTGGATTCACTGTGGATTTGAAATCCCCATATCCTTACGCTTGAATCACTTTTGATCACTGGCACTATAGGAGTTGCCCATCACTGTGATCAACTTTGACTAACACACCATTTTTCTCCATCCTATCTATTTCTCATTTACCGCTCTTGTAGAGCACAGGGCACTGGACTTGCCTTCATGAATCTTGGAGACATGCCATCTTTTAAAGATAAGTGAGTTCTGATATCCTTAATTGTACCTATCTGATCTGAGAAATATCACAGTATTTCACCAATAATTCTTGAATTTGTGTATCACCCTTGTCTTCCTTCTGCAATAGTGAATCTCATCATCTCGAACGCTTCCAGTCAATTTTAGACAAATGGTAGCCATGATCTTCGGAGCAGGGTGGTCCCTCCCCCTTCACAACGTGTAAATCAAGTTCATGTACATCTTTGCCATTTGTAACGTCAACTTTCATCATTCAAAATCAAGAACATGCTGACCTGTGTAAAGTCTTCATAAGTATTTCCGGCTTTTCGTGACCGGCATCCTTTGAACTTCTTTTCAAAGGTGCTCGTTGATGATCGAGTGCCTCGACCGGTATCCAACTCAAATTGCATATCACTGCGTTGACATTAACAGTCACCCAAATAACATCGGCACCTTTTCTTTAAGCATACATATGACTTAAACAATCCATAAGGTCATCAGGATACAGTTCACTGTCATTTTCTGTGTCAATTGCCTTCACGAGAAGTCCTTGAATTGTTTACATCGCCATACATGTTTGCTCACCGCCACACTCGGAAGATGAAGGCCGTGAACTTGAACCTGGGTCATGACTCGACCTCTGACCTCTACACACCGACTGCAAATGCCCTCGCTTGTGACAGTTCAAACACACGGTGTCTTTATGCTTACAAGCGTTTGTGAGATGAAAAACGCCACATCGAAACACCATTTACTGCCAGAGTTTTAGGTTTGCTGTTAAAACATATACATCCGCAGTACTTCCCTTCAAACTGTCAGAGCCTCTGCTTAGTTCCTCGCAATCCTTCGCTGCTAACTCCATAGAATTTCGCGATAGCAAGTGCACGATCAAGAGTCAGGTCATTTTTCTGCAAGTAATTTCCTTTGAATTGAAGTAGATCTTAATCCAAGCACTAACTGATCACGTAACGTTCATTCAAAGTGTCTTCAAACTGGCAATTCGGTAAGTCCTCTCAAAACCACAGAATATTGCGAAATAGTCTCACCGTCAGCTTGCATTCTCTTGTGAAATCGGGTATCTCTCTGCTATCACGAGCGGGGCTGGTGTGCAATGATTCTGTAACAGGGTTACCAATTCACCAAGAGTCCGGTCTTGTGGTCTTGCTGGCACGGTCAACGACTTCAGCACTGCATAAGTCTTACCTCCAATCATGGACAAAAATCCTGACACACGACGAGCAACAATGACTTCATTAGCATCAAAGAATAACTGCACTCTTTCGGCATATGATGCCCAATCCTACTTGTTTTCTTCAAAAATCCCAACTTCGCCAATGACGCCCGCCATATTGAAATATCACTGAACAATTAACCACGTTTTCCAATGTCAAACTTCAACTTTCACTGCTAACGATGAAATATTCATTAGCAAATGTAATTAGCACTTCCAATATAGGTAGGAATTCCGTAATCCTCTTCGCCACTGTTATGTTATGTCATCTACATCCGCGGCGTATGAGCGCGTGTATGAGCACGTGGTGTGATTACGTCACATAGTGACGTAATAACCTTGGCAGATGTACCTCACTTCGAACCGTGCGATTAAACTATGCAGACCTACGACATCTCATGTGTTTCATTTAGAAGGTCGGAGTCAGTACACAACAGTGGCGACGAGGATTACGGAATTCCTACCTATATTGGAAGTGCTAATTACATTTGCTAATGTCATCTACATCCGCGCATATGAGCGCGTGAGCACGTGGTGTGATTACGTCACATAGTGACGTAATAACCTTGGCAGATGTACCTCACTTCGAACCGTGCGATTAAACTATGCAGACCTACGATATCTCATGTGTTTCATTTAGAAGGTCGGAGTCAGTACACAACAGTGGCGACGAGGATTACGGAATTCCTACCTATTTTGGAAGTGCTAATTACATTTGCTAATGAATATTTCATCGTTAGCAGTGAAAGTTGAAGTTTGACATTGGAAAACGTGGTTAATTGTTCAGTGATATTTCAATATGGCGGGCGTCATTGGCGAAGTTGGGATTTTTGAAGAAAACAAGGAGGATTGGGCATCATATGCCGAAAGAGTGCAGTTATTCTTGATGCTAATGAAGTCATTGTTGCTCGTCAGGTGTCAGGATTTTTGTCCATGATTGGAGGTAAGACTTATGCAGTGCTGAAGTCGCTGACCGTACGGCAAGACCACAAGACCGGACTCTTGGTGAATTGGTAACCCTGTTACAGAATCATTTCACACCAGCCCCCGCCGTGATAGCAGAAAGATACCCCGATTTCACAAGAGAATGCAAGCTGACGGTGAGACTATTTCAGAATATTCTGTGGTTTTGAGAGGACTTACTCGAATTGCCAGTTTGAAGACACTTTGAATGAACGCTTACGATCAGTTAGTGCTTGGATTAAGATCTACTTCAATTCAAAGGAAATTACTTGCAGAAAATGACCTGACTCTTGATCGTGCACTTGCTATCGCAAATTCTATGGAGTTAGCAGCGAAAGGATTATTGTGAGAACTAAGCAGAGGCTCTGACAGTTTGAAGGGAAGTACTTCTTCGGATGTATATGTTTTAACAGCAAACCTAAAACTCTGGCAGTAAATGGTGTTTCCGATGTGGAAGCTTTTCATCTCGCAAACGCTAGGGCATAAAGACACCGTGTGTTTGAACTGTCACAAAGCGAGGGCATTTGCAGTCAGTGTGTAGAGGTCAGAGGTCGAAGTCATGACCCAGGTTCAAGTTCACGCCTTCATCTTCCGAAGTGGCGTGGTGCAAAAACATGGCGATGTAAACAATTCAAGGACTTCTCGTGTGAAGGCAATTGACACAGAAAATGACAGTGAACTGTATCCTGATGACCTTTGCGGATTGTTTAAGTCATATGTATGCTTTGCAAGAAAAAGGTGCCGATGTTATTTGGGTGACTGTTAATGTCAACGGCAGTGATATGCAATTTGAGTTGGATACCGGTCGAGGCACTCGATCATCATCGAGCACCTTTGAAAAGAAGTTCAAAGGATGTGAATTACTTAAAGCCGGAAATACTTATGAAGACTTACACAGGTCAGCATGTTCTTGATTTTGGAATAATGAAAGTTGACGCTACAAATGGCAAAGATGTACATGAACTTGATTTACACGTTGTGAAGGGGAAGGGACCACCCCTGCTCGGAAGATCATGGCTACCATTTGTCGAAATTGACTGGAAACGTTCGGGAGATGAGATTCACTATTGCAAGGAAGACAAGGGTGATACACAAATTCAAGAATTATTGGTGAAATACTGTGATATTTTCTCAGATCAGATAGGTACAATTAAGGATATCAGAACTCACTTATCTTTAAAAGATGGCATGTCTCCAAGATTCATGAAGGCAAGTCCAGTGCCCTGTGCTCTACAAGAGCGGGTAAATGAGGAAATAGATAGGATGGAGAAAAATGGTGTGTTAGTCAAAGTTGATCACAGTGAGTGGGCAACTCCTATAGTGCCAGTGATCAAAAGTGATTCAAGCGTAAGGATATGTGGGGATTTCAAATCCACAGTGAATCCAGTACTTAACATTAACAAGTACCCGCTACACAAAATTGAAGATCTGTTTGCCACACTTGCAGGAGGACAGAAGTTTTCTAAAATAGACCTGGCTCATGCCTATCAACAAATGGAAGTTGATGCTGATTGTCAGAAGTACCTGACAATCAACACACCGAAGGGGTTGTTCAGATACACAAGACTAGCATTTGGTATCACCTCAGCTCCAGCGATATTTCAGGCAGCCATGGACCAAGTGTTGCAAGGACTTGATAAAGTGTTGTGTCACCAAGATGATATTTTGGTGACTGGTGCAAATGATAAGGAACACTTCAGAAACCTCGAACAGGTGTTAAAGAGATTGCAGGACTATGGTTTGAGAGTCAAAAAGCAAAAATGTACATTTTTTGTTGACTCTGTGAAGTACTTGGGACACGTGATTGACAGAAATGGCTTGCTTGCATACAAGTCAGGACAAAGTACAAGCTGTACAAGATGCACCAAGACCGGGAAAATGTATCTCAGCTTCGTTCCTTTTTGGGTGCAGTGAACTACTATGGGCACTTCATGAGAAATTTGTCAAAAGTTCTTCACCCCTTGAATAACCTGTTGAGGAAGGACAGGAAGTGGGTTTGGTCTCCTCAGTGTGAGGCAGCATTTAACAAATGCAAAGCTACGATAACCAGTTCTGAGGTTCTGTGTCATTATGATCCTTCACGTCCATTACGGCTAGCATGTGACGCCTCTTCGTATGGTGTTGGGGCGGTGTTGTCACATGTGATGAGTGATGGATTGGAGAGACCTATTGCATTTGCATCAAGAACTTTGTCTGCAGCTGAAAGAGGCTATTCTCAAATTGATTGAGAAGCATTGGGTATTATATTTGGTGTAAAACGCTTTCACCAGTACCTGTATGGCAGGCACTTCATACTGATAACTGATCACAGGCCTTTGACAGCTCTATTCGGAGCTGGTAAGCCAGTGCCGGCAAACACTGCAGCTCGCATGCAGAGATGGGCGCGAATACTGAGTGCATATGACTACATTATTGAGTACAGAGCGTCAGAGAAGCATGCCAATGCGGATGTCTTGTCTAGGTTGCCTTTGAGTACAACATTACAAAATGAGAATTCTCATGATGATGTAGCGCTGTACTATAACAGCCAATTTGAGCAGCTGCCCTGTCTTGCGCTGACGGAGGAACGAAACAAGACGTGATGCACTGTTGTCTGAAGTGTACACAGCAGTGATGAATGGATGGTCCAAAGAGCATGAAGATAATGCTCTAATGAAACATTTTACACAAGGAGAAATGAACTGTCTGTGCATATGGGTTATGCGATGTGGGGAATGAGAGTTGTCATTCCAATGAAGATGAGAGAACATGTATTACAAGAACTACACATGGGCCATTTTGGTGTAGTGAAGATGAAATCTGTAGCCAGAAGCTAACATTTGGTGGCCTGGTATTGACAGCGATATTGAGGGTATCGCCAAGACATGCTCAGCATGTCAAAGTAATCAGGCAAATCCATCGTCTGCACCAGTGTGGCCGTGGTCATGGCCATCACGTCCTTGGCATCGTATTCATATGGACTTTGCTGGCCCCCCTTTATAGGTCATATGTTCCTATTGATTACGGATGCATATTCCAAATGGCCAGAAATAATAATCATGAAGTCTACAACTTCAGCAGCTACAGTGAAGGAAGTGAGAAAATTGTTTGCCCAGTTTGGGTTGCCACATCAGTTAGTAACTGATAATGGGCCACAATTTGTTTCAAATGAGTTTAAGGCATTCCTGAAGAGTAATGGAGTCAAGCATGTTTTGTCCGCTCCGTAAAGTGGACTAACAAAGTGGACTCTAAATATTAGCTGAATGGTCGTTGAATTTTATCTCCTGTTAAAGTTTTACCTTTCTAGTTAAAGTAAGCCAAAGTAAATACACTAACTCAAGTGTTTATTTGGTAATAGTTCATCTGTTTATGATAGTTCAGATAGTTTGTTTATGTTTAAGAAGTTTTAGCTTTTACTTATAGGAACTGTTTATCTATTCAGTGGGTTTCGCTCAGGTATTAGCAAACAGAAAAAATTATTTGTCAAGATTATGTACATAGAAATATAATCTTTACTCTATTTGTATTTGAATTCATCGTTGCACAGGGGATATGGATACATTTTGATTCCTAGAGATCTGCGTTCACTTTCTTTCAACTTCTTCCCTTTTCTTGAAAAGGAAGTGGAATCCTTGCAAAGACCTATCTTTTTACAGTTATGGTGTTCTTGATTGGTCATTGATGTAAATAAATGATGAACAGTACAAAGGTTCAACAAAAATGTTAAAAATTACAAAAAATCAATGAGGCACTACATAAATTACAAATACAAATTGAAGAACTATAAATTGTATATTTATATACTTATCCTTTCTCATGGTATGCACATCTATCTCTTCTTCTTCTTTGACCATGCGTGGAAACGTGCTATCAGCTAAGCTGAATCAAATCTTACTGGCCTCTAACCACCTGACCTCTGTCCCCGCTCCGACATTGACACCTGTCAATCATATCAATATGCGTGCAGATTGCTCAGATAATCACGTGACGCTCTGTGCCTGTCATTCCCTTTCTTGTCGCCACTCCGTGTGGGCGTGTGTTAGCTCAGCAAATTTGATTGTGTTTCAACATGGGTAAATCGAATCGCAATGTTTCCAAGAAGCACAAACATTGCGACAAATGTAACAGCAACTTCTCAGCTGCAGATCCACATGCGCTTTGTGTGGATTGTTTAGGTCGTTGTGATTGGTCTCATCACTGCACTTTTTTGTGCTGATCTTGACAACGATGCATTTTCTGAATATCGTCAGGTTGCTTTTAGATGCATGTCAGACAGGGACCATCGTAAACCATCTGAGGGTCCATCTTCATCCAAACGACCTAAGACTGCCGTAAGAAAATAGCGGTTAGACGTTTGAAGTCCCCGTCTCCCAATGAGGACCTTCACCTTCATCAGTTATTCCGTCCGCATGCATCCAGCCCTGTCACGGCAGAAGAGTCGTCACCACCTAGGGTGGTAGTGCTTACATCATCTCTTGTTCAGTCCCGTCCGTCATCTGTGGTGACTGTACCTCAACACTCCTATGTGCCTTCGGTGGTTGTCTCTAGTGCGGGCACTTGGTGTGATACCTGACATTTCCTCCCAAGTGACGCTTACTGCCAGTTCAGCACTTTCCACTTTGGTGGTTGTTACTACATCTACTACCCATACGACCCTTGTGTCTAGTGTGACGCTTTTTGTTCTGGTACAATGGATCATTCTGGTTTGGCTCTCTCTCACCCTCCTGTGATACCTGTGAGTGACTTCTTGTGGGATTTTTTCCACATCCATCTACAATGTTGCACCCTTTGGTAATGGACCACCACTTTATTTCAATGCGTCGCTTGCCTCCGGAGCGCCACTTTCAGCGGGTGAATTGCCTGTTTGTAGAGCTTCTTTTGGTTCCAGTTCACACAGATCCTGGATCCTGCTTAGAGGAGTGGGTAATGAATCACACTGGAAACCAGCCCAGAAACGGTGCAAAATTCAGTTTCAGTTTTCATGGAAACCACAATGAAACTATAGAAAACTACCTGGAAACCAACTGGAAATGGTTGTTTCCATGGCGTTTCTTCTCAGTTTCAGTGTTCGGAAACAAACTTATTTTTGTAGTGCAGGAGGCCTAGTGATGGTTCCACATCCTGATTTTGGAGTCAACTTGTCCATTATCCCATGCATGCAGATGATTTACATGAAAAATTCAAAACAAGAGAGAGTTAGCTTGCTGCCAACAATATAATTTAGCTTATTTTGGTTTGTGCGCAATACATTCATAAAGATACTTTTTCCTGCAAACAAATTGTCTGTTAGTGCATTGTAAAAGGTGACTTTTATACATTGAGGTCATTACCTGGAATAATGCATGGGCAGTGAATAATACAATGTACATGGGTTAATAAACACATAAATGTCAAGTATGAGCAAAGACCGCCTCCGTGGTGTAGTGGTTAGAGCGTCCGCCCGGTGAGCGGAAGGTCGCGGGTTCGATCCTCGACCGCGTCATACCAAAAGACGTTAAAATATAGTACTTGTTGGTCCCTGCCTGGCGCCCGGCATTAATGGGTACAACAAGGACTGGTCGGCTCGGAGTCAGTATACTGTGTCTGAGTGGGGTATTCATGCTTCACTGCGGCGTGGTATCTCAGTGGGCTAGCACTATAAAACCAGCTTAAGTCTGGGCTAGTACAAGCAGCCGCACATACACATACACATGCATGCACGTCGTCATATGAGCGAAATATTCCCAAGCACGACGTAAAACCCAACTTCACCTCACCTCATGTATGAGCAAATATATATACATGTATATAAATGCTTGTGCATTAATTCATTGAATTCATACATATTCATTTTCTAAGATGCCAAATTAATACTTTCTAAGGATAATTACAATTAATTTAAGGCAGAAAACAAACGACAGTGTCGGTGACCTAAATTAAGAATCCTCGCACACGGCTAACTGGCACGGTGTTCTATTGATGTGTCTGCCCCCCTACGTTAAGATGAACGTTACCAGTAAAAAACAAATGAAAACAGTTTGATGACGGTTTACGTTCGGATTAAATATCTTCTCTGAATTATGAACGTCGCATTTCTACAACCAACGTAAGTTTAGATCAGTACATCCAGATGAAGTTGAGTAGTCAAGCGACATTCCACGATTGCATTGTGGGAATGTAAACATTGCGAACGTTACCGTGTTGCTGAAAACTTGTGAGTCGAATTGACACATTTTAACTGTTGTAAAACATAAACGTAATGTTTCCACCAGTGATGTTAGCTGCATGAAGCAACTGCAAACCAAGAAACGAGATGCAACGGAGTAGTTTAATGTAGGAGGCCGTACGAGGTGATGACAACTGACATGCATCGTGACGTCGCTTACATTGTGACGTAATGTAAAATGGTTCGATTACGAGGGGGCACGGTGGGCGAGCTGGCTAAGGCGCCAGGCTAGTGATCCAGTGAGCATGAGGTGCCGGGATCGAGCCCACTTGTGACCAGGTGTGAAAACCTTGGAGTCAACTTTGTGTCCAGACTCTTTCAGTGTTGTCACAACCCCTAGTGTACAGTACACAACCCTGTGCACTTAAAAGAACCCAGGAATCCGTTGGTATATTCATGGTGGCTACATGAATTCGTGCAAACACCTAGTTGCGGGTACAGCAACGTGCAGTGAACTTGAACAAAGTACTGTGACTATGTGACCCAGTCCACCCAGCTGTGAATGGGTACCTCGTTAGGATGAGAAAGTCTCAATAACTTGGTGTGCCTAGTGGCTGCACGAGGTGTATACTCCCCAGGGAGTTGAGATTGATAATATGATGTGCCGTTGAGATTGACATCCAGTGATCGAGGGGAAAAATACCAGCGCCTTGAGCAAGCACTAGTTGTCTGGATATGTGCGCTATATAAATATCCTATAATAATAAAAAAAATAATAGAATGGCGTAGTTACGGGACGTCATTCAATTGTTACGTCATCAAAAAACTATACCTTTATTGTCTGATAATGTATTTTTTTTTCGATTGTTCTAACCGCTAGAAATGTATATAAATGCTTGTGCATTTAACAAGTGCATAAATTCATTGCATTCATACATATACATATTGTGTTAAGAACCATTTGTTAGGTACCTTGTTAATTTGATTGATTTTGTTAGTCTTTTAAACATCTTAATTGTTTAGGGATTTTTATTTTATTCTATTTTATTTTAGCTTTGATTCATTAGTTTGAGTTTACTTCACTCAATTTTGGTTCATTTTGATTCAGCTCAGCCTGTACGTTTGTTTAATTCACTTCCGTTTTGCGTTGGTTTCTTCATTCCTCTTTGTTACGGTTTTTTTTGCTCTCATTTCCCATTGGTTAAGTTTGTTCCACTTCGCTACGATTTATTTCGTTTTCATTAAGCGTTTCTTAGTTTGTGTAAGTTCACTTTGCTTTTGAGATTGGTTGATCAGATCAATGCTCAAAATTTGTTGTGATGCAAATAACTCAGATGATCAGGCTGATGCCATTTGCTCACAACTAGTGACGTCAGGTATCACAAATGAAATGATTGGACGCAAAATGACCTACCCCAGAGCTTAACAGTAGCGTTTATTAAGGCGATCTTGTACCTTTTGCAGGTGTATGGCTATCTGGCGACCACAGGTATATATCAGGAGCGAATATTGGTATGGTATCTTGAGTCTGTGACATGCGTGTGATACAATGTTGTACGTCTATAGATTGGATATACATCTAGATCAATCTCATCTTCAGGGGTGTTTGTTTCGAACCACTTACAGAGATCCCACTAGCTGTCATTGATGTAGTCCTGTATGAGGTGGGGAAGAACAGATTCAAAATAACTTGTGTGGATAAGAGGATCATTGTTGTCGTAGCTATACAAGACTTTGACATAGCAGTCACCTTGAACCATTTCTATGCCCGCAACTTTCTTTACGTCGTCATTGAATTCTCGTAGGTATCTTGGTACCATTGGATATGGTTCAACATCCAATTCCAGGTCTGTAATGGTTGATTTCTGTTTGGTTATGGTCAATTGCTGTTTGAAATTCTTCAAAAGAACATTGACCGATTGATTATCTTGTGCTGATTCTCTTTGGCTGAAGAACTTGTGATTCTTCAGTGGCCGTTTTCGTCGGTTTCCTGACATATTTCTCTTCACATGAAATTCCCTCTGAATTGAGTCTGGTATGCTGCTGCAATATTCCCATGTGTTTCCTCTTTCTGGATCCTTCCATTTCACCCTGTAGTAGATTTTGTTGTTTGCTTTCTTGGAAGCAAGAATTGAATGAATGTCATCAGGATTGAAAACCTTGGCGTCATTGCTTGACGTTGGTTGTTGGGTTGGTTGTTGAACCTGACTTGATTCTGATTGTGGTCTTGATTTTGGCTGATGATGCTTACTATTTAATCCACTTTTTCCCTTGTTTGTATTTTCCTTCTCCTTGGTGGGATTACTTGGACCTGGGGTGCTCTGTTTCTGGTTTGTAACAGTTGTATTTGGTCAGGCTGAGCGTTCCTGAACGCCTTTCTTCTTCTTGGTTGGAGCCCTTGGATTACCTGCCCTGGTTTCTGAATTGGCTTTCTTACCTTCTTCTTGCGCAGGTGATTGATCATTGGCTGAACTTGTTGACTCTGTATTGTTGCTGTCAAGCTGTGGGTCATTGACTTGTTTATTGGCATCTATAACCTCTGAATCCAGTAGACAGTGAATTTGGACTTTGCAAGGTATGGATGAAATGATCTAATGGCTTCAACTAAAGCTAAACCTTCTTTTTCTGTAATGCTCCAATTCTTCTCACTGCCGTGAAGAGCTCTGCCTCCAAAAGCTATAGGATGTTCATTATTCTTCTCATCTTCTTGACTTAAGACAAACCCTATGCTCATATCACTGGCATCGGTTGTGAGAAAACATTCTTTGTCAAAGTCTGGATAAGCCAGAACAGGTGTGCTACACATAGCATCTTTGAGTGTGTTGAAAGCCTGATCACACTCAAGTGACCACTGGAACTTTGGGTTCTTACCAGTTTCTGCCTCTGAATGCTATTTTAACAATGCATTCAATGACATTGCTATATTCGCATAATCTTTCACATATTTTCAGTAAAAGTTTGTGAGGCCTCAAAATGAACGAACCTGTTTTTGTGATTTGGGTATTGGGGAGGTTTTAATTGGTGTAACCTTTTTGTCATTAACTTGAACACCTCCACACGATAAAACATGATCCAGAAATGAAACCTTGTGTGTTGCAAAATAACATTTTGATGGCTTCAGTGTTAATTTTGCCTGTTTGAGATAGTAGAAGACTTGCTCCAAATGTTGGAGATGTTCTTCAAAGTTTTTGCTGTAGATTATCAAACCATCAATGTAAATCAACACAACTTTGATTTTCTTAGCACTTTGCTCATGAGTTGCTGAATGCAAAGTGGAGAATTATAGTATTTTCTGTAGTCACAAATAAATCTATATGAGCCATCACATTTCTTAACTAAAATGATGGGGGCTGAATACATTGAAGTGGACTCCTTAATTAAATCATATTTGAGAAAATCTTCTACAAGTTCTTCAGTGACTTTTTGGAGATGAGGAGATTGACGATGTAGCATACACTTATCAGGGGGATGGTGGCCCGTGTCAATGACATACTTGTGCATGTCAGCTTTTCCTAAATCTGCAAGACTTGTGAAAAACCTGTCTCTGTTTTGTCCTAAAAACCTGTGTAGTCTTTGTTGTTGGTCTGGCGTCAGTTGTGTCTTGGTCAAGTCAAATCCTAAATCTTGAGCAATTTTGACATAATCCCTAGTGTCATTGTTTTCTTAATGTCAGTGTTAACTGAATTTATTAAAGGTTTATCACAGTCAATTTCAAAGATAGAGTGGCTGTCAATGTAACTAAATTTTCGTACAACTGTACCCTTGTCTGAAACCTTTTCAGATAAAGTTAAATGTCAACAAAAACATTATATTGCTCTTTAATTGTTCAAACACACACATATTTTCAAGACTGACTTTGACCTTGACATGAATGTCATAGTGTATGAAATATGCAAAACAAGTACTAAAAAATTGCTTATTGAAAAACATTCAAGGGAGGTCTTGTAAGTACATGAAGAAAATCCAGTGAACTGTTCTTAAAATATCTCGCTGACAATTCAGGTTAACATTCTGAAATCCTGCTCCTTTCCTAGATAAAGCTTGGTATTGAATATGAAGAAAATCCAGTGAACGGGTCTTGAGATAGCTTAACATGCAGGTAAAACGTGAAAGTCCCCTTGTGACCTTGAAATGAAGGTCAAGGTCACCAAACCTAACTTGGCCCTTTCGTATAGTGTGATGAACCTAGGTACCAAATATGAAAAGAATCTAGTGAACGGTTCTTAAGATATTCCAATTAGTACGTACGTATGTACGGACAGACGGACGGATCCTAATACTATATACCCCGCTTTGCTCTAAACGCACGGCGGGGGATAATGAGCAGTGAGGGAGGCAATTGGTTCAATGAGAATGAGGGAGTCATCTTTTGCCTCAGGAAGTCTTACCTTGACATGAATTTCACTCAGAGGGGGGATATAAATCTGATCTATTGTTTTTGCTAATCCACAAATTTCTTGATCTGGATTGGCAATGAAATTGATATATTGCCTATCAGAGGTGCTGTTGCCTATTATGAGGGAATGGCAGCTATAATCTAAGACTGCATCTTTGTCATTGAGGAAGTTCTCACCTAGTAGGACTGACTGTGGTAATGAGGGCAGGACATAGAAATGTTGTGAAAATTCCTGATCTTCAATGAAAAAATCTAACACAACTGAACCCAACACTTTGTGCAATTCGCTGCCAACACCTTCAATCTGTGGAAAGGGTGAGTTTCCAAGTACAGGGTTGTTGAAAGCTTTGTTTAGAAAAAGCAGACGAAATGCAGCAAATGGATGCCCCTGTATCTGTTAAACAAGATGTTGTTTCAGTACCAAATGTTACCTGAATTACACTTTTGGCTAAGGACACAGTTGGAATTTCACTTCCAAAGTTGCTTTCCATACCAGACTAGATATTGGCCATGACACCTTATAGTACGTACTGTACTATAAGTTAGAAAGACAAGAAACCAACAATGTAAAGTAGTACTTACAATATTTGAAGACTTTTTCTTCCTTGGTTGGTGACTTTACAGGAGTTGGTGGTCCTTAATCCAGTGCTGAGCTCAGAGATGGATGCATTCACTTGTTATTCCATATGTTCTCGTAGCTGATTGTACATAGTTCTTGGGCTCCGAAAATCATTGATTCTCTGCCAACTATACTGAACAGCAAAGGAAACGCAAGTGTTAAAAAATGAAATCTCATGAAACTAAGCGTTCATGTTTATGAGATGATGCTGTGGAATTTGATGTCCATACGAAACTTCACACAAACACATCCACAGTGCCGCTAAACAATAATTTTAGCACATGCATCAACGGTTCTGGATGGAAAGCATGCATTTCACTCTGAGGTATCCTTTATGAAGGTTTGTGTCAAGAAACTCTCGCCATAGCTACAGTCCGTTTGAGTCAGAAACGGACCGATGAATTGCAAATTTTATCATTGTACAAAATTGCCACAGAAATATAAATAGTACACATGTTTATCATTTACTAATACCCAACAGCTTTCTGATATTTGAAAATTTTCCGGACTCCACCAAAAAAGTTGTTTAAGAAACTATCATCATTGAAAACGCAAAAGTTGTTATCTGTTGCGGCGGGGTGAAACCGAAGAAACGGAACAGCCACTATCTCATCGTGCGGAATACACATGCCTGATGAACAATGAAGTTGAATGCTGACATGAAACAGTTGATGATTAAAGTGTAATGATTTTTCCGTGCTGAAGCCGAAAGGGGCAAACCATTTTATGCCATTAATAAATGCCATAAGCGGGCAGCAAAAGCTTTAGGAGTATCAGCAAGGGTACTGACAAATGTTCTGGAACACAAACATTGTGAGGGTGATGCGAAGCAGGTAGGGGTCGTGTCAAAATCACACAAATTAAAACATTTGGACAACTTTCAAAAGAACCTTGTAAGGCAGTCTATCAACAAGCTCTATTCTGAAAACAAATACATGTCGCTGAAAATTTTAAAAAAGCATTTGAACACAACCTCTGAGTATCAAAGTACACACTCTGGCGACTCTTACACTCTTTCGGGTATCGTTATAAGTATATTTCGGGGGAGAATAGGTCAGTACTCTGTGTACGCCCTGATATCGTTCGCTTGAGAAATAAGTTTCTCAGGGCTATAAAGAAGAAGCGCGAGGAAGGGTTCGAGCCAGTGTACTTGGACGAGACCTGGGTCAATGCCTCGCACACTGCCAGCAGTCAGTGGGTACCCGATGGGGGTGATAAGGGGTCACGTAGAAAGCTGCCTCTAGGGAAAGGAGAGAGACTAATCATTCTCCATGCTGGTTGCTCCAGCAAAGGCTTTCTCCCAGGCTGCGACTTGGTATTCAGGGCAAAGTCCACAGAAAACTACCAAAAGTCACAAGTACACCACCAGATCTATCTATGTGCCAAGTTTGGTGAAGAAATAGTGAACGGTTTTAGAGTTCTGCTCCGCGGAAAAGAGCACTACCACTAATTTCATTCTAAGTCGAACTTGTTGCCATGGAAACGCCAAAAATGTTTTATTCAGAGTTCCAAAACTACCAAAAGGCACCAGTACACCACCAGATCTATCTATGTGCCAAGTTTGGTGAAGAAATATTGAACGTTTTAGAGTTCTGCTCCGGAAAAGACAAATGTGCACGGATGGACGCACGGACGGAGTCCATTTTAATACCCCCCGCAAATGCGTTGCGGGTGATAATTAAAATATTGAACGTTTTTCTAGCTATGCTCCGGAAACAAGCCCACCCCTCCCTTTAAGACTAAGTCCAAAACGTTTCCATGGAAACCAAGAAAAATAAAAATGAAAAAAATCTGTTAATAGCAAAAGGCACCACTTTACGTTCTGTTTGTTATATCTACCAATTTTTGTTGAAAAATACTGAACAGTTTTTTGTTATGCTCCGGAAACAAAATGACTACAGACGGACGAGGCAACGACTATATCTATCCCCCCCCGCATTATATGCCAGGGGGATAAAAACAGATAGAGATTGTTCAATAAATTTAGCATTAGCCATTCCAGTTGTAAGTGATGTCTACACTATGGACAAAAATCTATTTTGATATTTTGCTTGTCTTTGAAATATCTTTTGTTTCATCAAAACAAGAGTCATCAGAAGATGACATATCCCCCGACACATTTGAAAGAACAAAGCATCTGACAGTTACTTAAAGTCCAGCATGATTCCTGTTTAGACTGAGTCAAAAAAGTTTCCTTGGAAATCATGAAAAATATAAATGCCAGAAGTCTGCAAATAGCAAAAGGCACCACTTCGAGATCTGCCTCATATATCTGCCAAGTTCTGTTGAAAGATATTGAACAGTTTTTGAGTTGTGCTTCAGAAATGAGTCCCACCCCTCCCTTTTAAGACTAAGTCCGAATCATTTCCATGGAAACTGGAAAAAACAAATATGCCAAAAATCTGCAAAGAGCAAAAGGCACCACTTTGAGATCTGCCTCACATATCTGCCAACTTTTGCTGAAGATATTAAGAAGTTTTTGAAACCCACCTCCTTTTTGAGACTAAGTCTGAATCATTTCAATGGAAACCGAGAAAATAATAAATTACAAAAATCAGCAAATAGCAAAAGGCACCACTTTGGAATCTGCCTCACATATCCACCAAGTTTTGCATAATAATATCAAAAGGTTTTTGAGTTATGCTCCGGAAACGAAACCTACCCCTCCCTTTTGAGGCTAAATCTGAATCGTTTCAATGGAAACTGAGAAAAATAAAAATGACAACAATCTGTAAATAGCAAAAGGCACCACTTTGGAATCTGCCTCACATATACACCAAGTTTTGCATAATAATATTAAAAGGTTTTCGAGTTATGCTCCGGAAACGAAACCCACCTCCTTTTTGAGACTAAGTCTGAATCATTTCCATGGAAACTGAGAAAATAATAAATTACAACAATCTGTAAATAGCAAAAGGTACCACTTCAAGATCTGTCTCATATATCTGCCAAGTTTTGCTGAGAAATACTAAGAAGTTCTTGAGTTGTGCTCTGTAAACGAAACCCACCCCACCCTTTGTAAGGCTAAGTCCGAAAAGTTTCCATGGAAACTGGGAAAAACAAATATGCCAAAAATCTGCAAAGAGCAAAAGGCACCACTTTGGGATCTGCCTCACATATCTGTCAAGTTTTGCTGAAGATATTAAGAGGTTTTTGAGTTGTGCTCCGGAAACAAAACCCACCCCTCCTTTTTGAGACTAAGTCTGAATCATTTCCATGGAAACCGAGAAAATAATAAATTACAAAAATCAGCAAATAGCAAAAGGCACCACTTTGGAATCTGCCTCACATATCCACCATGTTTTGCATAATATTATAAAAAGGTTTTCGAGTTATGCTCCGGAAACGAAACCCACCTCCTTTTTGAGACTAAGTCTGAATCATTTCCATGGAAACCGAGAAAATAATAAATTACAAAAATCAGCAAATAGCAAAAGGCACCACTTTGGAATCTGCCTCGCATATCCACCAAGTTTTGCATAATAATATCAAAAGGTTTTTGAGTTATGCTCCGGAAACGAAACCTACCCCTCCCTTTTAGACTAAATCCGAATCATTTCCATGGAAACTGAGAAAAATATAAATGACAACAATCTGTAAATAGCAAAAGGCACGACTTCAAGATCTGTCTCATATATCTGCCAAGTTTTGCTGAGAAATACTAAGAAGTTCTTGAGTTGTGCTCTGGAAACGAAACCCACCCCACCCTTTGTAAGGCTAAGTCCGAATCGTTTCCATGGAAACCGTGAAAAACAAATATGCCAAAAATCTGCAAATAGCAAAAGGCACCACTTTGGGGATCTGCCTCACATATCTGTCAAGTTTTGCTGAAGATATTAAGAAGTTTTTGAGTTGTGCTCCGGAAACAAAACCTACCCCACCCTTTTTTAGACTAAGTCCGAATCGTTTCCATGGAAACCGAGAACAATAAAAAATACAAAAATCAGCAACTAGCAAAAGGCACCACTTCAACATCTGGCTCATATATCTGCCAAGTTCTGTGGAAAGATATTGAACGGTTTTCGAGTTGTGCTCCGGAAATCAAACCCACCCCTCCTTTTTGAGACTAAGTCCGAATCGTTTCCATGGAAACTGAGAAAATAATAAATCACAAAAATCTGTAAATAGCAAAAGGAACCACTTTAGGTTCTGTTTGATATATCCACCAAGTTTTGCAGCAAAATATTGAACGGCACTTGAGTTATGCTCCAGAAGTCCAAAACGTTTCCATGGAAACCGAGAAAACTAAAACTGACAAAAACCTGTAAATAGCAAAAGGCATCACCTTAACTTCTGTTTGATATATCTACCAAGTTTTGTTGAAAAATATTGAACGGTTTTTGAGTTATGCTCCAGAAACTAAATGATTACGGACGGATGGACAGACAGATGGACGGACCTACTAGGCGTTGACTATATCCCCCCGCATTACATGCCGTGGGATAGGAATCTTTTTGCATAAAAATGGTAGTTGAAGGATTGTTTCCACACTTCACTTCATTCTCCATAAAACTTAGGTGAAGAATATTGTTTAATGTTATGAATATTGCAATGAAAATTATTACAATCACAAATATGTTAAGATTATGCTGTATTATTACCTCACATTTTGACACTTCTAAAATTATTGCCCACATTTTTAGTACCATATTTGTGATTTTTATGTTTTATCATTTTCACCTTAATTAAAAATATATTGACCTTAGATCAGGGCCCGTTCCTCAAAGCAGTCAATTAGCTACAATCAGCTGTAAGCCCTACGATCAACTTTACAATTATAAGTAAATAACAATTTATTGCCATTCCTCAAAGCTTTTGTAAAGGAAATTGTAAGTATCGCGATTGTAAATCATTCGATTGTAAATTACAATCGTGATCTTCTGTACGAAAGTTAGAAATAATGCATTGACATTCCTTTCGGTTGGTGAGAGTTGCTTCCCCTTTCAAGCAGATAAAAAATAATCCACCCTTAGCAAGATATCGCAAAGTACTGGTGCCCGTTCCTCAAAGCGATCGTAGCTCTAGGGTGATCGTAACTCCCATACTTTAACATAGACTTACGACTGTCGTAGCGCTACGATCGCATTGAGGAACAGGGCCCTGGGCCCTTATTCTCGAAACGTTCGTAGTCCTAAGAATTCTTAACTTTGATCGTAGCCAGTGTGTTAAGAATGGGCTTAAGAAGTTCATAGGGCTACGAACGTTTCGAGAATAGCTAGCCTGCTTTCTACGGAAAGTGCATGTAAACGCTGGGTGTCCGAGGACAACCCAGGTTCTAGCATGCTTACCAGTTTTAGAATGGAAGCCCTCGTCATTCTGTACATTGAAAATATTTCAGCATCATTGTAAACATCAACAACACGACTACGGTCTCGAAATACCCTTTCAGGGCCAAATTTCTGTCTCCTTTGTTTATGAATTGCAACAAACGCCGCCATCTTGTTCATACACAACAATCGATCCTAAGTAAGTTACAGATGGTCATACGCAACCTACGGAAGTGATTGTAACTTACAATTGCTTTGAGGAACAGTGGAGTGATTGTAAGTCAAAGTTACAATTGGATTGTAGTGATTTACAACTATTGTAGTGTTACAATCGCTTTGATGGAAGACGTTGGTGTGTGACCGGTTCAGGTAAAGAAATGGCTGTATTTTCTGTTTCACTGAACCTATTTCCAAAAAGTAAAGTGTTTTGCTTTTCTGAGGCATATATGAATGATAAATTACAGAAAGAAATTTCTATTTAGTCATTTTGGGCATGCTAATATTAATAGTCATGACGTAGAAACTTAGACACATGCAATGCCATCTTTAGTATAAATGACTGTCGAGGTGGTATGACGGGTTTTAGGAATGGTTGTCGTGGAATTACTCACGCAAACGTTGTTTGATAATTACACCAATGTAAAATTCTCCACACACTAGTTGGATTTTGCCTCCCTTGAAAACAGACCAGTCGATTAAACGAACGCATACCTGAGAGGGTGTGTGATGACCACCTGTTTGCTAACATACCCGGAAATAGGTGCGTAATAGTTTCCTTAAGGCAAGTTATAATCATCGTATTTTGCTTTGGGCATGAGCGTCCTTTTATCTGATAGACCGATGTAAACGAATATTAATATCGCATTATATTGCATAGTTTTCTGGCATTTGTTGTGCACGTGAACGTAATTGACGTCCATGTGCGTTTCAAAAAGCGGATTTATGAAAACTTGATATCTTGTATATATGTAGATTTGGTTCTTGATTTAAAAGATTACCATATATTCCAAACTGAAAATAGGGAACGTACTATGTAGTAGAGATTCATTTTGGCTACAGCATCACCTACAAAAAAATCATCAATAATTTGTTGTTTCGCATTTTGGCTACAGCATCACCTACGAAAATATCATCATTAATCATTTCTCACACTGGCTGTCTCCATATATTCGAGTATTGACAAAATGCTCCATGAGTTATTATTCAGAAGGAATCTAGTGCATAGGTACAGCGGTACATGACCAGGTCTCAGGTCAGTCCGATGTGTATGGAGCTGACCATTGCTGGATCAGTACTGATCCTATACAGTTGGACATTTTGCAACTAAAGTTCGGATTATCTGCAGATGCGATGCAGGAAAATCCTAGCTAACTTTGAAACAGTCTGAAAAATATTCAAACTACCAATGGAAATCGAAGATACACAAGATGATAAGTCTTCCACAAATGCAAATTTTGCTTTTATATCAGAATATACAGAACAAAGGAATCAAACAACATATTAGGTTATTTAGGAGTTACTTTTATTAAAACAACCACTGAAAGGCTTAGAAAAATGTTTTGAAGCTTCCTATAGTTTTTACCACATGACAGCAACCCACGAGAACTTGGGTGAACGAGAAGATCCCGAGACAACAGTCAGAGCAACCAACGTGTTTACAGAAGTCAAATGTTTCACGATATAGGCGGTTCCTGACAATTACGTGTCTTCCTCAATGCTTCAACCAAGTAGTATATACAATGGGGAAAGATTACACAGCGATTCAGCATTGATACAACTGGTTTTATTTTATTTTATTTATTTATTTTGTTTTATTTTTATGTTTTATTTTTTT